>NC_059072.1:327085437-327762301 GCF_020497125.1 Mauremys mutica
TGTCCACTGGAATGGTGGTTGAAGCATGAAGGGACATATGAATCTTTAGCACATCTGGCACATAAATTTCTTGCAACGCTGTCTACAACGGTGCCATCAGAATGCCTGTTCTCACTTTCAGGTGACACTGTAAACAAGAAGCGGACAGCCTTATCTCCTGCAAATGTAAACAAACTTGTCTGTCGGAGCGATTGGCTGAACAAGAAGGAGGACTGAGTGGACTTGTAGTCTCTAAAACTTTTACATAGTTTTATTTTTGAATGCAGTTTTTTTTTGGTACATAATTCTACATTTCTAATTCAACTTTCATAACAAAGATTGCACTACGGTACTTGTATTGGGTGAACTGAAAAATACTATTTCTTTTGTTTTTTACAGTGCAAATACTTGTAATCAAAAATAATATAAAGTGAGCACTATACAGTTTGCATTCTGTGTTGTAATTGAAACCAATATATTTGAAAATGTAGAAAACATCCAAAAATATTTAAATAAATGGTATTCTATTATTAACAGTGTGATTAATCGTGATTAATTTTTTTAATTGCTTGACAGCCCTAGAATTTTTATTCCCTTCCCTCAGAGCTCAAGCTGATGGGATGAGTCCACATGCACACCTCCACTTCATGGGTGCAGGGAGGTGGGAGGGGGGGAAGGGGAAAGGGGAAAGTCTTTGTTCTTTGATGTTTCACAATTGCACATTTGGTTTCAGTGGGCCTTCTTGGTAGGCAGGACCTAACACCTTCTGTAGGAAGCCACTCATTTTACATTAATTAATGCTCCTTTCCTGTTTGATGACTTACACAATTGCAGAGGTTTACAATGCAAACACTCAATATAACCTTATAACATGGGGGTACAGAGGTTATAAGTGAGATTACTACATGTAGTATCCTACAAGCATTTCATAAAGTCTAAACAATAAACACATTATTATAAACTTAACATCTATTTTAACAATGCTGATACACAGGGGAGCCAGACTAGTTTCCAGCTATGCATTGGTCAGTGAGACCTAGGGACCTTGGCATAAGCTGGCACCTGGTCTGCCAGTGTCAGGAGGGGGATATTGATGACAGTTGTACTGGCTTCCTCAATTTCATCTCCTCTCCCAGCTGTTCAGTTTCTTTTTCCCTGAATTTCTCTGCTCTTGCTTCTCTGCCTTCTGGTCACCTTCTTCCCCCAACAGATACTTCCCTTCCTGGATTTGCTGCCAAGTCACCTAGCAACTTTCTCCCCAGACACACCATCTAGATGCCTCATTCTCTTTTGGGTGCATTCCCTTCATGCTGGTGGCTACTGTTTCTTCTCTATAAACAGCTGCACAGTACAAACAGGTCTGATGGATTTTTGTTCCCAGTTACTTTTACACTCTAAAGCTTGGCTATGAAGAACATGGACACAGAATCACATGGCAACAAGAAGAGCCAACTCCATGAGACCAATCAGTTTTTCAGGGAACAATAACATATTCCATCGCCAGACAGCAGTCCACAATCTGAAACTGCTGCCCTATACACATACAAATAAATGCCACTTCCCCATGAAATTCTACTGTTACTGGCATCGTAATGAATTATCAAGGACTGACTTTGGTGAACATCTGTTGAATCAACCACTAAAACATGGATTTCTCTTCTTAACTCTAAAATGATGAGAGTTTAAAATTACACATCACAGATGTTAATCCATAAACCTGCCTGAACAATCCTGTTTTAAAATGTTTAGGCACAGTTTGCTAAGTGATGATTACTAAAATGGCAAGTCTCTGCACCACAGAAGAGACAGCACATAAATGTTTTTGTAGAGTAAGGCGACGTCTACACTAGACGCCTTACAGCGGCATAGCTGCAGGGGTGCAGCAGCGCTGCTGTAAAATCTCTCCAGTAGCTGCTCTATGCTGACGGGAGAGGCCTGTTGACATAATCAAACCACCCTTAATAAGCGGCGATAGTTATGTCAGCAGGAGAAGCTCTCCTGCTGACATAGCGCTGTGCACACTACCACTTATGCTGGTGAAACTTAATTCACCCAGGGAGGTGCTTTTTTCACACCCCTGATTGACGTAAGTTTTGCCGACATAAGTGGGAGTGCAGACATGGCCTAATTCTCCTTGTTCCCCACTGTATTTGGTAGACTTTTAACACATAACTGTTAGCTGCTTTCTGATGCCACTATTTCAAGAGACAGCATTTTGATTTAAATTAGCAGTACATAATGCCAAGTAACATTTCACAATTTCAGCAGTTGGCATTAGGGAAGTTGCTCATTTATAAGCTATACTATAACTATAAGCATTTCTAAACATTTGTCAACATAACATTCAGGCACCAGCCAATTATCACTCCACTTTCTGATGTAGAAGCACCAACTACATAAAAGGCAGGTAGACTAAAATGTTAGGGGGAAAAGCAAGGCAATTCTGATTTAATCCCTGATTCAGAATACTTGACTCCTTAACGCACTCTTGTACACCCAAATACTGCAGTAAGTTGGAGAAGTGCAATATGAAATGAGTATGCAGAACTGTTCCAGAAGTACTATTGTAGGTTTTAAGCAAACTAATTTAACAAATGATTTTACAAAAACAATTTGAATGGAACGATGTCCTCATTTTTGAGACACGTGACAACATGGCTTAGCGGTCTCTGAGCTATAAAATCATGATCTGAAGTTTACCTTATTAGGAATTACCAAATGCTGAGAAATCCGTGCTAGGTTAAGTCCTAACAGTCAATGCCATTCTACCAAAAATCGCCATGTTGTGTCACAGTTGTTTGCCACAGTCAGGATCAAGACCTACACTAAAAACACAACACAGAACCCACGTTTTTCCTTTACAACCTAGCAATAAAACTATGCAATAAGACAAAGATGGCAGAGAACTATTCACTAACTCAGTAGGTTTTGGGGAGTGGAGGAGATCTTAGAGGTTGTTTCAAATGGGCTATTAAACAGAGGCCATTTTCTAAGTGAAAAAGGTGCATGACAGAGTTCAGGATAATCACAGGATCCTAGCCCATATGAATGAAGGCAGACAAAGTGCTAGTGTATTGAGAATAGGGATGGGAGGTGAAATCCTCAGTTCTCATTCCAGCTCCCCTACTGACCACTTGCATGACCTTGGGCAAATCATTTAACCTCACAGTCCTTACCTGTAAAAAGATATGGTATATGAAGATAAGCGTTTTTACAGCATTTTACATTTTCAAAATTCTGTGCAGTATTATGTTGTAACGCTGGTAAACCAGGTGCCAGTTCTTTAGACCTCAGCTGGGCACTGACAAATTCATTGCTGGAAACCAGTCTCTTTCACCTGTGTGTTAGTATGGTTAAGATAGATATTGGACTTACAACAATCTGTTTAGTATTTAGACTTTATGAAATGCTTCTGAATTGCTGCATGCATTAATCTCACTTATAATTTCTTTATCACATGCTATCAGCTAATATTAAATATTTTGCTTTATAACTAAAAAATGTTTGCCCTGAAACTGTCAGTGTTTCAGAAGGGATCGTCTCTTGCCCATCAAAAAGGGCTATGAAAACTAAATGGTCTAGTGTGGGACATCAAAATACAAAGACATTCCTAATTGCGCTTCCACATGCTTGAATTCTGAAGAAGGAAATAAAGATAACGAATAAGAAAAGTGTTCATCTCTTGGGCTGTTTGGACTCTCTCAGAGCTGGAGCTACAAAACAGAAGCCAAGATCCCCGCGTTAGCCCTAAAAGACATTCAGTGCTGACAGATTGCTACAGCTCTGTCACCTTTCGGAACCCCAGTCCGCCACTCATTTGTGTATATAAACCTGCCTGCTTTAACCTGTAAATAACTCGTTTCTTTTTCCTAGTTATTAGATCCTTAGTTAATTTACTATAGGATTGGCTACACGCATTGTCTGTAATGTGAGATCTGAAGTACAAATTGACCTAGGAGATAGGTGATCTCTTGAGACTGGAAGCAACCTGAATCTTTTGTGATCTTTCGTGGATAGCAACCATCTATCGCTAAGGCCAGCAGAAGCAGAAGCTCCTAAATGCCTTATTGTCCAATGACTGAGTATTGGAATCCACCCAATATGAAACAGACATGATACTCCAAATCATATTTAATGCCAAGTGTTTTAGACTGTACTATTTAAATGGGTGTTAGTGCCATAAATGTCAAGACAACCTGGACACGATCTGCTGTCCTTATTACTAACATTTCTGATTGAAATTTCAATCATTTAGATTCAATTAAAAGTCACTTCAGCTTTCACTGTTGCCATAACTGACCTGGTTCTCAAACACCCCTTGGGACAAGGTGCGGGGCAACTGCAGCTGAGCCAGCACTCTGATCACTGCTACTCCAATTAGTTGCCCTGGAGCACACCTGACTATGGGAACTGCACCCAGTTAATAGATCAGGATGGGCTGGAGGGAATTAAAGGCTAATTAATTCATTAGCCCAGATCACACAAAAGATACAGGAACAAAGTGCAGAGAGAGAGAGAGAGAGAGAGAGAAGCAGGGTTGTAGAGTCAGAACCACAAGAGATCTCTCCTCTCCATGGCTCAGGAGCTGAGGGCTCCAAGGTACTATTGATATGATGTTGCATAGTCTGTAAAGAGCAAAAGAACACTCTAAATAGAATGCAGGTGTTTTACCAGAAGGTGGTCTCTCAGCTGTTTGCGGACTATGAAGTAGGCAGGAGATGAGTTGGCCTGCCACACACACCTACTGAAAAGTCTACTCCAGCCTATTTTCTAATCCTAAAACTAATACAGCTCAATTGTGTGTATCACAGTGAAGTGCCGCTGCTCTTTTCCATCTGTCCTTGAGATAGAGTTTAGTCATTTCCAACTGAAGTGTTCAGGTTCTTTCTGCTGCTTGCAAACCACTAGCTGTAAATCAGGGGTCTCAAACATGCGGCCCACGGGCCGCATGCGGCCCGCGGAGCTCTTCCCTGCGGCCCGCGGAGCTCCCCAGGGCCGCCCAGAGGGGGGGGCAAAGGGGGCAATTTGCCCCGGGCCCCGGGCTCCGCAGGGGCCCCCAAGAGAAAAGCGGAGGCTCCCGCCTCCGCCCCTCTCCTGGAGCCTTCCCCCCCCCCCACCCCCCCTACCCGAGCGTGTCTCCGTCCGAGCGCCTGAGCCCCGCCCCGATCCGAGCCGCGTGGGGAGGGGGCGGGGCTGGGAGCTCTGGGCTGAGCGCTGCGCTCGGCGTGGAGCTCCCAGCCCCGCCCCCTCACCACGCGGCTCTGAGCGGGACGAAGCTCAGCCCTCGCCGGAGACGCGCTCGGGTAAGGGGGGGGGGGGAAGCGGGAGCCGCCGGGGCCGGGCCGGGGCCTGGGTGGGAAGCGGGACCCGCCGGGGCCGGGCCGGGGGAGGGAAGCGGGACCCGCCGGGGCCGGGCCGGGGGGGGGGGAAGGGAAGCAGGACCCGCCGGGGCCAGGCCGGGGGGGGAGGGGGAAGGGAAGCGGGACCCGCCGGGGCCGGGCCGGGGGGGGAGGGGGAAGGGAAGCGGGACCCGCCGGGGCCGGGCCGGGGGGTGGGGGAGGGAAGCGGGACCCGCCGGGGCCGGGGTGGGAAGCGGGACCGGCCGGGGTGGGGAAAAGAGGGACCCGCCGCCGCCGAAGCGCAGCCCGGTCTTCGGCGGTGGGGGGCCCCTTCTGTTCCGGGACCCGCCGCCTAAGTGCCCCGCCGCCAAGCCACCAAACAGCTGTTGATGGCGCTTAGCACTTTCCAGGAGGGAGGGGGGAGGAGCGGGGAGCCGCGCGCTTAGGGGAGGAGGTGGAGAAGAGACAGGGCAGGGGCGGGGCCTCATGGAAGGGGTGGATTGGGGGTGGGGCCAGGGGCAGCAAGGGGGCGTGTCAGTGATGCGGCCCTCGGGCCAATGCACTAGTCCTCATGCGGCCCTCGGGGTCATTTGAGTTTGAGACCCCTGCTGTAAATGAACTAAACTAACATACTGTAAGTCAGACTTAAGCAAATCAAAGAGGTTAAAAACCAACAAGCTAATAAAAATATGTTGCCACCTAAATCATGAGGATGCAAGACTGTACTCGAGACAAACTTTCCGCTTCAGCAATATCTGCATTCTCAAAAGGAAAATATTTGGATCATTGTATATGCAAGTCAGAACTCAACACAAGGAAAATTCTCCTTTAAATATGCTAATACAAGATGGATTCTTACTTACAGTCCCAATCTACTGATTATATATAACAGGGCACACAAGAGGAGCTGCAAACCTCAAAGATCCCACCATTCATGAAAGTTGGGTTGTAATTTAAACTTTTAGAATTTTGCTTAGAAGCAAGATCTTGCATACCAGAATTACATACAAGACAATACACTGCACCTTTACTAATAAGAATGCTCAAACTACAGAGATCAAATATCTATCATAAACAGGCAGATTTCAAAATGAAGGCACCAAATGTCACTGTTAATCTTAGATAAGTAATCATAATAAAATTTTAGAATGATTACTTGTTTAGGACAACCATTTTATGCATTAAACACAGCTTAGTAAGAGATGTAGAGGAGCCATTTGAAACGTAAAAAAAATACCAAAACCAATCATCAGTAACTCAGGCATGTTGCTCTTCCTGCCTCTGCACAACTTCCCATTTACCTGAGCTCCACAGGAGGCACTACATAGATGATTAGCTCTTCTTGTTGACTATCTATATAAACTTGTAAACCGCCAACACTGTACTATGTGCAGAAGTCCTTAAATAACGCACTGGAACAGGAGACAGAAAACATTGGGGACTGCATTCAAAAGATGATGCACCTTTACCTAGCAGAGTGCAACAGGGCCTAGTGCCATTAAAAACATCCTTTTATCCCCCACTCCCACCCCTGAACTGGTTTCAAAACCTTTGCAGAATTCTTACTAGGTTAGAGTATGACAGGAACACTCTTATTTTAAAATAATACTGGCAAGAAGATGGACAGCCCCGATAAGCCCAACGTCTAAGGGTGCCCCGAAAAACAAATACAAAACATAACATTGAAGCATGTCTCTAGTCTAGATAGAACATTGTTTACTAAGCGCTTTCAAGTATGGAAGCATCCTCTGACAAATGTTTTTTGAAATGACATCCAATTGTGTTAAATTGGATGTCACAAGCTTTCCTGAAAGCAAATGTTGCTTGAACTAAAGTTATTGGAGCTGCATACAAAGAGGTTTTCTTTATACACTCGTTTTCATTTAATTTTCAGAATACACATGCGGTTTGCTGTCGAGGCTGAAGAAGCTTGTGACTTTTGTTGACAGGTCTTGTTTTCACTTGCTTTAAATAAAATTATTTTCCAATTATGTTGCAGGTTCTTGAAGCACTTTGTTTCGCTTGTATCCAACCCTATACCAGCTCACTTCACTTTTACAGCACCCAGTGGATTGTGTTGCATATCACAACTCAAAATAAACAGGAACTCTCTATTTCTAACCTATATGGGAAAGAGCTGAGGCAGCAAGGATAATAATTTATGGTATACATTTGTCACGGTGTTAAATTTCAGTTAAGGTGTACATGAAAATAAATATTTCTGTGCTCAGTTTGCTACAAGGTTAACATTGCAATGTGTCTTTAAGGAAGAGAAAGCAAAAACATGCTCGCTTTAAAGATACTGGGCAGTGTTAGAACAGCTTTGCTCTGCTATGTATGAACATCTGGGCTGCACCATAGCCACAGAAAGGGGCAAGAGAAGGCTTCACAGGTGTCGAAACACAATCCTGCTGCTATCCAAGCACACCCACATGGTGGACATTTTCTGCCCTTTCATCCAAGGAACAGCTCCTGGAGGAGCCAAATGCCTCTGATTGGTATGACAGCCAAAGAACTGAAGAGGTATCTAGAAACAACCAACAAAGATGCTTGAGTTGGTACGAGAAAATATCTGAATGCAATGATTGATCAAAGTCTGACTGAGAGTAGAGCAACAGAAGGAAACCCCTTTGGGTCCAGACAGTAGAAGTAATCATATTTAGTCAAAGTTATGACAATTGCTTCTGATCCATCTGCACTGTAGCATGCTTCCTTTTTGCCTATGTGCAGAGAAGAAAGTATTAGAGAACTGTGTTTCAAGGTTGGTACCTATTAAGGCTAAAACATGGCTCCTTAATATGTTTTCTATGGCAAATCAATGTTGAAACAAGCAGTTACTGGTGTCTTTTGGAGTCAATTCCCAACAAGATTAGTTGCAAGAAGGCTCATCCCTATCTGTCATTTTCTGTGCTTTTGTAAAATTAAGCCTGCAGATGTTCAAGTCACAATATTCCAGTGTAGAATGTTTATTGTATCTCTAGGGGGTGGGGAAATTTTAGTGTATGTCTGTCCTTGAATTACAAACCAAGCTAACTAGTTGAGACAGGATCACATGGTCTGTGTTTTCCATATTGTCCTCCTAGAGGATCGACAATGTGTGATCCCATATCCTAAAATGTAAAATCCATAGCACAGGTCAAGCCAGACAATGTATCACATTTATTACTAGACGACCCTATCAATGAAGGATAAGCAAAGAAGAAAATAAAACTACTTCAGGCTCTATCCTCGTTCTCAACTACATGGTCCTGCAGTGTAAATAATAATAATAATAATAGGAGATATACCTATCTGCTAGAACTGGAAGGGACCTTGAAAGGTCATTGAGTCCAGCCTCCTGCCTTCACTAGCAGGACCAAGTACTGATTTTTGCCCCAGATCCCTAAGTGCCCCCCTCAAGGATTGAACTCACAACCCTAGGTTTAGCAGGCCAATGCTCGAACCACTGAGCTGTCCCACCCCCCAGTGCTTTTAAAAAAACTAGAACTCCTGCATTTGCAAGCACAACAGCTGATTTCACAAAATCAGAATATAAAAAGAAAGTATCTAGATGTTTTTAAAAACATGAATCTTGCTAAATATTGTTCCACACATTTTAAACAAGTAACTTCCATTATGTTATAGCCAACAATTAGATAATACTGATTATATATTTGATAGTCACTGGATATAGGCTAATTCTGACCTAATTCTGATGAAGAAACATTACTCTCCTAAATCAAAACCCTATAGAATACAACATAGGTTTAAAATCCTGATGTATTTAACTAAAATTAACAAATAAAACAGATCATAACCATGACTTTTTTTTTTTAATGAGCTCAGAAACTTATATCAAACTCTAATACCTACTACAGGCCTGCCACCTTATCCAAGGTCTCATTTTTTACATGGCAGTACAGAGAAACCTTAGTCCTTGTTTTTATTTGTCACAAATATAGGAAGGCAGAGTGTGTACAAGAGAGAGACAATGAGAATACAGGGAAAGAGTGAAATAGCTACTGAAGCTGTGCTATTAATAGAACTAACATATTTGAGCTATCCTGCTTCAGGATGTACCCTAACCTTCAATATCAGATTACATAACAGATATTCAATGACAAAGAAAATAAATCCTAGGAAAGTCACGTACCTCTCCTACTCCACCTTCAGTTTAACTGGGACACGAAATTTCAAAGCAATCCCATTCCCACTGTTTCAAAGCCAGCTCTATAACCTACTAATAATGCCCTAAACTGGAGACTCAAGGCCAATAGCAATTCCTAGTCTATGTCTAGAACACCCAGTAAAATATAAGTAATTTACTTTATAAGCCATTAGCATCAATTTGCTAAGAAAATTAGCAATCAAATCTCTAATACAAATCACTTCTGAAAGATAGCAATGGCAGGGGCTTAAAGGAAAAGCACCTAGAGATAGAGATACATTACAGAACTTTGAGGTATTATCAGCATATTAGGGATTTGTTGTTTTGTTAAAATAATTTTCCTATTGCAGTGTGGCCTCTATTAATCTTATGCACATAACAGGAACACCAATATTAACTGTTTAGAATTTGCTGTTTTTAGTATATTGCTGCTTGAGATAGAATCATTTATGCCTAAAGCTATGAATAGGTCACGGATTCTGTGATTTTACGTGATGTCCATGACTTCAGCCCCAGGCAGTGGGGCTCCCATGATTTATTGCTTATTGCCTGCATCCTGCCCGTCACTTGTACTAAAAAGCCCTGCGACAAAATCTTAGCTTTACTTATGCCTCATTTACCTTTTTAGCACCACAAATTTCAACTACATCTAAAAAAAGGAAAATGAGGTGCTTAGCAGCACTTACACAGGCCAATTTTTATGCTATTTGATATTTAAAATGCACCACGACCCACATTAGCATTTCACTGTTACAAAGTGTGTACCAGTTTTTATTCTATTCTTCTCATGAAAACCCAAACATGCCTCCATGCACCCTTAGGGCAAGAGCAAATGGGACAAATGCCCAGGTTTGTTTTGTTTTGTTGGGGCGGGGGGGAAATCACAACGTCCGGGGCAGAGCGGGACTTATGGTCACCCTAATGCTCATATGCTATTTTTCTCCACTAACTCCTGCCTCTTTCCATGCACCTGCTTGATAGTGCTCATTTAATGAACAGCTATTCAGTATTTGTTTTCTTCTCATTGTTCAATGAGTGCCACCGGGCCTTATTTACTGCACACTATTCCAACTCTGCTCTGAAGACAGAATTGTTCATTTTCTTATGATACGTATCACTATCGTATGAATGCTTCACAAACGTTAATTTATTTTCACAACACGCTTGTGAGATGAGGGGGCATTATCCCCATTTTACAGATGGGGAACTGAGGCGCAGAGATTTAGGTCCACAGTATCCACAAACTTTTGATGCCAAATGTATGGCACACAAGACCTGATTTTCAGAATATTTAGCATAAAGGTATGTTTACTCTACTAGCACAGACACTTACTACAGCAACAGAAGAGGTTTTTCCATTGCTGCAGTAAATCCACCTAGGCTGAGGAAGTGGGGGTTAGATCAACCTAATTAGTGCCCAGAGCACAACATTCTTCACAGACCTGAGTGGTGTAGTTAGGTCAACCTACGTTTTAGGTATAGACCAGACTTTATATAGCACTTTATATATTCCAATCACAGCTCCCGTGACTTCAGTTGCCCCTGAGTGCACTCAGCACTTCTGCAAATGAAACTCTAGGGTAGCAATTTGAGTGCCCAGAAAATGAGGAACACACTATTGACCACTTAGGAAAGGTTTCATTTAAATGAATTGCCCAGCATCACATAGGAACTCCATGGCACAGGCAGGGATAAAATCCAGCTCTCCAACGCAGCATTTAACTGCCTTAATCATGACACCACCCTTCCTCTTCCTGAAACCCCCCGTCTCATTTACTACACACTTTCCAATTTCTGCAACAAACCAGGTGGAGTTCCTAGAGACAACAGTCTGATTCGTCCCCAGTGCAGGTATGTCCTCTGCACTGAATGAGGCAGGTGCCTTGTATTAAAAACAGTAGGTAAAAAAACTGTAATTAAAGAATTACTGAATATCAGTCAGGAGACACTACTTTGCTGTCTTCAGATAATTAACCGAAACAAAGTTTATAATGTTTATGAAGAAAGACTCAGACCAACAATATCTCACCTCTCTACTGTAACGGGAAGGTTTAAGAAGAGATAATTTAACAGCATGAGTTTGGTGGAAGAAGAATTCATGTGGGATTGGTGCTCCAATTTCCTGTGTAATGCTGACAGTTTGTCAATTTAAAATTCCTATCATGCAATATGAGAAATTTTATAGTCCCTATTCCAACAATACTTATAACTCAAATGTAACTTATCAAAATTGTAGATATTTTCATTTTTTAGTGTAATGGTATACAAATTAGGGTATTGTTTAAATCTGTTCATAATCTTAAAAATAATTATATACATGCTTCCAAAATCCCTAGAGTTCTGCTATTTTAAGGTAAGGAACTTCACGTAACACTTAACCAGAAAGCAAGCAAGGCAAAAATTCTGACAAATTACTGTAATCATCACTAATGTATAATTTTAATATCTATTAAATGGACATACAAAAAGCAAATCAAAGATGCATTGTGCTTGAATCCTTCCATACAATTCTATAGTACACATTTCTAAATTAAAGAACAAAATAAATCTTCAGTAAGAGACTCTTTCTTCTACTGAAGAATATAAGAAACCATTACATTAAAATGTTATGCCCTAGACTTACAATTTTCCATGATAACCCACTTTAAACAGCATACTACTATATACACCATTCAACACTGAAGTGAGAAAAATGTTCTTTGTGCCTCTACTTTAACAGAGACACGCTAGGAAATATTTCAGTGGAAAACAATTTTAATCAAACAGTAAAAATCTTAAAGTTAAGAAATTTTATGCTTTAATTTTTAAGCTTACAATGGTTCATATGCACAGCTATCAATTACAAACTTGCGTACACACCGTGCTCTTGCTGAACAGCTAGAAACAGCATATCAAGCCACACGGTGTCATCCTTCACGGTACATCATTCATCTTAATGCCTCCATTGATCAAAATTCTACCTTGATGTTTCAAGATATCTAACCTTCAACCTGCCTGGACTTACGATAAAACAGAAGTTAGCTTCCTTGTAGCTGCCTACTGGACACTTGGATCTCACCAAACACAGACATTTATCAGAGGGACAGGAAAACTGTTTCACCACACAATCATCATTAGCTGGGAGTTTCACGCATGAGTCTTTTCACTGATGGTCTCTGACCTGGAGTATACTGTAGGTACATCTTCCTTTAAGCTCAGTAACCTTCCAGATACAATGAAGTGTTGTTGTTGGTTTGGTTTTTGGTTTTTTTGTATGTTTGTTGTTGGGGGGGGCAGAGGGGTTGCCACAGAAACTTTTACCTCCAGAATGTTCAATTCAGATTAATTGAAACCAAACTACCAATATGCTAAAGGATGCTCTGTTTCGAAGAATGGTAATATTTGTTTATGTAGTTTACTTACACAGAACGATTCTCAGAGTACATACATTCAAGGATGCCCACTGGCCTTGGTACCTCGTCCAACTATGTCACAATACTCAATGTGTTATACAGAAAGGAAATATTTGCTTAAAAATGCAAATGCCACACAGAGCAATAAATTGCTGATAAGCACATGCACAAGCAAAATTTGAGTACTTGTGCTTGCAATTATGTTCACAAACAGCTTCCTAGCTCAGATGATAGTAGGACAGGCCTTCAGTGTTTCATCTACTCCAGGTCTAGAAATATTTCCTTAACACACCTACTCATTTGAGAAAAATACATACTGGGCTAGCAATAAAGAAAAATTTGCCCTTGCTCCTATTTGTATGCAGAAACCAAAATACTTCAGACGTTACACACAGAGAATATTCAGCTAACATTCTGCACTTGCAACAATACTCTATAGAAAATTTTCAGGTTAGAAACATTCACCACAAAATCAATTTATTTAGACTGATGTCACAGTTTATCTTGGAAAAAAAAAAGTCTGAAGTGTGAAAGCTGACATGAATGAAGCCCTGCTTGAGGAAGAGGGTAACCTGACTGTTTTTCAAAGAGTCATTGTGATTTAACATATCTAAGTCTGTTTGAAAATTGTTGACAGTGCCCTCTGACAGAGGCAGGATATACCATCAGATCAATCTGATCCAATATGGGACTGAGCCTGACATAATAAAAGGAAACAAATCTCATTTACAGAGGGCTTTTTGTTGGAGTTCAAATATAAACATGCTACTGTGAATCTCTAGTCAGCAGCAAGCTAAGAAGGCCATTTTAAACAATACCAACGAACAGTCTTTAAATATTTTAAAACATCTTTGTAGTTGCTGTGTGATTTATCCCAAGAAATCTGCATAAATAAAAATATATATATATCTATAAAAGGTTACCCAAAAAAACATTGAAGCAAAGCTCACTTGGGAATTCCAGCGACCCCTCATGCAAATACTGTATTCCTTTCAAAACAGTTATATAAGGGGTGAGGGGAGCAAAGCCTATAAGGAGCAAGAAAAGGCTGCCAGGATGTATCCAGTTAAACTCAGACGGCTAAAAGCTGGGACTGGATAACAGAGGATGAATCACTCAATAAATTGCCCTGTTTTGTTCACTCCCTCTCTGAAGCATCTGGCACCAGCCATTGTTGGAAGTCAGGATATTGGGCTAGATGACCCATTGGTCTGACCCAGTATGGCTGTTACGTTCAGTTCTTTGCATATCTTGTAGCAAATTAAATTTTAAGAGATTTAACAACAAGATCATGTAAGTGTCAAGGGTTTTTTTACTCAACTTCACAATCTACTTTTGTACCAGCTATGGTCATGCTCAAGTATACATTTTTCACTGCATTTGGCTAAGAGCTATTTGGAAAGATTTGTCTGAAACTCTTTAATTGCTGGATTATCTTAATTTCATAATGCTACAGTTTCTATAGTCAACAACTAAGAAAATGTGCATGTAATTTCATATTAAAATAGAAAATGGAATCAAGAGTAAATGATGCCAAAATTATTTGTTACACAAATTCTAATACATTTAGGTAAGAGGAAACCAAATAATTATTGAAGACAAACACATATAAAGGGACTAATATTTTGTGACACGTGTTCACTTTACACACGTTCTGACTTCTTTTTCCTGGGGGACTTTGAAAGACTGAGATAGTGACTTCACATTAAGTATATTATTATTTAATTTATATTACCACAGAGCTTATGAGTCGAGGACCAGGACTCCAATGTGCTTGTTGCGAACAAATACATAACAAGATGACTGTCTTGGCCCAAAGAATTTACAATCTAAGGCTAACTCTTATCATGCTTGAAGCGCTACATCAAGACATTATCTTTCAACCAACAACCAAGTAGCACTCCCTTCACAAAAGTGTAAAATCTGAGTCACCTGAGAGAGGATATGTTATGAAGGAATTGCTTTAACCTCTTAGGATCCTACAATCACTCTTTAAGAGGCATTTTCTGCCCATTTTTCCCCCATCTCACCTTCTAGTTATTTATGTTACCCATATGCAATACTCACAGGACAATGAACATAAGATTTTATAAGTTCTCATCACAGAAGGCAACATTTTAAACTATAAACTTCAGACTAAATGTGCTAAAACAGCTGTTTAGCAAATACAAAACTCAGAATTTGATAACAAATGTTTGAGGAGCAAGCCATAAGGCATATTCCCAGGTTTCATGTATGAGTGCCTATAACTGGTGTGGGTCTTTTGGACACTAATGTGAAAGATTTAAACATTAATTTTTTTGCAAGTAGATAAAACCAAGATATCAACTGTGCTGGAAAGAAAATAACCTCTGCCTTGCTTGAGCTTACATAAACTGACTTATGAATCTTTAAAACAGGACAGTATCAAAAGGTTATTTGCGGAGATTCCATTCTTAAAAATGGAAGCACCTCTTTTTGTCATTTGTCAAATATAACATCCAAAACCACCTCCAACTAAAATACTAATATTTATATAGTCTTCTGTTTAAGCCTGAAAAATTATGCTGGAAACAATTTGGAAAACTGGTTAATATAAGCAGAGCTCTCACACCAACTACAGATAAATGTTTGGGTTTTTTAAACGGCAATTCCTTTCCAGGGGTACTGGAATAATTTTCTATACTTGGGGTGCTGAGAGCCACTGAATCAAGCTGTAAACCTTGTATATAATGGAAACCACTTCAAGCTAGGGAGTGCAGCAGCACCGGCAGCACTCCCAACACCCCTAGTTCCAGCATCTACGTTCCTTTCTGCCTGAAGCTGAAATTTTAATTATTGTTTCTGGTTTTTTACATGTCAATATGCTCTCTCCTCACATTGCATTTACACTAGAATTCTAAATATTTTGGTAGATACCAAATAAGCAGAAAACTAAATAAAGTAGGCAGGAAAATCCTACTGATGGAGGGGATTGCCCAGAGACAGGCAGTGGGGCCTGGGAGCAGCACACTGACAAGAAGCTGAATAGTATAGTCTTCCCCCAACCTCATTTCATTATTCCCCATTAACATCTCCCAGGTATATAAATATCTCCAACTCCTTTTTCCTAACAACCCTGAAGGAGGTGGGGCTGGGAAGGGAACATTACACTCAAGCCTACAAGCTGAGTAACTCCAGTCTCCACTCTGCCTGAGCCTTTTAGTGGGGAAACAAAGCTGGTCATAGGAGTACACTACTCTGCCCGATACACAGATATCCAAGCCATGGGCAGCCGGTGAACCGGCTGTTGGGGATGGCTGGCAGCTGGTCCCTCCCCTTCTACCCGAGGCCCCATCTCTCGCCTCCCTTTAGTCCCCTCTCCCGCAGGATCCCAGAGCACTCCTCCCCCACAACCTTAGTCCTGGGCCACCCGAGTGCCCCAAACCCCAGAGCTCTGGGCATGTCCCCAATCCCAGCTCCAGATCTCTGGACAGATCCCAGATCCCAAACCTCAGCCCTGAAGCTCCAGAAGGCATGGCTGCAGCACCGCCAGCCCCGGGCAGAAAAAAGATACCCATAAAAGTTAGATGCTGGAGTACAAACCTGGTACTGTACAACTGCCCAGGATTTCCAAGCAATGTGACCTGTCACTTCTTAAATAGCCTGTTTTCCAAGTAATATTCTCACAAAAAAATGTGCAACAATTTTCAGCATCTTTTTTTAAAAAAATGTAATTCACAGGCTGACTGGACAGTGTAAATTTAAAACAAATGCTTTCCACGGTACGTGAAGATAAAGATTCAATGAAAGACAGACACTTAAAAATAACTAATTTTGCTTAATAGAAGAAACTCTTTATAAATATATCTAAGTAAAAAACACTACCCCACCAAGTCGCCGTGAAATGTACTGTCATTTAAATTTAGCTTTTTGTAGTAAAGAAACAAATGGATCACTAGGTGAAAAGATACATTATCAAGTGTAACTTTTTCTACACAAGCATTTTTCATAAATATCTTGACTATACTTAATAGAACACCATACCTGAAAAATGCTACATGTGTCAGAATATCAAGAAAGGGGGACACTGAGGTGTCAAGCCATATACACTTGCCACAGAAATGAAAGATCTAGATGAACACTTTTAATAAACCTTTATAAGTGTTTTGCAAGAAGTGTTCTCTTTGTTATTGGATTAACTCCCAATAGCAAAGGTCTCATTAAAAGTAAAATTCATGGTGTGAAGGATACATTATTGTGAAGAACATTTGTAATGATCTGTATTATGAAGTGGTGCATAATGAATTACAATGAGGTTTCCAGCTCCATAAACTCTAAAACCTCATCAATTTAGTTAAAGTTATGACTGTGTCTGCTGCTACTTTTAGGAAAGTACAAGAAAATTGGTAAGCGTAAAGACTTAAAACTGTTAAATTTCTCAGATATCTAAGTTATGAATAATATAACATAGGCCATCAATGAGGCGGGATACTGTTCATTTTATATATGAACAGTAATAAAAATCATGTAATTTCAATTAAGGCTAATTCCGTCCTCTGATACAGGTGGGCAACTCATTTGATATCAAATGAGCATTGTGTAGGGGCAGAACTTTGTTCTTACTCTATTCTCTTACGTAGGATGCATTAACTTAAAATGAAATTCATGAGATTCACCCCAAAATGCACTTACCAATACTGCAAGATCTTTAGCTTCCAAGCCAAAAACGTTCTGCCGTTTCACTGTCAGCAAATCAAGATCTCTAAAGTCGTCATCGTCATCCTCAAGGAAATTAATGGATTCTGCTTTTGGAACCTTGTTTATTGAAGGAACTTCTTCCTCTTCAGATAATTCCTCTGACTCATCGCCCACTTTGTCAATGACTTTGCTGGGGAGTTCTTTTTCCTCTGGTTCTTCTTTTCTCCCCTCTCCTTTCATTCTTTGAACAGTAGATATCTTTTCTTTAAAATGAATTCCTCTTTCCTCCACCTCTTCATTGCTTACTAAGGAGCATGCATCTTCACACTGCCCTGTCCCCTCTGGGTGGCTTTTTCCTTCCAATGACTCATTCACAGACAATTGTTTCTGGGCTTTCTGAAGAAATCTAACCCGAGGTACCACTGCCAGGCCAAGGGAGCTAAAGCATGGGATTAAAAATAATAAAAAATTAATCTGAAACTGAAAATCATTCTACTAAGTTAGAAATTATCAGCAGGGGTCTGCGTTTAATTTTGATAATGTTTTTTGTTTAATGTATTTTGACTGTGGAGTACGTACAAACTAGAATCTCTTGATTTTTTTTTAATTTACACACACACATACACACACACACACACACACAGCAATGGAGAGTCAAACTGTTGGAAAAATGCAAGCCAACAAATACAGGGGAAAACAACTGGAAACCTAAGGAGCTCTTTAGAAGGGCAGTGCTGAGAAAACAGTACTCCCAAAAGAAACCCAGAGAGAGAGCAAATGGCAAATTAAATTACATTTACAATATAATATGATGGCATAAATGACAATGCAATTTAGTACTGCAGAGGGAAAAGATTCATGTCACACACCAAGGAAACAATGGTATTCATCATTGTTGAGGATCTACCTAAAATACTGTGCACAGTTCTATGTATCTTGGTACCAAAAAGACATGGAAGAAATTCAGAGAAGAGTAACAAAAATTATTAAGGCTAAAACTACACTAGAGACTTTACACACGTCCATACATGTGGTTGTGCCTTAATCCACCTATTGTGTGCATCTAAACCCCAGAAGCACGTATCCGAAGGCAAGTAGAGGACGAGTAACCTAGCATGTCAAAGGGGTGTAGGGAAATATGCGCTTTAGGCTATGATACAATATGTGCCAGTGTGTAGTGGGAAAAGGCATACCAACCTGAGTTTTAAGAGTCCACCCCATCCCCATTCCCACAATACAGTGAAGCCTTTCCTGCCTGACACTTACTTACACAATATTAAACTTTTCTATGAGAAAAATGCCTATAGTTGCCACAAGGAAATTATTTGATCACTAACTGTAACTTGGAAGATTTCTGGTTAAATAATCAGAGCCTATTACCAGAAACAGGTTAAAACCCGTAAAGGAAATGGAAAAGGTTAACAACAGAAATAGAGTATTCTAAGGCCCATGGCCAAATTTAAAACGAATAAAGAATTTTTATGCAGATTTTAATTTCTTTATAATCATTTCTAGTAACAGCTTTCTCGTGGTGAGAGCAGAACTTGCCAAATGCAAGATTCTCAGGAGCTGAATTAACCAAGGCAGTAGTTTTACTAGTTATTTCTGCTTTTTAAAGTAAAACCAAGTTTCCATTCCCCCAAGAAGGCCCCATTCTACATGGCTAATGAAGCATCTCTAACTTTAAGTTGCCCCATATTTTTTAAACTCAACCTGGACATGGTTCCTCTGATCTTCTATCCACCAGCACCCGCACTTATCTGTTCTACTCCTACAACCTAGGGCAATTCTGACCCTTCCGTACACAATCTGGAGTAGAATGCAGAGAAAGAGAAGTTACTTACCTCACTGTAAAAGATGGTTACTCAACTTTGTAACTGTTATTCTTCGAGATGTGTTGTTCATATCCATTCCAATTAGGTGTGCGCGCGCCGCATGCATGATCGTCGGAAGATTTTTACCCTAGCAACACTCGGTGGGTCGGCTGAGGTGCCCCCTGGAGTGGCACCCTTATGTCGCTGGATATATGCCCCTGCCGACCCAGCGCCCCCTCAGTTCTTTCTTGCCGGCTACTCCGACAGAGGGGAAGCAGGGCGGGTTTGGAATGGATATGAGCAACACATCTCGAAGAACAAAGGTGAGTAACTGTCTTTTCTTCTTCGAGTGCTTGCTCATATCGATTCCAATTAGGTGACTCCCAAGCCTTACTTAGGCGGTGCGGTCGGAGAGAAATGTCACGGAGTGAAGGACCACTGAACCAAATGCAGCATCACCCCTGGACTGCTGCACTATCGCATAGTGGGAGGCGAAGGTATGTACTGATGACCAAGTTGCTGCCCTACAGATCTCCTACAGGGAGCGCCCCTGGAGAGAGCAGAACACCTGGCACTTCCGATTCTTGCATGAGGTGAAGAGGTCAACGTGGGGAAATCCCCACTTCCACAAAACAGAACGGATAACATCTGGACGAATCGACCACTCGTGAACCAGAAAGGATCTGCTGAGGTGTTCTGCCAAGGTGTTCTGGACTCCTGGGAGAAACAACGCCACCAGGTGGATCAAGTGCGCTAGGAAGAATTCCCACAATTTGATGGCCTCCCGATAGAGGGGGGACGATCGCACTCCCCCTTGCTTGTTGATGTAAAACATGGCCATTGTGTTGTCCGTGAGGACTGCGACACAACGGCCCCGAAGGTGCTCGTGGAAAACCTGACACGCCAGGCAAACTGCTCTCAGTTCCCGTACACTGATGTGTAGGGTTCTCTCTCAAGAGGACCAAAGGCCTTGTGTACGAAGGTTCTTGAGGTGAGCGCCACAGCCCAGAGATGACACATCCATGGTCAGGACCAGGGAGGGCTGTGGTGCATGGAATGGCACTCCCCTGCATACTAAGCCGGGGTTCAGCCACCAAGCCAGGGAGGAGACGACCTCCGGTGAGCACTGTGTCCAAATCGTGCCGGCCTGGATGGTAGACTGATGCAAGCAAGGCCTGGAGTGGACAGAGGCATAGTCAGGCATGTTTGGTCACGAAGGTGCGTGATGCCATGTGGCCCAGAAAACCGAGACACGTGCGAAGTCGGGAAGTTCTGGAGCCTGAGGATAATGGCCACCATGGCCTGGAAGTGGGCTTGTGGAAGGCACGCACGGGCGAGATTTGAATCCAGGACTGCTCTGATGAAATCTATTCTTTGGGTCAGCTGCAAAGTGGACTTTTTGGCATTGAGCAGCAGGCCCAGCTGTCTGAACAGGCTCATGGTGAACCAAACATGAGATTGTACCTGGAGCTCAGAACAACCCCGAATGAGCCAGTCGTCGAGGTACGGAAACACTTGTATCCAATGTCAACAGAGGAAGGCAGCTACAACGGCTATGCAATTCGTAAAGACCCTTTGTGCTGTGGACAGGCCGAAGGGAAGTACAGTAAATTGGAAGTGCTGTTGGTTGACCACAAAGCAGAGGAAACACCTGGGTGGCAGGTAAATTGCTATGTGGAAGTGCGCATCCTTCATGTCGAGGGCGGCGTACCAGTCTCCAGGATCCAAGGAAGGAATAATGGTTCCCAGGGAAACCATACGGAACTTCAACTTTACCATGAATTTGTTGAGTCCACGCAGGTCCAGAATGGGCCATAGCCCCCCCTTTGCCTTGGGGATTAGGAAGTAACGGGAGTAAAACCCCCTGCCCCTTAGTTCTCTTGGAACCTCTTCTATCACTCCAAGAGCCAGGAGTGACTGGACCTCCTGCAGAAGGAGTTGCTCATGAGAAAGGTCCCTAAAGAAGGACGGGGAGGGAGGGTGGGAAGGGGGGAAATGAAACAAATTGCAGATGGTATCCACTTTCCACCGTGCGTAGGACCTAGCGGTCTGTTATGTGGGACCACGCAGGGAGGAAATAGGAGAGGCGGTTGGAGAAAGGTGGGAAAGGATCCTGTGAGGAGACTGGTGTTCCACCCTCGGGCGCACCTTCAAAAGTTTTGCTTGGGCCCCGCCAACGGTTGGGGCGGGGGGCTGATTCTGGCCCATCTGAGGGTAAGACCTCTCCTACCACCCCAGCCACATCTTCTGGAGAAGTCCTGTCTGGGCCAAGGGTTAGGGTAGGTGCGTTGCAGTTGGGGCTGGAAGGGCTTCCGCTGTGTCACTGGGGTATGCATGTCCAGTGAGCGCATGATGGCCCGGTTATCCTTTAGACTCTGAAGCCTAGAGACAGTCTTGTCTGAGAATAACCCCTGGCCATCGAAGGGCAGGTCCTGAATCGTTTGCTGCAGCGCCGGCGGAAGACCGGACACCTGCAGCCACAAGATGCAGCACATAGCTACGCCTGAAGCTACAGTCCTTGCCGCTGAGTCTGCTGCATCTATCGAAGCCTGCAAGGAGGTCCTGGCTACTTTCTTGCCCTCCTCTAGCAAGGTCCCAAACTCCTCCCTGCACTCCTGAGGAACCAGTTCCTTGAATTTCCCCATGGAGTTCCAGGCGCTGTAGTTATAACGGCTCAGGAGAGCCTGTTGGTTAGCCACCCAAAGTTGTAGAATGCCAGTGGAGTATACTTTGCGGCCGAATAAATCCAGGTGCAACGATGCTGGTTCTGGCGAGACCCAACTGAGAGTGCCAATTCAGGACAAATTGCTTAAAACAGGGCAGTTACAGCCCAAGTCTGGGGTTTTTTCACCTCTAAGGCAAACCAAACCAGCCAGACCAAGAGGACTTTGGTTTCACCCCACTGGCTAACCACAAGTCACACAAGCAATTCCCTTAGACACTCCAGTTTCCCAGTATCACCACCAGTGCCATTTGTCATGGGGATGAACGGTCATGAAAACCAACACCCCAGTAAAAGAAAAAAAGGTTCTCTCAATTCCAAAGAACCAAGCCCCAGACCCAGGTCAATATACAAATCAGATCTTACCCACAAATCACACTGCTGACAATCCTTTAGAATCTAAAATCTAAAGGTTTATTCATAAAAGGAAAAAGATATAGATGGGAGCTAGAATTGGTTAAATGGAATCAATTACATACAGTAATGGCAAAGTTCTTGGTTCAGGCTTTTAGCAGTGATAGAATAAACTGCAGGTTCAAATCCAGTCTCTGGAGTACAGTACATCCACAGCTGGGATGGGTCATTCAGTCCTTAGTGTAGAGCTTCCTTGTAGCAAAGTCCCTCCAGAGGTAAGAAGCAGGATTGAAGACAAGATGGAGATGAGGCATCAGCCTTTTTTAGTCTTTTCCAAGTGTAAGAACACCTCTTTGTTCTTACTGTGGAAAATTACAGCAAAATGGAGTCTGGAGTCAAGTTCCTGCATACTTTGCTGAGTTACAAGGCGTATCTGCCTTCTCTCAATGGGTCAATTGTATAGCTGATGATCCTTAATGGGCCATCAAGCAGGCTAGGCAGAGCTAACAGCAACTTGTCTGGGATGTTACCCAGAAGCATAGCATAAGTTTGAAATACAGACAGTATATAGCCAATATTCATAACTTCAACTACAAAAATGACACATGCATACAGACAGCATAATCATAACCAGCAACCTATAACCTGGTCTTAGACACCTCATTTGACCCCCTTTATACAAGACTTGGTGCCACTACAGGACTTTGGTTGCCACCATGTTCTATATGGTCCCAGGCGGAGTATTTCCTCTCAACCCCCTTCGCAGTGGGAGGGAAAGACGCCGGCGACTTCCAGATAGTATTAGCATTAGCCTGGATGGTCCAGATGAACGGCAAGGCTATGCGCGTGGGGGGCATCAGCAGACAAGATGTCCACCACCAGATCCTCTAGCTCCACCACCTACTCCACCTGGAGGTTCATGTTTTGTGCCACCCAACGCAGCAAGTCTTGGTGTGCACAGAGGTCTATAGGTGGTGGTCCAGAGGAGGTTGTGCCTGCAACTGCCTCATCAGGCGACGAAGAGGACGACAGCTCTGGGACTAATGGTTCCTGGGGTAAGTCTTGCTGGGGCAGGTCCGGCTGTCCCAGGTTCTCCATATTAGGAGCATGTGCCTGAGATAGTTGCAGGGCAGCAGACTCCACGTCCTCTGGTGGGGGGTGGCTACCCGTGGCCTCTGGGACTCGGGGTTCAGAATGAGCAGAACGAGAAGCCCTGGAGGGGACGCCTTGGGCCTGATGGTATGCCCAAGGGGTCCAGAAGGACCACTGCAGTGGTCCCTGAGCAGGATTCTGTCCCTCATCCTGCCATTGACCGTCTCCGTCCACATCCTGGTTATGGGCAGGTAGCCACTCTCCGCCTGGGATGACCTCGAGTTAGGGCAGGAAGGCCAAGGTGGGGCCGACCGGTTATGCTGTGTTGCACTATCCCGCATCGATGGACCACATTGTAAGGACGGAGATCGGCTCCGAGACCTGGATTGGTACCGCGACCTGACCTGGACCAACGATCATAGCAGTACCGGAAGGGAGATCTGGACACCGATGAAGATCTCCAGGCAGAATGGCACCGGGACCTACTCCGCAGAGATCAGTGCCGGGAGCTTGACCGGTACCGACCATACCGGGAAGGAGATCTTCTCAACGTGGAACGGTGCCATGAGTACGACTGGCGCTGAGATGATGATCTGTGCCAGGATTGCGAGCGGTGCCATGCACGGGACCAACGTCTAGAGCAGGACCGCGATCTGGAGTGGTGCCGAGACATCCCAGTCTGCAACGGAGGACTCATGATAGCGGGATTCCCCATCAATGGGACAGACCGCACCGGTGGTGCCAGAGGATGTAACGGCCCGGACTCAGTGAGGGTGATTAAATCGCAGGCCATAGAGAAGGTCTCCGGGGTAGACGGCAGACTGAGCTCGACTGCGGTGCACACCGGGGAGCTCATATGCACCAGACTCAACGGCACTTGCGGCACCAGAATCAACGGTGCCAGAGTTGGAGCCTTTGCAGGGCTGTCCGGTACAGGACGTTGCTCCAAGAGGGACACCGGCGGTGCCTGTGACTGGACAAAAGCAGCAGGTTGCTTGTGCTGCTTCTTAGACCACGGAGATAGCGAGTGGCACCAGGCCAGTCGCGGTGCCGGAGACATCCAGTGCCGGGAGTCTTTGCCGGTGCCAGATCTTTCTGGTGCCGGAGGTGCACTTCAGGCCGACGGTGCCGGGTCTCTGCTCGGGCTCGAGGCACCGGGCTAAGTGTCGCTTCCATGAGGATCTGCCTCAAACAAAAGCCCTGCTCCTTTTTTGTCCGCGGCTTGAATGCCTTACAGATGCAGCACTTATCTGTTTGATGGGATTCCCCCAGGCACTTCAGGCAGGAGTCGTGGGAGTCTCCCGTAGGCATGGGCTTAAGACAGGCCGAGCAAGGCTTGAAATCCGGAGACCCAGGCATGAGCCCCGGTACCGGGAAGGAGGGAGGGGAGAAACCCCCTTTCCTCCAACAACTATATACACTATCTACACAATTTACTATTAACTACAACCAGAAACTACTAACAACTATACTACAAAACGAACTAGAGAAAAACAAGTAAAGAGCTAGGGAAGTGGAGATCAGCTATGCCACGCTCCACAGTTCCAACGACCGTCACGGGCGGTAAGAAGGAACTGAGGGGGCGCTGGGTCGGCAGGGGCATATATCCGGCGCCATAAGAGCACCACTCCAGGGGGCGCCTCAGCCAACCCACCAAGTGTTGCTAGGGTAAAAATATTCTGACCATCGTGCATGTGGTGCACGCACACCTAATTGGAATTGATATGAGCAAGCACTCGAAGAAGAACTGGAATTCTTAGAGATGTGTGGTCCCTATCTGTATGCCATTGCAGGTATGTAAGTGCTCCACACGCCTGAGACCAGAGAATTTTTGCAAGCAGTTGGTCCACACCTGAGTCCAAGGGTGGGTGACATGCGCTGATTGCCACCAGGTAAACCCATATTGAACTAAGGGAAAGACCCACCTTGAGACTAAGGTTACATCTACACTACTGCGGGATCGACGCTGCGGTGATCAATGTACCACGGGTCAATTTAGCGGGTCTAGTGAAGACCTGGGAATGAGAGGAGTAAGCTAAGTCGACAGGAGAGCGTCTCCCGAGCTCAGTGTAGACACCACAGTAAATCAGCCTAAGCTATGTTGACTCCAACTACATTATTCATGTAGTTGGCGTTGCGTAACTTAAGTTGACTTACCACAGTAGGTAGATATAGCCTACGAAGATATTCCCGTTATTTTAGACTATCTGCTGTCTCTGGAGATATATTATTTTGTTGGGCCCAGAGACAGAACTGTTTCCACTTGGCTAGGTAACATTTTCCAGAAGTCTTTTTAAATATAAATAAATATATGGAGATATACCTATCTCATAGAACTGGAAGAGACCTTGAAAGGTCATCAAGTCCAGCCCCCTGCCTTCACTAGCAGGACCAAGCACTGATTTTGCCACAGAACCCTAAGTGGCCCCCTCAAGCACTGAACTCACAACCCTGGATTTAGCAGGCCAATGCTCAAACCACTGAGCTATCCCTCCTGCCTTTCTATTATTAAGAATGGTTTGCACAGCTTCAGAGCATGACGGTTCTAGACTTGATGCCCATCCAAATACCAAGCAGTGAGATGAAGCACCTCCAGGTTAGGATGCCTGAGTATGCCATATTCCTGGGTCAACAGGTGCAGTAATGGCCAAATGCTGACAGATGGATGGGATGACATTTGTAGGAGGCTTGGAAACCAGACAGTCTGGGCCATTTGGGAGTGATGAAGATGACTTGTTCCGTGTCCTGTCGAATCCTCAGTAGAAACCAAGGTAGTAGCAGGATGGGAGGGGAGGCACAGCTCAAGGCAGTAAGAAAGTATTGCCTCTGGAATGCTTCCTTTGAGCTACCCTGGAGTAGTATATTTTACATTTCCTCTTTGCCTGAGAGGCAAACAGGTTCCAATCGGGGGTTCCCCACTGAGTTAAAATGCTGTGCACCATGAATCATGCCACTCCCACTCCTGACAGATGGCAAAATGTCTGCTGCGACTGTCTGCCAATAAATTTTGGGTTCCTGGAGGGTACACTGTCAATAGGGTGATGTGGTTCTTGATACACCAGTGCCATAAAGTGACAGCTTCTATACACAGATTTTGTAGAATATGGTCATTAAATTTTGACATATCTACTGGTTTGGAGACAAGAATCAGGCCGAAGAGAAAAGGTTACAGCTGAGGCCAGGAGGTGGTAAGAAAGAACTGGGGAGGCTGTTGGTCAGCCCTGCCCCTTATACCTTCAGTGTTTGGCATAGGCCCAGGCGTGGACCTACAGACACTGCCTGCAAAAATTCTCTGGTCTAAGATGCATGAAGCACATATGCACCCATAGTGGAATACATATACAGACAAGCACTAGAAGAAAAATTGCTGTTTCAATGTCTTGCATCATCCATCAAACTCTCTCCACTTTTCCGTTTGAATCATTTTAAATTTCTCCTTAAAGCTTTCCTGAGCACCTTACCAATATAGAACCACAAGAAAAAGAGTTTTATCATTTAAGACACTTCTGTATATAAAGTATGTTATGATGGGTCACCATCATAAACCCTTCACAACAGTATTGCCTAGCTTTGGGGCTCAGGAACCCAACCAATCAACATGCACATTCATGCCCGTAGTGCACACAGAGGACAAACCAGCCAAAAAACACAATTACAAAAGTGTTCAGAAGTGAGAGTTTAATTTTCCAAGTGTATTGTAAGCTGGCGCGTCGGGGCTCAACCCTCCTGCTGGGCCGGAGGGGAGCCACACCGACTCGCTCCTTGTCCCCTCTACGTGGGAAGTCCAGACCCTCTGGAGCAGGGGGGCTGGATAACGGCAATCAGTCTCAATATAAGTCCAGTCCCTCTGGAGCAGGGGGGCTGGATAACGGCAATCAGTCTCAATGTGAGTCCAGGTCCCGACCCTCAGGCAGGGGCCGCACAAGGCACACAGTCACTAAGTATACGCCCCGGCCCTCAGTTAGGGCGGGCAACCGGACAGCAGTCCTTGGGCTCAGACCTCTGGAGCAGGGGCTGAGCAACAGCAAAGTCAATATTGGCTCAGGCCTCTGGATCAGGGGCTGAGCAACAGCAGAGTCAATATAGGCTCAGGCCTCTGGAGCATGTGCCGAGCAACAGCAGAGTCAATATAGGCTCAGGCCTCTGGAGCAGGGGCCGAGCAACAGCAGAGTCAATATAGGCTCAGGCCTCTGGAGCAGGGGCCGAGCAACAGCAGAGTCAATATAGGCTCAGGCCTCTGGAGCAGGGGCTGAGCAACAGCAGAGTCAATATAGGCTCAGGCCTCTGGAGCAGGGGCTGAGCAACAGCAGAGTCAATATAGGCTCAGGCCTCTGGAGCAGGGGCTGAGCAACAGCAGAGTCAATATAGGCTCAGGCCTCTGGAGCAGGGGCTGAGCAACAGCAGAGTCAATATAGGCTCAGGCCTCTGGAGCAGGGGCTGAGCAACAGCAAAGTCAATATAGGCTCAGGCCTCTGGAGCAGGGGCTGAGCAACAGCAGAGTCAATATAGGCTCAGGCCTCTGGAGCAGGGGCTGAGCAACAGCAGAGTCAATATAGGCTCAGATGCCTGAGCGCTGAGGTGAGGGGGAAACTGCCACCCGCGAGTGGGGTGGCAGGGGGAACACAGGCCCTCCCACTCCACTGTGTTCCAGCCCGGGGCCCTATTAGCGGCTCTCACAGCCGCTGGTCAGTGGGGTCCTGACCGCAACACACTGACATGGGGACCTCAGTGTCCGTAGCCTGACAGGGGTCGGCTATCCCCGGGCTACACTCCATATCCCCCTCGGGGCCTACCTGCACACTTGGATCAGGTTCGGGCCAGTCAAAGGTCCTCGGCTCCTCCGGGTCCGGGCTTGGGGGGAGGTCGGGTAGTGCCTCCGGAAAGTCCGGCCAGGCTTGCTCCGGCGGTTCTTCCGGGAAGCAGGGCCGGGAAAGCCCCGGCGGCTCCTCTTCGGGGGGGGCGCAGGGGCGGTCCGGCGGGTGGTCCCAGTACCTGTCACGGGGCGGCTCGGGCGGCTCCTCCTCCTCGTAGTGGGCGCGGGGAAGCGGAGGCCAGTCTGGGCAGCTGCCTTGGTTCCTAGAAGGCTCCCGGTCAGGAGCTCCCGCCGGCACGTCTGCTCCCGGCAGCTGCTGGCTCCTGACTGAGCTCTGGCGTCTTCCTTTTATACTTCCTGTCCCGCCCCTTGACTTCCGGGGGGCGGGGACAGGAAGTGGTGTCTCAGCCCACTTGGGCGTCTGGCAAGGAGCTCCCTCTGCTGGGCCGGAGGGGAGCCACACCGACTCGCTACACACTCCCCCCCTCAAGTCTGGCTCCCGCCGAACGGGGCCAGACCCTTCCATTCCCCCAATACGGGACATAAAGTCGGCGTTCGCATGGTCCTTGCCAGCCCGGTGCAGAATAGTGAACGCATACGGCTGCAAGGCCAAGTACCACCTCATGATGCGGGCATTCTTGTCTTTCATCCGCGTTAGCCAGGTGAGAGGGGCATGGTCCGTGACCAGAGTAAACGGCGCCCCCAAGAGGTAGAAACGGAGGGCTTCACAGGCCCACTTTATGGCCAGCGCCTCCTTTTCCACCACCGCGTAATTTCGCTCACGGGGGAACAGCTTACGACTTAAGTACAGCACGGGGTGGTCCTGCCCCTCCACCTCCTGGGACAGGACGGCCCCCAGTCCTACCTCGGAGGCGTCGGTCTGTAGGATGAACCGTCGATCGAAGTCCGGGCTATACAGGACCGGTTCCCGACAGAGGCAGTCCTGGAGGCGTCGGAAGGCTGACTTGCATTCTGGGGTCCATTTCAGTTGCCGGGGGCTGTCCTTTGTTAGCAGACCGGTGAGGGGTGCTGCTATGGAGGCAAACTGTGGGACAAACCTCCTGTAATATCCGACCAGGCCTAAGAACTGCCGGACCTGCCGTTTGGTGGTCGGGGTCGGGCATTCCATTAGGGCCTGGACCTTCCCCACCAGGGGTTTTACCTGCCCCCTGCCAACAGTGTACCCCAGGTATGTAGTCTCCTGCCAGGCGATCCGGCACTTCTTGGGGTTAGCCGTCAACCCTGCCTGTCTTAGGGACCTCAGGACGGCCGCGACCCGGGGTAGATGGTCTTCCCACCGACGACTATAGACGACCACATCGTCCAGATACGCGGCCGCATAGTCGTGATGTGTTCGAAGTAGGTGGTCCATCAGCCTCTGGAAGGTCGCTGGGGCCCCGTGAAGACCGAAGGGCATCCGGGTGAACTGGTACAGTCCCGTCGGGGTGGCAAAGGCGGTCTTCTCTTTAGAGGTCTCCTCAAGGGGGATTTGCCAATACCCCTTGCTGAGGTCCAGGGTGGTAATAAAGCGGGCTTCTCCCAATCGGTCCAATAGCTCGTCCACTCGGGGCATCGGGTAGGCATCGAAACGGGAGATGGCATTCACCCCCCGGAAGTCGATGCAGAACCGACGGGTGCCATCGGGCTTGGGCACCAGGACTATGGGACTACGCCACTCGCTGAGGGAGGGCTCGATGACCCCCAGGGCCAGCATCGCTCGTACCTCTTCCTCGACCGCTTCCCGCATCCTGTAGGGCAGCGGCCGGGTTGTCTCTCGGACCACCTTTCCGGGCTCCGTTTGGATTGAATGGCAGACCAGCGTAGTGTACCCCGGGACGGCGGTAAAGGTCTTTTGGAAGGCCCGCAGGAGACACTTGGCTTGTTTGAGCTGGTCCTCGGAAAGTGACTCCCCAAGCAGGGGGGTCGGGGGGTCGTCTGGTTCGGGCACTCGGGGGCCCAGTTCCGGCTCGGGCGGGTACGGGTTGATTAAGAGGCCCTCCCGGTCAGACCACGGTTTTAGTAGATTTACGTGGTACCGTTGAGTCGCGTTGCGTCTATCGGGTCGGCGTACCTCGTAATTGACCGCTCCCACCCTCCGGACGACCTCATATGGTCCCTGCCAGCGAGCCAATAACTTGGACTCGCTGGACGGGAGGAGGAGTAGGACTCGGTCCCCCGGTTTAAACTCCCTGTCTCGAGCCCCTTGGTTATAGGCTCGCTCTTGTTTCTCTTGGGCCTTCTTTAAATTCTCCCGTGCGAGGGTCCCGGCTTGGGACAAGTACCCCTGTAACTGTAGGACATATTCCAGGAGGCCCTGGGCCGGGGAGGCCGACTGCTCCCAGGTCTCCCGCATCAGGTCTAGGAGGCCCCGCGGCCGGCGTCCATACAGGAGTTCAAATGGGGAGAACCTCGTCGAAGACTGGGGGACTTCGCGGATGGCCAACAGCAGGGCTGGTAGGAACTGGTCCCAGTAGCGGAGCTCCTCTGGTGGGAACTTTCGCATCATCCCCTTGAGGGTGCGATTGAAACGCTCCACCAGTCCGTCCGTTTGCGGATGGTATACTGACGTGCGGAGCTGTTTTATCCCCAAGATGGCGCACACTTGTCTCAACAACCTAGAGGTGAAATTGGTTCCCTGATCCGTCAAAATCTCCCGGGGGAGTCCAACTCGTGCGAATATTTTTACCAGCTCTTTGGAAATAGCCCGGGCGGTCGTACTTCGTAGCGGGACGGCCTCCGGGAACCGGGTGGCGTAGTCGACAAGGACCAAAACGTACCGGAACCCGGCCGTGCTTTTCGGCAGGGGCCCCACAAGGTCCATGGCAACCCGCTCAAAGGGTGTCTCCATGAGTGGCATAGGGACCAGGGGTGCTCGAGGCACTCCTGGTGGAGCGGCGAGTTGGCATTGTGGGCATGAGCTACAGTACTTCTGGACGTCGGGATAGATCCCTGGCCAGAAGAAACGCCCCAGGATCCTTGCCAACGTCTTTTCCTGCCCCAGATGCCCGGCGGCCGGCACATCGTGGGCCAACTTCAGTACGGCCCGCCGGTGACACTGGGGGACTAATAGCTGAACCTGTGGTTCGCGAGTGCGGGAATCTCGGTCTATCCGATAGAGTCGGTCGCGGCGTAGCTCGAAGTGTGGCCATTGGGCTGCCCGTTGGGGGTCCAGGATGGCCCCATCCACCGCCGCGAGCTGCTCGTAACAGTGGCCGAGCGTAGGGTCGGCTCGCTGGTCGCGGCAGAAATCGGTGTAGAGGTGGGGGTCCCGGGCGGGTCCCGTTGGCCTCTCCGCGTCGTCTGTAGCTGCGGGCTCTCCCTCAACGGCGTCCCCGTTGGACTCGGGTAGGGGCTCCCGGGGTTCCGCTTCTAGGGTCGGTGTAGCTCGAAGCACTTCCTCGAAGGCGGGCCAGTCCCGACCGAGGACAACGGGATACGCCAAGTGGGGAGCAAGGCCAACGGTTAAGCTCCGGGTGACCCCCGCGACCGTTAGGGAGACTCGGGCGCTGGGATACGGCCGAACATCGCCGTGAATACACTGCAAGTGTATCGGTTGCAGACTGGGGTCTGCTCGGGGTCCCAAGCCCTGGCGGACTAGTGTCTGGCCACAGCCAGAGTCGATCAGGGCCTCGACGCTCCGGCCCCCAACAACCGCGTTGACTGTGAGTTTGGGATGCAGGGCCGGCCGGGCCCGGTTGTGTCCCGCCCAAACCTGTCCGTAGCTACAGTCCATGTTGGGGCAATCCCTCTGGAGGTGCCCCAACTTCCCGCACCCAAAGCACGGACCGAGCTCAGGCCGGTGACTCCGAACGGCCCTTTGGCTTGGACTCCGGGGCGGGCTTCGCCGGGCCCCCGGGGCTCCAGGACTGGGGCCGGCCGGTCTTGTTCGGGGTCCGGCTTCCTGCCACCGGGTTCGAGACTCCGGGAGCGAGGCGAGCGTGCGGCCAGGAGGTCGCACGGTGCTCGCGGGGCTCCCCCTTTTCTCTGGGCGGGCGGCCTCGGGCTTAGTGCTGGGCCGCGGAAGGGTTGGCCCCGTCGCCGTCTCGGCGGCAAGGAAGTCTTCCATAAGTGACACCGACACCGCGAGCGTCGCCGGGCGATGGCGGAGCACCCAGGCCCTTCCTCGGGAGGGCAGGATGCTAACAAACTGTTCTAAAATGACTTGTTCGGTTACTTGTTCCGCGGTCCGGTGTTCGGGGAGGAGCCAGCGGCGGCCGGCCTCCTTTAACATCTGTGCCACCGCCCGCGGCCGGGCGCAGGATGGGTACGTCTGGCCTCGGAATCGTTGCCGGAACGTCTCGGGGCTGATGTCCAGTGCATCTAGGATAGCCGCTTTTACCTGGTCATAGTCGCGCGCGTCCTCCGTCGCTAAGTCCCGGTATGCCGTCTGGGCCGCCCCGGTCAGATATGGGGCCAGCAGTGTGGCCCAATGCTCCCGGGCCCACCCTGCGACTAGGGCCACGCGCTCAAAAGTGACCAGAAAGGCTTCGGGGTCATCATCCGGGCCCATCTTAGTCAAGCGGAGGGGAGCCGCCATCCGGGGGTTCCCTGCCCCCTCGCCAACTGGTCCTCCCGTGGGGCGAGGGGGGTTAACCAGGAGCTGTTGGAGCTGGGTCCCCAGCTGTTGTAGCAGCTGCTGCTGCTGCTCCATCTGGGCCGCGTGTAGCTCCTGGGTGAGCCGGAGGTGGGCGGCATCCCGCTGCTGTTGTTGCTCAAGCTGTGCGGCCTGCTGGTGCTGTTGCTGCTGCATCTGCGCAGCCTGCTGCCGCTCTTGGCCGTCCACAAGGCGCTGAAGTAGGCGCTCCATATCCATGCTTGGTCCTCGGGGGGGGGGAGGTAACCCTCTCCCCTCTGCTTTGTTACCCTTGCTCACAGGGTAGGAGTTCGTCAGTGGTCCTCAGAGAAGGCACCAGTGTAAGCTGGCGCGTCGGGGCTCAACCCTCCTGCTGGGCCGGAGGGGAGCCACACCGACTCGCTCCTTGTCCCCTCTACGTGGGAAGTCCAGACCCTCTGGAGCAGGGGGGCTGGATAACGGCAATCAGTCTCAATATAAGTCCAGTCCCTCTGGAGCAGGGGGGCTGGATAACGGCAATCAGTCTCAATGTGAGTCCAGGTCCCGACCCTCAGGCAGGGGCCGCACAAGGCACACAGTCACTAAGTATACGCCCCGGCCCTCAGTTAGGGCGGGCAACCGGACAGCAGTCCTTGGGCTCAGACCTCTGGAGCAGGGGCTGAGCAACAGCAAAGTCAATATTGGCTCAGGCCTCTGGATCAGGGGCCGAGCAACAGCAAAGGCAATATAGGCTCAGGCCTCTGGAGCAGGGGCCGAGCAACAGCAGAGTCAATATAGGCTCAGGCCTCTGGAGCAGGGGCCGAGCAACAGCAGAGTCAATATAGGCTCAGGCCTCTGGAGCAGGGGCTGAGCAACAGCAGAGTCAATATAGGCTCAGGCCTCTGGAGCAGGGGCTGAGCAACAGCAGAGTCAATATAGGCTCAGGCCTCTGGAGCAGGGGCTGAGCAACAGCAGAGTCAATATAGGCTCAGGCCTCTGGAGCAGGGGCCTGAGCAACAGCAGAGTCAATATAGGCTCAGGCCTCTGGAGCAGGGGCTGAGCAACAGCAGAGTCAATATAGGCTCAGGCCTCTGGAGCAGGGGCTGAGCAACAGCAGAGTCAATATAGGCTCAGGCCTCTGGAGCAGGGGCTGAGCAACAGCAGCAGAGTCAATATAGGCTCAGATGCCTGAGCGCTGAGGTGAGGGGGAAACTGCCACCCGCGAGTGGGGTGGCAGGGGGAACACAGGCCCTCCCACTCCACTGTGTTCCAGCCCGGGGCCCTATTAGCAGCTCTCACAGCCGCTGGTCAGTGGGGTCCTGACCGCAACACACTGACATGGGGACCTCAGTGTCCGTAGCCTGACAGGGGTCGGCTATCCCCGGGCTACACTCCATATCCCCCTCGGGGCCTACCTGCACACTTGGATCAGGTTCGGGCCAGTCAAAGGTCCTCGGCTCCTCCGGGTCCGGGCTTGGGGGGAGGTCGGGTAGTGCCTCCGGAAAGTCCGGCCAGGCTTGCTCCGGCGGTTTTTCCGGGAAGCAGGGCCGGGAAAGCCCCGGCGGCTCCTCTTCGGGGGGGGCGCAGGGGCGGTCCGGCGGGTGGTCCCAGTACCTGTCACGGGGCAGCTCGGGCGGCTCCTCCTCCTCGTAGTGGGCGCGGGGAAGCGGAGGCCAGTCTGGGCAGCTGCCTTGGTTCCTAGAAGGCTCCCGGTCAGGAGCTCCCGCCGGCACGTCTGCTCCCGGCGGCTGCTGGCTCCTGACTGAGCTCTGGCGTCTTCCTTTTATACTTCCTGTCCCGCCCCTTGACTTCCGGGGGGCGGGGACAGGAAGTGGTGTCTCAGCCCACTTGGGCGTCTGGCAAGGAGCTCCCTCTGCTGGGCCGGAGGGGAGCCACACCGACTCGCTACATGTATATACAGTATGTACTAAAAGTCCCTTATCTTTCCCCCCACAAAAATACAGTCCAACCAAAACTTCCCTTCTGTCAAACTATGACATTTACTGAATGCCACTTCCCTTTTGGTTACTAGGCCATTCAGTGCCTATTGGCGAAGTAAATACATTTAGCATTTTTTTTCCTTTGTGGGTCATTAACAACACCTGAATTTCCCCACAAACTCTGAAAATGCCTGCCAGTTTGTAGGACCATTAAATATTTTATACTGCCTGATCTTCTGTATTCTCAAGCTCAGTACATTCAAGATTTTATATTACATATATACACACATTCTTCCAGGAGCAATCAGCAGCAATGGGGTTTGAGCGGGACATTTCAAAGAAAAAGGGAAAGAATGATAATTTGAGGGAAGTTTCCATTTAGTACCTTGTGCACATTCACCAAAGACCCATTAGTAAAAGGATTTATATGCAACATACTTCCGATATTAAAGGAAACAATTGTCTATCTTAAAATAATTTTAGCATTTGACTATTAATTGACTTGCAAACAAAAGTGAACTCTACAAATTAGTTTATTGGCTAAGTGGAACAGAAATGGTGAAATGAAGCAGATTTAACACAACGGCAGTAGTCCCTAGTGGCCTAAATCAGGATTAGGGCCCCATTATAATAGGCACTATACAACATAAATGAAAACCTGATTTCTGCCTCAAAGAGCTTACAAACTTCTGAGTGAATAAAAGTCAGCCAATCAGTTGCAAATGCTAAACAAATGCTAATTTTGCAGAGTACTTTTCCTATTTTCCTAACAACATCTTTGCCACACAAGTGTGATTTCAACTTTAGGTAAAGTCCTGAGAGTGCTAACTTGCTCTACTGCTATATATTGTACCATATAAGTAATCAATTTACATGTTTGCAGTTTTGCCAAATATCATGATTTCATCACGAGTCTCATTATACACCTCTTCCTCGATATAACGCAACCCGATATAACATGAATTTGGATATAATGCAGTAAAGCAGTGCTCCAGGGGAGCGTGGCTGCACACTCCGGTGGATCAATGCAAGTACAATATAACGCGGTTTCACCTATAACGCGGTAAGATTTTTTGGCTCCCGAGGACAGAGTTATATCGAGGTAGAGATGTATCTGGTGTTTTTTTTAAGGCCCCAAGATGCTAGAATCCAGGATTGAAAAATCTAAACTTTCATTTTAAGAAAATGAAGTTTCCAACCCTCACAGCTATAGAGAAAAGACTGAAAATGAGGAGTGCATCCTGCTCAGAAAGTAGAACTATTTTTTTTTAATCTCAATATTTTGGGGCTGTGTCATGATTTTTGAGGTTGACAATACCATTTTTGTAATTCAACAAGAAATATTATGTACGTGGTTTCTGATCTGGGGCCAGGACCTAGTGTCACTGTCACCTTCAAGTGATAAAATTGGTTGCCAATTCAAGCACTGGTAATTTTTTGTAGGGCATTTAACAACTCTACTGAAGTTAGATGCTAGTTATTTGGATCCACATGACTTTTGAATTATTAGAATAACCAAACCCCTCCACTCAGACTCTCTTCTAAGCTGCAGATTATCCCCCTCTATATCTCAACTTCACAAACTCGACAAGTTAAAATTATTGAAATGACTATTTACAAGTAGCTTATTTTTTAGCCAAAAGGAGGCTTTTACTTATGCCTTGGTACAAACATTTACACAAACGCTTAACTGTGAATAGTGCCATTCAAACTAGTATTTGCAAAGCTGGGCCTTAGTTCTTACCTTAGTACTCAAATCTCTAAACAAAACATGAGATAACCACACAACTATGTGGAGGTGCCTTTAATCAGTGAAACAAATAGAAGGCATTTAGCCCTTTACTTTCACACTGGATTCATTCAGTACACAAGTTTTAGAGTTAGTCCTGGAACTTTAAATGTAAACTTCCTGTTCATGTATTTTATTTAACCAACTCTTGATTACACAAGTGACTGCAGCTTTTAATTATTTATATTACTAAATCTTCCCAATTAATTAACACGACAGATATCCACACAGGCCATGTCCTTCCAAAATACCCTGCACTGACTTGAAGAATGGTTTTTGTCTTTATAAAAATTTTACATCAGACAATTCTCTCTCAGAAATGCCATATTAACAAAAAGGGCTTTCAATTCTTTTCCTTTGCTGCAATTTGTTGCAAAATCTGAAGTTTATAATAATCTCAGTGCAGTAGCAGGACTACTGGTTTAAAAGTTAAAACTAATTGAAGAAAAATGAGTCTTCTGATGGAGTTGTCCAGTTGGCAGTTAATGGTCCTTTGACACGTACAGCTATATATGCATATCAGATACTCAAATCAGGACTATACATCCTTCCCTGGTTCCCCAAGCTCCCACACCTTGCACCTGTTTAACTAAATCAATTTAGAAAGTGATTTAAACCAGTGAAACGTGTATGTATAGACAAGACCTCAATCAGAATCTCCAAATCTCATCAGTCTACAAGTGGCCACTTTACAGTAATACTCATATTTCCCTCTTAGATAATCTCACAGGCTTTGTCTTCACTGTGTTAGGAGATAACTATCCCTTGTTCTTGACCTAATCATATTCAGTGTCTATCAATGATCTGAAATAAAATATAAAGTCATTGCTGGTAACATTTACAAATGACAAAAATCGGTGGAGTGGGAAACAATGACAAGCCAGTTATTCAAAATTATCTGGGTTGCTTCCTAATTAGGCTCATCAGAACACCATGTGTTTTAATACAGCCAAATTCAAAATCATAAAGCTAGGGATGAGTGTAGGTCACACTTACCGGATGGGAGATTGCATTCTGGCAAAAAGCGACTCTGACAAGGTTTTAAGGTTCTTGGCTGATAACCAGGTGAATATGTGCTGCCAATGCAGTCCTGCGGCTAAGACAGCTAATGCAAGTCTTGGACATAAGCAGTATAATAGCAAGTAAGAGTATTAACTCTGTATAGAACATTGATGAGACCATTACTGGAATATTGTGTCCAGTTGTAAGTGTTAGGATATAGATATTCAGGTCTGTCTGCAAAGGCCTATACTTTAAGAACTTAGGTGTATTCTTATCACTTAGCTAGTATAGAGGTATAAAAGAAAATCAAAATCACTGACTGTCTGTGTAATGGCCTTCTCTTACTGTGACAATTTGAGGCCTGGTTCTTCAGCTAAGCAGCAGAGGTCAGCCATAAACTGGGAAATGTATGGTCACATCCTCACATTCCAAACTAGTCACACTGAAATAAGGCAATCTGGGGCTGTTAGGAAGGTGATCCGATCTATCACCTCTAGAGAAAGGAAAGAGCCTAGAACATATAAAAGGAAATTTAGTTTGATAGTTTTCTGTCTGGTAAGAACTCACTTAATAGACACAGCTGGAAAACCCTTATGTCTGTATAGATGTAGTTGTAAAATCCTCACTTATGTATTGTTTTGTATGTTTATTTGCATGGTCTCTGTCTGGTTCTGTAATTGTTTGTCTGCTGTATAATTAATTTTGTTGGGTGTAAACCAATTAAGGTGGTGGGATATAATTGGTTAAATAACCATGTTACAATATGTTAGGATTGGTTAGTTAAATTTCAGTAAAATGATTGGTTAAGGTATAGCTAAGCAGAACTCAAGTTTTACTATATAGTCTGCAGTCAATCAGGAAGTAAGGGTGGGGAAATGGGAACAGGGACTGGGGCTGGGGCTGGGGGAATTGGGATCATGTTTTGCTAAAGGGGGGAATGGGAACAGGGACACAGGCAAGGCTCTGTGGTGTCAGAGCTGGGAAGGGGGACACTAAGGAAGGAAATTGGAATCATGCTTGCTGGAAGTTCACCCCAATAAACATCGAATTGTTTGCACCTTTGGACTTCGGGTATTGTTGCTCTCTGTTCATGCAAGAAGAACCAGGGAAGTGAGAGGGTGAAGGAATAAGCCCCCTAACAGTAAGGTCCACACATTAACTACTGGAAAGGGTGCCGAAAACAGTGGAAAGTCTGTCTTACAGTGAATGACTTAGAAAGCGCAGTCTATTTAGTTTACCAAAGACAAGGTTAAGACACAACCTACCTCACAGTCTACAAGTACTTACACAGAGAAACATTTCTGACAGAGGGTTCCTCAATCTAGTCAAAGACAAAACAAGAGCCAACAGCTGGAAGCTGAAGTACATAAATTCAGGCACAGTTTTTTAAAATGAGGGTAATTATCCACTGGAACAACTCACACCTAGGGATGTGGTAGATTCTTCATCATTTGACATCTTTAAATCAAGACTGGAAATCTTCCTAAAATATCCTCTTGCTCAGCTGCAAGATATGAGCTTGATGCAGAAATTACTAGGCGAAATTCCATCGCCTCCTTTATGCAGGTGGTCATTATGCTTGAGGACAGTTTTCAAACCTGTGACTCACCTCTTCACATCTAATCAGGCACTCTGGCTTGCATTGTTGCTCATCCCAGCAACAGCAGTCTCCAAAACACTTCCCATCATGCTGTCACTCCTCAAAAAGCTCATGTCTGTCTCACTTACAGTCCTTTACTTTACAATTTCTCCCACGCTGGGAACAATCTGGAACACTGTCACCCCGGATGCTCAAAGTCTCCCTAAGCCTTTCTCCCAGGGTTTCTTCAGGTTTTGTTTGTTTTTTAATCTCAGGAGGCAGGTAAGCATAAAGGCTGGTAATGTATATCATACAACAATCTTGTAAGAAACAACATCTGAATCCATTCTTCAAGTTGTTAACACGAGAAGTTCAATAAATAAGCTAAATAACAGGATCAATAAAGGACAACCTCATCTCATGTTCTGATGTCAGGAAAACAGGGATGACTTTTTTGGGAGGGTGACTTAAGTGGAAAGTATAAGACTTTCAACCAGTTTCTAAAGGCAATGCTAAAACTGAAATTGAATTTCTCTGGTATTACATGCATGAAATCACATTTGACACAGTCACAAAGTTTTCTCAGCATCTAAAGATAACTGGGACAGCAAAACACCATCTATGCTTTGAACTGAACTGAGGAATGTCCTTAACTACCATCCTGAGATAACTAGTTCATTTCATAACCAGGTGCCAATTATTTTTAGGTGAGATTAGGAAAGAAGGCTCTTCAGGAGTAACATTTGGGGGATTAAAAGCATGATGCAAGCTTTGTTTTCTATCCAAGTAAGCACCAGCATACAGCTTTTCTGAGCATTTCAAATAAAACCTAACAGAAACGAATAGCCTAGCTGCCTTAAGATTTAACATTTTGTGCTTACTGGAGTATTTGGAATTCATCTTAATGTGAAGATCCTGGGCTATGTGTGCTTCCATTGAAAGAGCAAGTTTAATAAACCACGATTTGGATTGAGTCAGAAGCTGGGCATAGTTCTCCCACTCCTCTCAAAAGAAAAATGACCTTCCTCATGGATAGCAGTCTGGAGCCAGCCTAGCCTTCATAACAGAAACTGTTCTTGCACCAGATAATTTTGTTGCAGACCTACCAAGCCAGGAAGGTTTACTTTTGTATTCACCTTTAGTTTATGTGAAGTTACAGTGACATTGCTGCTTCCTCTGTACCTAGCAGATTTCTCTCTTCCAGCTCTGGATGGTGAGCTAGTGGTAAATCACTGGGTGGCCATGGCTGCAGGAGTGCTAATATGTAACAATATTTCTGGATACAAGTTACCTTTATTCCAATGCTAAACTACTATATATAAACAATGTACCAAGAAGCAGATATAACCTTTCAGAGAAGCTGACCTACAAAAAGAAAAAGGCAACACCTTTGTACATTACACTGGAATCTGTAACTGCAAAACAGAGGCAGAGGAACATTTAAAAATCTTGCAAAAATGAAACTTCCAGAAGAGAAGATACTATTTGCTGATCCTGCATAAAACCTTCCCCATATAAGATTCCCCATAAAGCCTTTCCCCTTTGTATATTATTTGGCCCATGCAAACAGCTACATAAAAATGTTCTGAAAGGCAAGAGAAGCAAACAATCTGAAACTGGAAGAAATCAAATCATCAGCACCAGTGACACACATCTGAGTTAACCCACTATCCAGATGGCTCTGATTAATAACCAAACTGAACCGTGAAATTGTTTTAGCTGCATTATCTATTTGATTGATCATTATCAAAGTAGTATCTTATTCACAATGAGCAATTGTGTCTATTCGGCTAAGAAGTTTTCTTAGCATCCTTAGGAAAATTATTTGCCCTGTCTACATTCCAGGTAGGAAATTGTTGAGCTCAAATAGCTTCTAACTCTTTACAACTAGCAGTGGACTAAGGCTTGTAATTACTATATCATAATTGAGTTTTCCTGAATCTAAAATCAGACCTGTGCCTCTTTCAGCAATAATAATCCCTATATGGTTTGGGACTCATGCATTTTTTAGTGTATTTCTCTGTTTGCAGTATATCCCTGGAGCGCTCAAGTTTGCTGTCTCTAGATTGCCCTTCTCTAGAATTTTCTTTCCCCCTTGGTCCAACCGGACCTGAGCAGGATGATGGATAGGGTATGTTGCAAGGCCTGTTCAACTAGTGTTTTGCCTGGAAGGTAGAGATGAGAGCAAGTGAATGTGGGCTTTTTGCTTAGGAAATTTCCGAAGTAACAGTGTTATTTCAAAAGGTATGCATTTTTATATTATTGCAGTTACCTAGATAAACACATTGTGATTTATAAAATAAATGCTTCAGTGCCTCCTCAAATGAGCCTATGAAGCAAGTAGAAACTGCCTGGATCCAGTACATTCTCTTCAGTGGTTTCCAAAAACTAACCCATATGCCAGAACTTCTACTTCAGGAAGTTGGTAGGCTGCAACTTTAGGTCATTTATGTAGGGCAGAGGTTCCCAAACTTTTTATTTGCTGTGCCCACCGTGTGGAAATCCACATCCCATCTGTGCCTCCCTTTCATCAAGCAGAAATAGCACCTTTGTGGATGCCAGGAGTCCGGAAGCCCACCTCCCAGCCAGGGCACACCCACGCAGGTGGCCCCAGCAAGAGAGACAGCCAGGCCACGCCTCCCCATTTCCTCATCCATGGGAACCCCAGTCATCATCACCATCAGGCTCCTCCAGCTGCAGCACACCCACCAGTACGTGCATTCAAGAGCCTGTGTGGACAGGGAGGAACTACCTCCCAACATAGCATACATGCACCAGCCTCCAAGAAGGCGAGCAAACTGGAATGCTCCTCCCCCCCCGCCACACACACACTTCCCATGCAGGGAGAAAGCCTGCTCCCCCAGCTCCTTGCCCCTCCCTTCTCCCTGCTTCTCCAGCCCAGCAGCAGTGGCAGGAACTGGAACAGGAGAACAAGCCAGCAAGAGAACTCTCACCATCTAGTCAAGTCCTCACATTCCCCCGACCACCCTGTTGTACCTCCCCACCCCCTACCCAGAGGGCACACCCTCCAGTTTGAAAACCAGTGATTTAGGGTGTAATACTAAGCCTCTCTCCTACACTAGTACCTGGCAGCTGTGCTGGTGCTCATTTCCCATTCCTCACGAAGCTACTCCAAACTCCAGTGTCCACTGCTAGTTCAAATACTTACAGCCAACTGAAGTGATGGGAACTGACTGCGTTTAGTTAAGGTCTGGTAAATGGATGTACCTGTGCAAACGGGTTGGGACTATGTTTTCTAAAGAGCAACCTATCCACTGATGGTCTCAAATGTAAGGAGAACCTTCCAACTTCTGTTTGCTGGAGCTATGAATGAAAAGCGTAGGTGACCAAGGAGCTGCAGACCTTTACCTGAGAGCCCTGGACTCTGTGGCCTGGACAGATAGAAGGTTGCATCTAGAAATGTTCCCAGAACTACATTAGGAAGTTTCTCAGAAGGTAGATTAGTGACTGCAATGTGACGCCAAAAAAAGAGGCACATAATCAAATGTGGTTTTCCATCAACTCTTATGTAGATGATTATCTCTATGTTTGGTCCTATGCCCAGTAATTAAGAACTGCAGAATTCTACAGCTGACACAAATTAATCCCTGTATTGAGAATGCACAGCTGTGAAGAAATGAAAGAGGAGCTGATCCAGATACAGGCATGGTAATATTTACATCACTAAAGACATTTAGGCTGTGGCTACACTTAGCACTTCAAAGCGCTGCTGCGGTAGCACTGCCGCGGCAGCGCTTTGAAGCGCTAAGTGTAGTCAAAGCACCAGCGCTGGGAGAGAGCTCTCCCAGCGCTGTCAGTACTCCACCTCCCTGTGGGGAATAACGGACAGCGCTGGGAGCCGCGCTCCCAGCGCTGGGGCTTTGACCACACTGGCGCTTTGCAGCGCCGCAATTTGCAGCACTGGAGAGGGTGTGTTTTCACACCCTGCTGCAGCACTGCAAATTTGTAAGTGTAGCCAAGCCCTTACTGCCTCACTGATAACAGAGAAATCTAATGCACCAACACTGGTGAAAACCACATTGTGCCAAACAATCAGGGTCAACATTAACACTTGTTATGCTGCGAATGGCACAGAAGTGCTTGCAGGAGCACTGTTCATCAGCAACATGCTGCCAGAATACTAACATGGGATTCCCTCAAAATTTTCTTTGTCAGTTAGCAATAAAGGTGCCCACTGGTAGTGAGCTGGGTGGTCAGTTGGGGATATGAGTCATCTTTGTTTCATGGAGGTGGACAGACCTCCAATAGCTCGTATGAGAGGCCGGGTCAAGGTACAGCTCATGCAAAGAGGAGAAGAGAGCTCCAGGTTACCTCCAGCTCTTCAGGTCAGTCTGCCACTGGGTGGGCAGGCAGATAACTGTGGAGAAAGAGGTAGCATGCAGCAGCTACAGGACTAGTGCAGTGGGAGTTTGGCTTCACCTCCTCTCTTCCTTCTGCACATGCACTGCTGGAGTTGCCAGTGAGGGGCTGGGCAGAGCGGACTACATGCTACATTCCCCACTAGATCTTCCTGGCCATGATGGGGAACGTACAATGGAAAAACTCCCTTTGCAGCAGCTGCCGTAGCATTGGCAAGCATACCCACAGTGCGGCAGATGCCTGCTCAGTCCCAAAGGGCTGAAAATTTTAACAAACAGTGACAGCCTAAGCATTTCTGAGTAGGCCTAAGACTATTTTTGCTGCCCCTCCCATTCCGCAGTGTAATCAAGACCTTTCCACCATCACACAAAGACACCCAGGGCCAGCTTAAGCATTTTAGAGAGAATCAAACGCCCAAACTTAACTGCCTCATTTAACAAAGATGTATATGTGAAGAGGGATCTTTAGATTTCCTCTCTCACACACACCAACTCTAGCCTCCGCCTGTTGAAGTGGAGTCCAAAAAGTTTCTCCTCTTCACTCTGCCAGTTGTTTATACATCAGTCCAAATTTTCAAAAATGTCTTTGCAAGGAAGAGTGAAAGACGTGTTTAAACAAAAGCTGAGATTCTCATTCATTAAACTGAGGATATGTCTACATAATGACTGGGAGATGTCTCTACTCAAGACAGCAGGTTAAAAATAGCAATTTGACCAGAGTGGCACAAGGGGCAGCATGGGCTAGTGACCTATATCTAATCCCACCCAACCCCCTGTGAACGTACTTAGGTGGCTAGCTTGAGCCGCCGCTCACGTAGCCGCAGCCACACTACAATCTTTAACACGCTAGCTTGGACGGAGTTAGAGCATACATGTCTACCCAATCTGGGAATCACACCTCCCAGCTACTTTGTAGACACACTCGTAAAGGCTGGCTTTGTCAACAGGAGGCTTGTGTGAGACTCCCTCCAGCTAATGACTACTGGTAGCAATGTGTTATAAGTCAATACCACAACAGAGGATAGTAATATACCAGCTCTCAAGATGATAAATCTCTAGAATATTTTGGAAAAAATAAAACCACTCTGCAGAGGAACCATTAAGAAGATGGAGAGAATGCCAGTTCATTATGATTACACAGTAGTGAGCAAAGAAATAATGGCCAATAAGCTCACATTCAAACTGCTTAATTCCCACACGTTTGAATCTGTATACTACCGTATTGTCCCGAGTATAGGCCGCACTTTTTTCCCCTAATTTAAGTCTTTAAATTAGGGGTGCGGCCTATAATCAGGAACTTGAGGGGAAAAAAAAAAACTTCAAATCCCAGCTGCGGCCGGGACTCAGAGGGCTCGGGGCTGCCCGCCGCGGCGGGGAGCCCAGAGCCCTTCAAATCCCAGCCGCGGCGGGGACTGAGAGGGCTCTGGGCTGCCCGCCGCGGCGGGGAGCCCAGAGCCATTTAAATCCCAGCCGCGGCGGGGACTCAGAGGGCTCTGGGCTGCCCGCCACGGCGGGGAGCCCAGAGCCCTTCAAATCCCAGCCGCGGCGGGGACTCAGAGGGCTCTGGGCTGCCCGCCGCGGCAGGGAGCCCAGAGCCTTTCAAATCCCAGCCGCGGCGGGGACTCAGAGGGCTCTGGGCTGCCCGCCACGGCGGGGAGCCCAGAGCCCTTCAAATCCCAGCCGCGGCGGGGACGCGGAGGGCTCTGGGCTGCCCGCCGCGGCGGGGAGCCCAGAGCCTTTCAAATCCCAGCCGCGGCGGGGACTCAGAGGGCTCTGGGCTGCCCGCCGCGGCGGGGAGCCCGGAGCCTTTTAAATCCCAGAGCGGCAAAGCAGGGGATAAAAAACAGTGCGGCTAGAGCAGGGGGATGGGCGGGGGCACGAAAAACTGCGCGGATGAAACTGCAAAGTCGGGGGAGAAACAACAACAAAAAAACTTGGTGCAGCGGGAGCAGTAAGGCGGTGGCGGGGAATAAAAACGGTGCAGCTGAAGTGGGAAAGCAGGTGTAAAAAAAAAAAACCGGTAAAGCAGGGGGGAGAAAAGAAAAAAAACACGGCTGGAGCGGCAAAGGAGGGGAAGAGGGGGAAAACAGCATGGCTGGCAAAGCAGGGGAAAAAACAAAACAAAAAACCCTACAGGGCGGCCAGACCCAGGGTGCAGGGGGACTCCCTGTGCTACAGAGTGGACGCCTGGTCTAGTTGGGGGGAGGGAGAGGGAGGCGGCCAGGGGGAGCAGGGGGGGAGAGAGAGAAGGGGGGCGGCCAGCACTTCAGCGGGGAGCTCACCCCACGGCCCCAATTGCCGTGCTGTCTTCCGGGAGGGCTCCGCGCTGCGCCGGTCGTCAGGGAGGGAAGGACACGGGCTGCCCTGTGGAATTTGCTGCAGGGCGCTCCCCTCCTCCGCACCCTATAGGGCAGCCAGAGCAGCAAACAAAACCAAAAAAAAAAGCAGTCGTTCTACTAATGTGTATATTTTCTTTGTTAAAAAAAGTTAAAAATTTATTTTTTTAAAAATAGCACCAAACTTTAAGGGTGCGGCTTATAATCAGGAGCAGCCTATACTCGGAACAATACGGTATTTGCAGAATATCTGTCAAGCAGGCAACAGGTCCTTCCAGAAAAAGAGAATACTTTTATAGAAATATTTGCAGAAGTTGAAGACAAAAGAAGAGTGCCTATTCCAACTTTGCTTTGAATTTGTATGTATGCACTCACACACAATATGTGAGTAGTGTTGAGACCTATGTGTAGAGCTCTTCAGAATACTGAATTTTGCAGGACATTATGCATTTCAGACAAATACAGCTGCCAGGTTCATTATACCATCCAGTCAGGTGCACTCAGTTGGTAGCCAGAAGACTATGAGTTTAAGTCTCACATCTATTGATTTCTGTTGTATTGTCATACACTTCGCAGTCCTTATTGAACAAGACTAAGAACATACCCTAAAAACCAGGCAAATATATTTTCCCAGTTTTACAAATAAATTACAGACGTTGCACAAGGTCAAAACTGGAAGAGTTGGGAATAGGGATTTATGTTCTAGTACAGCTGATCCAAATATTATCCACTCAGCCGCACTGCCTGTGAATAATGCCAAACCTATGAATTTGGGTATCCTACCTTTGATGCAACTCTAATCCCCAAGACTGCACTCCTCTCCCAAAAGTAAGCCACTCATAGCACAAAAATGGGTTGCCAATCCCAGGAGATTACACAAGTCTTTATATAGTCCCTCACCTTTCTTGCCCACTTTGATCAGCAATGAACTACCAATGCTGACATTTAAATCATCCAGTTCTGGGCCTCATGCTTTGAGAGAGATGTGGACAAATTGGAGAAAGCCCAGAGGATAGCTACAAAAATAAGAAATGGTTTAGAAAACCTGACCTATGAGGAAAGGTTAAAAAACTAGGCATATTTATTTTTGAGAAAAGAAGACTGAGAGGGGCCTGGTGACAGACTTCAAATATGTTAAGAACTGTTATAGAGAGTACAGTAATCACCTGTTCTCCAAGTCCACTGGAGGCAGGGGAAGAAGTAATTGGCTCAATCTGCAGTAAGGGAGATTTAGGTTAGATATTAGGAAAAACTTTCTAACTATAAGGATAGTTAAGCACTGGAATTGACTTCCAATTAAGGTTGTGGAATCCCCATCACTGGAAGTTTTTAAGAACAGGTTGGACAAACACTTGTCAGGGATGGTCTAAGTGTATTTTGTCCTACCTCTGTGCAAGGGACTGGACGGGATGGCTTCTCAAGGTCCCTTCCGGCACTACATTTCTAATATCATTGGCATATGAGTAAATAACCCAGTGAAACAAATGGGGAAGCTGACACCTCTCCAAGTTTGTTTCAGCATATCTGCAAAAGTAAGCATGCATCAGTTAACTTGGAATGTGAGTCAAGCACATCTACACAACCATTACGGCTAACGACCTACTTTTCTTCTTTTAAATCAGAAGAGATTCTGGAGAACAAAAGGGCAGCATCCAAAGAAAGTGCATCAAGTCAGAGACTTGGTTCAACATGGCCCAATATGAGCCTGAGCTTTAGCGTAAATACAATGAGGTCTTGACGAGTATTAAACTCTGATAGCGATGACACCGATAACTTCATAGTAAAATGAACAACATTTCAAACACCCTATTCTAGAGTGTCATAGTCCCTTTTGTCACACCCACAGGCATTATGGCTCACCAACTAGAGTGAAACTCATTTAAAAGACATTTACCTTCAAGGAACAATGCCTCCATTACACTCAAAATCTAAGCTACAATACATCATCTTCACACTTAATATATTACACCCTCTTTTTCAGGCAACAGACTCATAAAAAAAGACAGTCACAATAGGAGCTCATCGATTCCAAGGCCAGAAGAAACCACCGTGATTATCTAGCCTCCTGTATAACAAGGACATAGAACTTCCCTTATAGCATATCTTTAAGAAAAACTTCCAATCTTGATTTAAAATTGTCAGTAACGAAGAATCCACCATAATTCTCGGTAAATTGTGCCAATGGTTAATTACTCTTACTGTTAAAAATATATGCCTTATTTCCAATCTGAATTTGTCTTCCTTCAACTTCCAGCCACTGGATTGTGTTATACCTTTTTCCTGCTAGATTGAAGAGATGACTATTAAATATTTCTTCCTGCCATAGGTACTTATAGACTGTAATCAAGCCACGCTTAAAACTTCTCTTTGTTAAACTAAATAGATTAAGCTCCTGTTGGGCTTCCCACACGACCTCTTCCATTTGGTTCCTAAGAACTCAGTTTGCCTCCAGTCTCATCATTCAGATTCCTTTATCTGGCTTACAGCAAAGCTATGTTAAGTTGATCAGACTCAACCATAAGGGTTGAGTATAGGGCCTAACACATATCTAAAGTTATATAGAAAACCTTTTCCTTTATAGAAATTTACACATCACATTGCATTTACTATGCATTGTATCACATGTTCTGGGATTGACTTAGTTACTTTGTAAGAACCGACCCTTGCACAGCATGTTATGTCCACTCACCATCCATGTATGACTTCTTTACATCATCTTACATTCCAGGCTTATCTTGTCCATTGTAAATGGTTCCTTAGATGTTCCCCCTTATCTTAGCTAGTACAGATATCGTCTTTTAGCTTACTGGCCCACTTACCTATCAGTTACACAGACATTTTGCTTCCAGTCTGCTGATCCATTTACCTCCCTTATTTCTGTCTCCCAAGAAATGAGGTCTTACTCATGTCTGATTACTCATGTTAAGCTAGGCCTACAGCTCCTTGAATCTATCATTGTAAGACATGTTTTCTAATCAATCTCATGACTCTTCTCTGAACCCTCTCCAATTTATCAACATCTTTCTTAAATTGTGGGCACCAGAACCGGACGTAGTATTTCAGCAGCAGTCACACCAGTGCCAAATGCAGAGGTGGGGGAAAAAAAAAAAAAAAAAAACCTCTCTACTCCTACAAGATTCCCCGGCTTATGTATCCAAGGATCTCATCAGCCCTTTTGGCCACAGCATTGCACTAAGAGCTCATGCTCAGCTGATTATTCACCATGATCCCCAAATCTTTTTCAGAGTCACTGCTTCCCAAGATAGAGTCTCCCATCCTGTAACTATGGCTTACATTCTTTATTCGTAGATATATTCATTTACATTAAGATGTATTAAAAACACATATTGTTTGCTTGCACCAATTTTACCAAGCGATCCTCATCACTTTGTATCTGTGACCTATTCTCTTCATTATTTAAATTTTCCCCCAATTTGTATGTCATCTGCAAACTTTATCAACGATGATTTTGTGCTTTCTTCCAAGTCATTGATAAAAAATGTTAAATAGCTCAGATCCAAGAATAGATCCCTGCAGGAGCTCACTAGAAACACCCCCACTTGATGGTGATTCCCCATTTGCAATTACAGTTTTTAACCATTTAATGTGTGCCATGTTAATTTTATATCTTTCTAGTTTGTTTGTTTTTTAAATCAAAATGTCATGTGGTACCAAGTCATATGCCTTACAGAAGTAGATTACATCAACACTATTACCTTTATCAACCAAAACTTGTAATCTAATCAAATAAAGGTATCAGGTTAGTTTGACAGGATCTATTTCTCATAAACACATGTTGATTGGCATTAATTATATTACCGTCTTTTTATTCTTTATGAAATTGAGTCCCATATTGGCACTCCATTATCCTCCCCAGGAATGATGTCACACTGACAGGCCTACAATTATCCAGGTCATCCCATTTATCTTTTTTAAATACTGGCAAACCATTAGCTTTCTTCTAGTCTTCTGGTACTTCCCCCTGTTTCAAGGCTTACTGAAAAGTCAACCATAATGGTCCAGTGAGCTCCTCAGCCAGCTCATTTAAAACTCTTGTGTGGAAGTTATCTGGACCTGCTGATTTAGAAATGTCTAACTTTAATAGCCTCTATTTAACATCTTTCTGAGATACTCTAGGCTCAAGGGTGTCATTGACAGAGGGAAAAAATCCCACTACTTCTTGCTTTTGTATCATGTATTACAATTTTTGTCTTTACTGCAGTAAGTTACTATCTTTGTGGAACAATGTACAATTTTCATAACATTTTCCCTACAGTGTGGGTCTACAAAAATGTTCAAAAACTACATTAGTAGGAAAATGTTACAAGACATCAAAATTAGAATTTTGAACATGGTAAAATGACTATTTAACACAAAGTTGAAGATATCAGGGAAAAAAGGTAAGCATTTCACTTTCAACACTGTACTTACTACAGACAGTACTTACTGGGCATATTCTGCTAGAGGTAACTTAAAGACATCAAAAACTTCTTTGTTCTTCATTAGGTAGACTGAACGCAAGTAGGATACAAAACACTGAAAGGAGAAGAAAAGTGTTTTAAAACAGAAAAGACAAATGCTCTCATTCAATTAATTGTATATTAACATTACACCATATGGCTAACCAGAAAAAAAGTGGAGAATTCTAATACTGGTTTTGTCTAAGAACTTATTTATCCACATAGTTTCAACAAAAGAACCTCTATTATAAGCTGATCTAGTTCTAATATTTCAGTATTTCATTCAGAGCAGCCTAATTGGCTTATTATGCTAATGGTGTATAGTGTTAGCTTTGCTAGTCACAAAATACTCTTGTGAGGGGAGCTAGGAAGAGGAGACTATTGCATGTATTACTCAAGAGCTGGGAGGGAAATAAAAATGAAGTTATTGGACTAGACTATCTCAGTTAAACCAATGTAAAGATCTCCAGCAGTGGCACAGTATGTAGCACAGTAACTTGGATTTTTTTTTCCTCATCTTTCCTACCATCTCAAACTTTTAGTCTGTCCACTTATTTCATATTGGTTCCTGCCCCCTATCTTATCAAGTACACTTCTCTCACTTGCCAAAATCATCTCTCCTTTACTTCTTAAAATTTAAGCTCTCTGCTCCATCCTTGGAAACCATCTTTAACAACTAGTAGAATTTGTTTTATGGGAGGTTTTTTCCTCCCTGCTGTTATCATAGAATCATAGGGTTGGAAGGGACCTCAGAAGGTCATCTAGTCCAACCCCCTGCTCAAAGCAGGACCAATCCCCAGATTTTTACCCCAGTTCTCCAAATGGCCCCCTCAAGGATTGAACTCACAACCCTGGGTTTAGCAGGCAATGCTCAAACCACTGAGCTATCCCCTCCCCCATCCTTAGCTGCAGATTCTGCTTACAGCTTTGTTCTATCCAGACCGCAAACAAAAACTAGAAAAATCACTGCTATAACACTGGGCAGCCTGCACTGGCAAAGCAGAACACTGATAACTCATGTGTATCACAGAGTAAATCATTGTTTATTCCAGTGTAACCATTCTTTAATTTTATTTTGGGGCATCACTTGAAATATTACATGACTGTCTCTTCTCTGTTGATTCATTCATGGAATTCTGAGGTGGCCTTCTGTTGTCTGAGATACAATAAAGCAGACGACATTTTTTTTCCCCCAATTTAAAAAAAACAAACTTTAAATCTATTCATCAATAACTCAAAACTCAGTATATACACTTTGACAAATGGACTTAATTTCATCTCCACAGAAATGTTGAAGGTAATATGGTAATTTCTCTCATGTTTTGCAGTATTAGTAGAATTTAATCTTTTGGTTTTGCTTGTACATGTACAAGGATTCAACGTAGCAAAGGAAAGGCTGAGCTGATCTTCATTAAATCGTAGTTTGTAACATGAACAAAAAAAAAATCTGAGTATCACTCTAGATCGGGGTGGGCCTGCTGCCACGACTAACATTTCTGTCTGGCCTCCTCTGCCCCCTCGTGATCTCTGAGTTAGGGCTGCCAGAAGTCCCGCGCTCAGACCCGCTGCCTCCCTCCCCCAAGTGGCGCGCTGAGATATGCCAGCAGCAGCCGGCTGCAGCTGCTTCCTGGAGCAGCATGGGGCCATGGCATGCAGGCAGCCTGCCTGAGCACTGCTGTGCCGCCAGCCAGGAGCCACCTGTGGTAAGCACCTCCCGGCCAGAGCCTGTACTTCACACCCCCTCCTGCACCCCAACCCCCTGCTCCAGGTCAGAACTCCCTCCTGCACCCAAACTCCCTCCCAGACCCCGCATCCCCTCCATTAATATAGTAGAAATGTGCAGCCCGTGACAACTTACCAAAATTTGTGGAGTGGCCCCACTGCGAAAATTATTGCCCACCCCTGTTCTAGATCTTCCTATTTAAGTGCAGTGGTCCAATAATCCTGTAACCTATTCTTTGATTTTGAGTCCCATTCAGTACACATTTTCCTGAGTCTCAGGCCTTGCTCATTCACTATGTGGACACAGTACACATAATCTATTAGGAACATAAATTGCAAATTCTTATATCAGCATACACTGGTGGCAGAAGAGTAGCTAAGTAATTGCCACCCAGAGTCTCTACAATATGAAAATGCTTGGTGTAGTTACTACTTTGTATTTAACTATTAGTAAGGCTAAGATTTTGTCACGGATATTTTTAGTAAAAGCCATGGACAGGTCACAGGCAATAAACAAAAATTCAAAGAAGCCCTTGACCTGTCCATGACTTTTAATAAAAATATCCCTGACAAAATGAGAGGAAGGAGGGTCCAGCACCCATCGCTTCTGGGGCTCTGGAGTCACCCCTGCTGCCCACAGGGGCTGGACAGCTTCTGGGAGCTCTGGGGGACCCCCACCCCCTGCAGCGACTAGGAGATCCGGGGTCCCCCTGCTGCCCAGTAGCTGGGAGGTGCAGGGGGGGTGGGATGCAAGTCTGCCACTGAAAGCTTGGGGCTGAAATGGAAAATGTCACGGAGATCTCTGGAAGTCATGGATTCTGTGACTTCCGTGATATAATTGTAGCCTTAACTTTTTTTGTTTTTTGTTTTTTTTTTTAAAGGGGGGAGGGATAGCTCAGTGGTGTGAGCATTGGCCTGCTAAACCCAGGGTTGTGAGTTCAATCCTTGAGGGGGCCATTTAGGGATCTGGGGCAAAAAATCAGTACTTGGTCCTGCTAGTGAAGGCAGGAGGCTGGACTCAATGACCTTTCAAGGTCCCTTCCAGTTCTAGGAGATACATATAGCTCCATTTATTTATTTTATTAGTGTGTAAATCACATGCAGTTCTAGCAGCATTATTTCTTAACATTTTGTTAAAGATTATGAGAGGGAAGAGCAGATTCCCTAACTCTTTCACCCTTAACGGCAGAACATTTCTCCACATTGGCCTGTGTGAAGTGTGTTTTCATCTGCTTGGTAAAAGTCAAATGTAAAGGGGAAAAAAGGGACTTGTGCCCATTTCTTCATGATTCATAGACTTTAGGGCCAGAAGGGACCATCATGATCATCCAGTCTAGTCTCCTGCACATCTCACCAACCCACTCCTGTAGTAGGCCCATAACCTCTGGCTGAGTTACTGAAGTCCTCAACTCTTTATTTCAAGACTTCAAGTTAGAGTAAATAGTGGATTCACTCTAGTTCAAACCAGCAAGGGAGCTGTGCCCCATTCTGCAGCGGAATATGAAAAACACCCACTGTCTCTGCCAATCTGAATGGTGGGAAAATTCCTTTTGGACCCCCAACATGGTGATCAGTCAGATCCTGAGGATGTGAGCAAGACCCACCAGCCAGACACCTGGGAAAGAATTCTCTGTAGTAACTCAGAGCCCTCCCCATGTAGTGTCCCATTTCCAGCTGTTGGAGATGTTCCTAATAGCAGTTGCAGATGGAGCACATGCCATTGTAAGCAATCAAATCACACCACCTGCTCCACAATGTATAAAACTCAATCCTGATGCCAGTTAGGTTTTTTTCACCCACACTGCCACCCTTGGAAGGCTTCATTACTTTGATGGTTACAAAACCTCCATCTAATTTCAAGGTTAAACATGTGAATGGCCAGTTTATGTCCATTTGTTTTTGTGTCAACATTGGCCCTTACCTTAAATAACTCTTCTCCCTCACTGGTATTTATCCCTCTGATATATTTATTAGAAAGCAAATCATATCTCCCCTCAGTCTTCATTTGGTTAGGCTACACAAACCAAGCTTTTTGAGTCTCCTTTCATACGGCAGGATCTCCATTCTCCTGACCATCTTAGTAGCCCTTCTCTGCGCCTGTTCCAGTTTGAATTCATCTTTCTTAAATATGGGAGACCAGAATGCCACTCAATATTCCATATGACATCTCATCAGTGCCTTGTATAATGGTAACAATACTTCCATATCTCCACTGAAAATACCCAACCTGATGCATCCTAGGGTTGCATTAGCCTTTTTCATGGCCGCATCACACTGGCAGCTAATCCTGTGATCAGTCAATACACTCAGGTCTTTCTCCTTCTCTGTCACTTCCAACTCCTCAGTTTATAGCAAAAATTCTTGTTAGTTCCCAAGTGCACAACTTTGTACTATTAAATTTCATCTCATTTCCATTACTCCAGTTTTCAAGGTCATCCATATCTTCTTATATGAAATTCTGGTCCTCCCAATTTTCACAATACCTCCCCCAACTTTGTGTCATCCACAAATTATATTAGCACTCACACTTTTTGTGTCAAGATCATTAATGAAAATGTTAAATATGATTGGTCTGCGATTGATCCTTGTGGAACGCCACCAGTAACCTCTTTCCAGCCCGTGTTCATCTTTCAGCATGAACCTTTGCAGTCTCCCCTTAAACTAGTTCCTTAATTTAATTCTTATATTAATATTCTTAAATTGGAGAACATCAGGTTTAATATAAGTAATAATTTCCCATGCAGAACTGTATCAAATGCATTATTAAAATCCAGGTAGACTAGATCTACTGCATTTCCTTTGTCTAGAAAAATCGGTTATTTTCTCAAAGAAAGTGATGGGGTTGCTCTGGCACAATATAAAACTTCTGTAAAACCATGTTGTATTTTATCCCAATTACTGTTTACCTCCATGTCTTTAACTACTTTTTTTTCAAAATCTGTTCTAAGAACATCCATAGAACTGAGGTCTGGGGGTCTATAGCAGACCCCATGCACTATCCCAGGGGAGCCTCTGTTATCTTTCTTCCCCAAAGTGATTTTGACCCAAACAGATTCCAGTTTATCCATTGCATCACTTCTAATTTTACAGTATATCTCATCTTTAACATACAATGCTACTCCTCCACCTTTACCTTTCTTTTCTGAACACCACATACCCTTCTATACCTGTATTCCAATCATCATTACTATTCCACCATGTTTTCACTATCCTTGTAACAACTGGTTTCACTTCCTGCACCAGTAGTTCTAATTCCTCCATTTTGTTACCCAGGCTCCTTGCACTTTTGTATAGACATCTTAGCTGTTTCTGCTTGTCTTCACCCAGAAGCCCCACCCGATTAGGTACAAACTTTTTACTACCAGTATGTATCACCTGACAGTGACTGTCATTCTCTTTCCTCTTGTTGTCCATTCTCCTACACTCTATTGTTCCTTTCTCCATTTACTTGATTTTCCTCCCACTCAATATTAGAATCAGGTGTGGAGATTACATGAGCTCCCGCCACCATCTCCCCCAAATTCCTAGTTTAAAGCACTTTTAATCAATCAGTTGTGCCAACCTCCATCCCAGAAGTCTATTTACTTCCCTAATCTAGGTGGAGTCCATACCATGAGAACAGTCCTCTGTGAATGTCTGCTAGTGGTCAAATATTCCAGAGCCTTTCTTATAACACCACTGCCGGAGCCACCTGTTGATCATCATAATCTTGTCTTGCCTTTGCTCTCCTCCAGACAGGTAGACTTCCACAGGAGATCACCTTAGCCTCCATTTCTTTAAGCATCTTCCCCAGCCTGGCGTAGTCTTCCTTGATGCACTTCATCAAGAATCTAGCAGTATCATTTGCTCCCACATGAAGGCTGGTTAGTGGACTCTTTCCTACTCCCATTAGGATCTTCTTCAGACTCTGGTATCTTAGCTCCCATCGGACAGCACACCCTTCTGTTCTCCGGATCAGCTCTGGTGACAGAGCTTTCTGTTCTTCTTAGTAGGAAGTCCCCAGTCACATAGACCTGACTCTTCCTGGTACTGGTACAATTATTCAACCTTCCCCCTTCTGTTCTTTCTGGTTGCAAGGTTTCTTTGTCTTTTGTTCTCACTTGCAACCTTCTGTGAGTCATCCTCTGTCCTCCTGGAGCTCCAAACTTTAGCTACTGACATTGTCTCTTACCTAATTCTTGTAGGACTGGCCATTCTTCTCTTCTTCCTTGCTCTCCCATGTTATGTTACTGCCTGTGTCTCCCCTTCATTTGCCAGCTCAGTGAACCGGTTCCTCAGCTCTCTCCCCATTCACAAACTGGTCTTTTCCTCTGCCTTGTTCTCATAGTCACTTGCTTCCACTGGCCACTTTCTTCATCCAACAGTCTACACTCACAGTTCTCTAGTCCAGCATGCATCTGCAAGTCTTGAGCCTCGTCTCTCCTTCCCTCCATCACCTGCTCAAATCCCCTTCGAAACCTCACCACAGTTTCTGTCTGCATCTCCAAACCTCTGATCGTCTCTTCTCTTCCATCAAATCTATCAGGCAGCACTTCAAACAAAGCAACTTTCAGGTACCCTCTTCAGGATAATGTACATCACCACAGCTTCCACAACCAGTCATCTTCACTGTAGCTTCTTAGGTCACTACCACTGCTGCCAGCATAGCTGTCATAGCCTTCCCTCCTAAGCTCCTGTCAAGAAAGAAAGAAACAAAAAACCACACAAACCAAACACACACACACCCCAAACTCCCCTTACAAACTCCCACTCAAACTCCGTTTTCACCTATGTTTGCTGGCTCCTATGCCACTGGCTGGCCGGTTGGCTGCCTTTTTAGGTCTGCTGATTAGGGAAGCTCTCAATCAAGGTTCAGCTGTGATCAAAGGCTCTGTTTCTCTCACAACACACTGCCCACCATCGAACTTCATAAACTAAAACAAACCAGCAAGCAAACAAACTCACTCATTGCTAAGGAACACAGGTTTGTCTCCCTTTCCAACAGATCTCCATTCAGACTCCATTCAGTTCTGTTTGCTGGCTCTTGTGCTACTGCTCTACAAAAGGAGGCCTGGATGGTTTTGATTTACAACAAAACCTGCCCTAGAAGTCTCTAGGGGCTACCAGAAAACCAGAACAAATAAACAGAAACCAAACTGAGACAAGAAATGATTTTTATTCTGACTGTTTAAAACCAACACACGGGAGAAATCATTTGTGTTAATGATTCAATATTTCTGGCCTTTCAGTTAGAGGATAAGAATGTTTTCCATACCCTTGTGAACCCCAAGTGATCATCCAACAAAACCAATCAATCAGTCCTGATCCCTACTGGGGCCTCCTACAACATAAAATACATCATTATTTTCTAAGGGGAAATGACGAAGCAAGAGAAATTTTTACATCTGAAAGCAGCAAAAACTCAAACCCATGTTTTCCCTTGGCAGGTCACTTTAACATGCTAATTTTTGTTATTGGTAGTACTTGTAGGTATGCCTAGAGTCAAAGTAGCACAACACTTCCTATTATAGGGCTCCATTTTCAATCACTCATTTATTTTCCCAAACTATACATTTTTCAGGCTGAGATTTCCCATGGCAGGTCTCTGCGACCTTCTAGTATTTTTTAATTTTCAGCAAAAACAGAACTGTTGCTAAGAATAAAGTATGGGGAAAATACATTGTTTTGCCCATATTAAAATATTATAACCATTTCACTGACAAGCTCGAGCACCTCTAGGCTTTGGAGCAGGGATTTGAAATTTGGCAGTGTTTTTTCCCTGCTGAAAGGGATGTGCCTTTTGGCATCCCCATAAACATCCATCCAAATCTGGCCAAGCTATGAGCCTCCAAAATCATTGTTCACATGATCAGTAGACTGCTGTTAGAGTTTGGCAGCTAAATTCTCTAAGGAGTCCAACGATACTCTGCATGCTATGTCCCAGAATAGCAGGGACCGAGGAGGATTCTCCCTACAATTGCTCCTCTCAGTTGCCAGGATCCATTGTGATGCCAGGCACAGGAAACAAGAGCAGGGAGACTCGTGTGTTCTCCATGTGCCCGTTCTGCTGGCACTCAGGTAGCAGGAAGAGAAGCAGAACGCATCTTGACTAGAATGCACAGGGGTGATGAGCAGAGGTAAGCACCCTGATGGGCCGGGCCAGTTTGTTTATCTGCCACATTGGCAGGTTCGGCCGATTGCGGCTCCCACTGGCCACGCCTCCCCCACTGGCACCACCTCCCCCATTGGCCTAGGACAGCGAACCATGGCCACTGGGAGCCGCGATCTGCCGAACCTGCCGACGCGGCAGATAAACAAACTGGCCCAGCCCGCCAGGGTGCTTACCCTGGCAAGCCGTGTGCCAGAGGTTGCCAACCCCTGTGCTAGGAGATAGTGATAGAAGGGGACAAAGCAAGAGACTCTCTAACCACTAGAGAACCTAGGATTCCCAAGCCTCAATATTCCTCTTTCTAGCAAACAGTTGTGAAATCTAGTAGCAAAGTGTGTGTCTTCTCCTCCTACTATTGATGATAACCTATTACTGCTACCAGTTATTCCTTAAGTTCACGCAGTACATGTTCTTCTTATGATCCATGTAAGGGTCAATATGTTTCCACATAACAGAATTTTTGTATTTCAGTTTGCTTTTTGGCAGAATTTTGAGGACATATGCTCAACTTAATGGCATTTCTCTCTTTGGATGCAACATGTTAACCTCTGAACGCCACATCCAATCAATGGGTATGGAAAAGAATAAGGGGGACGGTATAAGGGGGAAGAAAGAGGACCTGGTGTGATCTGAGGAACAGAGCCCCTGGCATGCCGAGGGACACACACAGACTCTGGTATAGGAAAATATGGGGGACTCCACTATGAGAGGGGGGGAGAGGGCCTGAGGGACATCACCCTTGTTATGAGGGTGAGGTTGAACAGCCTGCAGCAAGGCCCTGAAGTAAAGGGAGATGAGAGGGTGGCACACAGGGAGTTCCTGGGGGCAAACAGAGGAATGCAAGCAGCCCCTGGAGTGGACAATGCACTACAGAAGCAACCAAGTGTGAGTGAAGCTGCTAGGTGTACTAACCAAATGCCCTAGGCCCAATTTGTCCCCCTTTCTCCCTTCTGGTTTTCAGACCTTCACCAAATCAATAGGGTTCTTACCTCTGATAGATAGAACATTCTCTGAAATTCTGGACTGAATTCAGCATTCAAAAGTTATTGCATTACAGCCAAACATAGAAATGTCACCAGGCTGTGTGCAAGGCTACAAAGGCTTGGCCAATTAAAATCACAGTAACTCCTAGAGGACCCAACTGAGATAATTTGCTATGGAACTAGGCACTGCAGATACACATAGTAAGAGACAGTACCTGCCCCAAGGGTAAACAGACAAGTGACAAAAAGGGTGGGAGAGAAGTGTCATCCCCATTTTAGCAGATGAGGCACAGAAAGATTTAAGTGACTTCCCCAAGCTATTACATGAAATATGTAGCAAGGCCATAAATTGAACTCAGATCTGATTTCGGTGCCTTAAGCACAAACCCATCATCCCTCTGAAGGATGTGTTTTCAACACACACACAAACTGCTGTCACCATTTTAAAATTAAAAGTGATTCCTCTTAGGTTTTGAAGCCCATCTGCACCCACATTGGACAGCCAAAAGGGGAAAAAATATGTCAGCCTGAACCTTTAATTAGCTGGTCCTGCTGTTTTAGCAGGAACGAGTGGATAATACTGGCTGACATTTCCACTTTTTTGGTATTGCTTTCAGTCATAAAAATATTATTGGATGAATTCAAAGTTTGCACCATTATGGAGGATTACCACCACATGTCAATGCTGGATTATATTACTATTTCTATTATAGTAGCACCTACCCTCCCCAAATCAGGATTGGGGTTCTATTGCGCCAAAATAAAATTAGCCACAATTTTGATTTAGTGATATCTTTCTCACATTGTAGTTTTCAATACACAAAATACACATACACAACAATGTGCTTTTTTATTTGTCTGCTACAGCAAAAATTGGAGCAATAAAACTTGACTGAATATGAAGTATACTATTATAACTTCATGCCAGTCTTTCCAAGAACTGATGAGGAAGTGACGGATATATACCAGTTCAACATTTAAGCCTTCCCTATCAAACTAGAGGAAGCAGTGAATGTATCTGCCTTATATTTTCCTTCAAGAATCATTAACTCACCCCTTTTGGGAGGAGCCCTCATGTACCACTCTCCAAAATTAACCTTCCATTTTCAGCAAGAAGCTGCAGAGCTGGTGTGATTTTTGAAAATTCCGTTCCTTGCCCTTCATGCCCACTCATCTCCTTCCAAATGAACCATCAACTCCTTCAGCTTGGAGGCCATGACCATCACTAATACTATGAATACTATGAGTACCACACCAAACTGACACCCACCCACCTAACTCCCCCCCCGCCCCACCTGCATGATTCATTCTGGCATACAGGCAGATAATTTAATTGTTGCAAGTTTCAACAATCCGCCTGATCAAAAAAAGACAGGCCAGACAGACATGCAACACATGCCCTTGATAAAATCAGCATTCTGGGTATGATTCTGAGGTTAAGATCAGCTGTGATACAGTCATTGCTTTAAAGAGCAGGAACAACTAGGCTTATACACACACACATATCCTTTACACAGATGAATGTGTGTACAGAGTCTGTATACAAAATTCTTAACTTACATCTTTTTTCCATAAGTTAAGAATTTTGTATACTGACTCCATACACATATTCATCTATAAGAGAGTATACTTTGATTTTACATTTGTATTAAACACTATTATAAAAAACTGTAATAGAAATTGGATTTTAAGGGTAGCTTTAACATTAGATTCATCAGCCTGAAAGAAAAACCCTTGTTTGACCTTGGTCCACTGCTATTCTGAAATGTTAATACTGTTTCAACTCACCTCATTTAAATTTATCACCCTTTTTTTAAAAAAAACCACATCTTAAAGAGCCAATGCAGAAGAAGCAATTGAAAGGGAAATGGTTTATTAGTTTTGTCAACCTAAGCCAAAGAACATTCGTTTGTTACTGCTCTCACCCCTTCCTAGCCAGCTGTTCCATCATGTCCTATGTAAATTTATCTAACCATAAAACAGAGTTACAGTTGCAGATGATCATGATATGCCACCAGGTATTTTGGTCTAAAGAATGCTTTGCCAAGGAGGAAACAAGGGGAAACTTGCACTGCCATTCTCATGTTACAACTGAATGTCTTAGGATTTCAGTCCAGAGCCATCAATCTGGCACCTTTCATAAACAAAATTACTTTTAAAAATAAACATTCAATAGTCAGCAATGGTCATTTTAACTAACTAAAGGCCTGACCTCATTGTTGTTACTCAAGCAAAACTCTCACTAACGTCCTCAACTGGACAGGGCAGAGAGAGATAGATCAGAGGAGGAGGAGAGAAACCTGAAGAGCACAGACTGGGACCAAAACAAAGAGCCGGAGTGGGGGAGAGACAGGATTGGTACAGGAACACACTAGAGGGAACAGAGCAGAAAGGGTCACACTTGGAGTGGGGGGAGGGTTAAGAGTCTGTGCCCACTAGAGGACACTCCCTTCCCCAGCCCAGAATCAAACACAAGATTCCTGAGTCTCACCATTCCTCTAATGTACACAAACACCTTTGAAACCCATTGACAAAGTGTCTCATCCCCCTCTAATGGCTTGTACATAGAGGATTACAAGCTATTACTACTATGAATTACTCTGTTAGCTCAAGTGGCAGAGGTCTGCACGGTGTAACTGAAGTTCCAACCCTGCTGATGATCTAAAGTAGGTGTCAATATGATGCCACATGACGGAATTTGTTTTTCTTTTTTGTGGTAGTGGCAGGGCCAGAATCCAGTTCCCCAGGAAAGCATTCAATTGCCTCTGCCATGACACCATACTTTCTCTTCCTGCAGTCCCCTGCCTCATTCATCACACACCTTCCAACTTCTGCAACAAATGAGGCAGGAGTCCTGCAGACAGCAGCCTCCTTCACTACACAACCTGATTCATCCCCACAGTATGTCCATTCTATGGAAAAAATAATATGTGATCATGAAATAAAAGACTATCATAACTCATACATACAAAGGGGCAAAATTAAGGTTGCATGGGCACTCTTAATTCTGGCATTTCCTAACTTTGAGTTCTTGACTTTGCAATCTTAACAACATTTAACGGGTTTGGGGTTTGTTTGCTTGTTTGTTTTTGGTGTTCATGTGTAACAAAGCAAGACAAAGATTTTTGGGGGTTCTATGCTCCATCAGAGTTTCTGAGGAAGTGGATGGAGGGGGGCAATTAGGATGTGGGGTAAGTAGAAGGGTGGTAAGACAAATTACTCCCTCCAACAGCCCTATCCTGACTATTATGTTCCTGTCCCAATCCTTGCCTATATATCCAAATTAATACTTTTCCCCCAACTCACTAAGAACTCACTTGGAGCTGCGGAGTCGGCGCTCAAGGCGGGGGCAGCGCAAGGAGACCCCCTCCCCAGGGGTTGCAGGAACGTGCCGGCCGCTTCCAGCAGCAACGTGGAGCAAGGGTGGGAAAGGAAGCATGACTTAGCCCCACTGAGCTGCTGGCGGTGGCCTGGAGCCCTGGGCCCTTTTAAATCACCAAGGCCCTGGGGCAATTGTCCCACCACCACCACCGGCAGGCCTGGCTGCAGCCCAGAAATTCCCAGAGCCACAGCCCAGAAATCCCATCTGAGCATGGCTGAAGCGCACGGTCCTACCCAGAATGAAGTGCAGGAAGCCAGGCCTGTCTCCTAAGGAATCCAATGGTCCTAAGGGAGACCTAGGTTCAACTCCCATTTCCATCACAAACAATCTGTGCAACCCTGGACAAGTCACAGTCTCTCTGTGCCTCAGTTCCCAACCTGTAAAATGGTAGTGATAATATTTCTCTGCCTCAGAAAGAAGAGAGGATAAGTACATAAAAACAGCAAGATGCTCAAATCCTATAGTGATAGGGGTCCCTTAAATACTTAAGACAGATGGACTAAAGGGGTCAAAGGCACAGTCCTCCTTACAACCATGACATATGGATTTTCCATCACTGAAGGGATGGATTACCCTGTACATCCAGGAGGTGCGACAATGAAAACCTTGATTAAAAATGTGGGCATTTGAGGTATAAAGTTACTTATGTATTTTTCAAAATTATACTGATTTGAAGACTAAGTTTTCTGGGCAAATTATTTAAGCTCAGCAGTCATATTTGCCAGTTTCAGCAAAGTCTTTTTTTTTTTAAACTTTGATAACCAATTAGTATTTTTAACATGCTCTGTATCAGCTCCCGAAAGAAAAGCCATAGCAAAAAGAACTAGAAATATGTCTATGGTCCTTCAATCAAAAGAATTGTCAGCTAATTAAAGAAGAATGTGTGTAATCCCATCTCCACTGTGGAAAAGAGGATGACAAAGAGAAGATTAAGATACTTGTCACAACTCCTAAAACAAGATCATCATTTCCCAGTGGTATCTAATTTTTTAGATTTAAAAATGATCATATTTAGCAGTTCCAAGTACATTTGCCTTAGCAACAGTTGGCAAGGCGGTTAATGTAACAGTAGTTCTATTTAACAAACATGCCTTCACAGGGCTGTGTTATAGACAACTTACCCTTTGAGCCCTCTCCTTTAACTCTTTATCTTGAGCTAAAAAAGCCTGCATCTTTTTTTGGATATCTACAAGCTTTTCAGGGTTGATTCTAATAAAAAAAGAAAATTATTTTACCTTTAGAAAATGTATTAAGAAGCTCACATTAAGTTCCCAGGAGTACTTTTTCATTCCATCTGTATTACTTTAAAATGCATAAAGCTATTGCTACTGTGAACAAGGTTTCACTAAAATCATGAAGACCAATCTCCTTAAATGAATAATGCAGACAAGGCAAACAGAAACTCGGACCCTTGATCCAGAGAACAGATTGTTGACAGGAAAAAGTTTTTTTTTAAAAAAAGGTAAAGCCAAAGTTAACATTAAAATACTTCTTCAGTTTATAAAACGTAGATAATGAACTCAGAACCAGAGCAGGAAATGTAATGTATTGTACTAATATTTCATTCCAAGATAGCACCCTTCACGAGAAGATCTCATCGCATTTTTCAAAGCTTAAATAAGACCCAATGCCCCTGAGAGGTACCAGTAAAGTTTCTCTCTATTACAGGGGTCGGCAACCTTTCAGAAGTGGTGTGCCGAGTCTTCATTTATTCACTCTAATTTAAGGTTTTGCATGCAAGTAATACATTTTAATGTTTTTAGAAGGTCTCTTTCTAGAAGCCTATAATATATAACTAAACTACTGTTGTATGTAAAGTAAATAAGGTTTTTAAAATGTTTAAAAAGCTTCATTTAAAATTAAATTAAAATGCAGAGCCCCCCCGGACTGATGGCCAGGACCCGGGCAGTGTGAGTGCCACTGAAAATCAGCTTGCGTGCCACCTTTGACATGCATGCCATAGGTTGCCTACCCCTGCTCTATTATATCCATTTTATAGATGGGCAAAACTAAAGAATATTGAGATTATGTGACATAAAAGTATCCCAAGATCTAGACTTAATGAGATACACCACAACTGCTTCGTTACAGCAGTCTCCATTATACCTAGTGAAGAGTGTGTCAGCCACCTAACGAACTGCTTTACTTTTCTGTTTTCATTCAAGCTATTAATAGTTTGATCATTTAGTCTTTGCATTGCTTTTCCATCTACCTCTATTCCCCACCTCCTAGTCCCAGGCATTTGTACCTCCCAGGCTTCTGAATAGCACAGTTAGATATGCTTCAAGTAGTAGAGGAAAACGGTCTTTTGACAAACTTCACTATTTCACTCAAGAGGTTCCAGATCCAGATGGCATTACTGTATGCCATCTGTTTATGCAGTACTGTACAATAAATTATAGGCCCTGCTCCGAGGACCTTGCTATCAAGAATCAGACATTCTCCGTATAGTGATTATGTCTGTCTGGGCAACAAAGCTTTAATAAAAATCCTGTGCAAGAAATTATATATACTAACCTCTTCTCTGGTAAAGTATTGTTGCAATCAGTAATTGTGCTTTTCTTATGAGAATAAAGATCATATTAATTTACAAGGACTTCTGAGCTTTATTGAGTCACCATTTTAAGTTCCACACTTTGTCAGAACTGGGTAGCAGAAAGCTGCAGTGTAGCCAAAAGCTATTTCCAGATTATACATACACCAACTCACTGTAATTTTAGATAAAGGCTGCATAGCTGGGTGGTAAGCTCCAAGCAGGCATAAATACTAATTTGGTTTGTACTTGTAAAGGTATAAAACAGATGTTGTTATAAGGAAAATGAGGGAAATGTATGTTGGTGCACTGAATCATTCACAGAAATCAAATTAAAAACATGGAAAATGCAAGCTTTTTTTTAATCCAACTGCAAGTAAAACATGCAGTTTAATGGTGTCTTAATAAAGCAAGACTGTCACAGAATCATCATATACTACTTCTGTCAAAGAGGACTAAAATCACTCAGTAAGCTTTGGTAACTTACTTGATTTCATTGACAGGTACTTTTCTCTGCGACAGTTGGTGAACCATGCCTTTTTCTTCAGAGGGAAGCAGTACTAACAAAGCTTCACCACCTTCTTTGTACCTGATGAAAAGATGAAAAGGAAAAGCAAGGATCTTTGATTAAAGGGTTTTAAAAAACAAAAAATTCAAAAGGAATCGCATATAGCAAGTTTAACAAACCTTGATCCTCACAACATCCCAAAGTAGCAGGCAATTATCCTCATTTTGCAATGGGAAAACATGGGAAGACAGGAGACATGATTGTAAAACTAGGGACAGAACCCATGGAAGCCTGGCTTCCAGACACAGATTTAGGTCATTAGGCCATACCTCTCTGAAAACCACAGAAATCCCTCATGTGCAAACGTACAGTGTTATAGGATCCAGTTATTTGTTTCAGCTTTTAGTCACTGATCGTTCATAACATTAATTCGCAACTGCTTGAAAGGCCTGAAGGACTGGAAACCTACTAGTCTCCATGTGGAAGATGTGCTGAGCTTACCAGGTGTCGCCCATGTGTAGACCGTTGGCTGTTTTATATATATTTTTTCTCTGTACTACTTTTGTCCTAAGTAAAAGTACTGTGCTTTGTGAACGATGGCTAGTCACTGGTAAACACTGTCAAAGCCCCTGGGAGACAGCAGAATTGCGGGCCCTGGATTAAAGTCAGACCTGCTGGGAATTAGCACAGTGAGTTGCAAGGGAACTGCAAGAAACCTAAATCTCTGGTCTGAAGAGAAAAGGATGCAGGTCCCAGCCCACAGACAGGTGATGATGAAGGCTTGAGACTTAAAGGGGACTCCTTGAAGGAGCAGAGATGCAGTTAACCCCGGAGTTGTGACATATCATCATGATGGGATCGCACTTACGTGTGCTCCAAATGTATCTCATTCTTACTGAAAGACTAGTAGGTGGGAAAGGACTAACACCCCTTGCTCTAGCTTGTTTCCAAATACGAGTTTTAATTTGCTCCCTCAAAAAAAAAAAAACTATTTAGACAATTCATCAAGGCATAATTGAAAGAAAAGCCTGAAAACAGTAATGAACTGAAAGATATTAGATGCCAAACAATAAAAGCAGAGATTGATTGTCAGTACGAAAACTGGGTCTAGGCTTCTCTCTTCAGTATATTTAATAGGTGTTTGGGATGCAGTCAATTTGGTAATTACCCAGATTTATGTTTGGCAGAAAGCTCAGAACTCCTACACTTCATTCTTAATGTCTCCTACTTGTTGGCTTCCTCCTTGGAGTAAGCCTATGTTGCTTCCTATATTATAACTAATTAGAGGGATGGGGGTAGATAGTTATTTCTTTCTCCATCACTGTAGTAAATAAACAGTGTGCTTACAAATCCCACTAAAAGAGATATAGTGATCAACTAGCACCTGTATTTTCCAAATCTACCTTCACTGAAACAAACATTAAATATATTTAATTCAACTAAAACAAACAAGTTTAGCAACTGAACATAGTAGCTACAGTGCAACAAGGGTGCAGATTACTGGGGAAATCCCTGTATAAGATTCCCCATTAATACACATCAGTCCAATTAGACTGTCACAGGCTGGCTGGTCTTTTAATTCAAGCCAGGCTCAGCCTTGTCTGCCACCTGCCAGCTGCCCCTGGCAGATGCTGATATGGCAACTTAAGATAGTGACCTCAGCCATGAGAGGATCAGGAAAAGACCACTTAAACAGAGCTCATCTCAGAGTGAGGAAACCCCAGAGCCAGGGCCGCCGAGAGCAGGTTCGGGCCCCGATGAAAAAAAATTTTCGGGCCCCCCAGCAAGGGAGGACCAGCTAAACAGGGCCGACGAAGCCAGGGAAGCCGGGCCCCAGTCCCCAGTCCCCCTTCCAGACCGCCGGGCCCCAGTAATTTGTACCGGCTTCTCCCCCCGGGTCAGCCCTGCCCAGATAGAGGAGCCAGAGGAGTTCTCTCTCTGGGAAGAACCTGAAAAAGCCAGACTGGAAAAGACCCACAGGGAGCAAGGTAGGCTCATGTAGAGGAAGCCCTGAAATAGGCCCCACAAGCAGCAATGTCTGGGGAAGGGAAGCAGTGTAAGAAGCAGGGGAGGAATGCCGCAGGAGCAGGTTAGGCTCCTGTGTGGGAAGCCCTGAGGTAAGGCCTACAGGGATGAGCGAGATGTTCAAGGAAGCCTGCCAGGAGGAAGTAACATAGAAGGTATGGAGCGCTTCAGTGTAGCCCAAGAGGGACAGAAGAATTGTTTGTTTGGACTCTTAACTGGACTTTTTGTTATCCCAGAAGGGGGCTGAACTTTCATGTGAGATGGCCGGAGGGCCAGGCCATGGAAGATGCAGAGTTAAGCCATCGCAGAGCCAAGGAAGTGGCCACTAGATAGCTCCAGAGACAAGGACCCCTTCCAACACCACCTGTAGGCACAAAGGACCGCTATGGTGGTAAGAACAACCCATTACAGATTTATTTCAGAAATGTATTGAAGTGGGACAGAATCCCATGAATGCTAGTAAATAGGGTGTAGTAAGAGGAGGCCATGAGATATAAACCTTGGTATCAGAGGCCCAATATGAGGCCTAAGGCCTGAACTAAAGTAATGGTCAAGACTTTGCTAACATAAAGCAAAGTTAAGCTGTGAGCCAGAGGCAGGCCCTGCTCACAGAAGCTGGCAAGAAAAGGGCTGATGCTGCAAAAAGAGACACCTAAAAGGTACTGGACACCAGATATCAGAACATTTGCATACTTGTACACTGCACACAGATAACAAGGAACAGGCTGACCCATCCCAATGACAGGGCCAAAAGGGTAATATGATGGATAGAGTTGTTTTGTTCAAACCAATATATACAAGGTGAGAAGCGGCACCTTACTACGTAGAGGGGTTGTACCTTGCTACGTAGAAGGGTTGCACCTCAATACGTCAGGAGTGATGTGTAACTTGTTTGTACCTGTGTATAAGAATGCATCCCTGGGGCAGTGTCTTTGTCCAGCCGAGGGGGGCAGTGGAAAGTCCCGCCACTGACTGAGCTGAGTCCATTGCCAGAGGACACATACTCGTAGTATGTCCTGTAGAGTAAAATCTAGAGGGAACTATCATTGTGCTTTGTTTGACAATAAACCTGGCCAAAGTGCCTTTGTACCTTACTAGACTCTGTGGTCACTGGGGGTTCTCTCGGGATCTGCTGTGTCAGGTATCTTCGAAGAGCTGGGACAGCACACAGAAGGAACACATGCACGCAACCGAGTGATATCAACACTGAACAGAGCAGAGCACCACACCGGTAGCATCTGACAACATAGGGGTCAACAAGGAAAAATAGTGGGTGATGGCCAAATAAGATGGAAAACAAAGCCATTGTATGAAGCAGCACTAGAGGAGTGGAGCTACTCACAGTGATGTCTTTAAGTAATTAGCTACCGTAAGCCAACAAGTAAATTGCTGCCACCAGCAGCAGCCCATTTATTCCTGTCCTTTTCAAAATTTTACTTTATTATAATATTTCTTAACTGACATGTGTATCAAAACATTTATCACCTATGTAACATGTTATCACCTGTCCTGTGTTTTCTTCTTTATTCCTCTTTGCCTTATTTTTCTTCTCCTTCTTTACTGGAGTGTTTCTTCATCTATAGTTGAGTAGCTGATTTGATCTTTTTTTTTTTTATACTGTGCACTAGTTTTTCCTCTACCTCTAGCTCACTCTTACCATTTCTTCTGTTCCTACATCTATGCCTCCTTTCCCCTTCATCATCTTCATATATACTTTTCTTCCTCTCTCCCATCAATTCCTCATTCCGCCTCTCACCCCATCACATTCTCTACTGGGTCTCTCCTCAAACATATTCACTCTCCTCTATGAATTCTTTTCCCAGTATCTCTCCCTTTCAAAGACCCCTCTCCTCAGATTCATTCTCTGGTATACCTTGGCCCCCTATTCTCCAAAGAGCCCAAAAGAGGATGAGAAATTAAGGAAAGAAGGTATATGGGGTGAGGGAACTCCAAAGAAAAAGGGAGGATGTGATCTGATTGTCTTTCCAATGAAAAAATGTATAGGAAAAGAAGACTGGAACATTTCTCAGAAGAAAGCACATACAGTATTTCATTTAGTAAAAGCAGCATCCCAAAATAGTTTACAAACTTTAATACCCAAAAGCAAACAGTATTATAAGCAACACAAGTAGCAATGACTATAGTTAAGGTTGGCCAATGCTTTCCACTATAACATGCTGAGTTCAGTTGCTTATAATTTTGTCAACCTTTATTTGCTTGTACAGATTTTCTATGCTGGGTATCTGCCTCAGGCTGAAAATTTGGGGAAAGTTTCAGCAAAAATGGATCAGAATGAGATGTGGGGAAAACAGGTTGTTTTGCCCATTTTAAATTCTTACAACAGGTTCATTGAGATGCTCTGGAATACAGACTAAGTTTTCAAGTGGCAGCTCTTTGTAAGGGATGGGCCATTTACCATTTCTGTGAAAATTCATCCAAATTTAGACCCTCTGGAAATGTGTTTGCACATGCTCAGTAGAGACTTAGAGTTTGGCAGCTAAGTTATCAGAAGATTCAGCCTGTAGTGCATATAATCCAGCCAAGAACTGTAGGGGCTAAGAATTTTCCATGCAAATACTCCAAGCAGCCACAGGATGCTGCAGCATTGGGTACAGGAACTGAACTGAACTGGGAGACATTCTGGTGCTCTGAATGCACCCAAGCAGAAGGAGGTAGAATCAACCGGACTGGAATGCAGAAGTGTGAGGAACAGAAGGTGGTGGAAAGGGACTGGCAGCTGAGGTAGGGGAGGAGGCCACTGGAGTAGGAGTAGCAAACAAGATGTCCCAGGAAACTATAGGCTAGTTAGTCTCACACTGATCCCAGACAAAAATCACAGAAAGATCAACTTGGGACTCAAAGGATAGTAGCATAATTAATGCCAATCAACATGCTTATGGAAAACTGATCTTGTCAGACAAGCTTGATATCCTTTTTTGTTGCGATTACAAGTTTGTTTTGACAAAAGTAACTGTCGGAATAATATATTTAGATTTCTGCAATGCATCTGACTTCATCCCAATTTGCTTTCAGATAACAAAATTAGCACTATGCAAAATCAATGCAGGCCATATCAAATTAATTAAAATTTGTTAACTGATAGATCTCAAAACAGTTTTTAAATTAGGAACGCCCAATGGTTGGCATTTCTAGAGGGGTTCTGGAATCTGTTCTTGGCTCAAGACTTATTCAATATCTGTATCAATGATCTGGAAGAAAAATGAAAAATCATTTCTGGTAAAGGTTGCGGATGGCAAAATGATGGGGGCAGGTCATTTATAGAGACTCACCAAAATTGCTTGGTAAAGTGGGACCATTTGAACAACAAGCATTTTAACAGCCAAATACAAGGTCATACATCTATGAACAAAGAATGTAGGTCACTCTTACAAGATAACAGGCTGTATCGTAGAAAGCAGGGATACTGAAAAGGACATGGTTAATTTCAAAGTCATGGCTCAAGTTCAGCTATTTATCCATCAACTGAACATGCACTCCCAATGCAATGTTCTAGCTAAGAGGGAGAACATGCTCCTTGGCTGTATAATCAAGTAGGAGCAGCACTGGTGAGAACATTACTAGAAAACTGTGTCCAGTTCTCCCATCCTGACTTCAAAATATGTATAACAAAAATTGGAAAGGACACAGAAAAAGAGCTATATGAATTATTTCATATCGGGAAAATATGCTTTATAGTGACAGACTACAAAGGTCAATCTAGTAAATTTATCCAAGAGAAGATTAAAAGGGGATTTGATCACAGTCTACAAGTACCTATATGGGGAAGAGATTTCTGATTGTAGATGGCTCTTTAATCTAGGGGACAAAGATATAAGAAAGTTCCAAGAACTACCTTAATTCTGGCATTTCCTAACTTTTGAGTTCTTGACTTTGCAAGAGTAACATTTTAATGCAGTTTTTTGTGTATAATAATGTTTAAGCTACAAATAACAGCAGTGCCAAACACGATGTATAGTGAATAAGTTGCCTTTCCAGAAACTAGAAATATACAGAAGGTGAAAAGCACACTGTGGAAATTTTATTAAAATCAAGTGTTAAAACTTGGTCTCCATACATTATGATTATTTCAAAGTTTAAATTAAATCTTATAGAGCCTTTAGGCAGGCAAATAGTATTAAAGCTAAGAAAAGAATCACATTAAGTTAGGCCAAGAATATGAAGGTCTTCAAGTGAAATTTCTTTTTTGTTTGTTTGTGTTTTGTTTACTTGCTATTACTAGGAAGAAAAGCAATATTAAAAATACTTCTCAGCATGAGGGACTTGAGACATTCAAAGGGATTGAAAGAGATCTGATGACTATTGCTAGGTTCTAATCATTCACTTAAGCAATTCCCCTGCTTCTTTACACCTAATTAAGTTTAAGTACATACAAAATATTTCTATTGGTCTTTGAAAAGCCTGGATGGACTGTCTTATATTGCAGGCTGGCATTAAACTAGCCCAAAAACTGTGAAATAACTGAAAAACAGACAGGCAGGCACTGCTGCTGTGCCTCCTCATTGCAAAACATGAAAACAAAAGAGTCAAAGGTTTGCGTAAACTGAAAACTAAATGATTTGAAACACCATCTGGAAGATTTTGCATCTGTTTAGATTTTTCATGGTGGTTTAGCTGCTGAGAAGACAAGCCAACAGTAAAGGAGCTTTATTTAGACAAATATAGACTTGCTTCTCAAGAAGAGATTAGCTATTTTCTCCTCAAACAACAACAAACATGTTAATGGAAGACTACTGGTCTGCACCATCACTAGGCTTAAAAGGTCCCCTGCAAATTCAAAAAATGGAGCTTGTGCTTTTTTTGTTTTTTTATCATGTATAACGGTGGCCTGAAAGTTTCTCCTTCAGGAAAAGTTTTTTCTGCTTGTTTTTTATGCTAGAAATGTGTGTATTCTAAACCTCAGAAGACACTGGAAAATAGCTAACTGCAGAAATGACATCTCTAGAGATTAAAAATTGTCCCAGTTGAGAAAAGAAAGGGTATTTGGTCAGTGTTTAAAACTCTGTTTTCCCATTAATCCCTATTTAACTCCAACACTTAATCAACACTTGGGGGGGAGGGGAGGGAGAACTTATCTGTAGATCTTCAGCTACTGGTACAAACAATCCCAATACCTATCCTTCTGAAGTCCTCCAGCAAAGCCAGGGGAAAGCATTCCTGACATTAAGGTAGATAAATAAGAAAATAAAAATACATCATGAAGCAGTAAAAAAAAAAGTCAACCCCGATTTTTAAAAAGCCTCCCCCAGGTCACCACTAGTACTTCTCTAAAGAAAAGAAACAGCATCCTCTTCTGAAAGGGGTCCCTTCCAGTTCTATGAGATAGGTATGTCTCCATATATTTATGTAGTCTGCTACTTCCAGTCTGTACACCCTTACCAAAACCAGACAGTTGTTTTGGATCACCAGACCAAATATTAGTGTTTTACCAATGGAGGTATTTGTTCAGCAAAACAGCTGCTTTGTACATAGAATTTTCAACTAAAACCTAGGGCATTCTTAATAAATAAAATCAATGTACTTGATCTGTGTACCAACTGGTAAATAACCTCAAAATGATGTAAACATAAGCATCATCTGAAGAGCCCAGAGTAGGTCTCACTTTAGTTTTGTGATTTTATGATAGTTTCCTCGTACACAACAAGATACTATTAACCTTTATTTTAAAAAAAGGAATTGCTTCTGGCTGCAGCAAGTCTTCAAAAATCAGATCCATGTAACTTTTGTATACATTTGTCTTAGTTACTCATTCTGGATGAGATGAGTCTGCATGCCTGAATATCTACTCGTCATCAACCGAGTCTCAAAACTAACAGCCAGAGAAGCAAGGTGACAGAGAACTTCACTAATTCTGTACTATTCTATGATAACTGGAAACATGATGGAGAAAGAAGCTGCCTCTGAACAGAGAGAGAGAGAGAATGAGTGTGTTTGGTGCTCATGAAAGAGGATGTCCTCTATGCACCAACAGAACCTTGTCGAGAAGCAGTTCTGTTTTCCTACACCATGAGCCTGAGGAACCACACCTCTGAGTGAGAGAGGATAATTTATTGCCCATGGCACACTCAGTCTTTAACTTTTCTGCTATGACCATCAAGGGGTGGCAGTTAGTGCCAAATGTAGAGCCACTGTCTGTGATAGGGACCCCTGTTCACTGAGAACTGGATTGAGATCAAACTCCTTTCACCAGATAGTAATACCATGATCAATACCAACCTGAGCTAGAGTTGTACCAGTAACTAGAGGTAAAAGTTTTATATACCTCTTAGTGCCCCAAGCCATACAGTACCACTTCCTATTCTTAAAGCTCACCTATCGCTACAACTACCACTATTGCCAGCTGAAACATGGTTAAATCTAGCTGTGTTCTAGCCATATTTTGAAACCATTCTACAGCCCTACTCAGCCCATCACTGTAGCATAGTTCAGTTACATAGTTTATAAAAGAATTCTAGTTTTCCTCTGCAGCTAAGGACACTCGCAGGTTTAAACTAGTGTAAATGGTGGATTTTCTATAACTGGAAGTTTTTAAATCATGATGTGAGGACTTCAGTAACTCATCCAGAGGTTAGAAGTCTATTACAGTGGATAGTGGAGTGGGTGGGTGAGGTTCTGTGGCCTACAATGGGCAGGCGGTCAAACTCGATCATGATGGTCCCTTCTGGCCTTAAAGCCTCTGAGTCTGTGTTTTAACCATGTTGATGAAATATGATTAGCAGTTAAAACAGATAAAAATAGAAGGGGAAGCTCACAGATTTTTGGTGGCTATTATCACAAGTAACATTCTGTGGTGATGAGGACATCAACTTGTAGCAATAAAGCACAGAAAGGGGAAGAGAATTGTAAAGGTATCTAGTGTGGGTATACAGACCTTGTATAAAAAGTGTAAATGGGTTCTATCTTGATGAGCTTTAAAATAAACTTTACTCTATCAAGATTTAGATTTTAAAAGACAAGTTGTCTGAGCGATAGCCAAGTTCCAAAATGGGAATGTTACTGTAATTATTTGCAAGAAGAATAAGATCCTTGTCTGTTTTTACATTAGCAGTGGAGATGATAAAATGTATCAATCTTCCTAGGAAGCCTCACCATTCAGGTCAACAAGCCATCGGAGGGAAGGCAAACAGAAACCCTAGGACTGATCACCTTGGGTAGAGAAAATCATGACATCGTACAGGCCACTCTAGCCTTTGACTATCCCTGCACCTGAAGAAGGCCCAATAGTAAGAAGCACTGTGCCAGCAGAACAGCACTGCGGCTCCTTGTTACTCTGTGAGATCCCTATTTGGTATGGAGAAAAAAAATCTATTTAATGTTATCAAACCAAAGGGAGTTTACTGCTTCAGAGATCTTGCCAAATTGGGACAGATTGATGGATAAACCACAATTTCTGCAGTAAGAAAGTTGGTAGCAGTGCTGTATGATCACAGCAAGAAAGAAAAGGAGACCCGCAGAGACCTGAATTGCTTGTGCCTCAATCTAGCCATCAAAAAGGACAAGTCACAGGGCAAACTCCCAAGAGCATGTCAAAAGAGCATCTTGGCAAACAAAGATTTGGATGTCTTCGCACATAGGTAGACCAGTTATCTGAACAGCATTGCAACATGGATGGAAAAATGTGAATGATCAACTACTTCCCATATTCTCCAAAGGCCCAATGGCATGTGAGCTTGCACAAGACCTTCTCTGTGCTTGCACTGGTAGGGTTCACTGCACAATCAACTGCATCTGTAGTCAGAACAATCCTCCCTGCACAGAACTGCCAATACAATGAAGACTGTGGTAACCCATGCACTCAGAGATCATGTTGAACAAGATTATGATAATGATGTTGACTAGAAGTGTCACCAGAGTTACTACATTTCAATACCCTCTGCACAAATTTATTATTAAATTTTGTTTTACCCTTTACATTATCATTGTGATGCTTTCAGGGCATAAATAAATCCAATTTTATATCTTGAAATATACACAGTCATTAAACTAAGTGGGCATTTTAACTAGTTGATGGTGTCATTGCTTACCCTTGTTTCTATGATCGACATCATACCTCATCTTAATGTAGACATAATAAGCTTTCAAATGATGCAAAATGTGTTTCTGTAGAGAAGGTATATTAAGTCGACCAAATTGGTGGTGTCCGCTGCTTACCTAAACTAAATAGATAATTGTTAAGTCTGTCATGCAGCTGCCAGCACTCATAGAGGAAAGTTTCTGCCTCACCAGTTGAGATTGAGAAGATGAGGGGGCTTTTCCAATGGGTCTATACACCCTGCACCCTGTGTTTTAAAGTACATCGAGATATGGTCCACGCATTTTTTGTTCTAACTCTAGTCCAACTCTGATGGTCTCCACATGATGCTCACGATCTCTTCTCCTTTGTTGTTTGGTTCTTGTATCATTCCAAAGACTTTTATTGGCAAACACTTGTCAAGTTGTAGCTTTCTGGCAGAGGGCATGTATTTTTTATTTTTTTTAAGACCATATCACATCCTCTTCCCTCTCTTCCAGGTATAGAAGTATTCTTGTATCAACATCCCTGTTATGAGAATCATCCAAACAGGTTTCATTTCTGCCACTAGATCATAATCCCCCTTCACCTAGTTATACAGCAAAGTCTTCTTTCTTATGAACAGCCACACTTTAGTGAGGAGAAAAAAATGGGCAAGAGTATGCTACAGCTTACACCAACCTTATCAATAAATTGAATATAAAGGTCACTGGGTCCTCCAGCCTAGCTAGTAAGCAATCTATTTCCCACAGCAGCTGTGTCCATTCTACTGTACTGAAACATATGCTTATTTATTCTTTATTATAGTTTTCCAGGGTGGCATTGTGTCAGTGGGTAATTATGACCATAGCCAAGTTTATATTTTAGTGTGTTAGAACATCATTAGAAAAATATTCTAATGGAAAACATAGTTCAAGTTGATGCAACTGCAGGACAACGTCAGAACTGTAGGTAGGCTTCAGTATGTAATTGTAAAGAGATTTAAATAATATGAATTGTGAGTTAAATATGCAGTGGTGAGGGGCGTTTCTTGTGACCTCCGCTGGCAGTTGTTTTTTGTTTTGTTTTTTCAGTTAGGACAATGAATCGAAGACTGCAATGTAATATGAACTAAACACTACAGTAGATCAATAAAAGTTCTTCAAACAGGATTCTAACCTAATAAATAGTTAATTATGCAAGGAGCTGCCAGCTTGACAATTTGACTATGCAGGTTATTCAGATTCCCAAGAAACACATTCCATCTCTGAATTGAAGGCAACATTATTTTTCACATTGGGGGAAAAAAACACTTTCCTGAGTTATCCAAACCTCAAGTGTTTAGTCACACTTACTTAGGCAGAAAATGTTACAACAGGGAGGGGCTTAACTACACAGCTTCCCAGTGACCATGATCCAGAGGGATATATTTCCTGACTGTCTGAAACTATTATCCAATCATTTTTTCCTAAAAACAATTATGCTGTGAAGTATATCCAGCAGCTCCAAACTTTTTAATTAATGGGACTAAATTGATTACCGTTATCATATTGTCTTGTCCAATAGAGAATGGACAGTGGTGATTTTGGATGATTTTTAATGTAAGATACATTTTCAGGATACAAGTGAGAGTGAACAAAACCAAGGCAGAATATATATAGTTAGGTTAGTTTGATATATAGTACACATATCCACAAAAGGGCCTGTTGGCTTTCTCCAGAGCCATCGACATCAACACCAAATCTCTCTCTGAGACGCATCCAAAACCCACTGATGCCAACAGAAAGACTCCCAATGACTTCATGGGGCACTGGATCAGGTCCCATATAAGTATTTTACATTATATGCACACGCAACATGAGGCTCCAGACTTACCCCTGCAACTATTAGAATCCCTACAGAATGAGTTATTCTACTCTGTCCTCCATTTCACATTTAATGCCTTAAAAACAACTCTTGGTGCAGAAAAGCCAGACTTAGGTGAGGGTTTTACAGGCTTTTTTGGTAAAGGAGGTAGGGGAGAAGTGGATTTATTTAAACTCAGCTAGTAGCAATAGTGTGCTAAGCACTAAACACAGAAATGTGTCCACGCACTGAATAAACTGGAAAACATAAAGCAGTCTTTTTCCCCCACTATTTTTTAAAATGAAATCAAAGTTCCTGTAAAACAGTCCTTTTCTTACCATCCTACTTATCAGTTAAGTAACCTTTGTATGGGATTTCTTTCACTCACATGTCCTCTACATGCCACACAATGTGTAAAATTAAATTTTTTGAAAGAAAAACGCATACAGTAAAACTTCAAAAATGAAAATTAGCTTCTGCTGTCCCCTAGTGGCATTGCATTTTGTTTCACAAATGTGATCAAAAGATTTTCTAAAATCAAATCTAGGTTCCATGGACATACATGGCATACATCAAAAGAAATTAACAGCCAGAGGGGTTAATTTAATGAAGAATGCCTCCACAAATATTTCACACACTATTTGCTTAGACTGTTTGAATTAAAACCCACAGGAAACACAGGACTCTTCAGATCATAAAATCCATATATTTCTTATGAAAACCCTTTTGTCACATTATAAAGGATATTTCCACAGTATTTTTCATTATTTTAAAAATCACTTATTGATTTGTCCAGACTTTAAAGGCATATCTACAAAATGTAATGAGCCAAAACATCTTCTAGTAACATTAGATACAAAGAGGCGCTCCCCGTCCACTGAAATAATAAAACTGCTTTCAAGTTAATCAGACAGGAAAAAAAAAAAAAGATATACCAATCTCACTATAAAGTAAAAGCATTCTTTCATATCTCCTGATTTTTTTTTTATTATTTATTTTAGTTGTGGAAAGTGGTTTTATTTTACTATGGCTCAAAGATTCAGCGAGTTTTTTCTTCTTGACTTAAATATATTTATTTTTCTATAACAAAATAATTTGATTTCAAAAGTAAATAGTACCCTGAAAGACAGTTTTAATTACAGCTGGCACACAGGTTCCTAATTAGCTGAGATATTTAATTTAGCTTTCATTCCTTGCAATTATGCACTCTCATGGCCCATGAAACTTTCTAATTATCTCTAATCTCATTAATGATTACTATTAAACTGCAGTTTAATTTTTATTAAGTTTCTAGAGACAACGTAGGCTTCTCACATATTAACACCATCCTCTGAATACAGCCGAAGTCTACTACTCAACAGTTAGAGTTGGTTAAAAAAAAAAGTTTACAAATCAGTCGTATTTGAAATTCAAATTGCACAGCGTGTATCTGAAGTTAAAGTATGTTCACAATTTATTTTCTACATTTTTTTTCCCAGTTTATTCCCAATATGTATGTTTCTCTAGGCTGTTATTTCTGGCTCAGTAAACATATCTTTTATAGGAGCCATGAGAAAAAAAGGTTACCTCCCTTCTCGTAACTGTTGTTCTTTGAGATGTGTTGTTCATGTCCATTCCAAGTAGGCATGCATGTGCCGCGTGCACAGTCAGAAGGTTCTTCCCCTAGGAGTACCCATTGGGTCAGCTGTGGAGCCCCCTGGAGTCATGCCTTCATGGGGGTGTATATAGGTACGGTTATGTTTATGTCATGGAGGTCATGGAAGTCACGGAATCCTTGACTTCCAGAAACCTCAGTGATGTTCTCGGCTTCAGCCCCAGGGGCTGCGGGACTGGAGCTGGCAGCCAGCAGGGCCCTGGCAGGGTTTCGGCAACAGCAGCGACAGGCAACAGGGGGCCCTCTGCAAGGTTCCAGCAACAGGTGACAGACTCCTGAGAGGGCTCTCCTCAGGGTTCCATCGAGGGGTGACAGCCTCACACGGGGGAAGGGGGACACCTTGGGCAAACAGCTGGGGGTGTCCTATTTTCTCTCTGGGAAATACGGTCACTCTGCAGCTTCCAGCTGCCACGAGCAGAGGGGGAAATCCCACAGCTCCCAGCCACCACAGTGGCAGTGGAAACCATGGAGCCACAGCAGCAAAAGTCACAGACAGGTCACAGCTTACATGAATTTTTGTTTATTGCCCATGACCTATCCATGACTTTTACTAAAAGTAACCATGACACAAACTTAGCCTTACATATAGGTCCCTGCTGACCCACTGCCTCTTCATTTCCTTTGTGTGGAAACTCCGACAGAGGGGAAGGCGGGTGGGTCTTGGAATGGACATGCGCAACACATCTCGAAAAACAACAGTTACGAAAGGCAGAAGGAGACCCAGCTTGTCAAAGGTGGATCTTATCATACTGACACGTTGCTCCGCTTGTGCCTTGGAGCGGCCCCTGACCAACCAGTCGTCAAGGTACGGGAAGACCTGTACCTGCCTTCTTCTCAGGAAGGCAGCTACGATTGCCATGCACCTGGTAAAAACTCGAGAGGGTGCTGACAAGCTAAAAGGGAGGACCGTAAACTCGTAATGGTTGTGGTTCACTATGAACCTGAGAAAGCGTCTGTGGGCTGGAATTAAAGATATGTGGAAGTATGCATACTTTATGTCGAGGGCAGCGTACCAGTCTCCCGGATCCAGGAATGGGAGGATGGCAGCCAAAGAGACCACGCGGAACCTCAGCTTCTTCATGAATCTGTTGAAGCCTCGCAGGTCGAGGATGGGTCTGAGACCCCTTTGGCTTTGGGGATTAGGAAATATCGGGAGTAGAATCCCTTGCCCCCTAGCTCCTGAGGAACCTCCTCCACTGCTCCTGTGGTGAGGAGCAATTGAACCTCCTGCATGAGGAGCAGAATTGGAGAGAATATCCCACTTCTACAGTGCTAAGGAACTAGAGATCTTAGAGTATCTGGGTCCAGGTACGATAGATGTGGGACAAACTATTTAGAAAACAAGGTGAAGGATCCAGTGAGTGGACTGGTGCATTGCCCCCGGGCATGCCTTCAAAAGGCTTGCTTAGAGCCTGAGGACTGCCTGGCTGATCCCTGGCCTTGATTGGGTGGTGTATGGGCAAGCTTACACCTACCATTCCTGCCCCGCTTCCTGGAGAAGTCCTGCCTAGGCTAGGGAGGGTAGAAATACAGAGGGGATTGGGGCTTAAAATGTTTCCACTGGGTGGCAGGGGTGTGCAGTTTTCAAATTGCCTGCAAATCCTTTAGGCTATGGAGCTTGGAATTTGTCTGCTCCAAAAACAATCCCATGACTTGCTGTCAAAGGGCAAATTATGAACTGTTTGTTGGACCTCTGGGGGAAGGCCCGACACCTGGAGCCATGAGCTCCTCCTCATGGCTATGGCGGAGGACATGGTTCGCGGGGCCAAGTCTGCCATGTCCAGTGAGGCCTGTAAATAAGTCCACGCCACTGCCTTGCCGTCCTCGACAATGGCTACAAATTCTGCTCTAGAGTCTGACAGGATCATCTCCTTAAATTTCATCATGGAGTCCCCATGAATTAAAATTTTATCTGCTGAGGATTGCTTGCTAGTTAACAGTACGAAGCTGGAGCCCCCCAGTGGAGAACACCTTCCTGCCAAAGAGGTCCAGCTTCTTTGAGTATTTAGCTTTTGGAGTTGGGCCCTGCTGCCCCTGTCTCTCTCATTCACTGCCGCTACGACCAGCAAACCCAGCTGTGGATGAGTGAATAAGTATTCGTACCTCCTAGAGGGGACAAAATATTTTCTCTCTCCCCTCTTAGCTATAGGGGGAATGGAGGCAGGAGTCTGCCACAAGGCCTTTGTAGTGGCTTGAATAGTTTAAAGGAGTGGTAATGCCACCCTGGAGGGCCCCTCAGGGTCCACCATGGAGTCCTCAGACTCGACCAACTCCTTGGCCTGTAGCCCCATGTTATAAGCCACTCTGTGCAACAGCTCCTGGGGCACTTTATCATTAATGGGGGGCAGCCCAGAGGATGAAGACCCCGCCACCACCTCATCCAGCGAGGATGATGATGTCACCCAAGACAGTACCAGGCCCTCCTGTCCCTCCAGCTCCCTGGAAGCATCCTGCTCAGTGCTGTGCGGCTCAGCGCCAGTAGCAGCCTCAGAGACAGTGATGGAGCAGGGACTCAGATGGGGCTCTGCGCATGGTCTGAAGCCTTGAGGTGGGGGACGGTCCTGGGTGATAAAGGGGCGCATCCTTCTGAGATTACGGACTGGGAGCTCCTGGAGTAAGTGCCCTGAGCCTGGTGGTATGCCCATGGGGTTCAAAAAGGCCACTGCATGGGCCCCTGCCACGGCACCATCCTGCCTCCTGCCTATTGCAATGCTGCTCTGACTGTGCCTGGAGTAGTAGGACTCTGCACCCAAGTCCAATGACTGGGACCCTGAGCACGGAGACCACAGCGATGCCAAGCTCTCATCATGGGTGAGCGCCCTCTATTTGTCTTCTTGTGCTGCTTAGGCGGCACTGGTGAGTGCAAGCGGTGCTGTGTGGCCGCTGCGGGCTTTGGTGCCAGGGAGTGACCATGCTAAGGGTCTCTATGCCTAGAGTCCTTTCTCAGTGCCGTAACTTCTCTAACAGAGGCCAGAGCACTCCGCATGGAGGTGCTTGGTGCTGAGTCCTGCTTGTCCGGAGCTGGCTGGGGACGGAGGGCTGCCTCCATAAGGAGCTGTTTGAGCCTGAAGTCCCTTCCTTTCTTTGTTCTCGGGCGGAACCCTTTGAAGATCTTGCAGTGATCTGTTTGATGCGCCTCCCCCAGACACTTTAGCAGGAGTCGTTGGGGTGGCCCCATGCCTCCAAGTGGGGAGGGAATTGGGGTTGGGGGGAACCCCCCACTTCTATCTAACTAACTACTGAAAACTAACACTAACTATTTACAGGTTAACAGAGAGGTGGGCAAACTACCGCCCAGGGGCCACATCCAGCCCGCGGGACTCTCCTGCCCGGCCCCTGAGCTCCTGGCTTGGGAGGCTAGCCCCCCGGCCCTTCCCCTGCTGTTCCCCCTCCCCTGCAGCCTCAGCTCACTGTGCCACCGGCACAATTCTCTGGGCAGCGGGGCTGTGAGCCCTTGCTGGGCAGTGCAGTGCAGTGCAGTGCCGCGCCGCACCCTGACCAGGTGCTCTGTGCTGCATGGTGGCGTGGCGGGCTCCAGCCAGGTGGCACAGCTGCCTGTCCTGGTGCTCTGGGCGGCGCAGCTGTAGCGCTGCCAGCCACCGGTGCTCCAGGCAGCACAGTAAGAGGGCGGGGGGGGTGTTGGATAGAGAGCAGGGGAATTCAGGGTGGTGGTCAGGGGGCAGGGGTGTGGATAGGGGTCGGGGCAGTCAGAGGGCGGAGAACAGGGGTGTTGAATGGGGGCAGGGGTCCCGGGGGGCAGTCAGGAAGGAGAGGAGGAGTTGGTTGGGGCAGCCAGGGGCAGTGAGTCCAGGGGCAGTCAGGAGCCACCAAGGAATGAGAAGTGGGCGGGGGGCAGAGACCAGGCCACACCTGGCTGTTTGGGGAGGTACAGCCTCCCCTAACCAGCCCTCCATACAATTTCAGAAACGCGACGTGGCCCTCAGGCCAAAAAGTTTGCCCGCCCCTGGGTTAACAGAAAGTCTAATCAGTAGGGGAAACACTTTCGGAGGGAAGAAAAGACAGTTCCAACAACCATCACTGGCAGTAAAAAGGAACTGAAGAGGTGGCGGGTTGGCAGGGACCTATATACACCACCATGAAGGTGCAGTTCGGGGGACTCCACAGCTGACCCGACGGGTACCGCTAGGGGAAAAGCCTTCCAACCACTGTGCATACAGCGCACACCTACTTGGAATCGACATGCACTCGAAGAAGAACTTGGCAGACTCCCCCACAATGAAAACCTAATGCAGGGCAGCTTTACCATTAATCTGTGAATTAGATTAGGAGTCAGCAAGCACCTGTAAACAGGGCTGTAGCCATGGGTGGGCCTGAGTGGGCTACGGCCCACTCACTTAGCATACAGGCCCACTGGATGCTGGAGCCCCCCAAATCCACAGGTTGGGACTCCCAACACCGGGTCAGTGTACATCAGCATCTCTCTCCTGTGCACCACATGCTGCTGCCCTGGTCTCCAGCCCCACCCACACAAGGCACACCTCCCGCCTGAGAGAGGGTGAGTCGTCCCTGTGTGCCCCAGGCAGCCTCATCTTCAGGTGCCTGCTGAGCAGTAAAGGCCGGCTGGAGATGGTGGGGAGAGGCAGGCCCCCCCACTCCACCCCCAGTCATTGCCCACTCACCCAGTTTTCCTGTCCTAGCTACATCACTGCCTGTAAAGCTTTTCCTACAGAAGGAAACTGCTCTCTTCAAATCATCACTCTGCCAGCAAAAATATCTGAAGACTGGTTCTTATCATCCTTCCCTTGAAACCTCAGCAAAGCCTTAAATACAGGAAATGAAAAAATTCATCTAGAAGGAGAGCCCAACAAAGGTATGCTGAAGTAAAGGGGTAGTCAGTCTGTAGAGCAGAAGGAACAGCCTCTCAACAAAGAAACAGGCCCTCTATCCCCAATATTCAGCCAAGCTCTATTCACACTACCACTACCCCACCATAGGAAAAGTCTCATTTAAAAGAGGATCTCTGAAAAGGCCCCCTTTGTACACTGGAAAGTTATCTCAGCAGTATCAGAATTAAATCCCATTTCCTTTACCCTTTTTAATAGTCATGTTAATAACATTTACACTTGTACAGCTGTTTTAGTCTCCAGAGTGCTTTAGAAGCATTCCCAATAGCACCTGGGAGAGACATATCATCCCATCTTACAAGTGGGGAAAAATCGGGGACACAGAGCCTGACATGTTTCAGGCAAGTCACTTAATACTGAGAAAACTCTCAGGAGTCCTGCTAGAAGCTGCAGTTACACAATAATGCTGAATTTACTACATTTACTTTTCCATGACAATACTGTGATGCCACAAACACAGGATAATGACACCACAGCAGGCTCAAGTTCAAGGAGAGGAAGAACTGGGTTACAGCCATGCATATATTTTATTCCCATGCAGAGAGCCAACAACCACCAAATCCAACATGCAAATACAAGCTTTTGCAGCACTGAGTTCCAAATTTACGTACACCCAGAGACAACAGTAGCAAGGGCACGTCTAAATTTAAGTAACATTTAATAGGTTTTCAAAAAATGCAAATGGTTCAGTTCATAACCAGCATTTCCAAAAGTAAGTAAAAACCCATCACCGCTTCTAGAAGGGGAAAAAAGATGCAAACTAGTAAGTATCAGAGGGGTAGCCGTGTTAGTCTGGTTCTGTAAAAGCAGCAAAGAATTCTGTGGCACCTTATAGACTAACAGACGTTTTGCAGAATGAGCTTTCGTGGGTGAATACCCACTTCTTCGGATGCAAGTCTTGCATCCGAAGAAGTGGGTATTCACCCACGAAAGCTCATGCTGCAAAACGTCTGTTAGTCTATAAGGTGCCACAGAATTCTTTGCTGCTTTTGCAAACTAGTAAGACAGTCTTTAGGTTTTTCATAGTGGGGAAAAAAATATCACAGATACAGTGATTTTATCATTTGTCCATGATATGTCTTTGTATCTGTGATTTTAATAAACTTACCTTTCAGTAACGGCTCTTGCCTTGCGGAGCTAGGCCTGGCTCCCCGCTCCCCATCATGATGGAGGGGCTGCTAGGCCAAACCTGAGCATTGCTGCAACCCCATGCACCAGGTTACAGCACCCAGAAAGGGAAGCCAGGCAGGACAGGAGCTGCCGCTGCAGGGTGAGTGTCAGGCAGGCTTGTTCTCCATCCCCACCACCACCTCCTCACTTGGGGCCCCTCCTCCTTGTTTTTCATGGCATTATTATTATTATTTTTTTTTAATATAAAAAATCAAACCCATGTCTTTACTAAATTAAGCATGTCTGGTCTATGATTTTTGATAAAAAATGCTATGACATCTTCAGCACTAGTTATCATCTGAGATGTAATGTCCCCTCTGAAGTTTATATATTTCTGAAGTTTTTATCTAATGAGTTTTCACACAAGTAGGTATCACTCACGTGATTCTTTCAAGAAATTGCTTTAGGGAACAAATAATTAATGTAAGTTGTTCCTATCCCTAAGAGTATGATTATATTAAATGTTGAAAAATTAAAGATTTTTAGAAAACAACCTACTTAACGATATCAGAATTTTCCAAATAAAAACAAGGAACACTGCATCATCCTTTTCAAATGAATGTTATGCCATTGGAAGAAAATGGATTACCAGCACTAAAGATTAAAGTCTTATTTATCTATAGAACAGGTACAGCACAAATGAGCTTCCACTCTGCTTGGCAGGACCACTTCTAAGGACGAGAGGACAATTCAGTTTCTTAACTATTTAAACTATGCGTATTTGTGCTAACTTTTATAACTTTTTTTTTTATATCTATGAAGAATTGATAAAGACAAACTCACTTCACATAATCTGCCAAACAGCCTTCAGGTGGTAATGGCTTTTAGTCCCTTCTGACCTGTACCTAGCTGATCAGGTTATTAGTTTTCATCCTATTATCAACACACACAGCTATCAAGTTGCAAACACTCAAATGCAAATCATAATTAAACACGTACCTGGCTGTTCTTCCCGCTCTATGAATGTATGTATTTGCATCCTCTGGGCAATCAAACTGAATGACCCAGTTCACTGCAGGGAAATCTGTGGAGAAAGAGATTAAAGTTTTAACACATTGCAATATTTTATTTTGCAGTACTAACCCGAGAGAGCTATCATTCAGATCAATTTATAGACACTGCCTGTCAGCAATCTCTCTGAATTGAAAATTAATTGCATGTATCAGCATAGCATAAACAGCTATCCCTTTTGTCAAAGTGAACTTAAATTAATGGTGTCTTCATTTCCTAAGTAATGACAGTGCATTGAATGGAACATAATTTCACACCTGAGAAGGACAGACAGATGCTCTGTGTCTTACAGATAATAAAATGCCCTGGCATTAAATGATTAAGTAAGTGATTTGACCCACTTTTTATGTAGAATATCAATTTACTACACAATCAGAGCTTGAAATTAGCTGTGGTCAGCTGCTACTACCCTATCTGTCCAAGTATTAAAACATCATTATCTATTTCAATGACAGCAAGGAGGAGGTTGCTAGGTAAGACTGAACAGTCCACGTTGAGAGGCAATCATAATTAAAAGGAAGAAAGTTTCAAACTTAATGGGCATTCCAGGCTAACAGAAGCAAAACTCTGTTGCACTGTGTAGAATCAATATTTACTATTTGATTATGACTATGGTCATAGGATAGGCAACAATTATCCACACAACTGTTTCTAAACAGACGCAGCCAAATACATTTCCTTAGGAGTGAGAACCAAACAGTATGGAAAGTAGAGATTGAGTCCTATATGCTCTGTCTCCTTCTAATTTAGAGTATTTCCCTCTTCTAATCTGTTGGAGACAAGATGATATTTTGGGCCAGTGAAATTTTGCTGCTGAAATGTTTGAACCCAACTTCCAATGCCAGACAAGTGCAAGTGAGTTCTTGAAAGCACTTTGATCAATTACACCTAATCACTTTTAAGTTATTAAGTATGAAAAAAAAAATATTGTAAGATACAAAATCGCCATGAGAAAACAAAGGAAGAGCTAATACACTTTCCTTCTAACAAAAACCAGTCAAAGAAAAGCAAGACCTACACAAAACTATTTCCAGCAATAGGAATTTTCTTGTTCTTGCCTCAGCTATTGTTTTCTCTCTTTAGAAGCAACGAAGGAAAGTTGATTTTTTCCCCACATTGACACATTTCAATTCAGAGGCAGGCATTACAAAAATCCTTCCAACTTCCTCTCATCAGCTACTGGTTGGCTGCTCACTTTATCTACTTTTTAGACTAACCCATGGGATGCAAGCAGCAGCAGAGTATTTAAAGCCTTTGAAAAATTCTTATCTATTTCCTGAACACAAGTTACTGAGTGCTGGAACAGCTGGACAGTCTATGGATTAGAGAGCCATACAGCTTCAATTCAACACATAAGTAATAAACAGAATTACAAGATTGTAAAACATCTGTTTCGAGCAAAGACAAATAGAAATAAACTAAGTACAGATTACTAAAGTGAGGCCCCATTAAAGATAAAGATTGCATTGAAGAGAAAGTATTTTAATTATTTTGCTTTTTGGATATAATGATTAGCTTTTAGATGAGGAGGCAACAAACTAAATATAAACTTATCGTGTTTTTAAAATGCTTCTTAAAGCCTGGATTCTTATAGGATGCACTGCTAAGGTATGAACAGGCTTGGAACACCACTCTATGGATATACTATTGCACTGAAGGTTACCTACCCAGCCCTCGAGCTGCAACATCTGTAGCAAAAAGCACTGCTGATTTCTTGCGAACAAAGTCGTTGTAGACCTCCATTCTTTTCATCTGTGGCTGTTTGCCATGGAGAGCCAGTAGAGGTATGCCAGGGCGGAGCCTACAGAACACTCTGAACAAATACTGAACCTGTTGGTCAACAAGTCAAAGAAGAAGTGAATGTGATAGTTCACTGTGATGGTGGTAGTTATCTACTAAGAAGTAAACATATTCTTAGTATTTAAAGCAAAATAGCTTTTCTCCACCCCAGAGATGGGATGGGACCTGATTATGTGAGTGGAGAGAGGTTATCACCCCTCCCCCCAAATACTGAGACAGGAAGCTAGTTGTGTAAGATGCCATACTCCGCAGAACAGGAAGCAATGCCTAGTGAGTGTGTGCCAGGTACTGCAGAGTGCTGGAGGGTGAGCAGGAGAGATATGGTGTTGCACCTTGGCGAGTCAGAAGCGAATGGGCTAAACTAGATCTCACCAGTAGTGCCGCTCTCACAGGCACTTCAGTGCACATGTACAGATACCAGGATTGCAATCAGGGTAAATCCACTACAGCCTAATTTTAATATTTCCACCTAGTGCACTTTCACCAAGACATCTGTTACCTGTTTATTATGGTGCACACGAATGTGTGATTTTTTTTTTTTTAAGTGCCAAGAATTTTGTTTTAACTAGTAGTTAAGGAAACTATATACATTCCCTTACTCAATAATAGAAACAGTATTTCTATAAAAAAAAATTATCTATATCTTCTCTCCACATTGAAGTCAGCAATATGGCAACATGGATATTCAAACCTTCCTGTATCAGTGAGATAGCAGAAATGGATTTTTACAACCCCTTTAAAAGATTTGAAAAACAAATACATCCATGAAGCCTTTCAAATAACGTAATCTGTAAGGCTGCTATTTAAGCAGTCAGAAATTATTAAATATCTATGGCATCATGGTGCAAACACTTAAACACCAGTACGTCAATGGACTGCTTGCGAGAGTAAAATTACTTTCAGAAGTAAGTGTTTGCAGGATCAAGTCATATGACCATAAAGAAAGTCTTTCCATACTCTCAACTGCCCCCTCTTCCTTGATACCACACAATTATTCATATCTCCAGCTTTTAAAAAGTCACCCCTTTACACACTATGCAAATAAAGTACAAAATGTCCCACACCAGTTAAAAATACAACCAGCTCTTACTGAAAACTTTCACCATCTATTTTTTAAAACACATGTCAATTTTTGCACTCTCATTTTACCACTGAAGTCCCTCTTGCAGATTTCAAAGTCATTAGTTTCACTCCCTCATACCCAATTATATCCAAAAAGAGTATCTATTAGAAGAGATAAATATGAGCTGTACCTCTTTACAACTTGCATAAAACACAATGCTCTTCTTATTCAGGTGACTTCTCAGGAAGGAATACAACATGTTTATTTTTTGCTGCAGCCCACAAACAATATAATTCTGGTTCAAAGTTGCTGGGGTACTGAAAACCAAAGGTCAAGTTAGACACTTCTCATATCATTTACCAGAAGAGCCACACACAGAGTTCCTACAGACCTGCCACTCCGTTTTCATCAGCGAGGAGTTAAATTTAAAAAGTTTCACTGCCTCCATATTAATTATGCTGAGAATTTCTTCCCTATTTTCAGAAGCATGCCTGGAAGCGCCAATGAAAGGTTCATGCTTTTTGAAGACTTATGAATTTTCTTATTAATAGTGTCACAATTTTTTAAGTGACTTTTTAGATCCAGTTGACTATTAAGCCAAAAAATGCCTGTGTCTAAATAGTGACATTCAAACTGTCTTGACCTAAAATACAAATCCTTTTTTTTTTAAGTCCTATTAAAGCATCATTTGTGCTTAAGGCAACGTCAAAGCAGAGTCTAAATGTACAAGAAAATGCATTTTTAACTGACTGCACTAGTTACCTGACATGCAGAGTCTCTCTGTAAAAGTCTAAATTGTCATCTTAAATCACTTTCACGTTCTTTAAACAACAAAAGAGAATAGCCCATGAAAGATCAGTTCTTAACATATATCAGGGTAGAGGTGTAACGCTGTCATCGGGAGCCAAAAAAATCTTACCGTGTTATAGGTGAAACCACGTTATATCAAACATGCTTGGATCAGCCAGAGCGCGCAGCCCCGTCCCCGCCCCGGAGCGCTACTTTACCGCGTTATATCCGAATTAGTGTTATGTTGGGTCGAGGTGTACTTTAAAATGCTGCTTTGATGCTCTCTACCTCCCACCCCAGCTAACTTGAAGGTGCCATTTGTGAGGATGAAACTGCAATACTCTGCTCTGATTTTTATTCAGCTAGTAGTGCTCTAAGTTATGCTACAGTAGTTGCCATTTTGTAAATCTCTTGCAGGAAATTGTTTTTCTCTAACTGATGAAATACCATGTGCCAAGGTCATAATTCTAAAACAAAACAAATATTTTCCTTTTTTTTTTTTTTTGCTTCATCTTGTCGTCTAATTGCGTCTACTCAAATATTTCTAAAGCTCTCATGAGGCAGCTTTATAATAAAGACATTCCCTTCTCAACAGGGAAATGCAATTGAGTGTACTAATAGCTACACTAGCCCTCAAGCTAAGGTAGCTATATATTTAGCTAGGTCTTTTTATCTTTTTACACCAAGCAAAAAGAGGATTAACAATGTAAATTGTGTTTCTAACGTTTCCAATTATTCAGGATCCATTTTTTTAGGTAATACTATCACAAGTGTATGCAAACAATGGATTGAGAAGTTGGTTAGAGTATTGGAGCAGTGAGCTCAGTCAGAACTTTGGCAGAGTGGAGAACAGAACCCATGTGTGATCTTAGAAAAGTCATTACTTCAGTATGCTTTGTTCTCTCCTCCATCCGTACGTTAAGTAGGCAAGTACTTTTATATCACACGGGAGCAGATAGATTTAATCATTCAAGCTGGTCAGAATTTTTTTGTTGGAACAGTTACCATGGGAAAATGCCATTTCAACTAAACCAGATTTTTTTCAAAACATTCTATTAATTTTGCTGCAAAAAAAGTTTTTCTTCTTGGAAATTTTCAAAATTTCATTTCAGAACAAAGTTTTAGTTTCAAAATTAATTTGAAAGGTTATTTCATTTGTATTTTTACATTATTTCATGATGGCAGTGGTAATATTGCTTATGTCATATGTCAAGTCTCGTCATAGGATGCACTACTACTATTATAGACAGGTCATTATGACAAAACAGTCAAAAGTCTATTTTTTTTTTCTTTTTTTAAAACATTAAGGGCAGCTGGCTACATAGAGATTGAAACATTTTCTCTTATTTTCTAAATAAAAGTCTCCCATTTTTGTTCTAATATAACAGTTTGGCACTAACATTATTAACACAAAAATAAGCAACACTCAGAGTACTAATTCTAAGAGCAGCAATTTTCAATAATCTTGTTTTAGTCTGGAATCATTTTTCTAGGATATTGAAAAATAGCTGGTCCTCTAATTTGTATAGCGAGTGCTTATCTTATTGTCTAGATCCAGGTGTCAAACTGTTTCATAACAACACAGACAAGAGACTAATCTAGAAAAGTATCAGAGGGGTAGCCGTGTTAGTCTGGATCTATAAAAGCAGCAAAGAGTCTTGTGGCACCTTATAGACTAACAGACGTTTTGGAGCATGAGCTTTCGTGGGTGAATACCCACTTGCATCCGACGAAGTGGGTATTCACCCACAAAAGCTCATGCTCCAAAACGTCTGTTAGTCTATAAAGTGCCACAAGACTCTTTGCTGCTTAATCTAGAAAACAAGATGTTCCAATCTGTACTGAGTACCAGCCGCCCTTAATGTTTTTGCAAACATAATATAAAAATGAAAAAATAATTTTAAAAATGAAGATTGTTTTAGAATTTCCATTTCATGGAAAATTTGAAAATATTTGTTTTCATTCCAATTCAGAACAAAACCAAATTCTGAAATTTCATAATTTCCCATGAAACAGAAATTCTGAATTTCTAACACTGCATTAAACATTTATGTTTGTAAAGTCATTTGAAATCCTCAGAGAAAACAGCCTACAGAAGTGCAAGGTTTTATTGTATTAAATAGTATTATCTCCACTTGGGTTTGCTCAGCTTTCCCCCACCCTCCTGACTATAAATGCCACTGAAGACAACATGAACCCTTTTGTATCTAGTTATATCTAAAAAGTCAGATCAAAGGCACCTTGGTGAAAATTATAAGTGAACCATGACTGCCAATGTAATACACTTCAGCAGCTTACTTTCAAAATAAAACATCAAGAACCAGTGTTTGAGTGGAGCAGGAGGGGTTTAACATGGAAATATGACAACATCCCACTTCCCAGAGCTGCTGGGAAAAAAGTTGAGAAAAGTGCAGCTATCATCACTTTCTTTCTCCAGCACAAACACCAAGACAAATCACCACCACTTACCTGAATTTTGCTTTTTCATGAACCCAAACATATTCTGGATCTTTTAAACTCAGTCGTGCAAGATCCTTCACTGATTTGGTTTGTGTCGCTGAAAAAAGCAATGTCTGGCGTTTCTTAGGAAGGTTTTCTATAATCGCATTCATAGTATCAGCGAAGCCCATGTCCAAGATTCTATCAGCTTCATCAAGAACTAGAATGAGGAAACAGGTTTAGAAGAACTAGATTTTTAAATTCTTTTCAATTCTAACCTTGAGATAAAAAAATCTCAATTTGAAGTGTCTGTACCTGCAAAACTATGTTAACAGTAACAAAAGACACTTAGACCAGGAATTACATAAACTACATCTTTCACTCATTTTTCTTTACATTACGTCATTCAATGTAGAAATGCTACTATAAAAGTCCTCAACTTCTCCCATAATCCATGAACTACAGCTCTCAATTTCATATGCAGAAGATCAGGGTTTCAAGCAACTAATCCACCAGTTTACATGTGGATTGCTTCTCAACAAAGGAGGACCCGTTACTGAAATAAAGAAAACTGGACATAAGGTGAAATTGAGGTTGAGTATCCAGGGAAATCAATTCACCCCTGCCTCTAGCTGCCATAAACACATACAGAGTTGGGGGTCCAAAGACTAAGGCAAGGGTCAATGCTAATTGCAGTTTTGCGACGGTCAGTCTCTTATTTGTCCAGTATGAACCGTATTTACTATAGTGAGCTTAATATTGGGTATTTTGTGAGTTATGTTACAGGTCAAGTAACTGACTGCAAAAAGGAGCTCTCTCTGCTAGCAGGGTAACGAATTCTCCCGTCACCAACAGCTTCCAAAAGCAATCAAGAAAATAATGAAACTAAGTTCCCCAAGCCAGTGCTGCAGATCACATGTTAAGCCTTAGAAGCAGGCAAACCTTCTAGTAAACTGAAATCAGGTGAATCCAGGTAAATGCTACAGTAGAAAAAGAAACAAGAGGCCAACAAAAAAAATATGAGAGAAATTAATCTGGGTTGAATCTTGAAGAAATAAGGTTTCTGGAGACTGACTAAAAGAGCATACCCAACTTAAACTGAATTGGGTGGGCCATTAGTCATCACTTCAGGTGACCAGGATAGCTACACCCAGAAAGGAAAGGAAGAAGGGGCAGACACATTTCTGGGATGGATCAAAGCTAGAAGTACAAGTCTGAAAACTACGTCAAGAACAGAACAGTGCTGCAGGGGAGCTGGCTGAGGTCAGTGTTGACCAAGGAATACCTAGAAGATACCATGGGGTGCCAGGCTTGCTTTTAGATTCTGTGCTAGCCCTGCTACCCGTGATTACTACTGAGGTCAAGCAGCTATGCTAGAGGGAGCTGGGCTCAATAGCTACCTAGGGTGGGTAAGAAAAAAGGCTCTCTGTACACAGCTGAAAATCCCTTGCATTTCATCTGGGCTCTGTTGACTAAGAAGTAGCCAAGGAGCAGCAGCACAGGAGCTAGCCAACAGAGCTGTAAACAGGAGAGTCTGAGTGGGAGTTTGGGGGTGGGTGGTAGTGCTCTGGTTTTGTTTTGCTGTTTGGGGGTTTGTTTTGTTTTGTTTTCCTTGACAGGACTTTAGGCAGGAAGGCTATGACAGATAGAGGCAGCAATGGTAGTAACCCGAAGAATGGAAGAAAGAATGAAGATGCCTGGATGTGGAAACTGCGACATGTACGTGATCCTGTAACGGGTACCTGAAAAGAGTTTCGTTTGTAATGAAGTGCCCACCTGATAGAGCTGATGGAAGGGAAGATCTGAGATTTGGAGATGCAGCTGGAAACTCCGTTAGAGTTCCAAAGGGGATTCAAGCAGATGATGGAGAGAAGGAGAGGGGGGCTGAAGGGAAAAGTCAAGATTCATAGAAGTAAGCTGGACTAAAGAACTCTGAGGGGAAACTGCTGGGTGAGGAAAGTGACCAGTGGAAGCAGGTGACTACAAGGCAAACGAAAAGAAAAGCTGATGAAGGAACTCAGGAACAGGTTTACTGAAGTTGGAAAATGAAGAAGGGGCACAGCAGGCTGTAACTGAAGGAGGGAGGGTGGGGAAGAATAGAAGAGTAGCTAGTGTAAGAAGAGGGGAAGAGCCAATGGAGATGCCCAGAGTTCACAGCCCCAGGAGGATTCAGTATGCCTCACAGAAGATTGCAAAGGAGAATAGAAGACAAGAGCACTTGCAGCCAGAAAGAAGGCCAGAGAATCACAACTAATCAGCAGGAAAAGGCAGTTCTATGTGATTGGTGATTTCTTACTAAGGAGAACAGATAGGCCTGTCACCAGAGCTGATCCGGAGAATAGAAGGGTGTGCCATCTGCCAGGAGCTGAGATACCAGATGAAGATCAGAGAGTGAAGAGGATCCTAATGGGAGTAGGAAAGAATCTTATTTGTTCCCATGTGAAGGACAATGACACAGCTAGATTCTCACTAACATATCAAAGAAGACTGTGCCAGGCTGGGGAAGACACTTAAGGAAATGGAGGCTCAGGTGATCTTCAGTGGGATCCCTAGAGGAGGAGAACAAAGGTGAGACAAGATGATGATGATCAACAGATGGCTCAGGCAGTGGTGCTATAAGGGGGGCTTTGAAATGTTTGACCACTGGAAGGCATTCATGGACAGAGGACTGTGTTCATGGGATAGACTCCACCTAAATAGGGAAGGAAATAGATGTCTGGAATGGAGATTGGCATAACTGATTAAATGAGCTTTAAACTAGAATCTCGGGGGAGATGCTCATGTAACCTACACGCCTGATTCTAACATTGAGCGGGAGTAAAATCAAGAAAGAAAGGATACAGCAATGGAGAAAGGAACAGCAGTGGGTAGGAGAATGGACTTTAAGAGAAAAGATAGCTTCATTAGTATTGGCACTAACACATCAGGCGATAACGGTAGTAGAATGACTGTACCCAAATTGGGTGAGGAATCTGGGTGAAGCCAAGTGGCACAACTAAGAGGTTTGTACATCAGTGCAAGAAGCCTGGGTAACAAAATGGAGGAACCAGATCCACTGATGCAGGAAGTGAAACCAGATATTATAGGGATAATAGAAACATGGTGGAATAGTAGTTATGACTGGAGCATTGGTATTGAAGGCTATGTGCTGTTGAGGAAAGAAAGAAATAAAGGCAAAGGTGGTACAGTAGCGTTGTATATTAATGATGAAGTAGACTGTACAAAAAAAAAAAAGAGAAGTGATGGAATGGCTAACACAGTCTGTTTGGGTCAAAATCACTTTGGGGAAGAAAGCTACTAGAGATTCCCTGGGGATAGTGTTTGGTCTGCTACAGACACCTAGAATCTGATTTGGATATGGCTAGAGACCTCTCTAATGTTTTTAATGCAATAAATACTACTGGGAACTATGTGATTATGGGAGACTTTAATTTCCCAGTTATAGACTGGAAGACAACTGCTACTAATTATAGTAGGGCCCAGATTTTCCTGGGTGTGAGATCTGACAGATTTCTTCAGCGAATAGTCACTGAACAAACAACAGGTGATGTCATTTTAGATTTGGAATTGGTTAGTAGTGAGGACCTCAAAGAAGAGCTGGTTGTAGGGGACAACCTTGGTTCGAGTGATCATGAGCTAATTCAGTATAAAACTAAATGGAAGGATAAACAAAAATAGATCTGCAGCTAGGGTCCTTGATTTGAAAAGGGAAAACTTTAAAAAATTGAGAATTAGTTAGGGAAGTGGACTGAACTGAAGAACTCAAGAATCTGAACATGGAGGAGACTTGGAAGTCAAAGTTGCAGAAACTAGCCGAAGCCTGCATTCCTAGCAAGGGGGAAAAATTCACAGGGAAGGGTTTCAGACCAAATATCTCAAAGAAGGTGATTAAAAGAAAGCAGAGATCCTACAAGCAATGGAAGATGGGATGGATCATCAAGGAAAGCTACCTCTTGGAGGTCAGAAAGTGCAGGGATAAAGTGAGAACTGCTAAAATCCAAGCAGAGTTGGACCTTGCAAAGGGAATTAAAACCAATAGTAAAATGTTCTATAGCACTAAAAAGAAAAAGAAAACAAGGAAAGAAGTGGGACCGCTAAGCACTGAGGATAAGGTGGAGATTAAAAAATAATCTAGGCATGGTCCAACACCTAAACAAATCATTAGCCCTATTAAAAACTGAGGCAAAGTAAGAGTCATGGGATAGTGGCAGGGAGGCTAATTGCAACAAGGATATGGAGGCAGAAATTATGACATCTGAGGTGGAAGCCAAACTCAGACAGCTTACTGAGGCTAAACTGGGAGGCCCAGATAATCTCCACCTGAGCATATTAAAATGAACTGGTACATGACACTGCAAACCCAATAGCAAGGATTTTTAATGAATCTGTAAACTCGCGGGTTGTACCTTATCTATGACTGCAGAATTGCTAATACAGTTCCTATTTTTAAGGGGGGAGGGGTGGAGGGGGAGAGTGATCCAGGAAACCACAGGCCTGTTAGTTTGACCTCAATTGTATTGTAGGTCTTGGAACAAATTCTGAAAGAGAAAGTAGTTAAGGTAAACAGTAATTGGAATAAAATACAACATCGTTTTACAAAAGGTAGATCACGCCAGACCAACCTGATCTCCTTCTTTGAGAAGATGAATGATTTTTTAGACAAGGGAAATACAGTAGATCTAATCCTCCTGGATTTCAGTAAGGCATTTGATACAGTTCCACGTGGGAAATTATTAGTTAAATTGGAGAAGATGGGAATTAATATAAGAATTGAAAGGTTGATAAGGAACTGGTTAAAGGGGAGACAACAACAGATGGCCAGAAAGGATTAAACAGCTCACAGGCTAATTGACCCAGATTCAATCTTTAGAGCAGTTCCCATTGGTCAGGAACAGCGAACTGCAGCCACTGGGAGCTGTGGGCAGCTGTGCCTATGGACGGTCAGTGTAAACAAACTGTCCCGCAGTCTGCCAGCATTCTCTACTTTTCTAACATATCTCTAAAGCTATCTGTAAATAGCAGTTTGGGCCATTCTATGTTAGATAAGCTAGAACTTTGAAATGCAAACCTGTCTTGTTAGAGAATTAGAGGTAATACTAACAGTATGTGTTTACTTATATCTTGTTAGATGTTAGCCATGTAAACAGACAGTTTCTGTCTATTACTATAGTTATTGATTCAGAAATCAAAAGGAAATATTAACATTTAGATAAATCTTGGGTGAAAAAATATCATGTTTATGTGTCTCTTTAAAGTTTATGATAAACTGCTTAATGGATAAGTTACCTTATCTTAATCCATGTAGTATTTACTGGTGATGTTTAGGAAACAGAAGGTTATTCAAAACCTATTGTTCTTCCAAGAACTCTGTGCTGCCCAGAAACTATATAAAAATTCTTGGGATCTGATCCTTTCATCTCATATCTGCTTGATGCTTTATGCAAGAGAAGCTTGAGTCGTAAGATTGAAATCTCCAGTCCCTCCTGGATCACCCTGGATATGAATGTTGGACTATAACATATGGACTAATTCTGAAAGAACTCCTTGCAACTACAAATCTCACCATCTCTACTATGAAACTGATCTCAGAACTGTACTCATGTCTGTATGTATACTGATCTTTTAACCAATACACACTTTTCTTTTTAATAAATTTTCAGTAATCCTCATCACATTTGACTGGGGTGTCTGGGTGGAAGCCCAAGGCTGGACTGCTATAAGGGAACTGTGCTTTGGCTTCTGGGTAACCAGTAAGGTATTGCAGAAGCTGTTTTGTGCTGGCTGGGTAAATCTAAGTACTGGAATATCCACCAGCTTTGGGGATTGTGACCTCGGTCACAGTGGCATAGTCTGGCTTGGATACACATTACCACGGGTTAATTGGGTTTTTGGATCAGAACCCCAGGCTTATAAAAAATTAATTTTGATATTGGAGCATTTAAAGGGTAAAAATCAGTTACAATGAGTCACCCACGGTCATATGAAGATCTTGACTGAAAAAGCCTTGAAGAATTGTGCTCAGAGAGGGGGCTGTCTTTTAAGAAAAAGGCCCCAGAGAAAGAACCAAAAAATCTGTTAATGGCCAGTGATCAGAGAGCCAGATCTCCGTCACCTGCCCCAGATCCACTCCCTGCAGAAGCAATTAGAATGCAATTGGAAGTGAGCAAGCAAAAATTAGAGCATGAACAGAAGCTGACAGATCTTTGATTATAAGGAAAAGGAAAAAATAGCTGATATGGAAAAAGAAACCCATTTAAGGCATATGGATCAGCTGGCTGCTGAGGAGAAGGCTCACCAGATGCAACAGCAATCTGCCAGACTTCAGATCGAAGTCTAGGAAGAGCAGAAAACGCTCCAACAGCCTGGAAACCCATCCCCTCATGACAACAAAAGCTGGGGAAGAATTTGTCCAATTTACAAAGATACTGAAGACAGAAAAATTTCTAGCTATCTTTGAATGTCTATGTGAAATTCACCATATCCCTGAGGTACAGCGTATGCCTGTCCTGCTGACCAGATTGACTGGGAAAGCTAGGCAAGTGTTCAATGAAATAGGAATGGATGAAGCTTTGAATTATGTAAAATATAAAAGATACTGTGTTAAAACATTTCAAGACTACCTCTGAAACGTATGGATTAAAGTTTAGAAATTTTAAAATGTCTAAAAATATTTCTTATGTGGAATGTGCTCATAAACAGTTAGGTTTTGTCAGGAAGTGGATTAATGGTGAGAAAGCTTTGGGGATTGTCTGCCCCACTCTTTGCAGTTTGCCCTAACTGAGTAACTTCAGTGTGGCCCCCCTGGCACCCTGGTCAAAAACTGGTTAAAGGGAGACTACGAACAGGTCATATTAAAAAGTGAACTCTCAGGCTGGAAAGAGGTTACTGGTGGTCAGTCTTAGGACCAATCTTATTTAACACTGTCATTCATGACCTTCGCACAAGAAGTGAATGACACAAAGTTGGGAGGTATCTCCAATACAGAGGAGGTCAGGAATATCATACAAGAAGATCAGGCTGACATTGAAAACTGAAGTAAAAGACATGGATGCAATTTAATATTGCAAAAGACAAGGTCATGAACTTAGGGACTAACAACAAGAATTTTTGTTATAAACTGGGGAGTTATCACTTGAAAGGAACAGAGGAGGAGAAAGACTTGGGTGTATTGATCACAGGATGCCTATGAGCTGCTAATATGATGTGGTCATGAAAAAGGCTAATGCAGTCCTAGAATGCATCAAGCGAGTTATTTCCAGTAGAGATATGGAAGCGTTAATACATTGGGAATACCGTGTGCAATTCTGATCTCCCATGTTTAAGAAATCTTAACTCAAACTGGAACAGATGCAGGGAAGGGTTACTAGGATGATCTAAGGAATAGAAAACCTACCTTATAAGAGAAGGCTCAAAGAGCTTGGCTTGTTTAGCCTAACCAAAAGAAGACTGAGGGGAGATATGATTGGTTTCTATAAATACATCAGAGGGATAAATACCAGAGGAGAGGAGTTATTTAATTTTAACACTAATGTTGACAAGAACAAAGAGATATAAACTGGCCATCAAAATAAGCTTAGGTTTGAAATTAGATGAAGGTTTCTATCAGAGGAGTGAAGCTCTGGAACTGCCTTTCAAGGCAGTGGGGACAAAAAAAACCCTAACTGGCTTCAAGACTGAGCTTGATAAGCTTATGGAGAGGATGGTATGATGAGGCCACCTACAATGGCACATAGCCAATCTGCAACTGCTAGTAGCGAATATCTTCAATGGCCAGTAATGGAACACTAGTTGGAGGGGGGTGGGGGGGCTCTGAGTTACTACAGAGAATTCTTTCCCAGGTGTCTGGCTGGTGGGTCTTGCCCACATGCTCAGGATCTAACTGACTGCCATATTTCAGTTTGGGAAGGAATTTTCCCCTAGGTCATATTGGCAGACACCCTGGGGGGTTTTTTGCCTCTCTCTGCAGCATGGGGAAGGGATCACTTATAGGGTTAAACTAGTGTAAACGGTGGATTCTCTGTAACTTGAAGTCTTTAAATTTGAGGACTTCTATAACCTTTGGATGAGTTACTGATCTATTAGAGTGGGTGGGTAAGGTTCTGTGGCCTGCAATATGCAGGAGGTCAGACTAGACGATCATGATGGTCCCTTCTGACCTTAAAGTCTATGAGTCTAAGTACATCATGACAGTGGAACACATAAGGAAGTTTTTTATTTATAGCTTTCAAACATTTTTAACTTACTCAACATTTGGAGATCAGATGCATGGAAGTATGAAGTTTCATCCATATGCTGTAGAAGCCGACCCGGTGTGCAAATAAGCATATTTACATGGTGGATTTTGTTGGCCTCTTTTTTCAGATCCTGAAATTAAATTAAAACAGTTTAGTTCAGATTACACACCTCTAAGATGACCCACCACCAAGCATACTCAAGCCATCTTAAACTGGCAATTACTAGCACCCACCCTATTTTCACTATTCTCCCCTAACTCCAGAGATTTGAGTGCCATCTCTGCAGCAAACCCAGATCTCTGATTTGAATAGAAAGTGTTTCAGAAAAACTTTTTAAAGTGAAAGGTAGTCCTGAAAGGTTTGGAAAGGGAGTGCTGTTCAGTCACCTTGCCTGGAAAGATGGAAGGCACAAGACTGAAGCTTCAAAAAACATAAGCAATAGAGCAGAGAAAAAATACTGGGAAACAGTGATGCAGAAGTTCCCAGTAATTCCTCTTCTACCATGACACAGGGGCTCCCAATAACTGCTAATATATCTGCTATCTCCCTGACAATTGTTCCTCTAAAGATAAAATTTGGTCTTTTGTACTTCCCATACAAAAAATTGAAAGTTTAAAGGAGAACAAACCTTTCCACCAATGATAAGGCCAGCTGAAAAGTCATGATTCTTCCCCACTTTACGCAGAACCTCAAAGGTCTGGTATGCCAGTTCCCTCGTAGGCGATATTATCAGAACTCCTAACCCATCTATCGATGTCCACTGCTGGCGATATAACTTTTCCAAAGCCTGAAAATTTACAGCTGTTTCATTTCAAAACCTATAATTTTTACTATATAATATGTAACCAAGGTAAGAAATAATTAAAAAGGCAGATAACACAAACTCAGCGCTTATTTATATCAATATACATGTTACACTTGGGAGGGCTACAGTTTAATTATACAGTCAAACATAAGAACATAAGAAAGGCCGTACCGGGTCAGACCAAAGGTCCATCTAGCCCAGTATCTGTCTACCGACAGTGGCCAATGCCAGGTGCCCCAGAGGGAGTGAACCTAACAGGCAATGATCAAGTGATCTCTCTCCTGTCATCCATCTCCATCCTCTGACGAACAGAGGCTAGGGACACCATTCTTACCCATCCTGGCTAATAGCCATTTATGGACTTAGCCACCATGAATTTATCCAGTCCCGTTTTAAACATTGTTATAGTCCTAGCCTTCACAACCTCCTCAGGTAAGGAGTTCCACAAGTTGACTGTGCGCTGCGTGAAGAACTTCCTTTTATTTGTTTTAAACCTGCTGCCTATTAATTTCATTTGGTGACCCCTAGTTCTTGTATTATGGGAATAAGTAAATAACTTTTCCTTATCCACTTTCTCAACATCACTCATGATTTTATATACCTCTATCATGTCCCCCCTTAGTCTTCTCTTTTCCAAGCTGAAGAGTCCTAGCCTCTTTAATCTTTCCTCGTATGGGACCCTCTCTAACCCCCTAATCATTTTAGTTGCCCTTTTCTGAACCTTTTCTAGTGCTAGAATATCTTTTTTCAGGTGAGGAGACCACATCTGTACACAGTATTCGAGATGTGGGCGTACCATGGATTTATATAAGGGCAATAATATATTCTCAGTCTTATTCTCTATCCCCTTTTTAATGATTCCTAACATCCTGTTTGCTTTTTTGACCGCCTCTGCACACTGCGTGGACATCTTCAGAGAACTATCCACGATGACGCCAAGATCTTTTTCCTGACTCATTGTAGCTAAATTAGCCCCCATCATGTTGTATGTATAGTTGGGGTTATTTTTTCCAATGTGCATTACTTTACATTTATCCACATTAAATTTCATTTGCCATTTTGTTGCCCAATCACTTAGTTTTGTGAGATCTTTTTGAAGTTCTTCACAGTCTGCTTTGGTCTTAACTATCTTGAGAAGTTTAGTATCATCTGCAAACTTTGCCACCTCACTGTTTACCCCTTTCTCCAGATCATTTATGAATAAATTGAATAGGATTGGTCCGAGGACTGACCCTTGGGGAACACCACTAGTTACTCCTCTCCATTCTGAGAATTTACCATTAATTCCTACCCTTTGTTCCCTGTCCTTTAACCAGTTCTCAATCCATGAAAGGACCTTCCCTTTTATACCATGACAGCTTAATTTACGTAAGAGCCTTTGGTGAGGGACCTTGTCAAAGGCTTTCTGGAAATCTAAGTACACTACGTCCACCGGATCACCCTTGTCCACATGTTTGTTGACCCCTTCAAAGAACTCTAATAGATTAGTAAGACACGATTTCCCTTTACAGAAACCATGTTGACTATTGCTCAAGAGTTTATGTTTTTCTATGTGTCTGACAATTTTATTCGTTACTATTGTTTCAACTTATTTGCCCGGTACCGACGTTAGACTTACCGGTCTGTAATTGCCGGGATCACTCCTAGAGCCCTTTTTAAATATTGGCGTTACATTAGCTATCTTCCAGTCATTGGGTACCGAAGCCGATTTAAAGGACAGGTTACAAACCTTAGTTAATAGTTCCGCAACTTCACATTTGAGTTCTTTCAGAACTCTTGGGTGAATGCCATCTGGTCCCGGTGACTTGTTAATGTTGAGTTTATCAATTAATTCCAAAACTTCCTCTAGTGACACTTCAATCTGTGACAGTTCCTCAGATTTGTCACCTACAAAAGCCAGCTCAGGTTTGGGAATCTCCCTAACATCCTCAGCCGTGAAGACTGAAGCAAAGAAACCATTTAGTTTCTCCGCAATGACTTTATCGTCTTTAAGCGCTCCTTTTGTATTTCGATCATCAAGGGGCCCCACTGGTTGTTTAGCAGGCTTCCTGCTTCTGATGTACTTAAAAAACATTTTGTTATTACCTTTGGAGTTTTGGGCTAGCCGTTCTTCAAACTCCTCTTTGGCTTTTCTTATTACACTCTTGCACTTAAGTGTGTTTGTGCTCCTTTCTATTTGCCTCACTAGGATTTGACTTCCACTTTTTAAAGGAAGTCTTTTTATCTCTCACTGCTTCTTTTACATGGTTGTTAAGCCACGGTGGCTCTTTTTTAGTTCTTTTACTGTTTTTCTTAATTTGGGGTATACATTGAAGTTGGGCCTCTATTATGGTGTCTTTAAAAAGGGGCCATGCAACTTGCAGGGATTTCACTTTAGTCACTGTACCTTTTAACTTTTGTTTAACTAACCCCCTCATTTTTGTATAGTTCCCCCTTTTGAAATTAAATGCCACAGTGTTGGGCAGTTGAGGTGTTCTTCCCACCACAGGGATGTTGAATGCTATTGTATTATGGTCACTATTTCCAAGCGGTCCTGCTATAGTTACCTCTTGGACCAGCTCCTGCGCTCCACTCAGGATTAAATCTAGAGTCGCCTCTCCCCTTGTGGGTTCCCGTACCAGCTGCTCCATGAAGCAGTCATTTAAAGTATCGAGAAATTTTATCTCCGCATTTCGTCCTGAAGTGAAATGTTCCCAGTCAATATAGGGATAATTGAAATCCCCCACTATTATTGGGTTCTTAATTTTGATAGCCTCTCTAATTTCCCTAAGCATTTCATCATCACTATTACTGTCCTGGTCAGGTGGTCGATAATAGATCCCTAATGTTATATTTTTACTAGAGCATGAAATTTCTATCCATAGAGACTCTATGGAACATGTGGATTCGCTTAAGATTTTTACTTCATTTGAATCTACACTTTCTTTCACATATAGTGCCACTCCTCCCCCTGCACGACCTGTTCTGTCCTTCCGATATATTTTGTACCCCGGAATGATTGTGTCCCATTGGTTGCTCTCAGTCCACCAGGTTTCTGTGATGCCTATTATATCTATATCCTCCTTTATCACAAGGCACAAACCTCGCAATAACGTGCCTCGCCATAACGCGAAATCGCATATAACGCGATCATAGGTTGCCTCCCCTTTAAGGCATAATACAGTACTGTACCAGTGGTCCCTAACACCATGGCAGGGGAGAGAAGCTGCAGCTCCCCACCTGCCGGGAACAGAGAACTCTGAGGCTGCGAGCGCCGATGCTCTCTGTCCCCAGCAGGCGTGGGGCCGCAGCTTCTCTCCGGCTTCTCTGGGGCTGTAGGCGCCGGTGCTCTCTATCCCCGGCAGGCGCGGGGCCGCGGCTTCTCTCCGGCTTCAAGAGGAGCCGCAGCTCCCCACCTGCCGGGGACAGAGAACTCCAGGGCTGCGGGCGCCAGTGCTCTCTGTCCCCAGCAGGCGTGGGGCCGCAGCTTCTCTGGGGCTTCTCTGGGGCTGCAGGCGCCGGTGCTCTCTGTCCCCGGCAGGCGCGGGGTCGCGGCTTCTCTCCGGCTTCAAGAGGAGCCAGGGCTCCCCACCTGCCGGGGACAGAGAACTCCGGGGCTGCAGACGCCGGTGCTCTCTGTCCCCGGCAGCTGCGGGGAGCCATGGGCAGGACTGCACTGGGAGACAGTTTGTAGATTAAAACAATTTCAATGTGTAATGAATCCAACACTTAACACCATCCAATCAAGTCTGTATAGTCAATATGAGAATGGGATTCAGATACAGAGCTGTGCAATACTAACCCTTCTGCTCCTAAAATTGTGGGTACCAGAAATAAGGAGAACAAGTGGAATAAAATTATTCAGCTGTAATATTTCTGGGTTACTCCTGGGGGAACTCTGCATCACTGTGCATGTGCAGAATTTATGTCACCCGCAGATTTCTTTGTTTCCCCGCAGATAACTGATTTTCTGATGGGGAAGCAAAGGGAAACCACAAAAGCGGTCATATGACCTTCCCCAACAGTATGTTTCAGTCGCCCAAGGCAGCCAGCAGAGAGGTAAATCACTGTGAGGTGGGAGCAGGACTGGGGAAGACATGGCTGGTGGCTCCTATCCTACACTGGGCTCAGCTGCTAGTCCCAGCTGGGCTGAGGAGGACAGGACTTCCTCTTCTCCTGCCTAGCATTTGGGGGTGGGTCTGACCTGTCCCCAGATTTCTCCCCCAGCTGTAGGAAGCTCTGCAAACTTCCCCTCCCCCCTGTGCTTCCTGCACCCATCATTCCTCAGCTGCAGGGGGAGAGATCACTGTACAAGGTGCTGCTCCCCCATCCGTCCAACACTTGTGCATCCAGACTCCCTCATACCCAGACCCTCCTGCCGAGCTGCACCTGAACCATCCCAACGAGCCACCTGCACCTGGATCCCCACCCTACCGAGCCCCAACCAGCTGCACCTGGATCCCAACCTCACTGAGCCCCACCCCTCCAGCATCTGGACATCCCCCCCTAGTCAGACCTCCCCCTGCTGAGCTCTATCCCCTCTCCCCCCCCAAACACTCAGACCCCCATGCAGAGTCCCATTACCTTTGCACCCAGAACACCCCAACAAGCCCCATGTGCATCCAGATTCCCCGGATCCCCCACTGAGCCACCAGCACCCAGATTGCCCCACATAGAACTTTCTCACCCCAGACCTAGATTCTCCCCACACTAAGTCCCTCCACACTTGGATCCTGCCTTGCTGAGCCTGCCTGACCACAGCTGGCATGGAGGGGCAGGGATCTGGGGTGTTTCTGGGGCAGATCCGATCCTTGCACTGTGTCAGGGTTGGGTACAGCCTCACCAGTGAGTCCGTGTCCCCCAGGGAGGGGAGGGCAGAGGAGCTGCACAGTAATCTCCCACCTCTGTGTAGCCAGTAGCCTGTGCTCCCCAATGCCACAGTAATCTCCCCAATTTGCAGAATTTTAAAATATTGCGAATTTTTCATTTTTTGGCACAGAATTTTTACTTTTTGGTGCAGAATGCTCTCAGGAGTACTGGGCTCACACCTACAAGGCAGTACCACTGCTGAAACAGAGCATTCCAACTAAAGGTACTGATACAAGTCCACTTCTGCTGTTACAGATTCACACACTGTCAAATCGTTGTGTTCAGCTATACAACAAAAAGATTTCACCAGGACTGATGTAATATCCCTACTGATGGTGCTTTCCACAGCCACAAAGGAGATCAAAACTTGTTTTCTAGCCTCCTTCTATATGACACATAGTCCCAGTTATCACTAGGCCCCCTTCTCTACAAATCCCTTTAAATGCATGGACATAAAAATGCATACAATTGTTTCAAGAGCTGTATATCTCAATTAGAGATATAAATTAATTAAGCAACCTCATTTTCCTTCTTTGCTACAGTATGCAGAAGATTGTTCTCACCCCTCTCCAAAACTTATACATTTATTTCCTAATCGGCATGAATGAGATCTAGCATAAAGCACATTCTAGTTTCTGAGAGGTTGCCTAAATACCCATTTCTGTTCTCACTGTTTTGTCATTGACTTTAATGGAAGTGGATTGGGCCCTAAACTAATAATCTACATTGAATGCTAATCGCTAGTCTCTCATTTAAAACCAAATTAAATCCCGGCCCCCCTCAATCTGATCACCATTTGAGTGGTTCCTCAATTTAGATGCCAACTTGAAAAAAATCTTTTCTATAATACTAAAGAAAATAAATGCAAAGCCTGACTTTCCAGGTGAACCAATAGTAACTTTCATCCTCTAACATATTTTTGAGAGCCAATTTTTCAGTCTAATTTACAAACCATATTCATGAACTCTAGCCTAACCTACAATGAGAAATGTATTACATATTTAGTGAAGATTAGTTATAAACAGGTTCCTTGATCAACTTTACACTTATTCCATACAGACATTCAGTTTTAAATAATTTTAGCAGTCAACTATATCGGTAAAGGACTATTAAGAAAAAAAATTTTTACATCAGTCTTAATAAAAATGTCAGAACAAGGCATCAAAGTGTCAACACATTTCTAGAGACAAATATATACCCAGACCATCTTACCTATTGCTGTCTGAGGTTTTGTAAGTTAGTCTGTCATAGCTTTATGTGAACAAATATTACAGTCAAATTATAAGTCTCCTCCTGGCTCCGATTAACCAAAGTATGCTGTTTAATGTCCAATACCTCCATTTTACATAGTTCAAGCTTCCAATTAGAAGGTAAATTACTTACTGGGATAATAAAAGCCAAGGTTTTGCCTGATCCAGTCTTTGCAGCTCCAAGTACATCTTTACCTTGCAAAGACAAACCTATGGTCTGCCTCTGTATCTCAGTTACCATGCGATACTGTGCTTCTTGCAAACCTAGTATTTGGGAGAGGGGGGAGGGAAAAAATTCTTACTTTTTGCCTTGGATAATGATATATTTTCCCATAAGGAAAAATACTGCAGCTGGCAATATTATCTTGGAACTTTGATATTTAAAAACAAAAACTTCTTAAACTGCCAATGAATAAGACTGGTTAAAACTGGTCTTTTATTCAAATACTTTCCTAAGAACTGTTGGTGTACTTACCTTTCAATGTTTTCTTTGACAACGGGAAATCTGAAAATCTTTTAATTTCATTTGGGTTTATCTGAAACAAAAGGATTTAATCAATGCTAGAATATAAGAATACCGTGGAATTTAAATCACATCGTTGTAGTTTGCTGGTAACATTGGCAGAATTTTTAGTGGGTTAATTCTAGGAGTACCTGGCAATCAACCTCAACCAGCTAACTGGAGGGAAAAGGTCTACACATAGGCATAGTTTGACTTCTACATTTGGGGGGGCCACTTCGGTCAGGCCAATAAGACTGTGCATGGGGGGGGTCAAATTCCACAACTGTCAAGGCTTGCAGTTTAAGGGGGCAACCCCCCTCCCCACAAACAACACCCAAGCATCTACATTAGGTTTATCTAAGCCTGACAATTTTTCCTAATCTAGAATACTGTGTACAGATGTGGTCTCCTCACCTCAAAAAAGATATTCTAGCACTAGAAAAGGTTCAGAAAAGAGCAACTAAAATGATTAGGGGTTTAGAGAGGGTCCCATATGAGGAAAGATTAAAGAGGCTAGGACTCTTCAGTTTGGAAAAGAGAAGACTAAGGGGGGACATGATAGAGGTATATAAAATCATGAGTGATGTTGAGAAAGTGGATAAGGAAAAGTTATTTACTTATTCCCATAATACAAGAACTAGGGGTCACCAAATGAAATTAATAGGCAGCAGGTTTAAAACAAATAAAAGGAAGTTCTTCTTCACGCAGCGCACAGTCAACTTGTGGAACTCCTTACCTGAGGAGGTTGTGAAGGCTAGGACTATAACAATGTTTAAAAGGGGACTGGATAAATTCATGGTGGCTAAGTCCATAAATGGCTATTAGCCAGGATGGGTAAGAATGGTGTCCCTAGCCTCTGTTCGTCAGAGGATGGAGATGGATGGCAGGAGAGAGATCACTTGATCATTGCCTGTTAGGTTCACTCCCTCAGGGGCACCTGGCATTGGCCACTGTCGGTAGACAGATACTGGGCTAGATGGACCTCTGGTCTGACCCGGTACGGCCTTTCTTATGTTCTTATGTTCTTACCAATTTAAGAAATAGGGTATAACAAACTGAGATTAAATGTCACTGTAAGTTAAATCCACAGGGGCAGTTGAATAAAATCCTCTCCGCCCTCCCTAAACGGTAGCCCTGGCCAAGGCTCCCACGGTTCCCCACAGCTGTTTATGTCAGCCCCACACCTCTGCAGGGCAGGTGCAGCAACGGGGACACGGATCACGCACTGGCTGTACGGAGGTGGGAGATCACCCTGAAGCCCCCCGCCTCCTCTGAGACATGGACTCAGAGGTGAGGCTGCACCTGATCCTGACACAGTGCCAGGGCTGGGCCACCCCAGAAACACCCAGGGGCTCTGCCCCTTTGCACTGAGGGAGAGGGACATAGTCTCTCATGCACACCCAGTCCTGGCCCTTGATCCAGGTGTGGGTGGGCAGGCTCAGCCTGGCAGGATCCAAGTGTGGAGGGGCTTAGTGTGGGGGATCCAAGTGTGCAGTGAGAGGGTCCTGTGTGGGGCAATCTGGGTGCAGGAGGCTCGGTGGGAGTTCCAGGTGCATGTATGGGGGGAATCTGGATGCACAGGGTCTCATTGGGGAGGTGGGGGTTCCAGGTGCAGGGGGTTGGGGCTAGTCAGGGCAGGGGTATGGATGGAAGGAGCTCAGCAGGGATCCAGATGCAGGGGGGTGGCGCTCGATGGGAGTAGGTCTGCAGGGGTTGAGGTTTGGAGGGGTGGAGGTTAGGGGGCAGGGGGCACCCGGTGAGATGTGAGGATTGGCAGTGGGTGGGTCTGGATGCATGGGAGTTGGGCACATAGAGCAGCAGCTCTCAGTACAATGAACCCTCCCCCTGCAGCTGAGGCGCAATGGGGGACAGGAAGTGGGGGGGGAGCAGAGCTTCCTGCTGCCGGGGGAGGTTTCTGGGGGTGGATCTGACCCGGCCCTGGCCACTCCTTGCAGGGGAAAAAGAAGTCCTGTCCTCCCCCAGCCCAGACTAGCAGCTGAGCCCTGCCCTCTCCCCGTAGTAATTTACCTTTCTGCCAGTTGCTTGGGGCTGACAGCCACAAAACGATACACCCATACTGCTGGGGAGAGGAAGCTGCTCTTGCAGCTTCCCTTTGCTTCCCCATCAGAAGACATATTTCTGCAGGGAAGCAAAGAAATCTGCGGAGGACACGAATTCTGTGAGCATGCAGTAGCACAGAATTCCCCCAGGAGTAGTCTTGATATTCAGAACTCTCCAGTAATTAACCCTAGCTATTAAAGAGGTAACTTCTCCCTCCGTAACCCTGGCCTACCATGACAGATATGCTTCACCAGAAAAATTAATAAGGCAGACTTGTGAAAGTCCTGTCTTCATAACTTGCAAGAGCTGAACTTACACTACGGAACTAGGGCTTGTCTACACTATTGCTTATGTCGATGTAACGTACGTTGCTCAGGGTGTGAAAAACCCACCCCCAAGCGATGTAAGTTATACTGACTTAGTGCCGTGTCTACATGGCACTATGTTGACGGGAGATGCACTCCCACCAACATAGCTTCTGCCTCTCGCTGAGGTGGAGTAATTACGTTGACAGGAGAGTGCTCTCCCGTCGACACAGCGCAGTAGTGAAGACAAGCCCTTACTCCCTACCAGATATGACTGACCACTGAAATAACCACTTTTAGAGGAGACTTACATTTATTTCTGAAAGGCCTTGATTTATTACAATAATTCCTTCACACACATACCCCCTCCCACAATCAAGATATTGCTCTTGCAGGCTGCAAACAAGGAGGAATTGTTAAATAGCTGGCAGGTGATCAGGTACTACATGATGGGGGACTGGCAAACAGAGACAAAGTTCTGAATTCAGTTGTCCTGTCTTACATCATTTTAATTCTAAGATTTTCCCATTTACGTACAATGAACTGAGACAACCTTCTTCACAAGGGCAGAAATCTAGACTTCCAATTTTTAATGCTGCTTTGAACCTACCACTTCCCCAACCCACTCCCTTTGGAATTTCAACAGTAATTCCAATCAGCATTCTAACAGGACTGTGGTTACAGCTTTAATTTCAAAGAAGTTAGTACCTCTTCATATTAAACCACACAAACTTGCAAAAATAGAATGAGAGTCACAGAACTCCAAAAAACACAGACTTTTACCATTTGAGCCGAAGGAAGATCTGTGTTAGTTGTCAGCTATACAACAGCCCTTTTCTTTCTAAAACGCAACCAGCTAAGGTGCCCAAATTGTGCTACCATTAAAGTCAGTGGGGGAAAAAAACCTGGTGTTAAAATCAGAGCAGGATTGGGCCCAAATATAACCACACAAAAAAACCTTGCTTAGCTACAACTTTTTTTCCCCCTCCGTATGTAGCCAGCACACAACAGTAATTGAAATACAATTCTATATAAAGTCTGAAGGTATAGTAACAGGTCATTTTTAAGCTAGAGTGAGACAAAGAAACGGAGGTAGTTTTAATTATGGCGAGTAACTTAAGCAATTTTATTTAACAATCTTCAGGCCAAATGACTTTTCCAAGATAAAGTTACAGAAGTTCTAATATGAAGTCATACAATGGAAGCTTGCTGAATCCTTATCTATGGAGAGGTTACTGCCTCTCCATAATAACTAGGGCCCTACCAATTTCACGGCCATGAAAAAGGTGTCACAAACTGTGAAATAAGCCCTTGTCTGTGAAATCCGATCTCCCTATGCTGCTAGGAGTGTCGGGCTCCTGCCAGGGCTTGGGACTTCCACCTCCATGGGAGCCGGGTCTCAGGTCTTCCACCTCCATGGTTCCTGCTGGGGCTCAGGCTGCACATTTTTTCCAGGAACCCCAAATTGGCCAGGGCTCCTGGACACAATTAATCCGCCACTGGCTGGGACTAGCAGCTAGGAGCCCCTGGCTGAGGTGCTCCCAGCATCACGGGGGAGATCAGACTTATCTCCACCTCCGAGAGCCTCCTCCAGCCACAAGAAGATCCGCAGCTGCTGCCCAGCCTGGGAGCTTCCTGCAGCCCAGGGAGGTATCCGGAGGTGGGTCTGATCTCCCCGAGAGGGGACAATGCAGGAGAAGAGCAAGTCCTGTCTCTCCCTAGCCAGCTGAGGCTAGCAGCTAGGGGCCACTGGCTGGGGCGCTCCCAGCATCACATGGGAAATCAGACTCATCTCCACCTCCGGGAGCCTCCTCCAGCTGCAAGAAGATCCACAGCTGCTGCCTTCAAAGCCCAACTCTGAAGGCAGCACAGAAGTGAGGGTGTCAATCCTGCAATGCCCCTAGAGCAGCCTTGCAAATCCCACCCCCAACCCCTTTTGGGTTGGGACCCCCACCATTACAACACCCTGAAATTTCAGGTGTAAACATCCAAAAATGTGAAATTGACTTATTTTCAAATCCTATGGCCGTGAAATTGACCAGAATGGACTGTGAATTTGGTAGGGCCCTAATAACAACAGAACGTTTATCACTGCTGTACTCAGTGTCATAGTGTGCTCTGTCACAAACATGACAAAACCCAATAGAAGAATACACCACCAATTACAGCTTTTGCTCACAAGAGTGAAGCGTACACTAATCGAGGAAAGCATACAGTCATGTCCACACAATCTCAAATAGACAGACTACTCCGCGCTTCACCCCTCGTGTAGTGAAGGTTGACTGACATGTTCTATCCACGGGGTGGCTGCAATTCAGCAAAGGATGAAATACCACCAGCCCTGCAACCACAGGACAGTGCCCCTTTCCCCCCGCGCTGGGTGCCCTGCAACCACCGGACAGTGCCCCTTCCCCGCCCCCGCTGGGTGCCCTGCAACCACCGGACAGTGCCCCCCCCGCTGGGTGCTCTGCAACCACCGGACAGTGCCCCTTTCCCCCCCCCTCCCCCGCTGGGTGCCCTGCAACCACCGGACAGTGCCCCTTTCCCCTCCCCCCCCCGCTGGGTGCCCTGCAACCACCGGACAGTGCCCCCCGCTGGGTGCCCTGCAACCACCGGACAGTGCCCCTTCCCCCCCCCCCCCGCTGGGTGCCCTGCAACCACCGGACAGTCCCCGCCCCCCCGTCCCCGCCCCCCCCGCTGGGTGCCCTGCAACCACCGGACATTGCCCCTTTCCCCCCCCCCCGCTGGGTGCCCTGCAACCACCGGACAGTGCCCCTTTCCCCCCCCCCCCCGCTGGATGCCCTGCAACCACCGGACAGTGCCCCTTCCCCCCCCCCGCTGGGTGCCCTGCAACCACCGGACAGTGCCCCCCCGCTGGGTGCCCTGCAACCACCGGACAGTGCCCCTTCCCCACTGGGTGCCCCTCACCCCAGGGCAGCCCCAGTCGACGACGGGCAATGCCCCACTCCGGGGGTCCTGGCTCCCTCCCCACGTTCTGTCCCGCTCACTCCCCCGGGGACAGCGTGGCCCGGCCACCCCTCACTCTCCCGATGGCAGCGCCGCCCGGCCCCTCACCTCCGGGTAGCGCTTTTCCAGCCAGGCGATCCCCTCGCGCTCCACCACCCCCGCCGGCCGCTTCCGCTCCTTCCTCTGCAGCCGCAGCTTGTTCTTGCGCCTGGTGTAGTTCTTCTTCCAGCGCTCGAAGTTGCGCACCGGGTCCGGGTCCGGGTCCGGGACCCCGCCGCCCGCGTGGCGCCCCCTGCCTCCCCTGCCTTCCATGCCTCGCTCGCCCGCCTGCAGCCTCCCGGAGTCCCGGCCTGGGACCAACACGCGCCGCCGCCTCTGCTGCTGCCGGGACAGTCGCAGGGAGAGCGCGTCACGCAGCCCCGCCCCCGAGGCTGCGCGGCCTCCGCCCACAGGCCGGCGCGGGGACTAAGGCCCAGCCCTGGCTGGGGGGCGCGGAGACCCGTGTGGGTCCCGCTCAGTGCGGCCGGGCTCCCTGAGGCGCGAGGCTCCGGGGTGCCTTGCTCCTTGCCTGGCAGCCAGCCTGCGCTCAGCCCAGGGCTGCCAACTCTCTAGTCACACAACACCGACCAGCCTAGACCCACCCCCCGGTCACTGCGTTCTCCCTCCTTCGGTGGCTCCCTCTCCCTTAGTGCCCACCCTCTCTTACTGGGCAGGGGCAGGGAGATGGGGTGCGGGAGGGGCTGAGGGGTTCACGGTGCAGGAGGGGGCTTCAGGCTGGTACAGTGGGTTAGGGTGTGGCAGGGGGTGAGGGCTCTGGCTGGGGGGGCTGGCTTGGAGGGGGCAGGGATGAGGGGCTTGGGGTGCAGGTGGGGGCTCCAGGCTGGGAGGGTGGGGCTGAGGGATTTGGATTGAGGGAGGGCGTTGCAGGTTGAGGCAGTGGGTTGGGGTGGAGGAAGGGGTGAGGGCTCTGGGGTGGGTCTGGGGATGAGGGGTTCAGTGTGTGGGAGGGGACAGGGAGTTGGGGTGCAGGCTCTGGGATGGGGCCAGGAATGAGCGGTGCTGACTGGAGCCACCAGCATCCATTTTCTACTGGGTGTTCCGGTCGAAAACCGGACACCTGGTCACCGTAGCTCAGTCCCGTGTGAGTCACCGCTCCCTAGGGTTGCCAATTTTCTGATTGCACAAGACCAAACACACTTGCCCTGAGACCCCCACCCCTTCTCAGAGTCCTCGACCGCTGCTCACTCCATCCCCAGTCCCTCCCTTGCTCACTCCCCACTCTCACTCACATTGCTCGCTCTTTTGCCCCCCCATACACCTAATCATTTTTATTGCCCTTTTCTGAACCTTTTCCAATTCCAATATATCTTTTTTGAGATGGGGAGACCACATCGGCACACAGTATTCAAGATGTGGGCGTACCATGGATTTATATAGAGGCAATATGATATTTTCTGTCTTACTATCTATCCTTTTCTTAATGATTCCCAGCATTCTTTTTTGACTGCAGTGGCACATTGAGTGGATGTTTTCAGAGAACTATCCACAGTGACTCCAAGATCTCCTTCTTGAGTGGTAACAGCTAATTTAGACCCCATCATTTTATACCAGGGGTTCTCAAACTGGGGGTTGAGACCCCTCAGGGGGTCACGAGGTGGTTATATGGGGGTTTGCACGCTGTTAGCTGTTAGGGGGCTTATTCCTTCACCCTCTCACTTCCCTGGTCCTTCTCGCATGAACAGAGAGCAACAATACCCGAAGTCCAAAGGTGCAAACAATTCAATATTTATTCGGGTAAACTTCCAGCAAGTATGATTCCAGTTTCCTTCCTTAGTGTCCCCCTTCCCAGCTCTGACACCACAGAGCCTTGCCTGTGTCCCTGTTCCTGTTCCCATCCCCTGTTCCCATTCCCCCTTTAGCAAAACATGATCCCAATTTCCCCCATCCCCAGTCCCTGTTCCCATTCCCCACCCCTTTCTGATTGACTGCAGACTATATAGTAAAACCTGAGTTTTGCTTAGCTATTCCTTAACCAATCATTTTACTGAAATTTAACTAACCAATCCTAACATATTGTAACATGGTTATTTAACCAATTATATTCCACCACCTTCATTGGTTTACACCCAACAAAATTAATTATACAGCAGACAGAAACAATTACAGAACCAGACAGAGACCATGCAAATAAACATACAAAACAATACAGAAGTGAGGATTTCACAACTACATCTATTCAGACATAAGGCTTTTCCAGCTGTGTCTATTGATAAGTGAGTTCTTGCCAGACAGGATGCTATCAAACCAAGTTTCCTTTTACATCTTCTAGGCTCTACCCTTTCTCTGGAGGTGACAGGAATATCAGGACAGGATTGTATTCCTAACAGCCCAATAGCACCTTATTTCAATGTGACTAGTTTGGAATGTGAGGATGTGACCATACACTTCCCAGCTTATGGCTGCCTAACTACATCTTAGCTGACGGCCTTAGCCTGTCACAGTAAGAGAAGGCCATTCCACAGACAGTGATTTTGTACCTCTATAACTAGCTAAGTGATAAGAATACACCTAAATTCTTAAAGTATAGGTCTTTGCAGACAGGCCTGAATATCTATATCCTAACATCAGCCTCCACTCCAAAGCCTACTTTGCCTCCAGCATTTATAATGGTGTTAAATGTATAAAAAAGTGTTTTTAATTTATAAGGGGCTTCGTACTCAGAGGCTTGCTCTGTGAAAGGGGTCACCAGTACAAAAGTTTGAAAACTACTGTTTTATAGGTATAGTTGGGATTATGTTTTCCAATGTGCATTACTTTACATTTATCAACACTGAATTTCACCTGCCATTTTGTTGCCCAATCACTGTTTTGTGAGCTCCCTTTGTAAGTATTTGCAGTCTGCTTTGGACTTAACTATCTTGAGTAATTTTGTATTATCTGCAAATTTTGCCTCCTCACTGTTTACCCCTTTTTCCAGATCATTGATGAGAATGTTGAACAACACTGGTCCCAGTACAGATCCCTTGGGGACACTACTATTTACCTCTCTCCATCTGAAAACTGACCATTTATTCCTATCCTTCATTTCCTATTTTTTTAACCAGTTACTGATCCATGAGAGGACCTTGCCTCTTATCCCATGACTGCTTAGTTTGCTTAACAACCTTTAGTGAGGGACCTTGTCAAAGGCCTTCTGAAAGTCCAAGTACCCTATATCCACTGGATCACCCTTGTCCCTCAAAGAATTCTAACAGAATTACAGATTTAGTGAGGCATGATTTTCCTTGACACAAGCCATGTTGACTTTTCCCCAACAAATTGTGCTCATCTATGTGTCTGATAATTCTGTTCTTTTCCATAGTTTCAACCAATTTGTCTGGTATTGAAGTTAAGCTCACCAGTTTATAACTGCCAGTATCGTCCCAGAGCCTTTTTTTAAAATTGGTGTCAGATTAGCTCTCCTCCAGTCATCTGGTACAGAAGCTGGTTTAAATGATGTTACATATCACAGTTAGTAGTTCTGCAATTTCATATTTGAGTTCCTTCAGAACTCTTGGGTGAATCCCATCTGACACTAGTGACTTATTACTGTTAATTTATCAAAAAGAACAGGAGTACTTGTGGCACCTTAGAGACTAACAAATTTATTTGAGCATAAGCTTTCGTAGGCTACAGCCCACTGCCCACGAAAGCTTATGCTCAAATAAATTTGTTAGTCTCTAAGGTGCCACAAGTACTTCTGTTCTTTTTGCGGATACAGACTAACACAGCTGCAACTCTGAAACCTGTTAATTTATCAGTTTGTTCCAAAATCTCCTCTATTGACACCTCAATCTAGGACAGTTCCTCAGATTTGTCACCTAAAAAGAATGGCTCAGGTGTGGGATTCTTCCTCACAGCCTCTGCTGTAAAGAGTGATGTAAAGAATTAATTTAGCTTCTCCACAATGGCCTTATATCTTCCTTGAGTGCTCCTTTAGCACATTGATCATTCAGTGGCCCCAACTGGTTGTTTAGCAGGCTTCCTGCTTCTGATGTACTTAAAAAAAAATTCCCTTAGGAAAAAAGGCTCAAAACAATTGTCTGCCGTTGCTTTCACGGGGGGGCGGGGGCTGACGACATGTACCCAGAACCACCCGTGACAACGTTTTTGACCCATCAGGCACTGGGATCTCAATCCAAAATTCCAATGGGCAGCGAAGACTGCGGGAACTATGGGATAGCTGCCACAATGCAATGCTCTGGAAGTTAACGCTAGCCTCGGTACTGTGGATGCACTCCGCCGAGTTAATAGTCTTAATGGTGTTAAGTGGAGACACACACAATCGACTGTATAAAATCAATTTCTAAAAAATCGACTTCTATAAATTCGACCTAATTTCATAGTGTAGTCATACCTTTAGTTTTTGAGTCTTTGGCCTGGTCTACATTACAGGGTTAGGTCGAATTTAGCCACGCTAGGTTGATTTAAAAATGAATGCGTCCTCACAACCAACCTCGTTCTGTTGATCTAAAGGGCTCTTAAAATCGACTTCTGTACTCCTCCCCAGCGAGATGAGTCATGCTAAAATCGACTTTGCTGGGTTGAATTTGGGGTAGTGCAGACACAAATTGACGGTATTGGCCTCCGGGAGCTATCCCAGAATGCTCCATTGTGATCACTCTGGACAGCACTTTGAACTCCAATGCGCTAGCCAGGTACACAGGAAAAACCCCAGGAACTTTTGAATTTCATTTCCTGTTCGGTCAGCATGGCAAACTCCGCAGGACAGGTGACCATGCAGTCCCCCCAAAATCATAGCGTATAGAATGTTTCTGTGCTCCCCCTATCATCTCTGTCCCTGAGGTTATCGCAGATTAGAAGGCAAAAAAACCGCACTCACGATTATATGATTTCCAAGCCCATGCAGTCCTCCCGCACTGATAGGGCACAGCTTAATGCATGGAGGCATTCAGTGGCAGAGACCAGGAAAGAACTGAGTGAGTGTGAAGAGCGGAGGCAGGACGTGATGCTGAGGCTAATGGGGGAGCAAACGGACATGATGAAGCGTCTGTTGGAGCTGCAGGAAAACCAGCAAGAGCACAGACCCCCGCTGCATCCAGTGGCATAGCCAGGTTCTAAGTGTAGGGGGAGCAAACATAAAAAAGGCGGCCCCCCTTGGCTCCTCCTCTGGCCACGCCCCCTTTTGGATCTTCCTCTGGTCTCACCCCCCCACCCTGACTCCGCCCCCTCATTCCCCCATTGGATCTCTCCCCAAATCCCCGTCCCCAGCCCAGCACCCTCACTGCCCCATTGGATACCAAGCCAGGCCTGGGAAGGAGACGCCCCTGTGCAGCAGCCTGGGCCCATGGGCCATGGCTGGCTGGGGCCGGGAGCGCTGCAGTGCAGTGCAGAGGCTGCTCCAGCCCTGCAGCCCGCGGGGCAGCACGGTGGGTCCGGGAGCAGCGTGGAGTGGGCAGGGCCTGGGTGGGCAACGCGGTCCGGGAGCGTGGGCCGCCTGCCAGAAACACGCAGTGGAGAGGAGCTGCGGGGGAGAGACTTGTCCCAGGCGGGGCGGCCAGCGGACAGGGGCGAGGAGCCGGTCAGGGTCCCCCGAACCGATAAACTTCCTTGGCGCTGCCGGGGAGCCCCGTGCCTCTCCCGCTCGGCTGCGCTCCAGAGGCTCCTTCCCAGTGGGGCGGCAGCCGCCTGTCCGGGAAGGACCCCCTGGAGCACAGCCGAGCGGGAGAGGCGCGGGGCTCCCCGCCACCGGCGGGATGCGCCACATGTGCCCGGGGCGGGCAGCACGTGCAGCCAGGACGCTGTGTGCGATCCCGCGGCGCGGCCGGGGCCTGCTAATGGTGGCTGGGGCGATGTTGGGGCCACGCTGAGCATGGGGCACGATGGCCGAGGAGCCAGCCCCCTCGCCCCCCTCCCCATGGCTCCTCCGGCCGTGCTGTCCCCAGCGCCAGCCTGCAGGCACCACTTTTGGAAAATGTGTGGAGGGAAAGTGGCTGCTTCCCCTCCACCCCGCTAGCTATGCTACTGGCTGCATCCACTGTATAACCACCTACCCTCCTCCCCATGTTCCATAGCCTCCTCACCCAGACACTCAAGAATGCGTGCGGGGAGGCTCCGGGCACCCAACCACTCCACTCCAGAGTGTTGGTGTCTCTAGGCCTAAGTAAACCAAAGTTGTGACTTTGGGCCTGAGTGAACCAAAGTTCTTCCATGCTGTGAACTTTAACCAGCCTAAGATGCTAATAAACAGCAAGCAAAATGTGTAACTGTCAGCTTTCTTAGCTTGCAGCTGTAGGACAGCTTAAAACAGCAAAAAGCGGCAGTAAGACGGGGGGGAGAAGGGGGAGGAAAATCTGCATGCGTCTGTGCTGTGAAGGCCATAGATAAATATGCGAATGAGAACAGTTCTAACAAGCTACATTATAGTGTTAAGTGTAACTGTTGCAAGGGGGAGGGAAAAAGGGGGAAAAACAAGGTGGGTATAAATGCTGGGACCCCGCCTGCGTGCGGATGTGCAGGATTTGAGAATGCTTTTTCTCCCTGGCACCTTTTTTGAGCTCAAATAAACTTGGTTTGCTTCTCCACCCTGGTGTGTTAATTAGTGCGACGCACACCGGGCAACGAACCCCCACTGTTGCTCCTCCTCGGGCCCTTTGGGCCGGCAACAAGAGGATGGCCCAAGCAACAGAAAGTTGTCATTCAAACAGTTTGATTTTTAGTGTGGCTACAATAAGCAATGTGGCCTTGTCCTTCCTTCCTCCCCTACCCCACCCAGGCTACCTTGTCCGTTATCTCTTCTTTTTTTTTTAATTAATAAAGAAAGAATGCATGGTTTCAAAACAATTGTTACTTTATTTCGAAGGGGGGAGGGTGGTTATCTTACAGGGAATTAAAATCAACAAAGGGGGCGGGTTTGCATAAGGGAAAAACACACAACTGTCATACCGAAGCCTGGCCTGTCATGAAACTGGTTTTCAAAGCCGCTGATGCGCAGAGCACCTTGCTGTGCTCTTCTAATTGCCCTGGTGTCTGGCTGCTCAAAATCAGATGCCAGGCAATTTGCCTCAACCTCCCACCCCGCCATAAACATCTCCCCCTTACTCTCACAGATATTATGGAGCACACAGCAAGCAGCAATAACAATGGGAATGTTGGTTGTGCTGAGGTCTGACCAACAGCGCCAGCAAGCTTTTAAACATCCAAAGACACATTCTACCACCATTCTTCACTTGCTCAGCCTATAGTTGAACTGCTCCTTACTACTGTCCAGGCTTCATGAACGGCTCCCCCAAGCTCGTCGCTGGGGAGCAGGAGAACAGAGTTGCAGGGGAAGTGATGGAGCTGTACACCATGTCCTGGAGATTACTAGGAGCTGGGCAGAGAAGACGTTCCCAGAACCCCCGGCCAAGCTACATGTCCGACGAGGACGGTTACCAGTCCTACTGCACCGTCTGCTGCCAGCAGCACCCAAAAGGACCAGTATGGATCCCCTGAGCTCATCACTGGGGAACAGGAGAGCAGAGTTGCAGCAGAAGCGATGGATGACGACGGTTAGCAGTCTTACTGCACCGTCTGCTGCAAAGGCAAGGAGCTGCTGCTGTGTAGCAATGCCAGCTGCTGCAGGTGCTTCTGTGTCAAATGCTTGGAGGTCCGGGTAGGGCAAGGTACCTCAGCCAAGGCAAAAGAGCAAGAGCCCCGGATCTGTTACATGTGTCAACCACAGAAGTGCTATGGAGTGTTACAGCGCTGACCAGACTGGAATGTACAGCTGCAAGACTTCTTCACCAGTGACAAAGGACAGGAATATGATGCACCTAAAATCTAAAAAGGCCCACACATTTCCCAGAGTCACTACCTTTGATAACAGAACATCAATGATTGCATTGGCTACTTGAATCACAGCAGCCCCCACAGTAGACTTGCCCACAACAGCAGTGGTGACAGTGAGCTGAGCAGGTTCCATGCTTACAGTGGTATGGCATCTGCACAGGTAACCCAGGGAAAAGCGCGAAACGATTGTCTGCTGTTGCTTTCAAGGAGGGAGAGGCGACTGACGACATGTACCCAAAATCACCCACGACAATATTTTTGCCCCATCAGGCATTGGGAGCTCAACCCAGAATTCCAATGAGCAGCAGAGACTGCGGGAACTGTGGAATAGCTACCTACTGAGCACCGCTCTGTAAGTCGATGCTAACTATGGTAGTGAGGACACACTCTGCCAACTTAATGCACTCAGTGTGGACATACACAATCGACTGCATATAATTTATTTCCAAAAAATCGACTTCTATAAAAATCAACCTAATTTCATAGTGTAGACATACTCTTTGTCTAGTTGCTCTTCACATTCTTTTTTAGCCTGCCTAATTATACTTTTACATGTGACTTGCCAGAGTTTATGCTCCTTTCTATTTTCCTCAGTAGGATTTAATGTCCAATTTTTAAAGGATGCTTTTTTGCCTCTAACCACTTTTTTATTTTATTGTTTAGCCACAGTGACACTTTTTTTGGTACTCTTACTGTTGTTTTTTTTATTTCGTGTGTACATTTGGTTTGAGCCTCTACTGTGGCTTTTTTTAAAAGTTTCCATGCAGTTTGCAGACATTTCAATTTTGTAACTGTACCTTTTAATTTCTGTTTATTTTGTTATATGTAAAGTTGTGAACAGAAGCTGAAGTTATGACTAAAATGTGTGTTACCAGACAAGTCTGGGGAGTGGGTAAACCAATTTATTGAAGACAAAGGACAAGTTAACATCTCTAGCCAGGTGTCATCAAACTGTTGGATGTTGACCCATTACAGGGGCAGTGGACCTCTAATATTTCAAGTGTTCAGGAGAGGGCTGTACAGCACAAAACACACATTTTTGGGTGAAATTTGGGATTAAGAATATGTTGGAGCCAACCAGGTTTGCCAGGTGTGTGGTTTTCAATCAGAACACCTAGTCGAAAAGGGACCCTGGCGGCTCCAGTCAGCACCATTGACAGGGCTGTTAAAAGTCCGGTTGGCACGGGGCTGGCAGGCTCCCTACCTGGCTCTGAAAGGCTCCCAGAAGCAGCCAGCATATCCCTCTGGCTCTTAGGCACAGGGACAGCCAGGGGGGCTATGTGCACTGCCCCTGCCCGAGTGCCAGCTCCACAGCTCCCATTGGCTGGGAACCACGGCCAATGGGAGCTGTGGGGGGTGGTGCCTACAGCCTATCCGTGCCTCTGCCTAGGAGCCGAGGGACATGTTGCTGCTTTTGGGGAGCTGCCTGAGGTAAGCACCACCTGGAGCTGACACCTTGCACCTTTTCCTGTGCACCAACCCACCACCCCAACCCTGAGCCCCCTTCCACACCCAACTCCCTCCTGGACCCTGCACCCCGAACCTCGTCCTGCACCCAGCCCCCTTGCCCCAGCTCAGAACACCCTCCTCCACCCCAAACCCCTCATCCCCAGCCCCACCCCAGAGCTTGCACTTCCAGCCAGAGCCCTCACTCCCCCATGCCCCAAACATTTGCCCCAGCCCAGAGCCCCCTCCTGCATCCCAAACCCTTCATCTCTGGCCCCACCCCAGAGCCTGCATCCCCAGCCGGAGCCCTCACCCCCTCCCACACCCTTACCCCCTCAGTGAATGAGAGAGTGAGGATGGGGGAGAGTGAGAAACAGAGGGAGGAGCAATGGGGTGAGGGGGGCGCAGGGCATCGGAGAAGCGTTGGGGCGGGGCATCGGGGAAAGGGCGGGGCAGGAGGCAGGGCAAGTGTGTTTGGTTTTGTGCTATTGTGATTAGAAAGTTGGCAACCCTAGAGCCACCCTGCAAGTAGTAACCAAGGCTGATGCCAGAGTCTGACTGGAAGGTGACTGGCAGGCTGCAGCTATAGATCATTAATGATCTGGAGGATGGCATGGGCTGCACTCTCAGCAAGTTTGCAGATTACACTAAACTGGGAGGAGTGGTAGATACGCTGGAGGGTAGGGATAGGATACAGAGGAACCTAGACAAATTAGAGGACTGGGCCAAAAGAAACCTGATGAGGTTCAACAAGAACAAGTGCAGAGTCCTGCACTTAGGACGGAAGAATCCCATTCACTGTTTAGGTTGGATATTAGGAAAAACTTTTTCACTAGGAGGGTGTGAAGCACTGGAATGGGTTACCTAGGGAGGTGGTGGAATCTCCTTCCTTAGAGGTTTTTAAAGTCAGGCTTGACAAAGCCCTGTCTGGGATGATTTAGTTGGGAATTGGTCCTGCTTTGAGCAGGGGGTTGGACTAGATGACCTCCTGAGGTCCCTTCCAACCCTGATATTCTATGATTCATACGCTCAGGATGTTGCCTGCATGCTGGAGGGCTGTCTGTGAGCAGCCCAGGTGGAAGCTACAGCACGACAGGTGGATGACACAACCCCTCACTAGTTTGGATTGCACCCTGGGATGTCATACCATCAAAATACTTTCTTCTGCCCACCAGCATACCCTTGTCTTGCTTGAGCTCAGTTCCAACCAGCTCTTTTTCAAACATGAGGTGATCTCATCCTAGCACTGGGCCATCTTAGTAGTAGTGGTATGGTCAGTTGCAATGCAGGATAAGTAGATCTGTGAGTCATCTGCATAATACTGTCAATTGAGTCCATGTCTTCTGATCAGTTCACCTAATAGCTGCATGCAGAGGTTGAATAGAACCAGGGAGAGAATTGATCCTTGCAAGACTCCACAATCTAGAGATCTAGTGGTGGAGGTGCAGTTTCCCATCACTGTGCATTGTATACTCCTGTAAAAACTAGAGAAGAGTAGGGAAACAACAGACAATGTGTTCCAAACCAGAGACTGAGTGAGTGAGTGTGTATATGTGTGTGAAATTAGGGGAACGATGGTGGAGCTTTCCTCATACATAGGAATAGAAGAATAATGGGTAAAACATCTTGAATCCCCAGAAGGCTCAGGTTATCATCATAGACCCCTTACGAAATTTGCAGCAGCTCAGACTCCACCACACTGAGACATAAATAGTAAATGAGACACTATGGGGAGGGTCACTATGAACAAATGGCTCAATGCATTGTCTGAACCATCGCTGCGTGCTAGGAGTGAGGAGAAATAATCTATATAATTTTGCAGAATTTAAGATTACTTATTTTTTAAAATTCAATTTTTAGTCTCTGTAGTAGTTTAAATAACCTTTTAGTTGTGAATCCATGCAGTATTGTCTAGCCAAGTCAGCAGACAGACAGCTCCATTGCTTCTGATGGAAGCTCATAGCTGTCCAATATAGCAGCAGAGTGAAATTGAAATGTTTCTTTCACAGGTGCTATTTAGAACCCCATGAGCAACAGCGACTGCCAAGAATCAGGTCAATTTTAGTCTGCCGTGACTACTTGGGAAATCTATAGGCAGCAGCAGAGACAGGCAGTGAAGCTACTCAGTGGGGAGAGGAGGATCCAAAAGTAACAATGACCATTAGAGAAGCTCTTCTTGGGTGGAAGAGAAAGATCCTTCTCTGTTCAAGCAGCCAGAGGAGACCCAAAGTGGACCAGGACACATATTACCTAGGGGCCAATGTTAAAGACTGAGCCTGTGAGCAGTGATCAGGAACAGCACCTTAATAGGAGTCCTTTGTTGCCCCTTTTTAACCTGAGCAGCTAGTCAAAGTTCAGGGCCATGGAGAAGTTCCAGCTGGAAGTAGAAACTGATGGAGTCTGGTATTTTTTTATGCAATCTTGCTTATTTACAAGGAATGTACAAAGTCCTGCTTCTCTAATTTCAGGAGGAACCAAAAGGAGTTTACAACCCCACGCCTCTTTAGCCAATAAGACCCCAAAGCTCTCTCTCTCTAGCTTTTCCCAGGATCACACTGAACTCACAGGCTACTACTTGGCTATCTTGCTTTTTACCCTTTGCCTCTCTCTCCATTCTTGTCTATTCTCAGTTTCTCTGTAATCTCTCACACACCTGGTCACAATACACAATGGAAACTCCCCCGCCCCTTGAACTGGTGCTAGTTTCTGGGCAGATGTATTAGGCCTTCTTTAGATGTGGCCCTTAAAGTGTTTCTTACAGTTATCTTAAGCGAAGGGCATATTCACACATCAGTTTGAACAAGTTTTTAACTCAACCCATAACAAGAGTTCAGCCAGCTCATAACATCTCCCTACCCTCCACACTCGGAGTTTGGGGTGGTAGGAAGGTGAGGCAGGCTGACTTTGCTCTTGAACTCAGTGGCGCTCATCTTATCTTTCTGGCTAGTAAATTCCATTCTGTGGCTAATGGGTATCTGGTAATTTTTTCCTAAAAGGTGACTTGCAAATGGAAAAATAAAAAGGGCTGATCTCCTTTTTTTCTGTTTATAATGCATGAAGTCCTGAAATGTTTGGTCAAAAAATTCTGATTGTTTATGAGTTTATTTTATTTTCTTCAGCTTTTTTTTACAACAGTAAGTCAGAGGCAGATCAGGGATTTGTGGGGCCCTGGGCCAGAGCAAGTGGAGGGCCCCTTCCTCACCCCTTCCACCTGCATTCCCTTCCCCCACAACGCTCCTGCCGGGGAAATGGGGTTGGGGCATGGGAGCTTGCCCCACACCACCACTCCGCCCGGCACTCCTGGCAGGGAGTGAGGTCAGAGTGTGGGGGCCTCCATTTTTCCAGGGCCCCCCGATTGGCCGGGGCCCCTGAGCACAGGCTCTGTTGACCCAGTGGCTAATCCACCACTGATCTTGGCTACCCTGAAAGATGCAACAATGACTGAAGAGCTGGTGAAATTATGACATGTCAAGAGGCTGAAAGTTGAGCAGTTGAGAGGAGAAGATGGTTTAATCAGACTTATCAAAACTGTTTGTTTATTTTTGTGAGCTCCTTTTAGGCTCCATTAATCAATGTCTGGTAAGTTATGCCTGAGACTTTCAGTATGTATGCCTGAAGGGGAAGGAATGCTGATATTTTATTTACAGTTCACCTTTAAAGGCATCCTGGATATCTGGCATTCAACATCAGCAGGACTAAACATCAGATACCACCTGGCCATTCATCTGGAAAATGGCACAGAACATGACAATGCAGAATGTCCAAACTATGCCCAAATGAGAAATGACAGTTATCTTGGCAACCTTCCAGGAAGCATCTAATTTGCACAAAACATAAGAAGGCCACAATCACTCTTCTCTGTGATACAGAGGCGCATATAGAGACTACATGTCCTAGTACACATCTTCTGCTTTTTGTATGTAAAGAGATGACCTCATTTGAGTTTGTCCAACAGTCTCAGCAGAGTCTCACATGCTGGAACCTGTAATCTTCATTGGCTGTACCTTTGTATTAAACACAAGGGCCAAGATTCTTTTTTAAATAGGTGCCTGAAGTTAGACGCCTAAATCCATATTTAGGTACCTAAACAAATGGCCAGATTTTCAAAAGCACTGAATGTCCAGCGGCTCCCATTGACTGTTTTTGAAAACTTTGGCTAAAAGTAGTAAGCAAAATAAGACTTGGCACTGATACACCACTTTTCATGTGTAGTTCTCGGAGGCCTCAATTCAGCATGGTACTGAAGTATGTGTGTAACTTTAAACATGTGAGTAATCCATAGACTTGAATGGGACTGTTCATGTGCTTAAATTTACGCATAGGCTTAAGTACCTTACAAGGTGGATAAGAATCATTCCCTATTTTACAGCTAGCAAAACTAGGGACCCAAGAAGTTAAGTGCCCAAGATCATATATCAATCACTTAGCAGAATCCGTTTCTCTGGAAACCCAGTCACCAACCCTCTCAGCTGAATGACAAAGGCTGCATTGTTGCACTCTTTACTTTGTTTAACCCTGAAATAATATAAGCTTTTAGCACAAAAGCATTTAGTTAGGTGTTTTATGTATATATAAATCTGAACCACTAGAGGCCGTAACAGACCTGGATAAATTAGGATCATAGTAGTTAAAGATAGAATAAAGCCTTTAGACCAGCAAGTCTACTCATGCATGCAAGTCAAAGTCCCCTGGCAGAGGATATAGCTTCAATTCAGGAAAGCCCATAAGGATGGGTTTAACATTATGCAAGTGTGTAAGTGCTCTTCTGAATCGGGTCCTAAATCAGATATGAAGCTAATTGACAATTTGAACTAAAGTAGTTTACCTCAATTCCCACAGCTTCCATGGGAAGCTGCATTCACAAGTTTGAGGGCAGAATTTGTCCCTGTGGTAACAGCTGTTTCTGGGAAAGCCTACACACGTTAGATCAGGATCCTAGTCTAAATTCAGTGCATCTGACACTTAGTTTTACACAAGATCTTGAACAAGATCATTTGCTTGTGGACCGGTATCAGTATGTTTCCTGCAGTCAATAATTATAACAGAACTTTTCAAGCCAATTTAATACCTGATGTAACACCATGGTACACCAGAGATAAAGTCAGCCTCCTGTCTTGTTAATTAAACTCTGGAAGATTTCTCAAGTAGAAGCTCTTGTTAAGACTGAAATGAAAATTATATAATCACTAAATCATGCATTTGTGTAAAATTGTGTAAAAGCTATGTGTCCTTTGACAGCAAGAATGATCACAAACGCCTAAGGAGATGAAAAAAAATTTGGGTCAGATCTCCAGGTGGTGTAAATCAGTGTAGCCTTCTTGACTTCAGTGCACTTATGCTGATATATACCTACTGTATTAGATCATCCAGTCTACCCACCTTCTAGTGTAGTGAATAATCCTCCGAGAGAAGATATTAAACTGATTTACACCCAATCTTATCCCAAAGGCCATGATAAATGTGTTACAGCAGTGCTTATTTGGCTATGGCTCCCTACTGAAGTATTACATCAGCTCCACAGTAAACAAAGGATATCCATCTGTATGCTAGCACCTCAGAATACAATTTTGCTTATCTGTGTAGCTAAGGCCAGGTCTACACTAAGTAGTTAGGTTGACCCAGCGCCATTGCTATGGGGTGTGAAAAATTCACATCCCTTAGAGATTTAGCTAAGCCAGGAGTTGGCAACCTTTCAGAAGTGGTGTGGTGAGTCTTCATTTATTCACTCTAATTTAAGGTTTTGCATGTCAGTAATACATTTTAATGTTTTTAGAAGGTCTCTTTGTAGAAGTCTATAATATATAATTAAACTATTGTTGTATGTAAAGTAAATAAGGTTTTTAAAATGTTTAAGAAGCTTCATTTAAAATTATATTAAAATGCAGAGCCCCCCGGACTGGTGGCCAGGACCCGGGCAGTGTGAGTGTCACTGAAAATCAGCTCGCGTGCCGCCTTCGGCACGCATGCCATAGGTTGCCTACCCCTGAGCTAAGCCAACCTTATCAAGAGGAAAGAACATTTATGTCCATTTTAGCTACACATACAGCGTCCCTGGCTTTCACAGGTCAGTGTATGGGAAGCTGTGGTTGTCCTTAATGTCCCCCAGAGTGGAGTGGTAGGGATGTGGCCCCTGCTGCCACATGGAATGCTGCGGGGGGGAGGGTCCTAGGGAGGTGCTAAAATGGAGTTCTCCATGGACTATAAAGGCAGATGAGCCCATGATTGCTGAATCTGTAGGTCCACAACAGTCTGCAGTTTCTGTATTTGCTGCTGGAGATGCCCCCATTATGTCCTGGTGCATCTGTCTCTTCTTTTTCTGCTGGGACTCATGGGTATTTCTTAGGGTGACCAGATGTCCCGATTTTATAGAGACAGTCCTGATATTTGGGGCTTTTTCTTATATAGATGTCTATTACCCCCCACCCCCTGTCCTGATTTTTCACACTTGCTGTCTGGTCACCCTAGTCTTTCTCCTCTACACTGTTTCCTTCTCCAGGCTGTCTGCAATGTTCACAGCACAGGCCCTGTGCTCACGGTTTGTTGCAGCACTGGCTTGCAGGATCTCATTCAACAAATCATCCCAAGCCCTCTTCTTTCTCATCTGGCTCAGGTGTTCTGCAGATAAAACACACAACACACACATTGTCAGTATAGTCACAACAGACAGAAAAATTTAAGATTGTGAACTCCCTTCCCTTGCTCCCTTAAAGTTTTACACAACATATATTTATTGACACTTCTGCTTCGGAGTGTTTGTGCACAGGGCCACTCACAGGACCAACTGGTGAGTTTGGCCTGCCAGAGGTGAGGGAAATGAAGAGGGAATTGCTCAGTTGCATGAAACTCGAGCATAGGGCAATGGCACTGAATACTGGCACCATTTTCCACAGGCAGTGGTGATTTTAGCTGAGGGTAACAAAGACATAGAGAGCACTGCTGCTTCTAGCTTCCCTAAGCCCCCTAGGCCCGTATGCTGCTAGCCTGTGTACTGCAATGGTACCTGCCAAAGTCATCCCTGACTGGTATGGGAAATTGTCCTACCAAGGAGGAAGAAATAAGGCTGCCATCCCTGGAAAACTTTGGGGAAGGTTTGGAGTGAACATGCATGAAAGTTTCATTGAGACCTTTCAGGAGGATTCAAGGCACATCCCTGTGTATATAAACAAACTGCTCTGCATGGGCCCACCCCTCCTCCCCATCTAACTGCACATGGGAATGAAAAGCAGAGGACAATGGTACCTCTTCTAGTGTGAATAATGCAAAGTTGATAGCTCTGTCCTGCTAAGTTGAGGGCGACATTGTAATGGGAAACAAATGTACACACTTGCCCAAGGATCCTTCCCTGGCATTGGACTTGTCTGTGCTCAGTTGCCAGGACTCACAGACTGCTGTGGAGCCTTGAACAGATCCTCACTCGTAGCATAGCTGGACACCGCATATCCCCCAACCACCTTCCTCCTCGTCCTCGCCATTCAGGCCAGGGTCCCCTGGCTTGGGTTCCTTGGAGGTGTCCATGGTGGTGGGAGGTGGGGATCTCTGCCAAGCATGGCATGCAGCTCTTTGTAAAAGCAGCAGGTCTGCAGCTTGGCACCAGATTGACTGTTGGCCTCCCTGCCCTTCTGATATGCCTGAGGCAGTTCCTTCGCTTTCATGTGGCACTGTGGCTGGTCCCAGTCACACCCCTTCTCCTACATCCCCAGTGCAATCTGCTCATAGATCTCGACATTCCTGTGGCTGGTCTGTAGCTGTGCTTGCACAGCCTCTTATCCCCCAGGCCCAGGAGATCCAATATCTCCTGTCTACTCTAAGTCAGAGCGTGTAGGCAGCTGGGCAATTGCACACAACAATGGAGAGCTGCTAGGTGTGCTCACCAAGCTGGACAATCAGGAAAAGGCATTTCAAAAATTCACAGGGCTTTAAAGGGGAGTGGGGGCTCCCAATCTATGTTATCCCTGGGCAGTAGAGTTCACAATTGAGACCGAAGCAGTTGGTGTTGAGCATTGTGGGACAGCTACTGGAGTCGACATAGGTAATGCAATGTCTACATTCCTGCTGTGTTAACCTCTGTCTGTTGTCCACAGCTCAATGCCGCTTGAGGAGGTGGTGTTACTGTCAGTGTAACGGGGCACTTACAGTGGTGGGAGACAAATATAAGTGTGGATACATGCACAAGTAGCTCGACACAAGATGGCTTACCTTGACCTAACTTTGTAGTGTAGAACAGGCCTAAAGAACATAGGAAGAAATGTTCTGTCTTCTATGCTGCCTTTTCATATGTGTGATGCCAAGTGGCCTAACTGTGAGAACTTTTGTTTTGGATACCAGTGTTAGACAACTAAGGCCTGATTTTTAGAAGTCCTGAGCACCTCCAACTTCATTTGAAGTCAATGGAAACCCAGCACCTCTTGAAAATCAGGCCTGAATTGTTTAATAGTCAGCTCCCAAAAACTGAAAAACCTCAAATTAAAAGCAATTTTTGAAATCTGAACCTAAACATCTCCATCAAGACTCCCATCAGATTAGTGCCCCTGTACTTCACTTCATTCAGCATTGCTTTAAATCCTCTTCGCATCTGCAGTCCTCTTCAGAAAACGTTTTTGATCTACATCCTGATTCAAAACCAACTGCAGTCAACTGGAATCTTTCCATTGACATCAATGTTCAGTTTTTGGATCAGGCCCCTAATCTATTTTTATTCTGTAATCTAAAGTATTAGGGTTCCCCTAGTACCTTTAATTCAGATTACAACTGTACATGTTTGATAATTGTCCAAATCAAACAGAAGCCCTGCAGAACTCCACAGAGACCACATTTACTCTAGGACGTGTAGCCCTCAGATTTTATTTACAAAGGAACTCCTGCTCTTCTGGGGTATTAGCCTTCAGACAGGAAACAAATATGGCTAACCAACATTTTTTCTACTTTAAGGGCCTCTCACATATACCAGTGTAAATGAGGAGAAACTCCTCCGAAGTCAATGGGCCAGATTAGGGTCTTATTTCCACTGGTGTAAATCCATTAAAGTCAATAGAAGTACACTGGTGTCAATCAGGAGTAACTGAAAGAATTTGAATCATACTTGTGTAACAGTGATAATTTTCTTCCCAACACCTGCCCTCCTGCCATTCTCTGTCACTGTTGACAACACCACCATCCCCCCATCACTCAAGCCCACAACCTGGGAGTCATCTTTTATTCATCCCTTTCTCTTGCACCCGAGATTTGGGTCATGTTCCAATCCAGTGCTGTTGCTTCTTAATAATTCTAACCTTTACCTTCTTTTCCTTCTATCCCCACTGCCAAAACTCTCATCCAAGCCCTCATCATCTGCCATCTGAATTACGTGTTATAAATTATGTGGTGAGACAAAGAAAAGCAGCAGAAAGGCCACAGAGACAGCAGGCTACACAACGATGTTAGTGTAGAGAAGGTCCACAGACCCAAGAGCCTTCCATGATAGCATATGTACATTTTAAACAGTTGGCGGACTACTGTTATGTTTTTAAACAGCAATAGAGCTTGCTTTCCCATCCCCCCCCCCCCCCCCAGTGCTTACTTTGTGCCAGGGCTGAGACCCGGCCATTCTAGACTTGGCAGTTCATAGCACCAACACCTCTGGGTTTGCTGCATCAGCTATGCATGTAAAAAAATTGCTTCGGCCCCGGCACCTCTTTCATTACAAATTAAGCACTGTTCCCCCCTAGATACCCACAAGTCTCCCTCTGAGCACAAGCCCATCCAGCAGTCCTTTGAGAATTGACACTTACATCTAAAAGAGCAAAATGCAAAGGGAATGAATGGTGATATATTTTTTTCTCATTTGAAATAGCTAACAACTGTATGTGTCACTTTTCTTCAGACTAGGGTTGCCAGGTGTCCGGTTTTCAACCGGAACGCCCGATCGAAAAGGGACAGTGGCAGCTCCAGTTGGCACTGCTGACTGGACCATTAAAAGTTCAGTTGGTGGCGCAGCGGGGGCCCAGGGTTAAGGCAGGCTCCCTGTCTGCCCTAGCTCCGTGCGGCTCCTGGCAGGGCTGGTGCAAGGATGTTTCACGCCCTAGGTGAAACTTCCACCTTGCGCCCTCCCCCGCCCCGTGCCCCCGCCCTGAGGCGCCCCCCACTGCGGCAGCTCCCCACCCCCACCCTCCACCCTGAGGCACCCCCCCCGCCCCAGCTCACCCCAATCAGTTTAGGCGCTGCAAGCCAGGAAGGCGGGAGAAGTGAAGCGGCCACGGTGTGCTCGGGGAGGATGCGGGGCAGGGGTGAGCTGGGGCGGGGAGTTCCCCTGCGTGCTGCCCCCCCATTACTTGCTGCAGGTGGCCCTCCCCGCGCTCCCCTGCCCCAGCTCCCTCCGCCTAAATGCCGTCGGCGACCGGGGCGGCTGAAGATCCAGCCGCCGTGGTTGCAGCAGAAGAAAATGCTGACCCCCAAATCCTAGCGCCATAGGTGACCTAAATGGTTGCCTAAATGGTTGCACCGGCCCTGGCTCCCAGAAGCAGCAGTCAGGTCCTAGCAGCCCCTAGGCATATGGGTGGCCAGAGAGGCTCTGCGCACAGCCATCGCATCTGCAGGCACGACCCCTGCAGCTCCCACTGGTCACAGTTCCTGGCCAATGGGAACTGCGGGGGTGGCGCCTGCAGGCATGAGTGCGGTGCGCAGAGACTCCCTGGCCACCCATACATCTAAGAGCTGAAGGGACCTGGTGGCCACTTCCTGGGAGCTGCAGTAAACGCCGCCTGGACCGCAAACCACCTTCCACACCACAAACCCCTGCCCCAGCCCAGAGTCCACTACCATACCCAAACTCCTTCCCGGAGCCCACACCTCCCCCTAACACCCTGCTCCAGCCCTGACCCCACTTCTGCACCCTAAACCCCTCATCCCCAGCCTTATCCCAGAGTCTGCACCCCCAGCCAGAGTCCTCACCCTCCTACACCCCAACTCCCTGCCCCAGCCTGGAGCCCTCATTTCTGCCCTCACCTGGAGTCCGCACCCCCAGCCCAGAGCCTGCAACCCCAGTTGGAGCCCTCACCCGCCCCTACACCCCAACCCCTTGCCCCAGCCCGGTGAAAGTGAGAGGGGGTGGGGAAGAGTGAGCAACAGAGGGAGGGGGATGGAGCGAACAGGGCCAGGTCCTTGGAAAAGGGGCGGGGCAGGGGCAGGGCCTCAAGTTAGGGCAAGGGTGTTTGGTTTTGTGCCATTAGAAAACTGGCAACCCTACTTCGGACCAGTCTGCATTACTCACTTCAGAATTCCATTATGCACAGTGGTAAGGGAGTATCTCCCAACCATCCCTTCTGCCAGGTGTGTGTATTTTATGAGGATGTCAGATTGTTTTACCAACAATCAAATCTCTCAATAACTCTGTGAAGCCAGGCAGTATTATTATTCTCATTTCACAAGTTAAATGAAGCATGTAGCAATTAAGTTACCTAACCAAGACAGAGCCAGAAATAGAAACCAGGAATCCTTCCTCCCAGTACATTCTTCTGAAAACAAAATAAATGCAAATCAGTTCCCCTTGTACTGCTAGGACACTGGCTGAAATCCTGGCCCCATTAAAGTTAATGTGAGTTTTGCCATTGACTTAATTGGAGTCTGGATTTCACCCTTCATGTTTTTCCTGCTACAGCTGTTCACATCACAAACACCTAAACCCCTGGAAGGAATGCAGCTCCATGTATCAAATGCATATTGTAAGAACCACCAGGGCAGAGGAATGCAGTACTGTAAGGAATGCAGCACCTTGTAAGGTGGTGCTGTGGGTTTTAGCAACATAAGGCAAAATAAACCAGAAATATGAACTCAAATCTCATCAGATTAAAAAACAAGATCTTTCCTCCCCACGACCCTTCTGTCCCAGACACACCTTTCCCCATCTTTTGCTTCCCTTTGCATCAGTCCAGGGGGTTCCAGCACAGGAGGAAGTGGAGTTGGGCGGCAGAATTGACATAGGAGGTGCAGAGATTCCCTTTACAGAGGGAGATTTCCAGTGCAAATCTACAGCCTTTTCAGTTCACTTTGCCCCACATAAGCAAAGCAAAGTGAACTTGATGGACTGGAGAATCCAGCCCAATAATGTTAATCTTACAGGAAAGAAAAATGAAACCAGTTTTCTTAAGTCTCCTTTCAAAAACAAAACAGACCAAACCCACTGATTCATCTGCCTGAGTCTCATCCTGGATAGTTCTTACTTTGCATTTGAGTTCTAACCGCTCCACCCCTATCCCTGAAGTAAAATTAATAAGAAACTTCCTGTTTGTGGATGCCTTTCATGATGAATCCAATTACTGCAGTTTTTGAAATTATCCAGGAAGGGGCTGAATGGGAAACAAACGCCACAGGGAATATTAACTGTATCGGGGACAGGCAGATTGCTCAGAAGTTGAGCTGTACCCAAAAGAGTTCAACTGAACCATGTTTATAGCCAAGAATAGATAATGCCTTTGGCCTTAGTCACTGTATATTGTAGGTCCACAAAAGGTCCTTGCATGGAAGACAATCAGACTCCAGGTGGCACCCCAACAATTTTCTGGGCCAGCATTAGTGATAATAGTCTGCTTGGCTATCTAAGAATTTGAACACCCTCTTAGTCCCTTTTAAGCCCTTTTACTGTCAGACCTTGTCCAGAGTCTAGATCATATTAATGAGAACCATGTTTAAAACCAGCTCTTGCTACAAAGGTACTGTTAGTGTTCTAAACCCTGGGGTAGACAGAGCCAAATTATATTTTTTAAGGTGTCATAGCATATGCGCTATCTGCATTTATCACACCGATCAGTAAAACTACTGGGCGATGGAGTCTGGAATAATCTGGCAGTGTATTTACCTAAAGAGTTCAGATGGATGGTTCTAGGTGGAGTCCATGGCCAATTTTTTGCTTGTCAACATGACGATACATAACAGTTAAACACACACCACAGAGTCTTGGAAAAGTTAAACCCTGAGCTGCACGAGAGGCTGATGGAGCAGGAGCTCACTGATAGTGCTTCTATGACCCTCTGATCATAAAACCTGCTAGGGAGGGTGTCACATTCTGGGGTGCAATCCAGCTCAGTGAGAGGTTATGTCACCTCCTGTCCCATAACGCCAGATGCCTTACAATTCTTTGCTGCTGTATCTCCCAACCTGGGCCACTCACAGCCAGCCAGCAGCAGGCAAGTCACACCCTGAGCATCTGTGTATAGTTACAGCCCTTGCCCAGAACCTCTAACCCTGCAGCCTGTCAGCAACAAACTAGTCACACTGTGGCTTCCAGTGACCTTGTTTACTACTTGCAGGGTGGCTCCACACACTCCTAATCCCAAATTTTCCCCAGAATGTGTGTTCCATGCTATCCAGCCGTCTCCTGGACAGTCCAGATATTAGCGGTCCACGGCTACCATAAGGAGTCAATATCCAACAGTTTGCTACTTTAGATGGAGTTACATACAGTTCAGTTTAAACACAGCACTGGATTAGTTTTGATTAAAAAATAGAACAAGTTTATTTAACTACACAGAGGGAGATTTTAATGCTATGTCTACACTACGGACCTTATAGTGGCACAGCTGTACTGCTACAACTTTGCTGCTGTAAGGTCTACCGTGTAGCTGATCTTTGCCAGCAGGAGAGAGCTGGTCTGCCCGCACAATTAAACCATTCCCAATGAGCTGCATTATCTGTGTCAACAGGAGGGCCTCTTCTGCCAACAGAGTGCTGTCCACACCAGCACTTTTGCCGGTGATATGTATGTCGGTCATGGGTGTGGTTTTTTTCACACTCCTGACCGACAAATGTTTTTTCTACATAAGTGATAGTGTAGACAAAGCCTAAAGTGAGAACGAGTATTAGGTATTAAACCACAAATGATTACCTGAGAAATAAAGATAAAATTCTGTCTAGTAACTAAAACTTACCAGGCTGGACTTGGTTCGAGGTAAAATCCTTACCACATGTTCTCAGCAACATTGTCACCTTTGTCCGGCTTGTCTTTGTCCATCCCTTCATGAACACAAGTCAACACCACACCATTCCATTTTGTTGCAAGCACATTCATTCCATTTCTGGCCAAAGAGTTTTGTCTTGGGATCGGTCCAGTACATTTTCGGTCTGCCCAGTGGTCTGCATTTAGAAACTTTCTCCTATAGGAGGTGACATTTGAAATTTTTCAGTACACACAAGTTGATATATTTTCCCCATTTAAAAATGACGTCTGTCATAGTTCCCAGGTGAGCTGTAGCTCTGACCCTCCTGGTCTCTTTGAGTACAACCCCCTCAGGTCTCTAACCATCACCTGGCTCCAGGTAGAATCTTGTGATTCTCCCACTTTCAGGCTGGGCCCTGGGCTGCAGTCCTTTGTACTAATTGCGATTAATTACCTCAGCAGCCGTGACTTAGGGCCAGACCCTGAAGGTCTGTTCCCTCCGAGAGCAATGCCATGTCAGTGGTTAGTACAGTGACCAGACAGCCTCCTTAGAGTAACATTTATTTAGAATAAACACATTTCAGAGAAAACATATCTTAAAACAATAAAAAAAGACTGTACACATACCTAGTTTTTTCCCCCGAGGCATACTGTGCCCTGGATCTGAGACGGCCCCGTCTCCCTAGACAGCTGCTGACAGTGAGTCCCATCTCTTTCCCCCCTGAGAAGCACTTTTTAAACTCCTTAATTATGTGTTTGTTTGTTGTTTTAATCTCCAAGTTCCCAGCCTGGCAAAACAATCTTGCATCTTCCTCGGAGCCAGGATCCTTGCCCCCATTGTCTTTCAATTGTGTGTTGGGGTGTCCTTATCTAGATTTACTGTGTTGCTTTCCTGTTTGCTCTTCCCACAGTCACCTGTTAAGTTAGAGCAATATAGTCATAAAGTAACTTACCTCACTGACCAGGCTACTTACAATATTCATATTATTATTATTATATATCAATATTCATAGATCAATACATACCAGCTCCACAACTGTCACAATGACATTACTCAAATATATAACCGGATGATATATATATATATATCATATATAGCTGGGCTGAGGGATATAAATCTCCCCCAAAGAGTCCACATTTAATGCTAATATAGTATCAAACTCTTGCCTCCAATATTCTAGAAAATAGCATTAGTGGGATTGATTCTGATCTCAGATTGTACACACTAAAGTAATTCCTTTTTTTTCAGAGGAGTCACTCTTGAACTATGTGTGTAACAGCAGAATCAGAGTTTATATATTATGCAAATTATGTGCTATTCTTCACAATGGAAAAACCGCATGGCAAAGTTCCCAGGATATGCTACAATTGTGTGAATACATCTACTTGACCATACAAAACTTTCTCTGTTGATCATTACAATCATTTCTGTGGTTTCCATTATTGCTTATGAAAACTCAGTGTGGATTAAACACTCCTGCTTGTTTATACTGTACACAGACATCATGAGAGTCAGTGTAATCTATTCTATAGGATTAATTAAACAAGGAGATAATTTGCAGGAAAACTACTAATATAATTAATGCAGTCAAAAGAGGAGTATGAAAAAGTGAGGAATGTTCCCCCCACAATGTTGGACAGGAAATGATGCATTTTGGAATTGGAGGGGCAACACCAGAGAGACTGAAAGATGTTAAGGGAATGTACCATAGACCCCAGAACCACCCTTCCCTTCTATAAGCCACAATGGCCTTTCAGTAACACCGTTAAACACATGGAAATCAATATGAGAAAACCTTCCAGCTATGATCAGCTCATCACAGTGAGTCACTGCTTAAATCATGAATCTGTATACAATAGCATTGCCTCTGCCCTCCAACCTGGATACTGAGTCTTTCCTCCAGCCCTAAAGCACCCACGGAAACAAATTAGTGGATGTTTAGCACCCACTGGCAGCCAGCTCCTTCCTCCCCACAGCACCTCCCATCCACCGGTGGCCCCACCAATCAACTCCTCCCCATCCCTCCCAGCGCTTCTCGCCTTTCAGCTGTTTCGTGGCAGTGCAGGAGGCTCTTAGAGGAAGGGGGAGGAGTGGGGATGGGGGGTGCTCAGGGGAGGGTGCGGAACTGGGTGGGAAGAGGTGGAGAAGAGGCGGAGTGGGGAAAGGCAGGGCAGGGGTGAGGGCTTGGGAGAAGGGGTCATGTGTGGGCAGGGTCTGCGGTGGAGTGAGGGGTTGAATACCTCCCCAGGCCCGGAGGAATCTGGTGCCTATGCTGTTTTCCTTCCCTATGTGTAACAGCGATGACACACCCCTAATCCCAATATAAGAGCTAGAACTAGGAGTTCTGGGGGTGTCTGTGGTAGCATCCCCTGGCTGTAAGTGGTTTCTATCATACACAGGGTTTACAGTTTTCTTCAGCAGTTTTCAGCATCCTCACTATAAAAATTGTTCCAGCACCCCAAGGTTCTGAGTGCTTCTCCTGCCATAACTGACAATGTCAGATCTTCTGGGACACATTAGCAGAGTTTTAGGTGAACAGGCATTTGATGGAAAGTAAATTTATAGAATCATAGAAGATTAGGGTTGGAAGAGACCTCAGGAGGTCATCTAGTCCAACCCCCTGCTCAAAGCAGGACCAACACCAACTAAATCATCCCAGTCAGGGCTTTGTCAAGCTGGGCCTTAAAAACCTCTAAGGTTTGAGATTCCACCACCTTCCTAGGTAACCCATTCCAGTGCTTCACTACCCTCCTAGTGAAATATTTTTACCTAATATCCAACCTAGACCTCCCCCACTGCAACTTGAGACCTTTGCTCCTTGTTCTGTCATCTGTCACCACTGAGAACAGCCTAGCTCCATCCTCTTTGGAACCCCCCCTCAGGGCTGGCTCCAGGCACCAGCCGACCAAGCACGTGCTTGGGGCGGCACCTTGTAAGGGGCAGGCAATCTTGGGATGGCGGGGGGTGCTCGGGTTTGGTTTTTTTTTGGTTTGGCGGGGCGGCGCTCGAGGTTTGGGTTTTTTTTGGTTTGGCGGGGCAGGGTTCGGGGGTGTTTCGGCGGCATGGCGCTCAGGGGGGTGTTACGGCAGTGCGGCGCAGCGCTCAGGGGGGTTATGGCAGCACGGCGCTGTGGAGGGTGTTACAGTGCCGTGCCATGGCGCTGGGGGGAGTGTTACAGGGGTGCGGTGCTCAGGTGGGGTGTTATGGCAGGGCGGCACTCTTTTTTTTTTGCATGGGGTGGCAAACAAGTTAGAGCCGGCCCTGCCCCCCTTCAGGTGGTTGAAGGCTGCTATCAAATCCCCCCCTCACTCTTCTCTTCTGCAGACTGAATATGCCCAGTTCCCTCAGCCTCTCCTCATAAGTCATGTGCCGCAGCCCCTTAATCATTTTCATTGCCCTCCACTGGACTCTCTCCAATTTGTTCACATCCTTTCTGTAGTGGAGGGTCCAAAACTGGACGCAATATTCCAGATGAATTGTTCTTGAAGACTGAATAAAATTGTATTTTAAGGCGTGAGGACAGTAGGGTTTGGTTCACTTATCTGTATTTTAAATATGTATGCGTCAGACCAAGTTAAGGGCAAAAACACATAAAATGCCTTTGACTTCAGCGCCACAATTGGCTACAGAGCGCTGAGCTTTTATAGAGTTTTGAAAGACTTATGTTATTGTTTCCCGTACTTTTCATTATTTGTATTACATTAATTTTATACTTTTATTACATTTCTAGACAGGTTACATCATAAGCTCACATTTAAAGCTATTGGGCTTGATTCTGCTCTCATTTAATTCAATAGGTGATTAGGCGGAGCAGGAATTGGGCTTTTTCCTCACCTTCTCAGTAGAACCCACATTTTACAAATGAAAAAAGGAGCTAAAAATGTATAATTTTAACCAACAGCTTCCCTACTCTTTGTTCTTCCAGTACTGTATTCTCAACATCAAATATTTACATTAAATGGAAAAAGATGAATGTTTTGCCTTTTGAATGTAGCACACTATGGGAAGTTCGACAGGTATGTGACTTTAGATTTGTATATTGCTAATAGGTGATTTTAATGAGACCAGTTTTCAACCATTTAAAATGTTTCTATTGTTTTAGAAACTAAAAGCACTACTAGAAACACCTGAACTAATATATTGTAAGGAGAAATATATGAACTCATTAGTAAATATATTAAGTGTGTGTATATATTTTATCAACCTAAAATTAGACTCTTAAGTCAATATCAGGGCACCTAAATATATGTGTAATTTTCAAAAGTCTTAAGGTGCTATTCAAGATGTCAGAATCTGGTGCTGGTGTATTAAGCTCTAGCCAATCTGCTACTTATTTCTTCCCAACTGGAAGCTGAAATTGCTCTCTCTCTCTTTATAACTTTTCAGTTCCTTTGAGTCTTGGTATATCCTCTGGGAAGGTTGTACTGAGTCAGCTGGTTCAGTGATTTTCTTTATAACTTTTAGATTTTCTGTGCATGTTAGTTCCTTTAGAACACAGTCTCTGAATGCAAATGGAACTTTCCTGGCTTGAGTAAAATCTGCATTTACCTCAAGGCTTGGACGGATATGATGTGTGTCTTTAATACAACCAGTTTAACCATTGTTTTCTTCTAGATAATGAGACCTCCATTATATGTTTGATAAGTCTTAATTCCCATAAGATTTATGGACTTTCCTCCTCCCCTGAAAAAATGCTGAGCAACTGAGCTCCTATTGAAACCAATGGTAGCTGTGAGTATCTCTGAAAATCAAAATATTGATCTCTCATAGAGAATGAGCTTCCACATACCCAAAATCAGGTGATCTCACAATGCATGAAATTTACCTGTGTGCAGACAGCCCCTACAAGGCTCATGCACTACATAAGTCTAATTTAACCCCCATTTTGAAGGTTTAAGTAGAAGGTGCTCCATAAATCTCAGGGTGGCCCTCTTCATGGGCTGAAATTTCACTCAGTGCTTTTACACATGTATTCCATAATTGATAGCCCCCACAAAAACTATACCACATTCAGGATGCAGCCTTGGCCAGTCCTTTATTATTATGCATTTATGTTACACATCAAGTAATGTATCATTATTTGTCTAGATTTTAGTCAGTCCCCGCATGAGTGCGCATGACTCCCACAGTCTTGTGTCCTTGCACAAGGGCTGCTCATAGTCCTTATGGGGAACATAATCCCTGCTCCCTTTGATCTCTTCTATAGGTATTAGGTGCTTGAAAGTGGGCGGAGAGGGACAAAGTAAGGGCAGGGCCATGACCCTATGCACATACTGCACAAGCCACCAGAGCTGGCATCATTTGCTAACGTATATTGATATTACTTCATTGTATCCCTCTCTCCCCACCCTTCATACGTCATTTGCCTTTTTAGATTGTAAACTCTTCAGGACAGAGACTATTTCCTTAATATTTGATTGTACAGCACCTACCACAATGGGGCCTCATGGTGCTACTGTGATATAATAATAATGGGTAGGATGGGACTGTTTTTCCAGGGTGCACTGCCTGAGGCCCTTCAAGAAGAACACTGGCTGATTCAGTTAACGGCTAGCTTAATTTATGGTTGCTTTGTATCACCAGACTGGCACAACGAAGCCAGAGCATTTTGGTAAACCTGGCCCTATATTTTCTTCTGATATTTCAGATTCTGTTCTTGTTACATTTAGTTTGTTCTTATGAAATGGTCCTTCCTTTATATAAGAAATAAATCCAGGATAATTTAGATTATGGAAGAGTGTTTATAGCAGGACTATGTCTTCTGGTTTCTCTGTAGACTGTGAGGTATGAAAACTCAGATGGACCTCTCATTTTCGAAGGAGATGTTCCTGACTACCTTTCTACTTTGTTTGGGGCTGAAGATCAAGAGCACTACAATATGATTGGACATTTATAAAGGTAGCTGGGTCTTGATACTCACATCTTTTGGGAGGAGTGCCCAGAGAGATGGTAAGGAGCAGAAGAGCATTAGACACCAAAGATGATAGATTTTCCTAGGAAAATCTGTCTCCACACATATCTTTCCATATTGTAAGGACCTGTAGACAGCTGAAACTCCAGAGCACCAAGTTAGGTGGTACCAGCTGGTCCTCGAGTGTAAATGAGCAGAAGTCCTGTCATGTTTAAACCACTTACCATGTAAGAACTATAATAGCCAACCTGTATTCTGGCTTTTGTGTCGTTTTCTGTGAACTAGGCCTTATTCTCCCACTTGCTGTGGAGATCGTGATCAGTGCTAGTTGGAAATATTAGTATTATAGGTGGGGAATTATCTGTTTTCCATGGTTATAATTTTTAATTAAGATGGAAATGTTCACAGGCACCGAGGAAATTTGGGTGCCCAATGCCCATTCAAATTAATGGAAACTGGCCAACCAAATCTCTGCATAGTTCTGAAAACCCCATTCTAAGTGCCTGTATTACTCCTGGGGGAATTCTGCACCAAAATATTAACAATTCTGCACACAATATTTTAAAATCCTGCAAAATTCTGCATCGTTTGTCAAAATAACAATGTAATCATGCTGCTTTCCAGGGTGGATAAAAATCAATGCTTTTTTTTAATTTAAATTGGATTTTTTTGATAAAATTATTTTTGAAGAATAAATCTATCTAAAGATAGTTTTTATTAAGATACATTATAGCTCAAAGATATCTCATCATGGAATAGGGATTATAAATTCTAATTCTATAGTATGAGACAATATATTCATGTAATTGTAGGCACCCTTTACTAGAGGGGCCTCTGAACTTTATTAGGAGTGTTGCAGAGGAAACACCTGTGTGCTGCAATCTAGCCTTAGGCCTGGTCTACACTAGGACTTTAATTCGAATTTATCAGCGTTAATTCGAACTAACCGCTCAACCGTCCACACCAGGAAGCCATTTAATTCGAACTAGAGGGCTCTTTAGTTCGAATTTGGTACTCCACCCCGGCAGGTGGAGTAACGCTAAATTCGACATGGCTAGCTCGAATTAGGCTAGGTGTGGATGCTAATCGAACTTAGCAGCTCCGGGAGCTATCCCACAGTGCACCACTCTGTTGACGCTCTGGACAGCAGTCCGAGCTTGGATTCTCTGGCCAGCCACACAGGAAATGACCCGCGAAAATTTGAATTCATTTTCCTGTCTGGGCGGTTTGAATCTGACGTTCTGGTTGCACATCGGGGCGAGCTCCGCAGCACCTGCAACGATGCAGAGCTCTCCAGCAGAGGAGTCCGGGCAATCCCAGAATAGAAAGAGGTCCCCAGCATGGAGTGACCGGGAAGTCCAGGATCTGATCGCTGTGTGGGGCGAGGAGTCTGTGCTCTCGGAGCTGCGCTCCAACAAGCGGAACGCGAAGACCTTCGAGAAGGTCTCTAAAGCCATGAAAGAGAAAGGATACAGCCGGGATGCGATGCAGTGCCGCGTGAAAGTGAAGGACCTAAGACAAGGGTATCAAAAAGTCAGAGCGGCAAACGGACGCTCCGGAGCCCAGCCCCAGACATGCCGCTTCTACGAGGCACTGCATGACATTCTAGGTGGGTCTGCCACCACTGCCCCACCAGTGACGGTGGACTCCGAGGACGGAATAGTGTACCGGGACAGTTCCTCCTGCCTGTTCGCCGATGGGGAAGATGAGGAAGGGTCTTTTGAGGACGGCGCAGGCGACATCGAACCCACTCCCGCTTTCCCTGACAGCCAGGATCTCTTCATCACCCTCACAGAGATCCCCTACCAACCGTCCCCGCCCGTTAACCCGGACTCGGAATCAGGGGAAGGATCAGGCGGTAAGTGCTACAAACAGGGAAACATTTATTTTTTTAAGAAACAGGGATATATATCAAAAATAGAAATACTATATAAAAAATAGAAAAAATAGAAATACTATACAAAAATTATACTATACTATACTATACAAAAAATTTTAAATATGAAACTATACAAACAGCAGGTCTACACATATAGGAGCTATACAAACAGCAGGTCTACACATACAGGAATGGAGCAATAGTCCTCTGGGGACAGTTCAAAAAAGCTCTCAGAGAGCAGCTGGAAAAGCCTCAGCAGGAGGTTCCTTGGTAGAGGTGCCTTGTTGGGTGCTCCGTTGAAGCACACTCTTCCGCGCCAGGCCATCCTCAGGTAAAGGGGGACCATCGCCTCGACGAGCATGGCAGCATATGGTCCTGGTCTGTGCAGGGCTTCTGTTAGCATCCGCTCTCTCTCAGTCCGCCTGACACGCCTCAGGGTGATGTCGTTGTGGAAGTGCTGCATCTAATTAGTGGAATTAGTGTACTGTTACTATTGTGAATGGTAGACTTTTACTTTGCATAAGAATGACCCTCGCTTAACAGAGTTTTACTTTGCATAAGAATGACCCTCGCTTAACAGACTTTTACTTTGCATAAGAATGACCCTCGCTTAACAGCCACGTGTTGGAGGCCACAGAGGAAAAGCATACAGTGATCTTTCCCGTGCACTGGCGGGAGGGGCCGCAAAACGGTCATCTTTTCTGCTTTGCACATTGCCTCCAGCAGGAGAGCACAGCTAAGCACTAACTGATAAGCACTCTGTACTGTAAGGCTTACCAGGACTTTGTGCAAGAGGGATGCAGCTGTCTTTCCTCGCTTGTGCGCTATCCAGTGCAATGGCGCCGCCAATGAGAGCGTATTCCGAAATCTCGGACTAGTTCTGAGATCTCATGAGACTTGGTTCCCTCTTTGGTCTTCTTAACTGAAACTGACTAGACTGTGTTTACTGTTGGCAAACATGTATTTGTTCAAGGAAATCACCTACTTTTTCGCATCACACAGCTTCGGCTCCTTCCCGGACTGCCCCGGCATCCCCCTCGCAGAGGCTGGCTCAGATTAGACGCCGAAAGAAAAAGACTAGGGACGACATGTTCCAGGAACTGATGGCCAGCTCCAGAGCGGAGGCGGCAGAGCAGACACAGTCGAGGGAGAGCCTGTGTCAACGGGAGGATAGGTGGCGGCAGGAAGACCAGCAGGCGACTCAAACGCTGCTTGGTCTAATGAGGGAGCAAACGGACACGCTCCGGCGCCTTGTAGATGTTCTGCAAGACCGCAGGCAGGAGGAGAGAGCCCCCCTGCAGTGCATCTGCAACCGCCCTCCAACGCCAGGAAGTCCTGTCCCCCCCTCACCCAAAGTTACAAGAAGGAGGGGCGGTAGGGGCCGTGAGAACTGTCCCTGCACCGCAGCACACCGATAATGTTCGAGACAACTCTCGCGCTGTAAATTTGTACAAGCTCTTTCCTTACAGCATCAACCAGTCCCAACTCCAAGTTCAAACCCCCCACTGTGTACTACATTACTAAAAGCGGTTTGGTGTTACTGACTGTTTCCGTCACGTTTCTGGTGTCAGAAGACTTTCTGTTGTTGTGTGTGTGTGGGGGGAATTGTAATTTCAGTGCATAGCCCACAGTGCCATGCTACAGACTTGGGTGCAGGGTCAACTGCAGGGCACACACAGACTGCAGTCACTAGGCACCAGGGACAGTCTGTGTGGTGTATGCTGCCCCGGGTCTTTCCTTGATGTGTATGCTTGTGCAGGGTCCTGGTGCCTGCCGTCCCCGAATGTAAAGGCAGGCTTCCCTTCACATGCACTTGGACCGTAGTCACGATCCTCCCCGGTGCCCTGAGCCCCAAAAAGAGACCTCATCCAGGGGCAGATACTCACCCTTCCCCCACACCCCTCACCCCTTCCAACGCCCAAACCCACAGCCGTCATGTTAACCCCTATCCAAAGACGGCACCCCTCGCCCCTTCCTGCAAACCCACCCATCAGTGCACACCTTTCCCAGCACAGAATGCTTCCATGTTTCAACCAGGAAACAGAAATGCAAAGTCAACGAAAGATTTATTATTAATTACTAAAACATGTCCTTAGCTTTAAAACGTCCTTCGGAAGTGGGGGAAACTTGGTTTATGGTCAGGCTCTCTTAAAATCAAGTGGACAGTCACAGGTTACCCTGCTCTGCGAGGAAACTCGCTTTCAAAGCCTCCCTGATGCATATCGCTTCCCGCTGGGATATTCTCTCAGCACGGGTGTCTGGCTGATCGTAAACAGCAGCCAGGCGATTTGCCTCAACCTCCCAAGCGGCCAAAAAGGTCTCGCCCTTGCTCTCACAGAGATTGTGGAGCACACAGCAAGCAGCAATAACTACGGGGATATTCTTTTCGCTGATGTCCGAGCGAGTGAGTAAGCTCCGCCATCTCCCCTTGAGACGTCCGAAAGCACACTCCACCACCATTCTGCACTTGCTCAGCCGGTAGTTGAAGAGTTCCTTCTCTCTGTCCAGGGCGCCTGTATAGGGCTTCATAAGCCAGGGCATTAGCGGGTAGGCTGGGTCCCCGAGGATCACTGTAGGCATCTGCACATCCCCAACCGTTATTTTGTGGTCCGGGAAGAAAGTTCCTGCCTGGAGGCGTCTAAAGAGACCAGAGCTCCTGAACACACGCGCGTCATGAACCTTGCCCGCCCACCCGACGTTGATGTTGGTAAAACATCCCCTATGGTCCACCAGTCCTTGCAGCATCATGGAAAAGTAGCCCTTTCGGTTAATGTACTCGCTGGCCTGGTGGGCTGCTGCCAGGATAGGGATGTGAGTCCCATCTATAGCCCCACCGCAGTTTGGGAATCCCATCGCGGCGAAGCCATCTATGATGACCTGAACGTTTCCCAGGTTCACTACCTTTGAGAGTAGTTGCTCAACGATTGCGTGGGCTACTTCAATCACAGCAACCCCCACGGTAGATTTGCCCACGCCAAAGTGGTTCGCTACTGACCGGTAGCTGTCTGGCGTGGCAAGTTTCCAGAGGGCTATGGCCACTCGCTTCTGCACAGTCAGGGCTGCTCGCATCCGGGTGTCCTGGCGCTTCAGGGCAGGGGACAGCAAGTCACAGAGTTCAAGGAAAGTACGCTTACGCATCCTGAAGTTTCGCAGCCACTGTGATTCGTCCCAGACCTGCAGCACTATGCGGTCCCACCACTCCGTGCTTGTTTCCCGGGCCCAGAATCACCGTTCCACACCATGAACTTGACCCATTGCCACCATGATCTCCACGGCGCGGCGTACCCTGCTTTGTGAGAGGCCTGCGCCACTCTCCTCACCGCGCTGCCGGAGCCTCCTCGCCCGATTTCTCATCAGCTGGCTGTGGAAGAGGTGGACGATAAGGTGCGAGGAGTTGACAACGGCCATAAGTGCAGCGATGATCGCAGCGGGCTCCATGCTCGCAGTGCTGTGGCGTCCGCGCTGTAACCGACCAGAGAAGGGCGCGATCAGATTTCCCGCCGGCGCTTTCAGTGAGGGAGGGCTGTTGTGAGTGACGGTTGAATGATGACAGTTACCCAAAACCACCCTCGACACATTTTTTCACCCAGCAGGCATTGTGAGCTCTACCCAGCATTCCAATGGGCAGCGGGGAGTGCGGGAACTGTGGGATAGCTTCCCACAGTGCACCGCTTCCAAAGTCGACGCTGGCCCCGTTACTGTGGACTCAGAAGTTCGAATTTGTGTATTTAGTATGGATACACAAATTCGACTTCATAAGGTCGAATCCACAAATTCGACTTAAGTAGATTCGAAATAGTCCTGTAGTGTAGACAAGGCCTTAGAGACTACAGCTCCCATGATACCCTGGGGAAAGAGGGAGAGACTTCCTCGTGCAGGGAGACCAAGCGGTGGGCTCCATTTTGGGAAAAGGAGTGAGATTGCTGCTGCGGAGCTCTGTCCATACCAGGGGCTGCTGCTAGGAGGCCATAAGCTGCTGCTGAGAGCCTGCAGGGGCTTTGATCAAGCAGGGAGTCTCAGAGGCTGTTGGTGGCTTCACTGGAGTCAGAGCAGAGACTGTTGCTGTGTCCCACTCTGGTTTGGGAAAGTACTTGCAAGGGAAGGGGCACAGCAGGGAGACTGAGTCTGAGGGGAGGCAGAGTGATCTTCCCACTGACCCAGAACTGCTGACATTTGGTGGAGCCAGCTCCACTCGTCAGAGGAGTTGTACAGCTTGTTGCCTTGGCTGGACTGATGCACAGAACCATGAGAGTGCTGTCTCCAGCTGCAGATCTTCCAGCGTGCCCATGCAAGCGTCTAGGACTCTGAAATCCAGAGGAGTTACACTGCAGGGTGGGGTGAATGGTGCCAGTGTAAATGCCAGTTAGATAAGTTTCATTTATCACTGTATACTATATTGGTTAATTGATTTTATTCAACTGCCCCTGTGGATTTAACTTACAGTGACATTTAATCTCAGTTTGTTATACCCTATTTCTTAAATTGGTAAGAACATAAGAACATAAGAACATAAGAAAGGCCGTACCGGGTCAGACCAGAGGTCCATCTAGCCCAGTATCTGTCTACCGACAGTGGCCAATGCCAGGTGCCCCTGAGGGAGTGAACCTAACAGGCAATGATCAAGTGATCTCTCTCCTGCCATCCATCTCCATCCTCTGACGAACAGAGGCTAGGGACACCATTCTTACCCATCCTGGCTAATAGCCATTTATGGACTTAGCCACCATGAATTTATCCAGTCCCCTTTTAAACATTGTTATAGTCCTAGCCTTCACAACCTCCTCAGGTAAGGAGTTCCACAAGTTGACTGTGCGCTGCGTGAAGAAGAACTTCCTTTTATTTGTTTTAAACCTGCTGCCTATTAATTTCATTTGGTGACCCCTAGTTCTTGTATTATGGGAATAAGTAAATAACTTTTCCTTATCCACTTTCTCAACATCACTCATGATTTTATATACCTCTATCATGTCCCCCCTTAGTCTTCTCTTTTCCAAACTGAAGAGTCCTAGCCTCTTTAATCTTTCCTCATATGGGACCCTCTCTAAACCCCTAATCATTTTAGTTGCTCTTTTCTGAACCTTTTCTAGTGCTAGAATATCTTTTTTGAGGTGAGGAGACCACATCTGTACACAGTATTCGAGATGTGGGCGTACCATGGATTTATATAAGGGCAATAATATATTCTCAGTCTTATTTTCTAACCCCTTTTTAATGATTCCTAACATCCTGTTTGCTTTTTTGACCGCCTCTGCACACTGCGTGGACATCTTCAGAGAACTATCCACTATAACTCCAAGATCTTTTTCCTGACTCGTTGTAGCTAAATTAGCCCCCATCATGTTGTATGTATAGTTGGGGTTATTTTTTCCCATGTGCATTACTTTACATTTATCCACATTAAATTTCATTTGCCATTTTGTTGCCCAATCACTTAGTTTTGTGAGATCTTTTTGAAGTTCTTCACAATCTGCTTTTGTCTTAACTATCTTGAGCAGTTTAGTATCATCTGCAAACTTTGCCACCTCACTGTTTACCCCTTTCTCCAGATCATTTATGAATAAATTGAATAGGATTGGTCCTAGGACTGACCCTTGGGGAACACCACTAGTTACCCCTCTCCATTCTGAGAATTTACCATTAATTCCTACCCTTTGTTCCCTGTCCTTTAACCAGTTCTCAATCCATGAAAGGACCTTTCCTTTTATCCCATGACAGCTTAATTTACGTAAGAGCCTTTGGTGAGGGACCTTGTCAAAGGCTTTCTGGAAATCTAAGTACACTATGTCCACCGGATCCCCCTTGTCCACATGTTTGTTGACCCCTTCAAAGAACTCTAATAGATTAGTAAGACACGATTTCCCTTTACAGAAACCATGTTGACTATCGCTCAAGAGTTTATGTTTTTCTATGTGTCTGACAATTTTATTCTTTACTATTGTTTCAACTAATTTGCCCGGTACCGACGTTAGACTTACCGGTCTGTAATTGCCGGGATCACCCCTAGAGCCCTTTTTAAATATTGGCGTTACATTAGCTAACTTCCAGTCATTGGGTACCGAAGCCGATTTAAAGGACAGGTTACAAACCTTAGTTAATAGTTCAGCAACTTCACATTTGAGTTCTTTCAGAACTCTTGGGTGAATGCCATCTGGTCCCGGTGACTTGTTAATGTTGAGTTTATCAATTAATTCCAAAACCTCCTCTAGTGACACTTCAATCTGTGACAGTTCCTCAGATTTGTCACCTACAAAAGCCAGCTCAGGTTTGGGAATCTCCCTAACATCCTCAGCCGTGAAGACTGAAGCAAAGAATCCATTTAGTTTTTCCGCAATGACTTTATCATCTTTAAGCGCTCCTTTTGAATTTTGATCGTCAAGGGGCCCCACTGGTTGTTTAGCAGGCTTCCTGCTTCTGATGTACTTAAAAAACATTTTGTTATTACCTTTGGAGTTTTTGGCTAGCCGTTCTTCAAACTCCTCTTTGGCTTTTCTTATTACACTCTTGCACTTAAGTTGGCAGCGTTTGTGCTCCTTTCTATTTGCCTCACTAGGATTTGACTTGCACTTTTTAAAGGAAGTCTTTTTATCTCTCACTGCTTCTTTTACATGGTTGTTAAGCCACGGTGGCTCTTTTTTAGTTTTTTTACTGTTTTTCTTAATTTGGGGTATACATTGAAGTTGGGCCTCTATTATGGTGTCTTTAAAAAGGGCCCATGCAACTTGCAGGGATTTCACTTTAGTCACTGTACCTTTTAACTTTTGTCTAACTAACCCTCTCATTTTTGTATAGTTCCCCCTTTTGAAATTAAAGGCCACAGTGTTGGGCAGTTGAGATGTTCTTCCCACCACAGGGATGTTGAATGCTATTGTATTATGGTCACTATTTCCAAGCGGTCCTGCTACAGTTACCTCTTGGACCAGCTCCTGCACTCCACTCAGGATTAAATCTAGAGTCGCCTCTCCCCTTGTGGGTTCCCGTACCAGCTGCTCTATGAAGCAGTCGTTTAAAGTATCGAGAAATTTTAGGTAAGTGAAGAAGTAAAGAAGTGTGTGACATTCCCCTCTGGTGTTATCTGGACTGGTGATCTGCTAGGCCACTCCATTCTTTGACTCTGGGAGCCAGCCTTACCCTGCTATAGGAACCCCCACTTCTGGGCTGTTCACACACAGCCTCTGGCATGTAAGCTGCTCCCAGCTATTTGCAAGTGAATGACACTAGCCAATATCTCCGGTCCCAGACACAACCCAGACACGTCTTGCAGTGTCCAGTTATGCTCGCTGGATGCTGCAAGTTTATGTGAGTTCATCAATTTAACAAAGAAATTGATATGCACCAGGCTTGCTATCCCATGGGGAGTGTCTGACGTGCTTCATACCAAACCCACTGCTTCAGGTAGAATAAACAAATAAATGAATTAACTATAAACATAGATTTTAAGTGATTATAAGTCAATGCGTAACAAGTCAGATTTGGTCAAATGAAATAAAAGCAAAACGCATTCTAAGCTGATCTTAGCACTTTCAATGTGCTTAAAACTTAGATGCTTCTCAGCACAGGCTGGCTGGTTACTTTTCAGTCAGGCTCTCCCCTTTTGATCAGCGTTTCAGTCGCTTGGTGGTGGTGTCTGTAGATGTAGGTGGAAGAGAGAGAGCATGGCAAAATGTCTCTCCCTTTTACCATGTCCTTTCTTTCCTCTTGACTTTGCCCGTCCCGTCCCGTCCCCTCCCCTCCCCGCTTCAGAGTCAGGTGAGCATTACCTCATCGCAATCCCAAACTGTCCAAAGGAAGGGGTTGACTCCCCTCAAGGGTCTAACCGATTCTTTTGTTGCTGCCTAAGCCAGTGTCCATTGTTCCTGTGATGCTGGGCTGGGTTTGTCCCATCCATGCCCTGACGAGGTGTGAACTGCCTCTCTGTTCTTGGAGAGTTTTTGCATGGGCTTGCTTTAAGCCATGAGGATACATTTTCAGCCTCATAACTAAACACATGAAATTATAACCTATAACCTTACTATAACATTACTGCAACAATTACTATAACTTCACTATAACAACCATGCTCAGTGAATTATGAGCCTTCCAAAGACACCCAACATGACAAACTTTGCACTGGATACCACATAATCATTTTATAAAGATGAACATGGGGGTGTAGGGTGTTCCTCCTGAGGCACAGAGCATCACAGAGTGTTAGTTTTAATTTAAGTATATTGGATATATATTATTTATCAATTGGTATTGGAGATAATAATAATAAAATAACCACCTGTGGCATGGGTCTATTTGAAGGGGTTTATTCCTGGAGGTTCCCAAGGTACACCACTGTGTGTGTACAGGGCCCACCCAGGTGGAGGCACTGCCAATTTTAACTTCCTTTAGGAGTAAAGGGACTGCAGCAGAGGGTGGCTAGAGGATTCCCACTTATCCAACATCACTATTGGGATACTCAGGATCTCCTTTAATGTCAACAACATCAGGTGCCCAGGCACACAGGTGAGTGTTGCCTGCTCCTGAGTAACCCAGGGAAGAAAGGGGAGGTTATATAACGTTTAAGAAAAGTTTTGTAAATGAGTTCCAATAATTCATGGATTAGGGACCCAATTTTATTGGGTTCCATGGGCTTCTGTATAGATTATTTAGGTTAATCTTTCTATCTACCCAATGGGACTCACCGCTTAGTTTTGCAGAGATGCTTAGTTTTGCAGTTCTCAAACTGTGGATTTGTGTCCCCAGAGATAACGTGCTTGTTAACAGAAAAAATGTTTTTAAATAAATAAATAAATAAATAATATATAGCGGTGAGAAATAACAGACCTCAACTCTATTGTCCCTCTGCAAATTTGTGTACACAGAATCAATCCCCTACCTCTCTCTAAAAGTGCAAAGTTTCAAAAAGTTCAGTGCATAGAAGGTTGTTGGGGGCAGAATAGATCTGGATAAGGAGAAGAAGTCTGGAGATAAATGTGAGAAGGGAGGGACAGGCAGTAGAAACAAAAGTGAAACTGTTTGAGCAGCATATTCCAGAAGTCTTGAGGTCTTTCTGAGTGTAACCTTCATTGATTTGAGATCTACCATACCATTCTCTCCCTAGAAGGGAAAACCTATAATGGTAGCAGGCCATAAAAGAGACCCAGTTTGCGGATATTTTAATGAAGTTCCTCTACATGTGGGTAAGACAGGCATGCATGCAAAATGCAAACTGTGCAACAAAGAAATGCAAGGCCTGGTTGCCTGAATGAAACAACATCATGAGAAGTGTTCCTTCTCAGGAGGAAGCTGCGTTGAAGATAATGAAAGGAACATGTCTGAACATGCAGGATCTTCAGGTTGGTAAACTTCTTCATACTTCTTTCTTAAGGATTGCCTGTCTTCCTTCTGGACTACTCTTGAATTGTCACGTTTGAGCAAAAAAAAAAAAAAAAAAAGTACCATAGAGTAACAACTATCATTTTAGATGAAGTTGTGATAAAAAATAAATAGCTGAAATAGGCAGATCTTCCTTTTACAATTTCACTGTTAAAGTAGTACTGAGTGTCAGTGAATGCAATGAGTAATACTAAATGAACAGTATGGTAATAATAATTAAATAACTGCATTGACTTGTTTTGTTTAGGAGAATCCATCCTTAACATACAGGATTCTGAAGACTATCCACCTTCAAGATCACCATCATTTTCTATAGTTTCAGAGTTATTTGCCAATGATAGTGTTTCAGTCACATCATGTAGGTCACGTAGCCACAGTATATCACCTGTAGCAAAAAGAAAAAAAATTCTCCATCATCCAGAAACAACCATAGATAAATTTGTGATAAGAACTAGCAGATTACAAAAAAGAGGTAATTAATGAAAAAATTTCCCAATTTGTTTATGCAGTAAACTCTCCTTTCCATATGATTGAGAACTCACACTTCATTAATATGGTTCAGTCATTAAGACCAGGATACGGTCCACCCAACAGAGCAGATGTTGCAGGCAAATTGCTGGATAAAGTGTATGAAAGAGAAATTGAGCAGTGTGCAAAAGGTCTAGAGGGTAAAATTGTTAACCTGAATCTTGATGGGTGTAGCAATGTCCACAATGATCCTGTTGTATGTGCTTGTGTGACAACAGAAGAAGGGAATGTCTTCCTTACAGAAACAATTGATATATCAGGAAATGCACACACAGCAGAATACTTACAAGAAGCAGCAGTAAAAGCTATAACAAACTGTGAAAAAAAATTCAAATGTCTAGTATGCACAGACAATGCTGCAAATGTATTGAAGATGAGAAGAAATTTAGAAGAGAGTTCCAAGCTAATAACATACGGTTGCAGTGCTCATTTGATGCACCTCCTAGCCAAAGACTTCAGTGTTCCAGAAATAAAGGCTAATGTTGTTGAAATTGCAAAATACTTCCGTAACAACCACTTTGCAGCAGCTGCTCTGAAAAAAGTGGGAGGAACCAAGCTAATTCTCCCACAAGACGTGCAGTGGAACTCAGTAGTTGTTATATCCTTGGGGGCAGCCGGTTTAGGAAGAAATCACTTGAGGCCAGACAGCAGACAGCTAACAAAACTACCATTTTATTTACAGACTCAGAGAACTCACCCAGCCGGCTGAAGCTGGCTGAGCTATCCCCTAATAATCTAACTCAGTTACCATAGGAACCAAAAACCATGACAACCAAATACACAACAGTAGTGGACTGTTTTGAGCACTATATCAATAATTGGCCTAATCTGATGACAGTTTGTGGACAAAATCGTGAAAAAATAGATGGCACTATCATAGCAAAAGTTCTCAACATTGGGCTTAAGAGAAATTTTGAACACATGCTGAGTACTCTGAAGCCTATTTCTGTAGCCTTGAACAAAAGGCAGGGAAATAGCTGTTATACTGCTGACACTGTTGAAATTTGGAAGGAACTGAGTGAGATCTTAAAAAGAGAAATATGCAATGACAGAGTTAAATTACAAGCGTTAAAAAAAAACTGAATGGGACAAGCACTATCTCCAGCTCATTTTCTTGCAAATATTCTCTATACTTCGTACCAGAGCTTACACCTAGGCAAGACAAAGAAAGGGTGGGAGGGGAAACCAGTGAAGTGACTTGCCCTAGGTAATATAGTAGGTCAGTGGCAGATTCAGAAACCAAGCTCTCCCGGCTCCTAGTCCAGTGCCCTATCCTCTGAACCACACTGCCCTTTTCAGTGCATTCTATATCTTATTTGTGTTGTCTTGCCTATATAGATTGCAGGTTTCTCACAACAGGGCTGCTTCTTTGTGCATCTTATACAGTTTTGAGTACAGTACTCCTGGGGGAAATTCTGCATCACTGTGTGTGAACAGAATTCATTTCTTTGTTTTCCTGCAGAAAAATGACTTTTGACAGGGAAGCTGCAAGAGCAGTCACATGCCCCTCCCCAGCAGCGGAGGCAGGTTGGTTTGGGCACCTGGAGCAGCCAGAAGAGACATAAATCACTGCCGGCAGTGGAGGGGGGTTGGGCATGTGAAAGAAACACTCTGTCCCTCCTGCTCACTATGGCGACACTTAGTGTAGATGGTTCTGTCCCCTCAGGCAGAGCAGAATGTAGCAGCCTGTCAGCTTAGTAAATTGTTCCCATTGTTTTTGTGAATTCCCCCAAGAGTATAAAACAGATGTAAAAGTTTTAAGGCTTCTTTACATTGCCACAGTGGTATAAAACTGTAAAGCAATGGTCTCAAGTTGCAGTGGGGGAGGTCTAGGTTGGATATTAGGAAACACTATTTCAATAGGAGGGTGGTGAAACACTGGAATGGGTTACCTAGGGAGGTGGTGGAATCTCCAGCCTTAGAGGTTTTTAAGGCCTGGCTTGACAAAGCCTTGCGTGGGATGATTTAGTTGGTGTTGGTCCTGCACAGGGGACTGGGCTAGATGACCTCCTGAGGTCTCTTCCAAACCTAATATTCTATGAAAGGAGAGTAAGGCCTTATAAATGCTTATGGTTGTACTTTAGTGATTAGAACTGGTCTAAATTTTTGGACTGAAATAAATGTGCTCCATAAACTGTTTGCGACTCATCTTTCAGGTGATGGTCAGTAGTCACTATAAATTGTGAGTTTGATTTCCCAGCTGTCACTTGCTCTTCAATTGCCTATGATGCAACACTGAGTGCATGGCTGCATATATTTGTTGACTAATAACTAGAAATAAAGGGTCAAACCTAGCTACATTACTATTAGGCGAGGGGGTTTGGGAATTTCCTCTAGTGCTCCTCATGCCTAGTCTCCCTCTGTTGTAGTGTAGTTTAAATAAATTACCTAAATAAATGAAAGCAGCAGAGTGGATGTGATTTAAATCATGAGTTAGGAAGACTCAATTTAATCATGGATTTCTACATAAAAGTGCATTCTTGTTGGTTGTTATAACCTTAATACATATGCTTCACAACTCGAGATAGATTTTAGGTTTCATTTTTTAGAAGGTACACACTATACATTTTTAAGTGATTTATTTTGAAAACTTTTCAGATTAGTTTTACAGCTATATCAGAAAATGAATGATTGTTTGGTTATTTCATTTACCAAAGGTATTTAAGCAGATGTTTATGAAGTCATTGGGAGGTGAACTATCTCCAATTCAACAGGTTAATCATTAATATTTGGAGGATTTTCTTGCCATGTTGTATTAGGAGAAGAACATCACCAGACAGACATTAAAATTATTGTATTTAACTAAAACAACATTATGATTCTGGATTTTTTTCTTCAATAGCCCACATAATATTTTAACAAAAACAAGCATATGAATTTTTGAATTTAGTTAAACAGTCAACAAAAACAAACCTGATTTTACAAACACTGCTGTGCTGTGGGAGGGGTTAGCCTTGCTCATCCTTGAGAATATTTCATTAACTTGCTCATCCTTAAGAAAGGATTTCAAGTGGTAGCAATGCAAAAAGCCCAAGGGGTTGTTTACAGATGCAGAAATATTGGTAGGGAAATGTGCAGCAGTTGATTCTTGCAGCAACTGGCCCTGAGTTTTTGAAGAACTGTAGAATCTTGTCTGTTCCTGATGATCTAATTACTGTGTGAATTATCATGCAGATTAAGTACAGGCAAGTTTAATTAATTCCATGCAATAAATCATAGTGAAATGGGTCACAAAGTAAAGTATAAATATGACGCATCTTTCAATCTACACTGAATTTTTTTAAAACTTCTCCTTTTGTTTGAAATAAATCCTTCCAGTGCTGACCCAGGTCAATAACAATTTGATCTTACCCATTAAAAGACAAATTAATCACACTCACCCCTACACTTTAAGATAGGCCCATCATTTGAGTCTCACTTTATTACTATTATTTCAAATGCGTGCATTTTTCCTTTTGAAAACTGATGAGTGGAAACTGCATCCACACTTCTGCCTATGGCTACTGTGACTGTGCTGCAATTTAGCCCCAATTAAAAACCTTGATTTTCTTTTATCCTTTGGTTGAAATATTAAGGGTAATATATTCTTACCTTGATACATACAATGCTGGAGCATCAAAATAGTTTCTAACATTTGCTTCACAATAAGAGCCATCAGAAATTAGACCAGGACAAAAGTTATTTCTGTGTTATAATACTTAGCAATTAACAAGCCTGATTCTTCACTGCTTTGCAGCCTGTGAAATCACTCACACCTGTGCTGTGTCAAATGCTCCTGCCTACTTCCCCTGTAAATGGAAAATTCAGATTTAGTAGCATTTTACCCCCTCTTTATGCAGGTATCAATATTATTATTAGTGTTACTGTAGCAGGTAGAACTCCCCCACCAAGATGGGGGTCTGCTTTGCATCAGGCACCATACAATCATTCAGGCAGTGCGAGTGCTTAATTTGTAATGAAAAAGGTGCTGGGACTCAATTTTTTTTTAAAAACTTTCATAACTGACAAGCTCAGAAGTGCCAGGCTCAGCCCTGGCATAAATTAAGCATTGGTCACTGCCCCCAAAGAGTTTTCACTTTAAACAGAGAGCAGCAGGGGAAACAGAGGCCCCATGGTCACACAGCAGCCTAGATACAGAGCCAGGAATTAGAAGCAAGGTCTCCTGACTCCCCTTCCTACATTGGACCCCACTTGTCTCCCCTCTGTAAGTGATTACACAAAGTCCACATCTTCCCACTCCCTTACAGACATTAATTAAAAACCTCACAACACCACTGCGAGCCAGGGCTGAAGAAGTGGGTTTTTTACCCACAAAAGCTTATGCCCAAATAAATCTGTTAGTCTTTAAGGTGCTACCGGACTCCTTGTTTTTGTGGATACAGACTAACAGGGCTACTCCCTGATACTTGAGGGCTGATTTCTCATCCCCATTTTACAGGTAGGGTCACACACCCAAACAGGCCGGCTGCTGGTCACGCAGGGATTTGAAACGAGCTGAGCAGAGTGTGTGTCTCCGTAGCCCAGGGCTCCTCACTGCAGTGCTGGTCTCTCTCTCCAACAGGGTGTTTCCTGCAGCCCCCAGGGCCACCTGTTTCCAGCGCTGGCTCCCTCCCCTGGGATCTCTACCTCTCTCAAAAGATCAAACTTCCCCCCTCACCCAGGTCTTGACAAAGCCCCTCCAGCCAGGCGGCTCCTTCGCTGCCAAAGCCCGAACGCGCCTCAATGGCTCAGAGCAAATATTTGCCTCGCTCCCGGGTGACCTAAGGGACTCCGCCGCCTTGGGACAGGGCCCGCCCCTGCGCACACGCGATTGGTCCCGGCGCCCCGTTCGGCCTGTGGCGCCCCGCCGGGGTTAGCTCCGCGGGCTGTCACTCACGCAGGTGTTGGCCAGGGCCAGGCCCCCAGGTGCGGGCGGTGCCCGCTCCCGTGGGACTTGGCGCTTCCCGCAAGCGGGGCGGGGCAGGAGCTGAGGGGACAGAGCCGGTCCCCCAGCCCGTGCGCGGCGATGGCTGGAGCCCCGCGCGGGCTCGATCTCACCTTCCTCAGCGAGCAGGAAGCCCGGCAGATTTTCCAGGTGCTGGAGCGGGACGCGGAGCTGAAAAGGGCCGAGAAGGACCGGATCAGGTAGGAGGCGTCGATCCTGACCCCGGTGGGCTCCTGCCTCGCTCGCTGGGACGGCAGAGGCAGCGCTCCCGAGCCCCCCTCACCCCGTCCTGCCTCCCCGCGGCCGCTGCTGCCCCGCCGCGCTGGCGAGCCAGGCTGGGCTGTTTGGAGCGTGTCAGACCCGCGAGCCCCGCGAACAGCGGCCCTGGCTCCCCCAGGCTGGGTGCACGGCGGCGGGTGTGTGCGTGGGTGGCCCCCATGGGCTGGGTGGGTGCAGGGCAGGGTGTTAGGCCGTATTTGTTTGTGGGTGTGTCGGCGGGAGGAGGGGGGGGTGCAGCTCCCCTGCCCAGCTAGTGGCCCCCCAAAGCCGGCACGTTAGCGGGAGGCAGGATTTGGGAGCAGCCTTAGAGACACAGCTACGGGCTGGGTAAGAAGCGTGTGTGTCTGTGGCGAGTGGGGCACTGAGGGCTCTGCCGGGCCTCCCCCCCTCCCAGCAGGGGAGGCTGTTCTGTCACCTCACCTGTCAGTGACAGAGGGTGTTGGCTGAAGGTTGATTCCTGCCGGAGCGAGGATGGCATGAATACTTGATAAGGGCTGTAAGGAAATGATCCATGTCCCTGTGACAGTCTCAGGCACATACCACATTGACTCTTGGCACCTCTCCAAAACCAAAGTAGAGGCCTCCACTGATCGAAACAGGTAATAAGGCGATTTGCCACTAGGTCACCTGTTTGATTTCATCCCAGGTCAGTGATGGCCATGGGTGACTTAGTGACCGAGGTGAAATAACTGGGTGGCCTTAGTCCAGTTCCTAATGGACAGGTGTATACATCCCATAACCACCAACACTGGTTACTTGTTGCCAGTGAAAGCAGCGACCAAGCACTGAACAGAAATAGCTGGTGATCCTCCAGGTCAGATTTGAGGTGCTGGTGAAATAGAGTTGGGAAGGCTGCCCTGAGTGCTGCACCTGTTCTCCAGGGTTCCCCCTCTGGCATCTTTCATGAGGGTGACATTCACTTAAAACTTTAAAAGGAAGGCAAAGGTCATCTGAAATGAAGCACCTCAGCAGACTGGACTTGCCTGACATATTACAGGGGGCTTGGTTAAACACATGGGGGTAAATTCAGGACTGACTTATACACTGTGTAACCCCAGTGAAATCCAAGGCTTTCCTCTGAATGGGAGCTTGGTGTTTGCCTTTCTTCAGTCACTAGCTAGTTTCTGTGTGATTTGTCCTGTTATGATAAGATAGGGAGGGGAAGATTGGCCAGGCGTGACTGTTTGCAAGGCTGGAAACATTGTGAGGTAGAAATGTTGGCCAAGATTTTTGAAAATGGGCACCTAAAGTGAGGCTCCTAAGTCCACAATTAGGCATATAAATAAGCTTTTCAAAAGAACTGAGTACGCCTTTTGAATTCAATAGACTTACACCTACTACCAAGTCTGAATTTGGTCCTACATTTCTATATTTATGGTTCTGTTTTTCTCTTTATGCAAAGGCTATCCAGGTAAGCTTAACACGTAATGGGGTATTTCTACTGATAGATTGTTGAGCTGGAGGTCTACTTTTAAATTTCAGTTAAGTTAGCCTTAGAATGTAAGCTGAGCAGAAATAGCCTCTTGTGGTTAAGGCACTGGATTGGGATCTGGGTTAAGTTCTTGGCTCAGCCAGAGTCTTCCTGTGTGACCTTGGGCAAGTCACTTAATCTGTCTGTGCCTCAGTTTCCTGTCTGAAAAATAATAATTCTTTCTAACACCATTTGTTTGCTTTACCTATTTAGATTGTAAGTGCTTCAGATAACAGTACAGGGGGCTATGATAAGGCTGTGTGTCTGTCATGGAAGTCATGGATTCTGTGATTTTCCGTGACCTCTGTGACTTCTGCAGTGGCTGGTGTAGCTGGCTCTGGGGCTACTTGGGCAGACCCTTAGGCCAGCAGCAGCAGCAATTTGGGTGTGGGATGGGGCTCAGGGCTGGGGTAGGGGGTTGGGGTGCGCAGGGGCACTTATCCTGAAAGTGGCCGGCATGTCCCTGCTGCTCCTAGGCGGAGGGGCCAGGGGGCTCTGCATGCTGCGGTTCCCGACCAATGGGAGCTGCGGAGCCAGTGCCTGGCCTTTCCTCCCTCTAATAGCTGCAGGGACATGGTGGCCACTTCCGAGGAGCTGGGTAGGGAGCCTGCTAGCCCCACCAAGCTTCCTGCCTTCCTCCCCACCCAGCACCAGCCGGGGTCCTGGGCCACACGCTGCTGCATGCTTCCTCCCCAGCACCCGTGGCGCACCCAGACTGCCCCCTCTCCCGAGCACCCGCAGCCACCCGGCTCAAGTTTTTGTTAGAGGTATATAGTACAAGTCATGGAAAGGTCATGAGTTGTGAGTTTTTGTTTAGTGCCCATGACCTGTCCATGACTTTTACTAAAAATACCCATGCGGGGGGCCATGGAGTCCATCTAGATTGTTTCCCTGTAGTGGGTTTTGTGAGGTAGAACTGCACAGGCCTGAGGTACCCACCCAACTAAATAGATCCACTGACCCTTTCGTAGGAGTGTGTTGAATGCAAGCTTCTCAAGGCAGGGAGCTGTTTGTGATACCCTTCATGTGATTATACAGTGCCACACACACTGAAAGTGCTATAGAAATAGTAAATTAGACATAATTAAACTTTTTTTTTTAATATGTTTCTAACGTGTTTGTGCCTGTGAAAAGACTGTCTTCATTGGTATAAGAACATAACATAAGAACGGCCATACCAGGTCAGACCAAAGGTCCATCTAGCCCAGTATCTGTCTACCGACAGTGGCCAATGCCAGGTGCCCCAGAGGGAGTGAACCTAACAGGCAATGATCAAGTGATCGCTCTCCTGCCATCCATCTCCATCCTCTGACGAACAGAGGCTAGGGACACCATTCTTACCCATCCTGGCTAATAGCCATTTATGGACTTAGCCACCATGAATTTATCCAGTCCCGTTTTAAACATTGTTATAGTCCTAGCCTTCACAACCTCCTCAGGTAAGGAGTTCCACAAGTTGACTGTGCGCTGCGTGAAGAAGAACTTCCTTTTATTTGTTTTAAACCTGCTGCCTATTAATTTCATTTGGTGACCCCTAGTTCTTGTATTATGGGAATAAGTAAATAACTTTTCCTTATCCACTTTCTCAACATCACTCATGATCTTATATACCTCTATCATATCCCCCCTTAGTCTTCTCTTTTCCAAGATGAAGAGTCCTAGCCTCTTTAATCTTTCCTCGTATGGGACCCTCTCTAACCCCCTAATCATTTTAGTTGCCCTTTTCTGAACCTTTTCTAGTGCTAGAATATCTTTTTTGAGGTGAGGAGACCACATCTGTACACAGTATTCGAGATGTGGGCGTACCATGGATTTATATAAGGGCAATAATATATTCTCAGTCTTATTCTCTATCCCCTTTTTAATGATTCCTAACATCCTGTTTGCTTTTTTGACCGCCTCTGCACACTGCGTGGACATCTTCAGAGAACTATCCATGATGACGCCAAGATCTTTTTCCTGACTCGTTGTAGCTAAATTAGCCCCCATCATGTTGTATGTATAGTTGGGGTTATTTTTTCCAATGTGCATTACTTTACATTTATCCACATTAAATTTCATTTGCCATTTTGTTGCCCAATCACTTAGTTTTGTGAGATCTTTTTGAAGTTCTTCACAATCTGCTTTGGTCTTAACTATCTTGAGTAGTTTAGTATCATCTGCAAACTTTGCCACCTCACTGTTTACCCCTTTCTCCAGATCATTTATGAATAAATTAAATAGGATTGGTCCTAGGACTGACCCTTGGGGAACACCACTAGTTACCCCTCTCCATTCTGAGAATTTACCATTATTCCTACCCTTTGTTCCCTGTCCTTTAACCAGTTCTCAATCCATGAAAGGACCTTCCCTTTTATCCCATGACAGCTTAATTTATGTAAGATCCTTTGGTGAGGGACCTTGTCAAAGGCTTTCTGGAAATCTAAGTACACTACGTCCACCGGATCCCCCTTGTCCACATGTTTGTTGACTCCTTCAAAGAACTCTAATAGATTAGTAAGACACGATTTCCCTTTACAGAAACCATGTTGACTAATGTCATATCCTTTTTCAACTCCAGATTAATTCATAAAGGCCCATGGATTGTCTAGAAAGGTAGAGAGTTAGTGCACAGAAAATTGGGGTGTAAATCTATAGTGCACTAACTGGCCATGTGGATTCTGCTACCATACACTAAGAGTTCCCTTGTACGGTTTGACATACTCCTGAATGGGATCAGATTCTAGCCCCTTTGGGGCCGCACCCTAGAGTGCAGTCAGGTAAGGGATGGCATTATCTGGTAGCAGCAGCACCAAAGAGTGGAGCTAGGGGAAGGAGAGGTGGGGCTGTTGCCTTCTCCATTGAATGGCTACAGCAAGTCTGAGGTCAGGCCAGGCATACCCACAGGCTGCCTTTCCAGTCATCTCTGGAGCTAAAGAAAATTTGCTTCAAATTGTCTGAGCACAGCTCAGCCTCAGTACAGACAACAACTTCCACCAGTGGATTGGCACCAGGGGCCTAAGTGGAGAAAGCTAAGGCAGAGGGAGTGAGGAGATGGCCGGTGAGCCCTTTAAAAGAAGCAGGGCTGTAACCTGGCAAGGTGGCAGCAGGCTCCCTGTTCATTTCCACAAGGACCAGGAAAGAAAAGCTTGGAGGAACAGCAGAGGATCCATGATGGGCAGGTATTGAATTTATTTAATAGGAAGAGCCCCAAATTGTTTAGGTAGTTGATTTTTATTTAGCTTAACAGACTCAAGGAGTGCAATCACTTTTTCTAATCCTTTAGTAAGGCACTGTGTCAAATCCTTAAGGCATTTTCCTGGCTCTCCTAAACCCTCTCCAAATTAGCAGCATCCTTCTTGAATTGTGGGCACCAGAACTGGACACCGTATTCCAGCAGCCGTTGTACCAGTGCCAGATACAGAGAGGGAAAAAAACCTCTGTACTCCTACTCAAGATTCCCCTGTTTATGCATCCATGGATAGGATTAACCCTTTTGACCACCGTGTCACACTGGTAGCTCCTATTCAGCACATTAGCCACTATGACCCCCAAATCTTTTTCAGTTACTGCTTCCCAGGATAGAGTCCCCCATCCTGTAAATTAGTCTATATTTTTGTTCCTAGATGTATACATTTAGCATATTAAAACAGATATTGTTTGCTTGCACCCATTTTATCAAACAATCCCGATTGCTCTGTATCAGTGACCTGTCCTCTTTTTTATTTACCACTCCCCCAATTTTTGTATCATTTGCAAATGTTATCAGTAATGTTTCTCTGTTTTCTTCAATTTCTAATATTGATAAAAATGTTAAATAGCATAGGGCCAAGAACTCATGCCTGCAGGACCCCACTGGAAACGCACCTGCTTGAGGATTATTCCCAGTTTACAGTTACATTTTGAGATCTATCAGTTAGCCAGTTTTGAATCCATTTAATGTGTGCCATGTCGATTTTACATTGTTCTAGTTTGTTAATCAAAATGTTGTGCAGTACAAACGCCTTAGAGAAGCCTAAGTATATTACATCAATATTATTACTTTTATCAACCAAACTTGTAACTTTTATTAAAAAAATCAAGTAAGTTTGACAGGATCTATTTTCCATAAACCCCATGTTGATTTACATTAATTATATCACCTTCCTTTAATTCTTGGGTCCTGTATCAGTGCTCCCTTTTCTTGCCCAGGATCGATATTAGACTAACAGACCTATTATTACCCATTTATCCTTTCTAAATATTGGCACAAAATTAGCTTTTTTTCCAGTCTTCTCGAACTTCCCCAGTGTTGCAAGATGTATTAAATATCAACATTAACAGTCCAGTGAGTTCCCCAGGCAGCTCTTTTAAAACTCTTGGTTGCAAGTTATCTGGAGCTGCTGACTTTAAAATATCTAACTTTAGTAGCTGCTGTTTGACATCTTCCTGAGATAATAGAGGAAAGGAAAGAGTGTTGTATAATGAGACTTTATCTGTTTCCCCAAATACATACCAGAAATATTTATTGAACACTTCTATTTTTTCTCCATTATTATTGATGATTCTACCATTTCCAGTATGATTTGGATTCTTTTTGTTCCTAATATACTTATATTCTGTATTGTCCTTAACTCTGCTGGCTATAGCTTTCTCCTTGTGTCCTTTTGCTTCCCTTACAAATGTTCTGCAATTCCTAGCTTCTGATTTATATTCATCACTATCAACTTCCCCTTTCTTCCATTTGTTTTTTTTAATATATATTATAGCTGCCTTCACTTACCCTCTAAACCAGGTTGGGTTTTTTAACCAGTATGGCCTTCTTCCTTGATTGTGGCTTTTTGGAGATCTAGTAGAGCAGTGGCTTTCGAACTTTTTTTCTGAGGGCCCAATTGAAGAAAATTGTTGATGTCTGTGACCCAGTAGAGCTGGGGATGAGGGGTTTGAGGTGTGGGAGGAGCTCAGGACTGGGGCAGAGGATTGCAGTGTGGGGGTAAGGGCTGCAGGGTGGGGCTGGGAATGAGGGGATCAGGGCTCTGGGCTGGGGGTGCAGACTCTTGGGTGGGGCCGGTGATGAGGGGTTTGAGGTACAGGAAGGGGTTCCAGGTTTGGGGGGTTTCAGGGCTGGGGCAGGGGATTGGGGCGCGGGGTTGGTTTGCAGACTTACCTCTGGAAGCTCCCGGTCAGTGGCACAGCTGGGGTGCACAGGTAGGCTTCCCACCTGTCCTGGCACCACGGACTGTGCTGCACCCTGGAAGCAGCCAGCAGCATGTCTGGCTCCTAGATGGAGGTCCACAAGCGGTTTTGCGCAACTCTCGCCTTCAGGCCAATGGGAGTGCAGAGCCGGTGCTCAGGGCAGGGGCAGCACGCGGAGCCCCATGGCCCTCCTGCCTAGAAGCCGAACCCACTGCTGGCCGCTTCCAGTGTGCAGCGTGGTGTCGGAACAGATAGGCACTAGCCTGCCTTAGCTGGGCAGCACCGCCGACAGTACTTTTAATGTCCTAGTCAGTGGTGCTGATCAGAGTGACCCAGTGCCTGACATGCCGCGACCCAGTACTCTCTCGTGACCCAAACTTTGAAAAACGGTGTAGTAGAGTGTTCTTAAACCGTTGTCATTTAGATTTTTCTGATTACTTTTTTTTTTCTCCCAGATTTGGCTTATAATTGTTTTCAGCTGTATGACATTTAAAGCACCAAGTGTATATATTACTGCATACAACAAGTGTTATATAAGTCACCTGCATGGAAGAGCAGGGACTTGCTTTGATTTCCCTAAGCGTGTTATCATTATCTACTGAGATGGTACTTGTTTATGAAAAGTCTTTTCTCATGATCCACTAAAAACTCATTAGACTGGAAGAATAGACATGTCTTGGTTACATACAAATCAAAACCACTACAAGGGACATTATTTAAGAGAGTCACTTCTAATCAGTCAGGTTATGTCAGTAGCTACATTCCTTTACCTACCATTTGGAATTTACACACCCATACAGCATACTTTAAAAGATTATAAACATTCTTCCTCTCAATTGCATCATGAACCTATAGTTGTTTTATTACTATATTGCTAGGTATTGTGAACATCTGGGTCAGAGGCAGTGTGATAACAAGTGCAGTACATCAGCCATTCTGCAGAGACTGATTTTTTTTCCCGTCCTGCAGCTCCTATAGTAATTTATACCTGTGCACAAACAGCACAAATTGGTTATGAAACATTACCAAATCACAATAGTAGCGTTGTACACCCATAATGCACTCTGCATAAAGGTAAATGACTGAACCAGGTTCAGGACAATTGAGAATCAGGCCCACTTTCTAGAGAGCAGCAGACAGCTGTGGCATTATAATGCCCTTAATGACCTGTCACTCAAGAACTTACATTTTCTAACCTATTCATAGATCCAGTAAAAAAGATACTCCAATTTCTGCCTTGTCTACTTGTTCCCTGATATCAACATGGCACAAACTAACATCTTCACAATAAGCTATGACTGACCACACAAGATAAAACCTGAAGAGCTCTGTGTGGCTTAAAAGCTTATCTCTCGCCAACAAGTTGGTCCAATGAAAGATATTACCTCACCCACCTAGGGCTGGTCTACACTGGGGGGGGGGGGGATCGATCTAAGATATGCAACTTCAGCTACGTGAATAGTGTAGCTGAAGTCAAAGTATCTTAGATCGAGTTACCTACCGTCCTCATGGCGCGAGATCGACGTCCGCGGCTCCCTCTGTCGACTCCACTACCGCCGTTCGCATTGGTGGAGTTCCAGAGTTGACAGGAGCGCATTCGGGGATTGATATAGACGTGATATATCGATCCGAGAAATCAATTGCTACCCGCCGATACGGCCGGGAGTGAAGACGTACCCTTGTCTCGTACAAGGTAATAGTGAGATTCAGATGTCAAGATTCAGTGACACGAAGTTCCTCTCTGACTGTTCTTTCAGCCTCTGGTAATGAAGTGGTTTAATGTGCTGGAGGGGTTGTGAAACATCGCTATAGCTTGAGCTGGGTGATGAATACACTTAGCTATCATTGTCTCAGTTTGTAGTATTCTGTGCTTTAAGGGCTTGCATTATTTGACTTAAAGACAATCTGAACTCCTGATTTCTTAGCTTCCTCTGAACTCTTGCTTCCTGAGCTGTCATACAGAGGTAATTTGTGTACTCTCCATGGGGATGAATCTGGCTTCTTGCTCCTGTAGCTGCCCACTGGCAGTTTGTTATGAAGGTCCAATGGTTTCCACTTCAAAGCAGTCTGTCTGCCTATGCTCCTGCCCAGGAGAACAGACAGCAGTTAATGGAGATGGAGTTTTGGGCTTAAATAAAGGAAAAATAATATCTAGAATAAAATTCCTGCAGTAAGGAAACTCATGGATATAGTTTAATATGCTAAGTTGCTGCTTTGGAGTGGGTGGGGGGAAATGCAGGTAGCCTATTGCCGGTGACTAGAGGGGGCTCATTTTAAGATTACAGCACCAAAGACAACTATAAAGTATAGGGTGCAAGGATGCTCCTGTGGTTAAAACCCAGGGAGTCCAGAGGTAATATTTAATTTACATCAGTGATATGATAGCTTAGTTTTCTAGAATCAGTTTCTTTGTGGGCTGATTAAAATTTAACCTCTACATTCGTACTGGGTTAGGCTTTACCAGAATACAGACAGTGTTGAATTAAATGTATAAACTTGTGATTAGAGCTAGCATACACATTGTTCACACACTTATTGTTCTGTCTCCCAGATGTTTTGGCATCTGTCTGGTATGTGGTACCTCTGATTATTCCTTTGCTCTAAGGGCTTTGAAGCTGTGTGATGTACAGTAGCAGTTTTTATTGTCATAGCTCATTAAGGAAAATATATTGGACAGATTTTGTGGCTTTTTTTTACAAGGGGGCTGGGCGCGGGGTGGAGAGAGGACTTAGAGGCGGTGGAACTCCTGGAAGGGGCAGAGAAGATAAAGGAGTGCTGCTTCCACTAAAATATTCCCCAACCCCATCCATAAGACTTTCTGCAGATGCTTAATGTGAACAGGGCTCTTGCAGTTTCAGTGCTAGGACGGGGGTGGGGTGGGAGGGGAACCTCTTATTTGTGGCATTTTCTCTCCTAGAGGCAGCAATCAAATAGCCACAGCCAAGCCTTGGGTCTACGCTACAGAGTTAGGTCGAGTTAAGGCAGCTTACATCGAGCTAACTCTAAGCATCTACACTAAAATGTAGCTCCCACTGATGTAACATGCCTACTCACCAATTTAATAACTTCACCTCCGCAAGAGATGTAGCTCTTAGGTTGGCATACTTAGGTTGGCACAGTATGAGGGTAGACCAGGGGTGGGCAAACTTTTTGGCCCAAGGGCCACATCGGGGTGCAAAACTGTATGGAGGGCTGGGTAGGGAAGGCTGCGCCCCCCAAACTGCCTGGCCCCCGCCCCCATCTGCCCCTCCCACTTTCCGCCCTCAGAACCCCCCCACCCATCCACACACACCCCGCTCCTTGTCCCCTGAACGCCCCCTCCCGGGACTCCTGCCCCTAACAGCCCCCCTTGGACCCCACCTCCTATCCAACCCCCCCTGCTCCCTGTCCCCTGACTGCCCCGACCCCTATCCAATCCCCACTGTTCCCCGTCCCCTGTCCCCCAAACCTCTGCCCCATCCAACTGCCCCCTGCTCCCTGACTGCCCCCCAGGACCTCCTGCTCCATAGTCAACCCCCCCAAATCCCCTTACCATGCCGCTCAGAGCAGCATGTCTGGAGCTGTGCCTCCCGGCCGGAGCCAAACACACTGCCATGCTGTCCTGCATGAGTGCGCAGCTCCCCCTGCCCAGAGTGCTGCTCGTGTGGCGGTGTAGCTGCAGGGGAGGGGGGAAGCAGGGGAGGGGCCGGGAGCTAGCTGCCCTGCCAGGAGCTCAGGGGCCGGGCAGGACGGTCCCACGGGCCAGATGTGGCCCGCGGGCCGTAGTTTGCCCGCCTCTGGTGTAGACACTGCGTTGCTTAAATTACCTGTTGCTGCCTTTCAGAAGCTGTCCCACAATGCCCCACCATGACAGTTAAATCAGTGCACGCGCTCCTTGTGAAGATGCGGACCATCGACACAAGGCGCATAGTGTGGACACGCAGAAGCGATGTAATTACTGCAATGGCTGTATGTCAACATAACTTAGCTCAACTTAATTTTGTAATGTAGACTTGCCTTAAGATGTTCCCGCTTCAAATAGCAGTAACTGCATTCCAGGGTGCATGTGGGAGTTATGTGCAGGAGTGGGTCTCTGCCCTTTGACAGTTCAGCTCCTTAAAGTGTTATGCAGTCTGAGAGAGGAGGGCCAGAGGACTAGAGTTGAGAGGCTGATCCACGGAGTCAGGGGTTTCATTCCCAAAAATCCTTTGTACCTTTACTTTTCAGGAGTTTCCTTGCATCAGCGGGAAGAGTCTTTCCATTTACTTCTGTGGGCTTTGGATCCGGCCCTCAGAGGTAAAGCAGCGCTCTTCGGGGGGGGGGGCTGCGCACTCCGGTGGATCAAATCAAGTTTGATTATAATGCGGTTTCACCTATAACGCAGTAAGATTTTTTTTTTTGCTCTTCAGGACAGTGTTATATCGAGGTAGAGGTGTATTGTGCAATCTTCTTGTTGTGACCTTTATCCCTAACACCCTTTACTGTTCGTTTGATTATGAGTGCTGTAAAACCAGTAAATAATAGCGCCACCATGTGAAGAAATTCAGAGAAGAAAAACAAAGAAATATTGAGAGAAAATGAAAGGTGACAGGTTAAAAGGTCACTTTCTACTAGTCTACACCCAACCCTTGTATTGTTTTGCCAATCCACTATTGACACAAACTATTTTGTTCTTCCAAAAAAAATTCAGTATAAACATTTTTCAGATTTAGATGCTAATTTTGCAGAGACATAATATGCACATGTTTAATTTGACAGACCTTGAAGATGTTAGATAAATAAACCTTTGCAGGATTACAGCCTTTTACAGAAATCCCCATAGTGTGTGCATCCCAGATGTACTCAGTTTCACTTTCTGGCTCTTAATACTCCTGCAGTGTGCCTCCAACAGAAAAGTGAAATTTTCATTATCTAAGGTGAAAGAAGTGCAAGAAGAAAACGAGGATAAATAGTACATAAGTAAGATCTTAAATTCTCTCCGCTGTAATAATCTAAGCTATTGTTAGTAACACATAGAGGAATTTTTTTTAAAGATGACAACTTGCCCATGTACCTTTTAAATATCTTTTATATTGTTACAATATACATACATAAATAAATTAGTGGAACTGCTTGCTTATGCATTCTGAGGGACGTGTGATTGCAGTAACTCAGCCACAATTAACTAGATGCATAAGCCAAGGATAGAGAGTTCACCAAAGGGGCATACAGAATAAATCAGGAGAAAGGTAGTATGTTGAAATACCAGGGAAAGATGCTTTTCTTTGTAAAGAGAAATCTTGGGTCTCAATTAAGACCAAAAAATGGTTTTCTAGTGCTGTTTTTCCAATGTGTTTGTATATCCCTCACTGACGAAGCAACCCACTTCAGGTATGAGCAGAATAAAAGAATAAATTCCTTGAATGACTGCTGCAAATTAGGCCTTGTCTACACTACAAGACTATTTCGAATCTACTTAAGTCGAATTTGTGGATTCGACCTTATGAAGTCGAATTTGTATATCCACAGTAAATACAGTAATTCGAATTTCTGAGTCCACAGTAACGGGGCTGGCATCGACTTTGGAAGCGGTGCACTGTGGGAAGCTATCCCACAGTTCCCGCAGTCCCCGCTGCCCATTGGAATGCTGGGTAGAGCTCCCAATGCCTCCTGGGGGAAAAATGTGTCGAGGGTGCTTTTGGGTAACTGTTGTCATTGAACCGTCAATCACGCCCTCCCTCCCTGAAAGCGCCGGCGGGAAATCTGTTCGCGCCCTTCTCTGGTCGGTTACAGCTCGGACGCCACAGCACTGCGAGCATGGAGCCTGCTGCGATCATTGCTGCACTTATGGCCGTTGTCAACTCCTCGCACCTTATCGTCCACCTCTTCCACAGTCAGCTGCTGAGAAATCGGGCGAGGAGGCTCCGGCAGCGCGGTGAGGACAGGAATTCACAGAGTGGCGCAGACCTCTCACAAAGCAGGTTACGCCGCGCCGTGGAGATCATGGTGGCAATGGGTCAAGTTCATGGTGTGGAACGGCGATTCTGGGCCCGGGAAACAAGCACGGACTGGTGGGACCGCATAGTGCTGCAGGTCTGGGATGAATCACAGTGGCTGCGAAACTTCAGGATGCGTAAGGGCACTTTCCTTGATCTCTGTGACTTGCTGTCCCCTGCCCTGAAGCGCCAGGACACCCGGATGCGAGCAGCCCTGAGTGTGCAGAAGCGAGTGGCCATAGCCCTCTGGAAACTTCCAACGCCAGACAGCTACCGGTCAGTAGCGAACCACTTTGGCGTGGGCAAATCTACCGTGGGGGTTGCTGTGATTGAAGTAGCCCACGCAATCGTTGAGCAACTTCTCTCAAAGGTAGTGACTCTCGGAAACGTCCAGGACATCATAGATGGCTTTGCCGCGATGGGATTCCCAAACTGCGGTGGGGCTATAGATGGGACTCACATCCCTATCCTGGCACCAGCCCACCAGGCCAGCGAGTACATTAACCGAAAGGGCTACTTTTCAATGGTGCTGCAAGCACTGGTAGACCATAGGGGACGTTTTACCAACATCTTCGTTGGGTGGGCGGGCAAGGTTCATGACGCGCGTGTGTTCAGGAACTCTGGTCTGTTTAAACGCCTCCAGGCAGGTACTTTCTTCCCGGACCACAAAATAACGGTTGGGGATGTGCAGATGCCTACAGTGATCCTCGGGGACCCAGCCTACCCACTAATGCCCTGGCTCATGAAGCCCTATACAGGTGCCTTGGACAGAGAGAAGGAACTCTTCAACTACCGGCTGAGCAAGTGCAGAATGGTGGTGGAGTGTGCTTTCGGACGTCTCAAGGGGAGATGGCGGAGCTTACTGACTCGCTCGGACATCAGCGAAAAGAATATCCCCGTAGTTATTGCTGCTTGCTGTGTGCTACACAATCTCTGTGAGAGCAAGGGCGAGACCTTTTTGTCCGGATGGGAGGTTGAGGCAAATCGCCTGGCTGCAGTTTACGCTCAGCCAGACACCCGTGCCGAGAGAATATCCCAGCGGGAAGCGCTGTGTATCCGGGAGGCTTTGAAAGCAAGTTTCCTCGGAGAGCAGGGTAACCTATGACTCTCCACTTGCTTTCAAGAGAAACTGACCCTGGGCCTGTGTCTGTATGTGTCGATTTCGATCTGCGGTTACATACCCCGTTCTCCAAGTTTCCCCCAGCAAATTAATTGTAACACTCATTATTAATAAATCTTTGTTTTACTTTCCATTTCTGTTCAGGTGTTGAAACATGGACGCATACTGTGCTGGGCACGGTGTGCACTGATGTACAGACCGCTTGTTCCATAGAGGAATGACATCCTCCTGCTCCTACATAGGTCTCTGGGGTGGGGGACGGTTGCAAGTGGTTGTGCAGGAAGGGGAGGGTTTGCAGGAAGGGGTGGGTTTGCAGGAAGGGGCGAGTGGTGCCTTCTTTGGATAGGGGTTTGGATGACGGCAGTGGGCTGCGGGTTTGGGCGTAGGAAGGGGTGAGGGGTGTGGGGGAAGGGTGAGTATCTGTCCGTGGATGAGGGCTCTTGTTGGGGCTCAGGGCAGCGGAGAGGCTCGTTGCTACAGTGGAAGTGCATGGTAAGGGCAGCGTGCCTTAACATTAAGGGGGTGGCAGGCGCTAGGACCCTGGACAAGCATACACATCACAGAATGACCCGGGGCAGCATACACCACACAGAGTCACCCTGGTGCCTACTGACTGCAGTGTGTGTGTGCCCTGCAATTGATCATGTCCCCAAGTCTGTACCCTGGTAATGTAGGCTATACCGTGCAATTATAAATCCCCTCCCCCCCCATACACAAAAAAATCCTCTGACACGAAAGACGTGACCGAAACAGTGAATAACAGCAAACAGCTTTTAATAATCTAATACACAGTGGGGGGATGAAACTTGGATTTGGGACTGGGTGAGCCTGTAAGGGAAGCACTTCTACAAATTTATAGCGTGAGAGGTGTGTGGTACATTAGCGCTATGCAGTGGTGCAGTGACAGTTCTCACGGCCCCTACCGCCCCTCCGTCTTGTACTTTTGGGTGGGGGGGGGCAGGACTTCTTGGCGGGGGAGGGCGGTTGCAGATACACTGCAGGGGGGCTCTGTCCTCCTGCCTGCGGTCCTGCAGAACATCAACAAGGCGCCGGAGCGTGTCCGTTTGCTCCCTCATTAGCCCAAGCAGCGTTTGAGTCGCCTGCTGATCTTCCTGCCGCCACCTATCCTCCCGTTCGATGTGTGTGCGATGCTGTTGACATAGGGTCTCCCTCCACTGTCTCTGCTCTGCCGCCTCGGCTCTGGAGCAGGCCATCAGTTCCGCGAACATCTCGTCCCTAGTCTTTTTCTTTCGCCGCCTAATCTGCGTCAGCCTCTGCGAGGGGGATGCCGGGGCAGTCCGGGAAAGAGCCGAAGCTGTGTGATGGGAAAAGTAAGTGATTTCCTTGAACAGATACATGTTTGCGAACAGTGAACACAGTCTAGTCAGTTTATCTGAACAAGACCATACAGGGCAACAAGTCTCACGAGATCTCAGGACAAGTTCGAGATTTCGGAATATGCTCTCATTGGCTGCGGCATTGCACGGGAGAGCGGACAAGTGGGGAGAGACAGCTGAATCCGTCTAGCAGACAGTCCTGGTAAGCCTTACAGTACATTCTGCTTATCAGTTAATGGATAGCTGTGCCCTCCCGCTAAAGGCAATCTGGAAATCATATACTCTGACCCTTTTCCAGCCACTCCCGCCAGTGCACGGGAAAGATCAATGTATGCTTTTCCTATGTGGCCTACAACACGTGGCTGTTAAGCGAGGGTCATTGTTATGCAAAGTAAAAGTCAACCATTCACAACAGTAACAATACACTAATTGCCCTAATTAGATGCAGCATTTCATGAACGAGATCACCCTGAGGCGGGTCCCTCGGAGTCACAAAGAGCGGATGCTAAGGGAAGCTCTGCAGAGACCAGGACCATATGCGGCCATGCTTGTGGAGGCGATGATTCCCATGTACATAAGGATGTCCTGGCGCGGAAGAGTGTGCTTCCATGGAGCACCCAACAAGGCACCTCTCCCCAGGAACCTCCTGCGGAGGCTTTTCGAGGACCTTGATGAGACCTTTGTTGAATTGTCCCTGGAGGATTATTGTTCAATCCCTATATGTGTGGACCTACTTTTCATATAGTTTTTCATTGAAAATTTTATATATAGTATTTCTATTTTTTTATACCTGTTTTATAAAAAATAAATGTTTACATGTTTATAGCACTTACCGCCTGATCCGTCCCCTGATTCAGAGTCCGGGTTAACGGCCGGGGAGGGTTGGTAGGGGATCTCTGTGAGGGTGATGAAGAGATCCTGGCTGTCAGGGAAAGCGGTATTGTGTTCGCTGTCGCCTGCGCCGTCCTCCACAGACCCTTCCTCATCTTCCCCATCGGCGAACATCGAGGAGGAACTGTCCAGGTTCACTATGCCATCCACTGAGTCCATGGTCACTGGTGGGGCAGTGGTGGCAGACCCACCTAGAATGGCATGCAGTGCCTCGTAGAAGCGGCATGTCTGGGGCTGGGCTCCGGAGCATCCGTTTGCCGCTCTGACTTTTTGGTAGCCTTGTCTCAGGTCCTTGATTTTCACGCGGCACTGCATTGCATCCCGGCTGTATCCTTTCTCTATCATTGCTTTGGAGACCTTCTCGAAGGTCTTTGCATTCCGCTTGTTGGAGCGCAGCTCCGACAGCACAGACTCCTCGCCCCACACACCGATCAGATCCAGGACTTCCCGGTCTGTCCATGCTGGGGACCTCTTTCTATTCTTGGATTGGCCGGACTCCTCTGCTGGAGAGCTCTGCATCGTTGCAGGTGCTGCGGAGCTCGCCCCGATGTCCAGCCAGGACGTCAGATTCAAAGTGCCCAGACAGGAAAAGGAATTCAAATTTTCCCGGGTCATTTCCTGTGTGGCTGGTCAGAGAATCCAAGCTCGGATTGCTGTCCAGAGCGTCAACAGAGTGGTGCAGTGTGGGATAGCTCCCGGAGCTACTAAGTTCGATTTGCATCCACACCTAGCCTAATTCGAGCTAGCCATGTCGAATTTAGCGTTACTCCACCTGTCGGGGTGGAGTACCGAATTCGAACTAAAGAGCCCTCTAGTTCCAATTAAATGGCTTCTTGGTGTGGACGGTTGAGCGGTTAGTTCGAATTAACGCTGCTAAATTCGATTTAAAGTCCTAGTGTAGACCAGGCCTTATTTGCACTGCTGTTGCCGGCACAGAGGGCTGAGGACAGCAACAGTGGGGGTTCGTTGCCCGGTGTGCGCCGCACTAATTAACACACCAGGGTGGAGAAGCAAACCAGGTTTATTTGAGCCCAAAAAGGTGCCAGGGAGAAAAAGCATTCTCAAATCCTGCACACAGATACAAGCGGTTTTTCTCTCTTTATACATAACTTCAGCTAAGCATTCCCATCACCCCCACACTCCTCCTCTCCCCCCACCTTTCATTCCCATGCAGCAAATACACTTTGCAATAGCAATTACATTAAGCAGTTAAGTCATACTTGGCAAAAACCACTTTAGCTCGTTAGTAACTCTTCTGTGAACAGTTATCTTGTTTTATTTCTTTGATCTGTTATTCTGCCCCCCCTCCCCCTTAGCCAGGTGTAAGCAGGCCTCAACATTATCTCCTGGCAGTACCACGGTTGAGCTAGCTGTTGTACATTCCATTCTCGGTTACTGGCCTGCTAGGTTGATTAAAGTTCAAACATAAACATGGAAGCACTTTGGTCAGACATGGAGTGACTTTAGTTCATTCAGGCCTACTACAGAAGGCTTTATTGACACTTATGGCTTTCCACCCTCCTGAGTTACCTAGGGTTATGCCTAGTGACACCAACAACTTCCCCCTTTGAGAATACTCAACAAACCTCTTGGCTGAGTTTTCTCAAACTTTGAGGACAAAAAGCTATTAAGCTCTAGGGAGCTGGGGTTAGTAATGAGGGGGTATTCAGTCCCACATTCATCCTCCCCATGGACCCGGCAGGATTCGGTATGTGGGAGCCCACACCCACCGTAACCGGTCCAAATGCTTGGAAGGAGCACTGTGAATGTCCACACTTCCACCCAGAAAGTGTCCAAGTATGTCTTCATGACCACAGATCAGATGGTGCTCCTGATGCATCTGTAAGGGCAGTGGGCCAAGTCTGGTGCTCAAGATTACTCCGAATGGCCATCAGCTGGTCATTCAGGAAATCCTGAATTTCTAAACATACTAGATCCCACTGCAATGCCTTCCCAGCCTCAGTGATATTCAATACCATCTCTGTCAGTAACTTCTGGGTCACAGAACTAATGGTGGAAATGACATGTAACTCACCAACTCCAGCCTATACTTGGGTTAGCTGAACTTCAGAAATAAGGCTAGTGGCCCTTTCTGGTTGGCCCAATTTCTTATCATGTTCTTGGCTTTTAAGAATATTCCAAATGGCTGCTGCACTATTGGCCCCAGTCCACAGGGATCTGCTCAATTTTCCCTTCTTTTTCCAGAGGAAATAACCCAGGTTCTCTGTTGTACTAATCTAATGGCAGCCCCTTGTGAGCAATCTGGGTATGTAAAAGTGATCTGAAAACTGGATAAAGGCAATGTCATTTAAAATCCAATTAGGGAGGGCAATACATACTGAAGGATTTATCCAAAACACAGGGCGCAGCCTGTAGAATAAACCCCAAAATCCAATTAATACCACATTCCCAAACATGGGTCCCACAAGTTTCTTCCTGCCAGTGTATAATGCCTTGGTTGTTTTTTTTCACCAGGGTCAGTTCTCAATGTCCTTTCTGGTCAGGAATTCCTGGACTTTGGCAATGTCAGTGAAATGAGTGTTTCTTCTCCTTTCCCGAAACAGTTGTAGTTCAGCATTCTACAAGGGAGGGATTACGAGTACATCACCCTGTAATGGTTTTGCTTCTTTTAGAAAAATTCAAAGGCACAATAGATTTGTTCGTGGACAAGAGAGAGGTTTAACCAGCACGTCACCTTGTCCTTTTTCCCTGCTGTCCAGAAGGCACAGTAAAACTAGAAAAAAGGAATAGGTTAATCATCAGTAGGAGAATTCTTCTGAGGTGGAGGGGTCTTTTTGCAGTGAGAATCCTGGGTCCAGGCAGTCAGTCTTTGGCACTTCACAGCGGTGTCGGTAGTCAGCAGGACTCAATAAGGGCCTTTCCAGCATGGAGCCAAAGCAGTCTTTCGCTGGTGGAACTTTACATTGATCCTGGTTCCAAGGAGTAGCAGGGCTGCTAGGGTCTTCGGATAGTGCTTCTTTACCTGTGAGAAAAGAAACCTAACAAATTTTATTAGTGTCTTTGCAGATTTTACATCTGCTTGGGTATATTCAAGCCCCCCACCCCCTTTTTCTTGGTTGTTAGCCAAGTCTTAGCTGTGAGCAGTGTCCTTGAACGGAGTCAGCGCCTTATCCTTAGACTGAGCATGTTAACTTTTTTTTTTTTTCAGTTAACTTGTTCTTTTTCTTTTTCCCCTTTTTGGCTTCTTTTAACCTACAAAGGAAACTTTTACTTTTTACTTATACACCTTTTGTTAACAATGAACACATACACATTGCCGTTATACAGTACATTAATCTTATTAGTTAATGTATGCCACATATATCCTTTTACTAAATTAACCTTATTACAGAGCTTTGGAACAACAAGCCAGGACAAGCACACCCACTTTGAGGAGTTTATTCAATACAACCTCTAGTCCAATAACTTTCCACCATCCCCAGCCCTCTGGCTAAAAATCTAAGATAGCCAGAAGGATCCCATGTACAATATGGGGAGTGGGTTAACTTTTCATATCCTTGCTTCCAAAGACTGTTAATATACAAATTTTAATAACTTCAATTAAACAATCAATTTAAAAACTTTCAATTAAAAGATTTGGCCAATGAAGTTTCTCTTTCTCTTAAGGAACTGTACTAGACTTGAGTATATCACATTTTTCCTGATGTATTTAAACACTTTGTATTCTAAGTTGAACAAAACAAGTATCTGCATTTCAATCCAACCCTTCCACTTGATTTTAAACCAGACCATCCCATGAAAATATTAAACACAACAATTCTGGCCACGAGACAAACACCACAAGACAGAACATAGAACACAAAACATAATTTTTACTGTGCCAGCAAATCATGGTACGTTGAATGCTGTTCAGCTGGCATCAGTTTTCTCTGATTATCTGAAAGACAAGAACAGAGGTCTACCCCTTCGGGGCAGTCAATCATTGCTACCAATAATTCTGTTGCCTGAATTTATTTACAAACATTTTAAAGACACCAAGAACTTCTCTTTAGCATTTTTACAAGGTTCAACTGCTGTTCCCTCCAGCAACTACAGAGTTAACTTTGCACTCTGCCTTAAATCATTTACTTGTTCCAACCTGTTTTCCAGTCTCTCTCTCTGTTGCCTGCCCGCCTGGGCCCGATCCTGCTTTTCTCGCTGACCCGTCCCTTCCATGGGTACCAACTTGTTCCACTACCAGTTCAGCTAGGAGGGTGGGCTTCTTAACTAGCCCCCACCCTTCTGGTCTTTTCCCTAAAACATTTTTACTCACAAGACTACCCGAATCCTCACTTTTCTCCAACTACTTTATTGCCCAGTCCTGCTACAATTGGGGGTAGATCCACATGCCACCCTTCCTGGTCAACCAGGGTGGAGAGAGGAATGCTAAACCCCTCTCCAGTTCTCAGACTTACTGCGGCTGAGAGTGGGCACACCTTTAATTATACAATCCTCAACATATAACACCAACAGTACCAAACAAAGCAAACATAAAATAACAAGGGTAAAACAGCTAGATGGTGTAAATTCTGCAGGGCTCCCCCATTCTCTATTGCTCACCAAACTGTGACAAATTTCTGTTACCAATCAATCCCTCATGTCAGGTGATCAAACTGACACTGCAGGACGGTGGGGGGGGGATAGAGAAAACACACCATATAACCAAATTTTAAAGCTTCATTAAAAATAATAAAACAACAATGGAGAGTGTTGGGAACGCTCCCACATCACTCAGGAAGAACATGAATGCCCCAAGCCTTAAGCCACTTTAATACTCACACATGTCCAGACTGGCCATGTCTGTGTATAATGGTCAGAGAAGGGGGAATAGGTGGACGGGAGAATATCCTGTATACAGCCTGTTCAGAATTTCCAACATACTTCTGCTCTTGGGATGGCTGTTCTTTTACACCCTGGAATCTCCTGCGGTGTCTCTTTCAGAGATTCCAGTTCAGGTCAGCTGCCTGTCCGGCTTCGGGGTTGCAAAGACTGTTGGATCTCACTGAACCGTTAAGCTTTGCAAATGCAATCTCAGTTCTGTAACTTGTATTGCCTTTGGTTTGCCTCTGTCTCTATTTTTCCACAGCCAGCTGGGGCCGAAAGCAGTTTTTCTTTGTACTTAGCATAGTCTGCGTTGATTCTTGACCTTGTACGCAGAGCAGCTTTCTCTTTATCTCTGGGGTTAGCCGAGTTTCAAATTAACCCGTTCCTAGACAAATTGCTCAAACTGTGTCAGAGGCTCTTCTTTGGTGATTAAAAGCTCCTCTGAGATATATGATCTTATCTAGATTGAAGGTACCTTCTAATGGGCATTGTTTAGATGGATTTTCACACGTGTAAAGATTCCAATTCTCTAAATACCTGCAGGTTTTAGGACCATAATGTACGTACATGTAACATGCTGGGGTACCCTTAGGGGGTGAGGTGGAATGTTTAGACTGTCCCTCCCCCATTTTCCACTTACACACACAGAGAGGGTGCCCTGTCCGCGCTAGCAGCACATAAACTAAGGATCTCTCCCTACAGGGCACTCGCACAGGAGAGACTAACAAAGATGACCATGACTCTCCTACACCTCCCTTCAGCAAAGAGCGTCGGCTAGTCTCTGGGAGACGGCGCAGCTTACTCTGATTGCGTCCAGTGAGATGATCAGACTGTCAGTAGCCCACACAGAGAGGAAAGGGGAGGGAAGATGGGTTCACACACTCCTAGACCCAGGAAGCTTCCTTGCCGGACGATGCCAGGCCGAGTCAGCCCACCGTGGGTCGGATCTCCTAAAGATCCACTAGTTACCGGGCTTGCGTTAGAGTAGTCCTGATCACGAGCCTTCGCTTCACAAGGTACTCTGGGCATCTTCCGGTAACAATCACTCACACTGGTATACACGCACACCAAGACCATTATTTCCTATTACCACGATGCATCTTATCTTGCTGCACAGTCAATAAGTTCAGATTGCGTGAGCCCAACAGAGACAGACATCCCCACGGACAGTTCTCCTCCCAGTGCAGCTCTGGGGCATATGATGGGGGATTTTTACAAGAGCTCTCCATATAAACAGCTTCAGAAGCTACCTGTTCGCGACAAAACAGGAGTAATTGAAGGATCGTGTTATAATTAAGTGATCCTTCCAGTGGCCACCTTTCCTGGCTCTCTAGCTGATATTGAGGCCAGTCAACTGTACAGAACCTCTTCAGTTTGCTTTTAGTCAATGGATCTGATTCAAACACTTTCCAATTCATCAAAATGCATTCTAAGGGTGTACACCGTGCCCTGCCGGCTGTACCCTGTCCTTGCCCCATACCACGGGCTTGCCCTTGACCCACTATAGGACGCTCTCTCGTCTAGTGGGAATTACAACGGCTGGGCGTTCCCAGCCTTAGGCAAAAGTCCACACCACTGGACTGTTCCTACCTTATCCGCAGGACCGGTTCCTCACCGTCGCCCACAGCTGCTTCTCCACTATCTGAGTGCGTTGCACCGTTGTGTCCTCCAAGGTCGGCCTGACGCGTCTCTGCCGAGGCCCCCGGTAAAGGCACCGGTGCGCGCTGGGCGTCGGCTGTGACCATCGTCCGCCGCCATTGGAGGAGTCCGGGCAAGGCACAATTTTGCCTCGAGCCCACCCAGGGACGCCAAAACTGTTGCCGGCACAGAGGGCCGAGGACAGCAACAGTGGGGGTTCGTTGCCCGGTGTGCGCCGCACTAATTAACACACCAGGGTGGAGAAGCAAACCAGGTTTATTTGAGCCCAAAAAGGTGCCAGGGAGAAAAAGCGTTCTCAAATCCTGCACACAGATACAAGCGGTTTTTCTCTCTTTATACATAACTTCAGCTAAGCATTCCCATCACCCCCACACTCCTCCTCTCCCCCCACCTTTCATTCCCATGCAGCAAATACACTTTGCAATAGTAATTACATTAAGCAGTTAAGTCATACTTGGCAAAAACCACTTTAGCTCGTTAGTAACTCTTCTGTGAACAGTTATCTTGTTTTATTTCTTTGATCTGTTATTCTGCCCCTCCCCCCCCCCCAGCCAGGTGTAAGCAGGCCTCATCATTATCTCCTGGCAGTACCATGGTTGAGCTAGCTGTTGTACATTCCATTCTCGGTTACTGGCCTGCTAGGTTGATTAAAGTTCAAACATAAACATGGAAGCGCTTTGGTCAGACATGAAGTGACTTTAGTTCATTCAGGCCTACTACAGAAGGCTTTATTGACACTTATGGCTTTCCACCCTCCTGAGTTACCTAGGGTTATGCCTAGTGACACCAACACTGCAATAGTTGGTATCTAATGCTGTGGGCACAGTTTTGTTTTCTTTTTCATGTAGCCACTTCAGCTTTGCCTTCTCAGCCACTGGTTACCTTGAACTGATCAAGCAGCAAAGAGTCCTGTGGCACCTTATAGACTAACAGACGTTTTGGAGCATGAGCTTTCGTGAGTGAATACCCACTTCGTTGGATGCATGTATTCACCCACGAAAGCTCATGTTCCAAAACGTCTGTTAGTCTATAACAGGGGTCTCAAACATGCGGCCCGCGGGCCGCATGCGGCCCGCGGAGCTCTTCCCTGCGGCCCGCGGAGCTCCCCAGGGGAGCTCCGCAGGGGCCCCCAAGAGAAAAGCGGAGGCTCCCGCCTCCGCCCCTCTCCTGGAGCCTCGGCGCATAGAGCGCCGAGTCTCCGTCCGAGCGCCTGAGCCCTGCCCCGATCCGAGCCGCGTGGGAAGGGGGCGGGGCTGGGAGCTCTGGGCTGAGCGCTGCGCTCGGCGTGGAGCTCCCAGCCCCGCCCCCTCACCACGCGGCTCTGAGCGGGACCGCCGGAGACGCGCTCGGGTAAGGGGCGGGGGGGAAAGCGGGACCCGCCGGGGCCGGGCCGGGGGAAGGGAAGCGGGACCCGCCGGGGCCGGGCTGCGGGGTGGGGGAGGGAAGCGGGACCCGCCGGGGCCGGGCCGGGGGAAGGGAAGCGGGACCCGCCGGGGCCGGGCTGGGGGGGGGGGAAGGGAAGCGCTCAGGGCTGGGGCAGAGGATTAGGGTGCAGGGGGATGAGGGGTTCATGATGTGGGGGCGCTCAGGGCTGGGGCAGAGGATTAGGGTGTGGGGGGATGAGGGCTCTGGCTGGGGCTGAGGATTAGGGTGCAGGGTCCTAGTGCCTGCCCTCCGCCAGTACTGGCAAGGCAGGCTTCCCTTACCCTGAGCCTCTCCAACCCCAAACCCTCAGCCCCAGCCAGAGCCCTCATTCCCCCCGCACCCTAATCCTCAGCCCCAGCCCTGAGCACCCCCACATCATGAACCCCTGTGACGGAGCGATTCTGGCGGGACCCAACTGAGAGTGCCAAATCAGGACCAATTGCTCAAACAGGGCAGTCACAGCCCTAGGCTGGGGTTTTTCCACCTCTAAGGCCAACCAAACCAGCCAGACAAAAAGGACTTTGGTCTCACCCCACTGGCTAACCACAAGTCACACAAGCAATTTCCTTAGACACTCCAGTCTCCCAGCATCACCACCAGTGCACTCGTCCTGGGGATGAATGGTTATGAAAACCAACACCCCAATAAAAGAAAAAGGTTCCCTCGATCCCAAAGGACCAAGCCCCAGACCCAGGTCAATATACACATCAGATCTTACCCACAAATCACGCAGTTGCCAATCCTTTAGAATCTAAAATCTAAAGGTTTATTTACAAAGGGAAAAAGGTAGAGATGAGAGGTAGAATTGGTTAAATGGAATCAATTACATACAGTAATGGCAAAGTTCTTAGTTTAGGCTTGCAGCAGAGATGGAGTAAACTGCAGGTTCAAATTGAGTCTCTGGAACATCCCCCGGTGGGATGGGTCATTCAGTCCCTTGTGTAGAGCTTCAGTTTGTAGCAAAATCCTTCCAGAGGTCAGAAGCAGGATTGAAGACAAGATGGAGATGAAGCATCAGCCTTATATAGACTTTTCCAGGTGTAAGAATCTCTTTGTCTTCACTGTGGAAATTTACAGCAAAATGGAGCCTGGAGTCACATGGGCCAGTCCCTGCATACTTTGCTGAGTCACAAGGCGTGTCTGCCTTCTCTCCATGGGTCCATTGTGTAGCTGACGGTCCTTAATGGGCCATCAAACAGGCTAGGCAGAGCTAACACCAGCTTGTCTGGGAGGCTTCCCCCAGAAGCACAGCACAAACTTGAAATACAGACAGCATAGAGCCAACATTCATAACTTCAACTAAAAATGATACAGACATATAGACAGCATAATTATAATCAGCAACCCAGAACCTGGTCTTAGACACCTTATATGACCCCCTTTACTTAGGATTTGGAGCCACTACAGGACCTTGGTTGCAACCCATGTTCTATATGGTCCCCATTTATATCAATAACGTCACACCCCCAACGCAAAATTGATGCAGGAAGGGATGACAAAACATCGCTGACTGCATCCCAAGAGCCCCCTTTCCTTGGGTCTGTCTCACTACAGCTAGTGTTGGGCTAGAGGCCGTACCAGTGTATAACCGAAATGGTTTATCAAAGTCATGTTCAATAACATGAATGGATCTCTTTACAAACTCAAGGTATAACTTGGTTAGCTTTTGCAGCATGGTTCCTGTATGTTTCATGTGATCTTGCCAAGAGCTAAAGAACATAGCTACTTTATCCATACCAGTTCTGGCCAATGTTTTGAACCCAAATAACATTAAACCAATGTAGATATTGAGGTTGTTCATAGTACAGGAATCTTGGCATTTAGCCATGAAAGCAATATGGTAGCGTGCCTCAGTTTCCCCTTTCATACAGCACATCAGGTCTGGAATGTATTTTCCCCTGTGAAAAGTTCCAACACTGTTTACATGCATTAACTGTGAAACATCAGTATAGCAAGGCCCTTTAACATAAAGTGTGTTTTCATGTATTCCTTTCAACATGTTTAAGGGATTTTCCAAAAGATTAGGCACATTGTACATTGTTACAGTTCTTGGCCATAGCAACACATTAGTTACAAAAATTAGCATTAGCAATAACAACAAATTCATTGCAAGTGTCCATTTACAATCATGTTTGTCATGCCACACCCTTGGCTCAATACCATTGGAGTTTGGGCATTTTAGGGTTAACCTGTGGCTTCCCTTTGCAAAATTCAGTCTTCTCTTTCCTTCTGGATTAAACCCTGATTTCTCTTGCTTAACAGAATTCACTGGCTGATGGGGCGGGCCCTCTGTGCTAACAGCTATTAGCAATTCTGTCTTCTCCCTGCCAGCCAAGTAATTCGCATCAACACACACACTAGCTTTTAACTCTTCAGCTGCTATGGATTCCAAGGCTGGACTTTGTCTCACAGAGGTACCACACAAATCCAAAGAGTCTGAGGGTGAGAGCTGGCTTGCTCTCCCCTGCCTCCTCAAGCATTTAGCCATACAACTGTTCTGCTCTGAAACACCAGTAACTGAATCTGTCCTCAGATCCTGAAGCACAGACTGCTCACTTACAGATTCAGCATGGAGACATTCCTGTCCCAACAGCATTGTCTCCCCACCAACAAGCTGGCCACACACAGCCAGGTGGTTATAGGGCTGCTCAACTTCCTTAACAGCTTCTACTCCACCTGAGACCTTTTCAAAGCTGCCCACACTGGATCTCTCAAAAGGAAAGTCAGTGGATCCATTCACAACAGAAAATTTCTGGCTGTTATGAACTGAAACTTTCTTGATTAACTCACTTTTACACCCTTCAGTTGCAGTAAACTGCTTGCACAGGCTACCATGAGGATTCCTTTCCCTAGGAGCTTCTCTAAGCAGCAATTCACCCCTCACAGAAATTCTGCCCTTCCCCTCTTCACCTAGGGCTTGCTCTACAGGAACACTTCCCTGAGCAACCACAGATGCTACAGACTTTCTAGATAACAGGTTAGAAACAATCTCCTTCCCTTGGCCATGAACAAGTTCAGGAATCTTTTCCTTCTTGCTACAAGTTGTCAAACTGTCAGTCGGTAACACAATTAAATCACCTTTATGCTCTCCTTGTGCCCTGGCTGGGGTATCACCCTGATCAGACAGAGTTGCTGCACCCTTTTCCAACCACACATTAGCAACTGGCAAACCACAAGCACCAGAATTGTCTGTTCTCTGGGATTTTGCTAAGACACTAACTGGATGCAACCTAGTCACAGTGCCATTCTCCCCAGCAGACCCAAACTCAGGACCATTCCCTTCCTGGGCTTTAGCTGTATTTACAACCAACTTCGAGACAACTAAATCACCCTCAACCATCACAGGCTGAAAGGCCCCTTCTGTCTGCTTCACAGACACAGAAGAGCCGGAGACACATTCTCCTTTACCAGACACACAGCTTGGGATTTCACTTCCCTTGTCCCAGCACACAGGGCTGTTCACAGACAACTGCTTGGAGACTGGGGTAGCTTCCTTCATAGGCAAGTCAATACTCCTGACAGACACAGGCACATTCCCTCCACTGTCACATTTCTCCTCACAGGAAACAGGTAAGGGATATGGACACTCCTCTTCCACTATCCCTGTCTTCCCAAACTGCTGATTAGACAAAGCCATCAGCTCACAAGGCTGCCTAGGCTCCTTCAAACTTTCCCTACCAGGCACATTGCCACTCCCAACAGATAAGCTGCTGCTCTTTTCACTACACTGAGCTACTTTTAGCAAATCACAGTTACCCATTTCAGGTTTACTTCTACAAGCTGCACTAGCCACCAATCCATTACCCATTACGAATTTACCCTCTCCTTCCTCAGTTAGGGCTTTAACCTGACCATTTACTTTAATCTGCTCCTGAGAAACCTTTTCCTCACCAATGAGATTTTTCTGCTCTTGATCTAACTCCAGATTTCCTTCTGAGACATCAGACAGACATTCAGAAACTTCATTCCCAGACACACAGCTTATTTGCACAGACAAACAGCTATTTCCCACCAGGTTAGAATCCCCCTCTCCATAGCCATAGCAAAACGGGTTAAACACAGAGAACTGCCCAGAGTAATACCACATATCAACACAGTTATAAACTGGATTTTCCAGAGGATACAGTCTCTGCCGTTCTTCCACTGCTTTTTTGACTTGGAGCTGGAGTCTAGCAGTTTCTTGTTGCATCTTGTGAGTCTCCTCCTCAGCAGCTAGGAGCTCCAGACGTCCCTTACGAGCTTTTTCTTCTCTCTTAGCAGCCTCTTTCGCTCTCTCAGCTGCCTCTCTCGCTCTCTCAGCTGCCTCTCTCGCTCTCTCGGCCGCCTCTTTCTCCAGCTGGGCCAAGACTTGCTTCTCTTCCATTCGAATTTCTGCCAGTTCTTGCTCATAATCAAACTGCAGACTGTCTCTCAAGGCTTGCAGTTTCCTTGCTTTTCCTGATGCTCTCTGTAGCATGGTCACTGATCTTTAACCCACCAAACTCTCAATCCCAAAGTTAAAATTTGGATAGCGTGGGGTTCTGACCCAAAGCTTAATTGACCTGGTTCTGTGGATCCAAGCACGACTACGCCACTGTGACGGAGCGATTCTGGCGGGACCCAACTGAGAGTGCCAAATCAGGACCAATTGCTCAAACAGGGCAGTCACAGCCCTAGGCTGGGGTTTTTCCACCTCTAAGGCCAACCAAACCAGCCAGACAAAAAGGATTTTGGTCTCACCCCACTGGCTAACCACAAGTCACACAAGCAATTTCCTTAGACACTCCAGTCTCCCAGCATCACCACCAGTGCACTCGTCCTGGGGATGAATGGTTATGAAAACCAACACCCCAATAAAAGAAAAGGTTCCCTCGATCCCAAAGGACCAAGCCCCAGACCCAGGTCAATATACACATCAGATCTTACCCACAAATCACGCAGTTGCCAATCCTTTAGAATCTAAAATCTAAAGGTTTATTTACAAAGGGAAAAAGGTAGAGATGAGAGGTAGAATTGGTTAAATGGAATCAATTACATACAGTAATGGCAAAGTTCTTAGTTTAGGCTTGCAGCAGAGATGGAGTAAACTGCAGGTTCAAATTGAGTCTCTGGAACATCCCCCGGTGGGATGGGTCATTCAGTCCCTTGTGTAGAGCTTCAGTTTGTAGCAAAATCCTTCCAGAGGTCAGAAGCAGGATTGAAGACAAGATGGAGATGAAGCATCAGCCTTATATAGACTTTTCCAGGTGTAAGAATCTCTTTGTCTTCACTGTGGAAATTTACAGCAAAATGGAGCCTGGAGTCACATGGGCCAGTCCCTGCATACTTTGCTGAGTCACAAGGCGTGTCTGCCTTCTCTCCATGGGTCCATTGTGTAGCTGACGGTCCTTAATGGGCCATCAAACAGGCTAGGCAGAGCTAACACCAGCTTGTCTGGGAGGCTTCCCCCAGAAGCACAGCACAAACTTGAAATACAGACAGCATAGAGCCAACATTCATAACTTCAACTAAAAATGATACAGACATATAGACAGCATAATTATAATCAGCAACCCAGAACCTGGTCTTAGACACCTTATATGACCCCCTTTACTTAGGATTTGGAGCCACTACAGGACCTTGGTTGCAACCCATGTTCTATATGGTCCCCATTTATATCAATAACGTCACAACCCCTCATCCCCCTGCACCCTAATCCTCAGCCCCAGCCAGAGCCCTCATCCCCCCACACCCTAATCCTCTGCCCCAGCCCTGAGCGCCCCCACATCATGAACCCCTCATCCCCCCGCACCCTAATCCTCTGCCCCAGCCCTGAGCGCCCCCACATCATGAACCCCTCATCCACAGCCCTCACCCCACACTCCAAACCTCTTCCCTAGCCCTGAGCCCCCTCGCATCATGAACCCCTCATCCACAGCCCTCACCCCACAGCCCAACCCTCTTCCCTAGCCCTGAGCCCCCTCCTGCATCATGTACCCCTCGCCCTCAGCCCTCACCCCTGCACTCCCTCCTATCCCCAAACTCCGTCCCAAAGCCTGCACCCCCACCCCCTGCCGCAGCCTGGAGCCTGCATCGAGCACAGAGCCTGCATCCAGACCCCCTCCCCCACCCAAACTCCCTCCCAGAGCCTTAGGCAGTAAATCTAAGTGCGTGTTTTGTCCTTTGAGTGAGGTGCATTACTGAGTGTATATATTTATGAGAAGAGACAGGGCAGGGGCGGGGCCTCATGGAAGGGGTGGATTGGGGGTGGGGCCAGGGGCAGCAAGGGGGCGTGTCAGTGATGCGGCCCTCGGGCCAATGCACTAGTCCTCATGCGGCCCTCGGGGTCATTTGAGTTTGAGACCCCTGGTCTATAAGGTGCCACAGGACTCTTTGCTGCTTTTACAGATCCAGACTAATTCGGCTCCCCCTCTGATACTTGAACTGATCAGTTCTTTCTGGTCTGCCCCTCCTTCCCCCATGAAGTCTTCCTCTGTCTCTGGATACTCCAAGATGTATAGTTTGCCATTTTGTATTCAAGGATCATTTAGGGCCTGATCTTGCTCCTACTGAAATCAATGGGAGTTTTACTTTTGATTTAAGTAGAAGCAGAATTGGGTCCTCATTCACAAGTAAACAGCAGGTTGTTAGAGCATCTTTCAGGGTACGTCTACACTACGGGATTATTCCGAATTTACATAAACCGGTTTTGTAAAACAGATTGTATAAAGTCGATTGCACGCGACCACACAATGCACATTAATTCGGCGGTGTGCGTCCATGGTCCGAGGCTAGCGTCGATTTCTGGAGCGTTGCACTGTGGGTAGCTATCCCGAAGCTATCCCATAGTTCCTGCAGTGTCCCCCGCCCCTTGGAATTCTGGGTTGCGATCTCAGTGCCTGATGGGGCCAAAATCATTGTCGCGGGTGGTTCTGGGTACAGCCTCACCCCTCCCTCCGTGAAAGCAGCAGACAACCGTTTCGCGCCTTTTTTCCTGGGTGAACTGTGCAGACGCCATAGCACAGCACGCATGGACCCTGCTCAGCTCAATACCGCAATCGTGGACGTTTTAAACACCTCGCGCATTCTCTGCTGAACTAGGACCTGCAAAGCCAGGCGAGGAGGAGGCGGCTACGGCAGCGCGGCGATGAGAGTGATGAGGACACGGACACAGAATTCTCTCAAACCGCGAGCCCCTGCGCTTTGGAGATCCTGATGGTAATGGGGCAGGTTCTAGCCATTGAACGCCGATTTTGGGCCTGGGAAACAAGCACAGACCGGTGGGACCACATTGTGTTGCAGGTGTGGGACGATTCACAGTGGCTGCGAAACTTTCGCATGCGTAAGGGCACTTTCATGGAACTTTGTGACTTGCTTTCCCCTGCCCTGAAACGCCATAATACCAAGATGAGAGCAGCCCTCACAGTGGAGAAGCGAGTGGCAATAGCCCTCTGGAAGCTTGCAACGCCAGACAGCTACCGGTCAGTTGGGAATCAATTTGGAGTTGGAAAATCTACTGTGGGGGCTGCTGTGATGCAAGTAGCCAAAGCAATCATTAAGCTGCTGCTACGAAAGGTTGTGATTCTGGGAAACGTGCAGGCCATAGTGGATGGCTTTGCTGCACTGGGATTCCCTAACTGTGGTGGGGCGATAGATGGAACCCATATCCCTATCTTGGCACCGGAGTACCAGGGCACCCAGTACGTAAACCACAAGGGGTACTTTTCCATGGTGCTGCAAGCACTGGTGGATCACAAGGGACGTTTCACCAACATCCACGTGGGATGGCCAGGGAGGGTTCATGACGCTCGTGTCTTCAGAAGCACTACTCTGTTTAAATGGCTGCAGCAAGGGAATTACTTCCCAGAACAGAAAATAACAGTTGGGGATGTTGAAATGCCTGTAGTTATCCTGGGGGACCCAGCCTACCCCTTGATGCCATGGCTCATGAAGCCATACACAGGCAGCCTGGACAGTAGTCAGGAGCTGTTCAACTACAGGCTGAGCAAGTGCAGAATGGTGGTAGAATGTGCCTTTGGCCGTTTAAAGGCGCGCTGGCGGACATTACTGACTCGCTCAGACCTCAGCCAAACCAATGTCCCCATTGTTATTGCTGCTTGCTGTGTTCTCCACAATCTCTGTGAGAGTAAGGGGGAGACCTTTATGGTGGGGTGGGAGGCTGAGGCAAATCACCTGGCCGCTGATTACGCACAGCCAGACACCAGGGAGATTAGAAGAGCACACCAGGAAGCGGTGCGCATCAGAAAAGCTTTGAAAACGAGCTTCATCACTGGCCAGGGTAGGGTGTGACTGCTGTGTTTGTTTCCCCTTGATGAACCCCCACCCCCCTTGATTGACTCATTCCCTGTAAGCAACCCACCCTCCCCCTTCGATTACAGCTTGCTTATGGAAATAAAGTCACTATAGTTTAAAAATAATGTATTCTTTATTAATTCATTATGAAAAGAGGGAGAGAACTGAGAAGGTAGCCCGGGTGTGGTTTGAGAGGAGGATAGGAGGGATGGAAAAGCCCACTAAAAAAATTTCACAGTAATGACAGCCTTCTGGTTGGGCTGTCCACGGGGGTGGAGTGGGTGGGTGCACGGAGCCTCCCCCCACGCGTTCTTACATGTCTGGGTGAGGAGGATGTGGAACATGGTGAGGGTGGTTATACAGGGGCTGCAGCGGCACTCTGTGATCCTGCTGCCGTTCCTGAATCTCCACCAGATGCCGGAGCATGTCAGTTTGATCACGCAGCAGCCCCAGAGTTGCATCCCGCCACCGCTGATCTTCCTGCTGATCTTTCTGCCACCACCTCTCATCTCGGGTGTCCCTCCTGTCCTCACATTCACTGGCATCTTTCCTGTAATTTGATACCACCTCCTTCCACTCATTCAGATGAGCTCTTTCCTTGCGGGTTACTTCCATTATATCCGAGAACATGTCATCTCGCGTCTTCTTTTTCCTCCGCCTTATCTGAGCTAGCCTTTGGGATGGAGTAGGGAGGCTTGAAAAATTTGCAGCTGCATGAGGGAGGGAAAAAAGGGAGAGAAGTATTTTAAAAAGATACATTTTACAGAACAATGGTTATACTCTTTCACAGTGAACAGTACTATTCACCTTACATAGCACATGTGATTTCACTACAAGGTCGCATTTTGCATCTTAATATTGAGTGCCTGCGGCTCTGGTGTTACAGATCTCACAGACACAGGTCCGGGCATCAGAATTCAGCTTGCATGCGGCCATGGTAAGCCACTGTCTTTCGGCTTCTGCAGTGCTTTACCCCTCCCCCCAACGCATGGCTGGTACCATGAAAGCTGCTAATCACCCCCTTTCTCCCCCCCACCGCGTGGCTGTTAGCTGGGAAGATCCCTGTGAACCAAACGCGAAAAAGCTCATCGGTATTTCACTCCTCCCCTCCCCCCGCTTGGCTACGTGCAAGAAAGGATTTTTTTTTTAAGCTGCAGTCCACGAACCCAGTAGGAAAATGGCCATCTCTGTCCCCTTAATTAAATTCCTGATTTTCAACCAGGTTACCCTGAATGATATCACTCTGCTGAGGATAACACAGCGAGATAAAGAACGGATGTTTCTTGAATGCCAGCAATCACTGGGACCATACACAGCTATGCTTTGCCATGCAATGATACCTGATTACTTGCTACCTGCATGGCGTGGTAAAATGTCCTACCATGGTGGACGGAACAAGGCTGCCTTGCCCAGAAACCTTCTGCTAAGGCTTTTGGAGTACCTCCAGGAGCGCTTCATGGAGATGTCCCTGGAGGATTTCCGCTAAATCCCCAGACTTGTTAACAAACTTTTCTAATTAACTATACTGTCAGCGAATGCATCCCAAGTCCTCAGGGCAAATCAATCATTAAAAAACGCTTGCTTAAAAAACGTTTGATATTTACAAAGGTACACTCACCAGAAGTCCCCTCCATGGCTTCATTGTCTGGGATAGTGGCTTGGGAGGGCTGGGAGGGTAATTCCGTCTGGGTCAGAAAAAGCTCCTGGCCATTGGGGCTAACGGAGTGCTGTGTGCTCTCTGCAAGGTCATCGTCCTCTTCCTCCTCCTCATCTTCCCCGTCTGCATAATCCTCAGCCATGGCAGAGATTACAACCCCCACCTCGGAATCCACGGACAGGGGTGGGGTAGTTGTGGCGCAGCTCCATAAAATTGCATGCAGCTCAGCGTAGAAGCGGCATGTTTTTGGCCCTGCACTGGACCTTCCGTTTGCTTCTTTGGTTTTCTGGTAGGCTTGTCTGAGCTCCTTAACTTTCACTCTGCACTGCACTGAGTCCCTGCTATGGCCTTTTTCCATCATAGGGGGGGAGGGATGGCTCAGTTGTTTGAGCATTGGCCTGCTAAACCCAGGGTTGTGAGTTCAATCCTTGAGGGGGCCACTTAGGGATCTGGGGCAAAAATTGGTCCTGCTAGTGAAGGCAGGGGGCTGGACTTGATGACCTTTTAAGGTCCCTTCCAGTTCTAGGAGATTGGTATATCTCCAATTATTACCTTTACCTTTAGCCTTGGAAATTCTTTCAAATACTTTTTCATTTCGTCTTTTGGAATGCAGTTCTGTTAGCACTGAATCCTCTCCCCATATAACAATCAGATCCAGTACCTCCCGTGCAGTCCATGCTGGAGCTCTTTTTCGATTCTCAGGAGATTGCATTGTTACCTGTGCAGATGAGCTGTGCGTGGTCACCTGTGCTGATGAGCTCTCCACGCTGGGCAAGCAGGAAATGAATTTCAAAAGTTCGCGGGGCTTTTCCTGTGTACCTGGCCAGTGCATCCGAGTTCAGATTGCTGTCCAGAGCGGTCACAGTGGTGCACTGTGGGATACCGCCCGGAGGCCAATACCGTCGATTTGCGGCCACACTAACCCTAATCCGATATGGTAATACCAATATTAGCGCTACTCCTCTCGTTGGGGAGGAGTACAGAAACCGGTTTAAAGAGCCCTTTATATCGATATAAAGGGCCTCGTAGTGTGGACGGGTGCGGCGTTAAATCGGTTTAACGCTGCTAAAATCGGTTTAAAAGCCTAGTGTAGACCAGGCCTCAGAGGCTCTAGCTCAGCAACCCAGTCTCTGCTACCTTACTAGTTCCTTCCCTCCCCCTTCCACAGTATGAGGATGGTAGAAAAGATATTTTTCCTCTTTCTCTAGCAGTAGAAGCTCCCAGGTGTCACAACAGGAAGTGCCATGTTGAGACTGTTGCTTTCTCTGCAATTATGTTAATGATAGTAGGCTCCGTATCAAAGCACAAACAAAAACGCTCAGGTAACTTCCTCCCCATCTCCAGGCCTACATAAGAAGAATTAGAACATGTTTATGCAAATATGGAAGAAGTGTGTATTAAAAAAAATGATGAAATTGTTCACGGATTGAGCAATATATAGTTGAGATATTGTTTGAGATAAAGATGGGAAAAAGTTAGAAAAGAGGGGTCATTCAGGATTGTATCTGCTATAGTTTGTTGAACAGCCAACACAGTCAGCCTTCTGGGTGAAGTCCTTGGAAATAATTAGGGTCCTACCAAATTCACAGCCATGAAAAACGCATCACAGACCATGAAATCTGGTCTTCTGTGTACTTCACCCTGTACTATACAGATTTCACAGGGGAGACCAGTGTTATTCAAACTGGGGATCCTGACCCAAAAAGGGGTCATGGGGGGGGGGAAAGGGGCTGCAAGGTTACTGTGGGGGCAGGTGTTGTGATATTGCCGCCCTTATTTCTGCGCTGCCTTCAGAGCTGTGTGGCTGGAAAGTGGCAGCTGAAGGCAGCACCGCCAGCAGCAGCACAGAAGTAAGAGTGGCAGTGGGTGGCTGGAGAGTGGTGACTGCTGGCCAAGGGCCCAGCTCTGAGGGCAGCAGCACAGAAGAAAGGGTAGAAATACCATACCATGCCATCCTTACTTCTGCGCTGCTGCTGCTGGCGGCACTACCTTCAGACCTGGGCTCCCGGCTCCCGGCCAGCAGCTGCTGCTCTTCGGCCACCCAGCTCTGAAGGCAGCGCTGTCAGCAGCAGCAGCAGCACAGAAGTAAGGATGGCAATACTATGACCCCTCTACAATAACCTTGTGACCCCCCCCACTACTACCTTTTGGGTCATGACCTCTACAGTTATAACATCATGAAATTTCAGATTTAAATATCTGAGATCATGAAATTTATTATTTTTTAAATCTCATGACTGTGAAACTAAGCAAAATGGACCGTGAATTTGGTAGGGCCCTAGAAATAATCTTTTATCCTCCAAGTTTTTGGAGGTAGTTTTGCCAGTCACACTGTTGTCTCCTCCCAAGATGCTCAAATAGGTGCCATGAAAGAACTGGAGTGGAGGAGATGGAAGAGGCCAGTTAGGGTTTAGATGGTGTTACAGAGCACTGTCTCAATATTTAATTTGTTTTCCGATTTATTCAGCAGTGTTGCAATCCAAATATTAATAGCAGTGACTCAAAGGCACGTTTCATGGTCTATATTTGGAGTCAGATTACAACACAAGATTGTTAATTACTTTATATTCTCGAGAACTGCTTTCCTTGTACTTTAATATTGTTGTTCAGCATGGATTAGGGGGACCATGTAGACATGATTGGGCAAATGTATAGTGGGGGTAAGATAGTGTTGATGGGAGCTCCTCCAAAGAGAGTGGATCAATATTTAGATGGTATATAATTAGATAATGATATTTTATACATATCATCTTTTATTATATATATATATAGTATGGCATAAGGGCTGGGGAGTGTTTTGCATGAGTTTGGAAGAACTGTATTATTCATAAGTGTCAAATCCCCCACAAGTAATAGATGCAGATCATCCAAAACAAATACCAGTAAAAACTTTACACTGCTTTAGTGTTAATGGTATAGTGCATGAATTTTAAAAAAATATTTGCAGTGTTGTATAGTTGGAATGAAATACCAACATATAATAAGGCTGGTTGGATTGTTTTGTTTTGACACCTTCTTGACCTAGCAAATTTTAAAAGTAGATTTAAAAAAACTGCCCAAAACTTCCAAAAGTTTTGAGGTATATACATAATCTAAGGTTTGTAAGAGTGAACAAATCACCTTCCAGTGCCTGGGAGCCCACAGATTCCATGAAGAATTGTCCCTCCAAAAAAAATTTTTGATTTTGGAAGCTTGTTGTAGGGAATTCAGGTGTTTTTCATCAAGCTTTCAGAACACTTTTTGCTTTTTACCACTAGATGGCAATAAATTGAATATGATTTTCATCTGCCTTTCTTGAACTGTTTTCCTCTTTAAAAATAAGTCCAAAAATTAAACTGGTTTGATATAATATATATGTAACTTCTGATCTGTCATATCATTACATCTTACACAAATCAGACTAATAATTTATACTTATTTTTTTCGAAGAGACGAAACTTATAGATGTTCTCATCTTTCAGAACTCCAACAAAGCAGGTCTATGCTTGTTTCTGAGGCAGTTTGTGCTCCTTGTGACTGCAGACTCTCCCCAGATGCTGCATTTATAGTTCTGTCTGTATTTTTACTCTCTTAGATATATTAAATCCCTTGTGTTAAGGCTGTAATGGAGGTGGCTCATGGGAACATCTTGTTCAAATTCTTCCAGCAGTTTGACATGGGAGCAGGGGTGATTTTTCCTGCTTCTGATGGAATTCACCATCTCCCTCAATACTTCTTAATCATCCAGGTTTCCTGAAGAGTAGAGTTTTTGCCTTTGCATCAGATAGCACCAAATATCCAGTTTTTGGGGTTTGTTTTTTTTTAACCCTCCCCAAAGGAAATCTACTTAGAAAGGACTACCCTGATCCTGCCTTCCTTCAAATGACATCAGCTGAACAATGCAGTACTCAGTACTGTTTTCTGTAAGAAGTGTGTGTGTTCCCAGCAAGTGCATTTAATGCAGTGGCTCTCAAACTTTTTTACTGGTGACCCCTTTCACATAGCAAGCTTCTGAGTTCAATGCCCCCTTATAAATTAAAAACACTTTTTATATATTTAACACCATTATAAATGCTGGAGGCAAAGTGGGGTTTGGGGTGGAGGTTGACAGCTCATGACCCCCCATGTAATAACCTTGCGACCCCCTGAGAGGTTCGACCCCCAGTTTGAGAACCCTTGATTTAATGTAAGCTTGTTTGCCAGCAGTGGTGTCTCCAACAGAGACAGAAAGTGATCATATGTAAATCAATAAGTGAATAGATTCTTCAGCCTGTAAGCCTCCTCTCAGAGCACAGGCACCCCTGATTTACCGTGGGATTTACCACAGGGAAGATTTTTTGAGAGCCATTGTTAAATACTGGCATTCGGTCACAGGGCTGCACACAAAGGCTTTCTCTCCATCTGAAATACCACATGGGTGTGGCACTTCTTGCTTTCAAATTACATTACAGTAGTTTTGCAATCCAGGCACACAGTAACAGGGTTGGCCACATGCTGAGCATCCCAGCATAGCCAGGGTTGGCTGTGCAGCACCCTGCCTTTGTTTACCCTCTTCAGAAGCATTTAAGAACTGTGCTGGAGGCTTTCTCATGGCCAGCAGTACTCCTCCTTGGGATCTGGATGTATTAACATAAACAATTCAAACCATCCTCAAAGTCCCAAAATATAGTCCATCAATATACCACCTATTCTACTCTGCTAGTCTCAGGGCTCTTCTCCAGTCCCAGCCTGCTTTTCACTCCAGCAGCTCTTTCAGCCCCTTCTAGCTGGAGTCCTTCCCTGCTCTTCCCAGCACATACTCCCCAGTCTTCCTACCTGGAATCCTTTCATCTCCAGGAAAGGGCCCAATAACCTCCCAATGCTGTCTATGCTCCATCTTTGAGAGGTCAGCCATCATAGATTCATAGATTCTAGGACTGGAAGGGACCTCGAGAGGTCATCGAGTCCAGTCCCCTGCCCTCATGGCAGGACCAAATACTGTCTAGACTATCCCTGATAGACATTTATCTAACCTACTCTTAAATATCTCCAGAGATGGAGATTCCACAACCTCCCTAGGCAATTTATTCAAGTGTTTAACCACCCTGACGGTTAGGAACTTTTTCCTAATGTCCAACCTAAACCTCTCTTGCTGCAGTTTAAGCCCATTGCTTCTTGTTCTAACCTTAGAGGCTAAGATGAACAAGTTTTCTCCCTCCTCATGATACCCTTTTAGATACCTGAAAACTGCTATCATGTCCCCTCTGTTTTCTCTTTTCCAAATTAAACAAACCCAATTCTTTCAGCCTCCCTTCATAGGTCATGTTCTCTAGACCTTTAATCATTCTTATTGCTCTTCCCTGAACCCTCTCCAATTTCTCCACATCTTTCTTGAAATGCGGTGCCCAGAACCGGACACAATACTCCAGTTGAGGCCTAACCAGCGCAGAGTAGAGCAGAGAATGACTTCTTGTGTCTTGCTCACAACACACCTGTTAATGCATCCCAGGATCATGTTTGCTTTTTTTGCAACAGCATCACGCTGTTGACTCATATTTAGCTTGTGGTCCACTATAAGCCCTAGATCCCTTTCTGCCATACTCCTTCCTAGACAGTCTCTTCCTATTCTGTAAAAGCAGCAAAGAGTTTTGTGGCACCTTCTAGACTAACAAAATGTATTGGAGCAGGCAGGGATAGCTCAGTGGTTTGAGTATTGGCCTGCTAAACCCACGGTTGTGAGTTCAATCCTTGAGAGGGCATGTAGGGATCTGGGGCAAAAATCGGTCTGGGGATTGGTCCTGCTTTGAGCAGGGGGTTGGACTAGATGACCTCCTGAGGGTCCCTTTGATTCTATGAGCTTTCATGGGTGAATACCCACTTCGTCAGAGGCATGTCAGACTAACACAGCTACCCCTCTGATATTTCTTCCCATTCTGTATGTGTGAAACTGATTGTTCCTTCCTAAGTGGAGCACTTTGCATTTGTCTTTATTAAACTTCATTCTGTTTACCTCAGACCATTTCTCCAATTTGTCCAGATCATTTTGAATTATGACCCTATTGTCCAAAGCAGTTGCAATCCCTCCCAGTTTGGTATCATCTGCAAACTTAATAAGCGTACTTTCTACGCCAATATCTAAGTCGTTAATGAAGATATTGAACAGAGCCAGTTCCAAAACAGACCCCTGCGGAACCCCACTTGTTATATCTTTCCAGTAGGATTGGGAACCATTAATAACTACTCTCTGAGTACGGTTATCAAGCCAGTTATGCATCCACCTTATAGTAGCCCCATCTAACTATTTGCCTAGTTTATCGATAAGAATATCATGCAAGACCGTATCAAATGCCTTACTAAAGTCTAGGTATACCACATCCACCGCTTCTCCGTTATCCAGTAGAGACCCCTCTACTCTTCCAGCCCTCAGCCTTCTTCAGCTCTTTGGCTTTGGTTTCCAGGCCCAAACCCTTCTCCCTGTCAGAGTCTCCCACAGCATCCTCCTGCTCACTACAACTCTTCTCTGTATCTTCTTGCTGCTCTCATAGATGACCCCTGTCCTCCGTTATGCCCGTCAGAGCTGTTGACATTGTACAGGTGGGCTGGATCAGTTCCTTTTGTAAGGGCCCAGTCCACCCTGCAACATGCATCATTCAGGGTTTTTTTCTGCATCTGCAAACTATTCTTTTAGGTCCCAGTAAATACTCTATTCATAAGACCAGTTATTTTGAATAAAAATAACAATTGCTGTTCAGCTTCTCTTTGGTACCTTGTCCAAGCCACATTTGTGTAGTTAATCCATGCCTAAATCTGCTTTGGAGAAATCTATAAGTTGTAGGTTGGTTATACAGAATGTTAAATACGGGCAAGCCACGAGGTAGTAATGAAAGTTAAGAGTAATAATCTTGTTTAACTGACAGTGCAAAACTATACAATCTGCATTTTATTGTGATTGTAGTACACACTGAAAGCTCCAGACAGGGACTGCACACTGCTGAGTGCTTTACAAAATACAGTCTTTGCTGCAAATAGTTTACTATTAGGACAAGAACAATTTTACTGTCTCTCCACTCCCCCCCTCCCTCTCCGAAATATGAGGATGAAAAATTTCAAAAATGGTTTAATTACAATATATATTATTTAGGTTACTGATGTGACAGACCCTCAATTTAAGTTTTAATGAGTTGTAAGTTGTATATGTTTATGCATTATGGCCTCGGTTCTGCAAAGCAGAACGCTAACTTAAGCATATGGGTAGTTTCCTGAAGTCACAGTTAGGCTTGTGCTTAAATACCTTGCTGAACTGGGCTTTCAGCTCTCACTGAAGGTCAAAGGGAATCTTTCCATTGACTTCAATGGATCATGTCCTAATCCTTATTTGGTTTTGCTTTTACACATTTTTTTAAGTAATTTGATTTGTAGAAATCAAGCATAAGGGTTTCTATGAGGGAAAGGAGAGTTGCCAGTGGTGAACAGCAATAGAAGGTAAATTTCTAAATCAGTTGAAAAAGTTGACTGGCATTTTGTTTTCTTTTTAGCAAACTTCAGAAGAAAAAACGAGATGTAACTGGACTACAGGGAGTGACAGGAGAATGGTTTGAAGAAATACAGAGAAAAAAATTTCAGAATGAAATTGATGTCAACAGAATGTTAAAACGACCACTAGCACATTGGCTAAGAAAGACATCAAGAAATGGTGAGTCATAGCGAATTTTTCAAGTCCCTTTCTTAAGTGATGCTCACCAAAACCATAGACTAGACTATCAGGGTTGGAAGGGACCTCAGGAGGTCATCTAGTCCAACCCCCTGCTCAAAGCAGGACCAATCCCCAGGCACATTTTTGCCCCAGATCCCTAAATGGCCCCCTTGAGGATTGAACTCACAACCCTGGGTTTAGCAGGCCAATGCTCAAACCACTGAGCTATCCCTCACCCCGCTCACAGCTTAGTGAGAGAGAAGTTTCTGAAATTGTGTTGACCCCTTCTCACATCAGAGCTTTGCAAAATAAGATTTTAAAAGGGAAATGTGTTCCTTTGAAGTAACTGTGTTAAAAGCACAACCGTGCCACAGATTATGAAGCTCTTGGTATTTCTTATGCTAGAGTTGTAATAGTTGGAAAGATTATAAGCAAATAGATACAGTAGGCATTATCTGATGAAAGAGAATGAGTGTTAGCTTTATATAGACTGCATTAGTTCCACAGAAATAAAAATCAAAGGTAAATATAATGATCACAGTCAAGCCTAGTTTTTTTTAAAGGAGATGAGGGAAATGGAAATAACTTTAGATAAATGAGGCTTCAGAGAAGCAGAGCAGATGTCAGGGGACAAATTTGGATAATCAAGATTTGGATGAAAGAGGTTTGAATGTATTTGAACAGAAGCTTGACTGATTACACAGGGCTAAAATGTGTGCAAGTGTCAGATTATCAAGGTGGGAGATTGACCCTGTCTGGTTGCCACTGTGATAGAACTCTGGGCAGTCGTCTTCCATGCATGCTGTTGCCCATCAGATCCCAACATGGTCCATGTCCCTATCAAATTTCCCATTCTGTAGTGCAGTGGATCTCAACCTGGAGTCCGGGGTCCGCTGTAGGGCTGCAAGCAGGTTCAGGGGGGCCGCCAAGGAGGGCCAGTGTTAGACTTGCTGGGGCAAAGGGCAGAAAGCCGAAGCCCCATCGTATACGACTGAAGCCTGAGCAAAGTAGCTTCACCAGGGCCCCTGTGGTGTGGGGCCCCAGGCAATTGCCCTGCTTGCTATCCCCAACACCAGCCTTGGCATTTATGTGCAGAAAATCAGTTATTGTGGCACAGGTGGGCCGTGGAGTTTTTATAGCAGGGGGGTCAGAAAGAAAAAGGTTGAGAACCTCTGGTGTAGTGTCTCCCCCATCCTCCCTCCATGTGGCTCTTATGAATAGATCTTTTCTCCATTCACATTTCTATCTGGTATAATTTTTTCATCTGCCACCTTTTGCCACAGACATACATCACCATCCTCTGCCTCTCAATAGCTGGAGGCAGCATCATAGGAAGCAGAACTACATTTCCATAGAAGGGCTGTATACCAAAAATGTCACCTAAAGGCCACAATGAGGTTCACGTGACTCTTTTGATGTCATGCTTACTATCACCAAAACGTTAGGTTCCAAAAGGAGTAAAGCTTTTCTAACATGTAGTCTGCCTGTCAGTGAGGTACAAGTGATATGTTACAGCCAAAAATGAAACCCTAAGTTCCCTTTAAGCTGCGTGGCTGGGCTCTGGGGACTCAGGGCTGCGGCGGGAAGAGATGCCTCTCCCCCAGTAAGTACCTGCTGCATCAGGGAGAGGTGCCCCTCCCCTGGCCCAGGCCCGCTGGAGCTGCCAGGGAGAGGCACCTTTTGCCGCAGCAGCTCGGGGCTGGGGGGAGAGAAGGTTGTGGGGAGTCCTCCCTCTCCCCACCGCAGCCACAGGGCAGCCTGTACCCCAAACTCCTCATCCTTGGCCCCGCCCCAGAACCCGCACCTCCCCCACACCACCCTCTGTCCCAGCCCTGAGCCTCATCTCGCACCCAAACCTCTCATTCCCGGCCCCACCCCAGAGCCTTCACCCCTAGCTGAAGCTCTCACCCCCTGCAACCAACCCTCTGTCTCAGTCCTGAGCCCTCTCCCACACCCCGAACCGCTCATCCCCACCCCAGAGCCTGCACCCCCAGCCAGAGCCCTCATCCCCCCCCACATCCCAACCCTCTGCCCCAGCCCTGTCACACATCACCTCCATGTTGGTGCACATAACAAAATTCATTCTGCACATGGATGTAAAAAAATTAGAGGGAACACTGCCTATGACATGCACCTTTCATTCAATTGAGAGACTAGCCCCAGAATATTGCCCTTGCCTCTCACAGTTTGTATTAGCTATTTCTGTTCAGTTGTGTATCCATTTCTAGAATGCATTTCCCCTCGACACCCTCCAACACACACATTTGTGCTGCTGTTTTCACTCTCACATCTGGTGATCTAAAATGGCGGGGGGAGGTGGGGAAATCTTCAATTTTTCAATAATGCCCTGTTATCTGAATGTTGCTTTGCTTCGCTGGTCCCACTGGGGCACCTCTTAGCAGCAGAGACTGCAGTTTCTCTGCTTACTCTGTGAACCAAGCTGTCGTTCATACCCGCTTTCAACTGCTTTTGCCAAGAGGACAGGGTTCATGTTCCCTGTGGAAACAAGGCCATATTCTTCCAAAATAAATAAACTATGATGCCCTTTTATGATTCTGCAAAGAAAATAAGCTGAGAAAATATACATAAAATAAAACACTTTAAACATTAACTGTAGCATTCAACCACCAAGAATGGTCTGGCGAATCCATCATAAACTTAGGTATAACAAGTTTTTTATAATATTCTGGTATCTAATATAAATTACTCATGTAATTAATGATTCTGTCTGTCTGGTGTTTATACACATTTGAGAAGTCAACCCATTATGGATCTTTGGTCAAAATTTTCAAAAATGACTAACAATTTCAGGTGCCTTAACAGGGGCCTGACTTTCACAGGGTGGGTGTTCAGCCGTGTCTGACAGTCAGGCTAATTTATTTATCTCATGTTGGGCACCCAAAATCATTGCTCCCTTTTGAAAATGTGGAGCTGTGTATCTTTTTTTCCCCATTCTCCAGTTAGACACCAAAAGCAAATGTCACTTTGCTCGGTCAAAAGAAATCAGTGATAGTCTGAAATTTCAGACTAACTTTATACAGAAGAAAATATATTTGTCTGGGGAAAACAACTTACAAACTTGCTGTGTCGATAAAGATTCACAAAAGGGAACAAATCCCCTTTTGCTTCTTTGCAGGTCATCTTTAATTACAGCTTACTGCCTGCCTTTATTCAGGCATGCAAAGATGTAGCTTATTTTTGTATGATTTAAAAAAAATAGATTTAACAACAACTGGAAATGAATCAAATATTTGCAACATTTTAATTTTTTTTTAGATCCTAAAGAGTTTAAAATGTCATCACCCCAAAATCCACAAGCACAAAAGAATGTCTCACCTTCCATTCTGGGATTCAGAACTCCTTTCGCTTCACTCTTCTCCTTCAAAAAATCAAGGAAGCACAGTTTAAAGCACCAGACTCAGCTGCAACCACGGTGAGCTATACACAACCGTGTTCTACTGCTTAATGGTAGTTAGAAAAAGAAAAAGAATTGTTTCATGCCTCGCTTGTAAAACTTTGTGTACAGCTCCATTTAAATTAGATGATTCTCCAGCCTACTGCTTTCCACATGTCCCTGTAGGAGCATGATTTTATTTGGTTATGTAACGCAAAGTTATCAGTTAAATGTCAGAAAGAATAAAGACTAAGTAGAAAGTAAGGGCCAAATTCCCATCCTTAGATGAAATTTCATTTGCTCAGGCTTTGCACGAAAGCTGCATGGTTGTTACAGTCTCTGGGCTATAGCACCGGCTCTCACCCATTATGCCCCTTCTTCATGGGGCTTGGATAATAGATTCAAGTAGTTTGTAGACACATTGGCAACACCTCACTGTCAAACCCCTCTTTGTGATGCAATGTTGTTGTTTGTTATTTATATTGAGGTAGTGCTTGGGGTCACCAATCATGGATTAGGGGCCCATGGTAGAAGGTCCTTTTCAAACACATAACAAAAAGGTGGACCCTGCTCTGAAGAGCGTACGGACCTATTATAAGACAAACTTAGATTGTAAGCTCTTTGGGGCAAGGACTGTCTTTTTTGTTCTGTGTTTGTACAGAGCCTAACAATGTGGGGTCCTGACCGGGGATCCTAGGTGCTATAATAATACAAATAATAAATAACACGAGACAACAGATAGAGGCAACAGCAGACTGGGGGAGGGGGAAGAAAGCACAACGTAGTAATGAGACAATACTGATCAGTATGATAAGTAGTTGTTTTCACACACCAGCTACCTAACAGTTGGTGAGGTTTTTGTATCACAGCAGAGGAGAGTTTTAAGGTGGGGTTTGAAGAGGGACAGTGAGGTAGCCTTGCAGATGTTTCCAGAGAGCTCCTCCCTAGCAGAGCAGCAAGGTGACCATAATTGAAAATTAGTGGCCCCCTGTGAGTGCTGGGAAGCAGATACTAGCCGTGGCACAGCACAGTCCAGCTATTCCCTCTCCTTCTTCGCCCTTGTCATAACCCCTACACTGGGGACTGGGAGCAGGACCAGTGTAGAGCTCTCTCACCATCTCTGTGCAAACTACAGTGGCCCTCTGTATAAGGAGTATTCAGGGGGCCATTCCCACAGCATAAAGGGGCATTTGTGTAACTGAGAAAGAGAATAGGGTTTCAGGAGGGATATATATATTGGTGTGAAATCAATCTTGTGGGATGAGATCAAATGAAAGCAAAGCCTAGGGGGCTTCAGACTCTTCAATTTGGCAGCCTTTACCAGTATGAAAATGACTTTTTTTGAAAAAGCAATAGAAGATGCATATAATGGTATGTACTCACTGCTTCGGTTTTCCTGATTCTATATTTATCCTGATTTTTCAACAGAAAATGTATAAAATAGATCTTGGGTTCAGATGATCTTGACCAGTGGTGGGCATGTCAGGGTAATCCGTTGGCGGCCTGTGAGACAGTTTGTTTACATTGACTGTCCACTGGCCCAGCCGCCCGCAGCTCCCAGTGGCCGCAGTTCACTGTTCCCAGCCAATGGGAGCTGCAGGAAGCAGCGGCCAGCATGTCCCTGCAGCCCATGCTGCTTCCCACAGCTCCCATTGGCCGGGAACAGTGAACAGCGGCCACTGAGAGCTGCAGGAGGCCTAGCCTGCAGACGGTCAATGTAAACAAACTGTCTCGTGGCCTGCCAGCGGATTTCCCTGATGGACCACGTGAGGCCTGCAGGTTGCCCACCGCTGATCTTGACTCATTACAAGGCAGAATTTGAAAAATAAACAGCAAGGCTATTCTGATGTGGAGCTGAGCCAATTACTGAATATCCTAGTCACGTCTCCCTATTGAAAACTTCTCCGCCCTTTCTAGGTGTTGTCTTGGCATGTGACTTGTTTTATGTGTAGACAAAGCAATACAAATACTTTGCCTGTCACCAGGTAAAGTTATTTGGAGAGTAAGTGATGTACAATAGGCAGCAGCGCTGTAAGTCATGTAAGTAAGTTGACTGGCGGAAGCCTGCTAATACGTAGCTGTTTACAACTGTTTAGATGGTACTTTGTCCCTTTTGTGCAAAAAAAAAAAAAAAAAAAAGTCTCACCTGATGTGGGGTGTTTTTGTTGTGGGGAAAATATTATGGAAAGCTGCAAAAAGAAGTCTATTTACGTGGAGCTATTTAAGAGGCTAATAAAAGGGTTGTAACACCAAAGTTGGCAGTAAGTAAAACCAGTGATTATTTTCCATTCCAGGCATTTGATGTTGTAAGTTATTCTTATCTTCTTCTTATAGATTATTTAAATAGCGTTTCTTTTTAAATGTAACACTTAAGTTTTACATAACTAAGTGTTTTCAACATGCTTGCATAATTTGATGGTTGTTTACTGGGTACTGTGTAATGCTTATACGAACACTAAAAGTAGACTGCGATCTGAGAGAGAACCCAGGCATGGGCCATTGTAGATTAGAGCCTGACTGAAACTATCAATTTGCTGCAGAATCTATCTTATTGTGTATTATTATTAAATGCAATCACTCTTAGTGTTGCACTCTGTAATCATCTGTCTAGCTACAGGTACCTAGTTTCATGTTTGGGGTGTGTGTGTTGGGGGGGGTTGGGGTTTATTTCTGGTTTCTATAGTAATGAATTTAAGAAATACCTGCACGTAGGAAAACAAACCTTTAATTTCAAAATGCTGATAAACTGGATGGAGTTCAGAGTAGAGCAATGAGGATGATTAGGGGGCTGGAGGGATTGATATAGGACACAAGATTATTGTAATCTTGTTTGTATAATTTGACTAGGAGACAACTAAGGAGGAACACCAACATCTATTACTTAAAGAGTGCTAAGAACAAGGATGGGGGAGAATTATTTAGGATGGTGCAAGGAGGTGTAACCAGGAGTAATGAGATTAAATTAGGAAAGTGAAAATTTGGCCAGAAAACCCCCCCAAAACATTTCTGATAGCTAGATCTACTGGAAAGGGAATAATGGATGTCCCACTACTTGGAATAATTAAAACTGGGCTAGGGACAGCACTTGCAAGTGTGCTGTACAGAACAATTCTCCACGTGCAAAGTTGAAGCAGCCAATAGAATTTTTTCCATTTCTAATGGAATAAGACTTGAGATTGTTTACAAAACAGAACACCAAACTCACTGCATTTGGTTTGAAAGAAATCATTGTAAAGATTCTAAAATACCACAAGCTCAACTCTAGGTTGTGTTAAGTGTTAATGCATATTCTGCATCATTTTAGCTTAAAACAAAAGTTAAATGTGGCTTTGAGATCTGATTCTGAAACCCTTACACACACTGAGTAGTAATCCCATTGACTTCAATGGGAATATTCACATGATTAACTGCTATCAAGCAAAGTTAAGGAGTGGAGCAGGCTCACAGAGTCTTATTCTGCAAAGCCCATGGAAATCAAAGGGAATCTTTCCATAGGCTTCAGCTGGTTTTGGATGATGCCCTATATGAGGAAGGGATCCTGATTTTAACATTCCCAATTGCAAAAACACAAATACTAACCCTTGCAATTGTTCTTCCCTGCCTGCAAGCACATTACAACCAAATGACAAAGCACAGTGGGAAGAAAGACTCGAATACACAGAACATGCCAACAAGCCAGTTTATACTTGCTGCTGAAGCACAATAAAATAATTTACCTCAGTCCAGTGAAAGCCTTAAGAACCAAAAGGAAATAATGACTGTAAAAAAATCCTTTCATAGACAGGATTGATCACAAAAAATGAGAAGAATAAGCAAAACAAAGCCCTCTGGGAGGAGAGCTGAACAGTTAAGAGCAACCATAACAAGGCAAAATTCTTTTCAGTACCCTTTTGGCAGGGGGATAGGCATGTTAATTTTTAAACAAAGGTCTGCAAGTGGGAGAAGGAACCATATCTTACTGCGATGGGGTTAATTTCCTCATTTGAATTAAGAACATTTTTTTTTCACGTGTATGGGTACAAATTCATCTGGCTTTACTCGCCTGAGTATCCCCATTTAAATCAGCTGCACTTCTCTTTTCCTTTGGTTGGCTGGTTGGTTGGTTAGAAGTATACACTCATTCCATTAAAAGGAGTGCCCATCCTTTGCTTTTGGCACCCCTGGACACATTTAAAAAACCACAATTCTAAAAATACATTATTTCATATACAACCCTCTCTTAGCCAGTAATTAACGTTAATGCAGCAGCTGAAAAATGGCTGAAGATCCTTACAAGGACTCCCACCAGAGTCCTGGCAATCCCTCACAACCTGGGAAAATAGTTAGGCCTTGCAGTGTGCAGTGAAAGTTGAAAAATTAGGATTATTTTGGACGGGTGGGAGCAAATTCCCCAGGGCCTTAGAGAACCGTCTGCCAGCTCCCCCTCTTTCTTATACAAGTGGGGTGCCCCTGTGATCTCCACTGTGGCAATTTGGGACAGGAAGAGAGACAGTCTTTCACATAAGTAGGTGTCGGGCCATTTTGAGCGTTATAGGTCCTATAACCAAAACCTTCGATTCTCCCCAGTACTTAATACATTCTTGTCATTTGGAAAATTACCTAAGATTGCAAAATAACCATTTATGTTAGAATGACAGATGCAGAGTTACCTTGCTGATATTCCAGCAGCGTAAATGCCATTAATCTGAGGTCTCTTCTTGGCTGTTCACTTGGAACATTAACACGTTGCAGATTCAAGCACCCTGATGGGTGAAAAAAATATATCACAAGATGCATTTGAGAAACAACATGACAATCTCTGTGGACTCTTCGTAAAAAGTATTTTTGGAAGCTTCTTGCTGGGTATTAAAAGGACGCAAGCTGGCTGTTTACTCCCTTGTAAAATGTTATTGCGTTCATCTTCAAAGCAGCTTTTTAAATTCTTTTCACAGATATGACAGCTTTGCTCTCGGCGCCCATACATCTTACAAAATTGAGGAAATGGCACAGGTAAGTAGCTTGGCAACTTTGTCAAAAATGTTTAAAGCAGGGAATATTTACTAGTCCACTGTCTTTGTAGAATAGACATTATGCCCAGCTGGCTACTTATTTTATTTAAACATGACTCTTGCAATTCTGTATTTAAATACTAGGGAAAATTCATATGTGGTGTAAGCCTGTTGAATTCAGTGATGTCACACCAGGGAAGAATTTGCCCCATTTATTGTACGAGTATCTCCAAAGAAATCCGAAGTCTAGCTTTTGCGGTGCGGTTTCAGTTCTCTTTAACAAGGAAATTATTTAATAAATTACTGCTACGAGACAAACACAAAATACATTTTGGCAATAGTAACTAAAGCACAAATAAATGGGAACTCACTTTGAACAAATATTTGCCATTTGGATTTATTTACAATTGTTAAGTTTTATTTGTTGCATTTGTGCTTACAAACAGGTTGAGCACATATTCACATGATTTCTGTCTTCAGTGCAAGTTTAAATTCAGATGCAGATCATTCAGATTCTGTTAGGCAAAGATTCTGCCACCTTTACTAGTTCCGGTGATGTCAGTGGGACTGTCTGTCTGGTAATGGACTTCTCAATGGGTGAAATTCACCCCCATGCAGACAGCCTGCACGAAACCTACGAACCACTTAAATCCTACTTTTAGGCCTTAAGTGGGAGTTAAGCGGGAGTTAAGTGTGAGTTAAGGCCTTGTGCAGGTCTTATGCATGGGGGGTGAATTTCACCCAATGGGAGTAAGATTTGGTCCAATAGTATTTTATTTCTGATTCTGCAAGCCCTCAGTGCACAGAACACCCATACACTGAGAGTGCTATGTGCTGAGCGTTTGCAGGAATGAGGCTCTTTGATGTCACTATGAATTACTTTAGCTAAATAGAGCCTGGGCACTAGGAAGGCTCCTTTGTGTTCTAACTTCAGGTGATTTGTTTTGGCTGGATGCTCCAGATTGGTAGCACAGAGACGTTTCAAGCATGAGGCACCAAATTCCTCTCTGGTGTAACTTCAATGTAATCCTTGGATATCAACAGAATTACACCTGGGATGAAGTTGGCTCAGAGTCTCAGTTTTAACCATTTCACTGCTCTGTATTACTAACATGAACTCTGTTATATGGTGTAATCAGAGAGGAGACAACTGTCTTGTCTACACTTACAGTGCTACACCAGTGCAGCGGTAGCATTTAGTGAAGACACTACCTACACTGACGAGAGCTTTTCCCATCAGCGTAGATACGCCACCTCTCCAAGAGGCTGTAGCTGTGTCGACAGGAGAAGCCCTCCCATTGGCATAGGGCTGTCTACACCAGGGTTAGGTTGGTTTAACAACATCGCTCAGGGGTGTGGATATATTACACCCTTGAGCAACATAGTTATACCAACATAGTTATACCAACTTATCCCAAGTCTAAGAGGGAACATAAGGGTATACAAATAATAAATGGTATCAAGAAGATAAGTTGGGCACTCCTACTTACCCTCTCTCATACTTCCAGAACAAGGGACTATTCCATGGAACCTAATGGCAGGATTTAAAATTGATAAAAGGAAATACAATGCCCAGATATATTGTGACAATGAGTTCCTCAGGCTATCATTGAAACAAAGATCCAAGCAGGATTCAGAGAGAGACTGGATGTTTATATGAATAACAAGAACATCCAGAGTTATAAAAGAAAAAAAAAATTTTTTTAAATGAGATTGGGACCAAATGCTTACATGTAAATCAGCCAAAATCCATTGAAGTCAATGGAACTATACTGATTTATGCCAGCAGAGGATCTGGCCTCAAGAATTATGGAAGCCTCCGTATTTCAGAGCATAAACCAGCCTCTTAACTGATGGGGACTAAGAAGAAACTTTCCTTCTGAGGAGGTAATTAGTTGACTGTCTAATGCAAGGTTTCTTGCATTTTCCACTGATGCACCTTGTGCTGGCTTCTGTCAGGTACGAGATGCTGGACTAGATGAACCATCTGTCTGATCCAGTCTGGCAATTCCTGAACTCTTATGGAATTTTGGCCCTGTATTACACAGGAATAAAGGCGCATTCACTCTTTCCAGGTGCATTTGTTGGCTCTGCACCAGTCTGATCGATCTTGAGATCACTCAGAACAGGGCAGGAAAGACCATGAAGGGACCTCACCCCCATTCCATGGTGGGACCCACTGAGGTGCTCAGTGGGAGGATAGCTCATACAGTCAGCATTCTGGTCCTCCATTTTAGGCCGCCTAAAGGGTGCCCCCTTCTCATGATGTGACCCAAAGACTTCTTGATGCTAACTGGCAGAGGTCATTGAGGTACATAGGGGCACAGCTATCCCCTGGGTTCACCAAAAGAATGTCATATAAGGTCTCTAATGAAAGCCTGTGTCACACAGCTCATCATAATCAGGGGCGGCTCCAGGCCCCAGCACGGCAAGCGCGTGCTTGGGGCGGCATGCCGCGGGGGGCACTCTGCTGGTCGCCTTCGGCGGTTTGCCTGCGGAGGGTCCACTGGTCCCGCGGCTTCGGTGGACCTCCCGCAGGCGGGTGGAGCCGCGGGACCGGCGACCGGCAGAGCGCCCCCCGCGGCATGACACTGTGCTTGGGGCAGCGAAATGTCTAGAGCCGCCCTGATCATAATCATTCTGAGATGTATATACCAAAACTATGTGAGGAGTTTTGTATATATGCTGAAAATTGTGTTCTCTGGGCCTTCTAGTTAAAGGCAGGTTCTCTCAAAGGTAGCTTGCCTTGAGGCAAACTTCTCCAGTCAGGAGGTGAGAGAGACACTTCTCTCCTTAGCTAACCATTGTGTATCTCACAATGGAAATCTGTTAGCATACTGAGTCTAATGCTAACGAAGAGCTTGTGGAGATTTCAGAAGGAAATTAACAGGAAGAGTACACTGCAGGAGGAAGGGAAGAACCCTGTTTTCAGAGGAAAATCAAAGGTCTGGGGTCATATCTGCGGGTGCAGAGAGATGCTCTGGCATCCTTCAAGCTGGGAAGACAAGCTGGCAGCAGGCTTGATCTTATGACAAAGGGAATCTCAGCCACCCTGGTTAAAAACGCTGGGAAAAGGACTTGGGGTAAGCTATCCTGTAGGAGACCGGAATGCCATGTGTGTTAAGTTTAGGCTGTAGCAAGCATGTTATGATTTTGTTTTATATGTATCCGTTTGTTTCTAATAGTCTTACTGACTATCATTTGAATCTCAGTTCTTTAATAATAAACTTATTCTTGTTTTCACTGTAAATATATCTAAGTGCTGTGTGTTAAATGGAGCAGTGATCCTGTGTTGAATCTAGTAAACTGGTGTGTGCTATTCCTTTGGGAGCAGAGAATCTGAGAATTGTGTGAGTGGTCAGGGGATCAGGGGCTTGGCACTCCAGAGAGACGTTTGGGAGCTAAGGAATTGGTGTGCGCCTATAGCTAACCTGTACAGAGAGAGCAAGGCCTGCAAGGGCAGTGCTTGTGTTGCCATAGGCTGGTGGAATTAGTGAATATGTGAAAATACAATTTTAAAACTCAAGAGTAAAGCATCACAAATGGAATTTGTTTCATTAAAATATTACTAACGTCTTAACTGTAATACTTATAAAATGCTACTAAATTAGTTGTAGTATTGTGTAAAGATGAAATCTGAGTATAGGAGAGGTGACTGTGGTATTTGATTATTACATTTTTTTCTGGGAGGTGAATACCACCTCTTGTTGGGGTGGGTTGTAAATGTGCACATTAAAGAAGAATGGATTAGGAAAATTTAAATTACAGAGGCAATATCCTACTAGAATGTATGTGGAGGTGAAATGAGTAAACAGCTAACAACTACAAACAAATATCAGTTATAATACAAAACCACCATTAATGTGCTCTGGAGTGTGCTACAGCCTCTGGACAAGAAGATGGACTAAAATCCCCCCAAAATCAAGTGAAAGTCTGAACTATAGATAGTTGTATTCTATGTAGAATTTAATTCTTCACACGCGCAGCACTGTGATTTCAGGCATATATTATTTAAAAGAATATTAGCACCCATGAGGGTTTTCTCTCCTCTAGTCCATATTAAGATTATTTGTTTTGCTATGAAAATAAGCTACACAGTCTCTTAAACTTCTCAACAGGCTGAAACGTGCAACTCATCTTTACCAGCTGAACTACCTGGTAACTTATTTGATGCAACTCAAGCTGAAATGATGGAGGACAGTGCACCTGTATGGAATGAACAGCTAGAAAAAGAGTTTTTCAGTGGTAAGTGTGTGCACTCATGCTGTTTTTATACTGTAGTACCAACAACACACGTGTAAGTGGATATGGGAGACATAGGTGCTGGAACTACAGGTGTTGGGGGTGCTGCCGCATCCCCTGACTTGAAGTGGTTTCCATTATATACAGGGTTTACAGTTTGGCTAAAGGACTCTCATCACTCCCACTATAAAAATTGTTCTAGCACCCCTGATGGGAGATCCTTTCTATAAATGAATAGTCTCTCTCTCTAAGTTGCTCATTGCTTCCAAATATGGCAGCTACTTCTCTCTTACTTTGTCTGTCTCATGTTTACAATAATTCGAAGACTCATAGACTTTAAGGTCAGAAGGGACCATTATGATCATCTAGTCTGACCTCCTGCATAATGCAGGCCACAGAATCTCACTCATCCACTTCTATAACAAACCCGTAACCTATGTCTGAGTTATTGAAGTCCTCAAATTGTGGTTTGAAGACCTCAAGCTGCAGAGAATCCTCCAGCAAGTGACCTGTGCCCCATGCTGCAGAGGAAGGCGAAAAACCTCCAGGGCCTCTGCCAATCTGCCCTGGAGGAAAATTTCTCCCCGACCCCAAATATGGCGATCAATTAAACCCTGAGCATGTGGGCAAGACTCACCAGCCAGCACCCAGGAAGAATTCTCTGTAGTAACTCAGATCCCATCCGATCTAACATCCCATCACAGACCAATGGGCATACTTACCTGCTGATAATCAAAGATCAATTGCCAAAATTAGGCTATCCCATCAGACACCTGTCCTTCTGCACATGTAACTCCCATTGAGGTCAGTGTGTAGCTGAGGCTAGCCTTATGATTTGTAGAGCCCCAAGCTGCAGGAAATGAGAGGAGCCATGAGTTACCTCCCCATCTGGGTCCACTACTAGAGGGAGTGAATGGGGCTAGCAGCCAAGTCACTTCTTCCTTTCTGGTCTCACTGCTGGTGAGGGAGGTAGGGACAGACAAAGCTCAGACTGGCCCACAAGGATGCAAGGAAATTTATTCTTCCATGAACTTTTCTGGCACCCTCCAAAAAAGTCCTCCCTGGTACACTGCTACCCAGCACCCGTGTGTGGAACAGCTACACAGTTTTTCACTTTGAAAACATTATTACAATATGGGGAGAGGGTATGATTAGGAGGCAGTGAGGGGGGGAGGCATGCTAGAGGGAGCAGGCAGCAGGGGGTGGCGGAGTCTCTCTGGAGCCCCCAGGGCCATCATTTATTTTAGGCAGCAGCCGTCACTGCTCAGGCAATGCCCAGAAGCCCCTTTCCTCTCATTTCTCTGGAGGTCCTTGCCTCCTCTGTTTGACACAGGGCCAGAGAGAGCACTGCAGAATTTGACCGTGATGTGAGGTCCTCAAATTAGTAAGGTCCCTAACAGCCACGTGCTTTGCTTGTGCCATAACTGGCTCTCTTATGGTCCCCACTCTGCTGTCCTCAGCAGAAACTCAGCAAAGCAGAGAATCTGAGGTTTGCACTGAGCTGTCCATGACACTCAGAGCTTTTTTTATTTCAGCCTTAAAAAAGGTGGGTGATGGACCATTTTTGTTTACTAGTACTCAATTCTTAAATTCATCCCTGGTGTAACTTCTAGATGTATTTAGTTCATATGGATGCAAACTGAACACGTTAAACTGTCATTGCATAAATCATCCCTGTGATTGAAAGTACTCCCAGTAAATTCTTTTTATCAGACATGGCTATCTAAAATTCATCCCAGTTAAACAAGAAATTCAATGTTTAATTCAGTTTAATAGGTTAGTGCATAACTACAACTTTGTTCACAGAGTGAATCAAAAGTTCTTACTAAATTTTATTACGCTTTATCATCACCTAGGCTATCAACCCATCTGACCTTCACAGATTCATAGAATGCCATTGCCAAGCCCTGCATGTTATAGTCGTCTTATAGAAATCATTGAAAGTGAGCAATAAGTGATAAATTACTTAAGGTTATCAATTAATCACCATTAATGCACGTGATTAATGCAAAACAAATTAATTAGATTTTAAAGAATAGTCATGATTAACTGCAGTTTTAATCGAAATGTTAAACAATAACAGAATACCAATTTAAAATTTATTATAAATATTTTGGATGTTTTTCTACATTTTCAAATAGATTGATTTCAATTACTGTACAACACAGAATACAAAGCGTACAGTGCTCACTTTATATTATTTTTATTACAAATATTTGCACTGTAAAAATAAAAGAAACAGTAATTTTCAATTCAGCTCATACAAGTACTGTAATACAATCTCTTTATCATAAAAGCACAGCTTACAAATGTAGATTTATTTATTTATTTATTACAAAACCACATTTGTTTACATTTATGAGAGATAATGCTGCTTACTTCTTATTTACAATGTCACCTGTAAGTGAGAACAGACTTTCTGCATGGCACTGTTGTAGCCAGCGTTGCAGATATGCTATACTTTGTATGCCCCTTCATGCTTCGATCACCATTCCAGAGGATATGCTTCCATGCTGATTTGGGTTCTGTTTGATAACGATCCAAAGCAGTGCACACTGTCGTGCCTTCATTTTCATCATCTGAGTCAGATGCCACCAACTTGTTTGTCTTAATACTAGCTGAACAAGAAGTAGGACTGAGTGGACTTGTAGGCTCTACAGTTTTATATGGTTTTGGTTTTGAGTGCAGTTATGTAAAAAATAATTCTACATTTGTATGTTGCACTTTCATGATAAAGAGACTGCACTACAGTCTTTGTATGAGGTGAATGGAAAAATACTATTTCATTTGTTTATTTTTATAGTGCAAATATTTTGTAATAAAAAATAATATAAAGTGAGCACTCTACACTTTGTATTCTCTGTTGTAACTGAAATCAATACATTTGAAAATGTAGAAAATAAAAAAAATTATACATTTCAATTGGTATTCTGTTATTATTTAACATTGCGATTAAAACTGCAATTAATCGTGATTACTTTTTTAATCTTGTGATTAATAGCAATTATATTTTTTAGTTGTTTCACAGCCCAAATACTGAAAATGTTCAGCTGTTTTATTTACAACACATTCCAAGCTAAACAAGTTTAGGACATGCAGGGCTACTCCATGTGCTCCTTTGAATGTTAATATCTAGAATGCCCTTCCAGCTCACAGCTACATCATAGCGTTGTCTATGCTCTGGAAACATACAGAAAGATCTGAGCATGCTCATCAGCACCAGGCCCAGATTACACCTTCTGTAAACTAGACAGCAAAGTGCCTCCACACCATTAAATACCCCAGCTACAGATCCCAACATGCTCCTTCCACCCCCACTCCATAGATACCGCTCCCTATGCACAGACCCCTGAATGCCTCTCCCACCCTACATATACCCCAACAACCCTTCACCAGCCCCCACTTTTCCTGACAGCCCCCCCACATCCCAGGAGCTCTGACCTGTCTTGCTCACCACAGCCCCCAAAACCTCAGCCCATCAGCCTCAACCCCTATCAGCCCCCTCCAACATCCTCCCCCCATTCCCCTTACAGCCTCCACAACTCACCCTACTCCCACCCCATTCCTTGCAACCTGGAACATAGGCTTGCAGCACCACTCAGTTTTGGGGGGTCATCAGGGGCCCTCTTGAGATGGGGGGGGGTCCTGTGCAAGTGCACTGAGTGCACATTGGTTAATCCATGTCTGATGAGTACAATTCTTTTCTACTTGCTTTGCAAGCTAGAATTGTGAAAGGTTCTTCCTACGCTTAGCTGATGAGTGTAAATTAAGAATGCAAACTAAGGTGTTTTTTGTTTATTTTTGTTTGTTTCAAATAGCAAAAACAACTAACACTGGCTAGGTTGAGGAGCCCTTTGAAGACCAGTCTCTAATCAGTACAGCCTTTTCCCCTCAGTCAGTGATGGATTATCGATGAAAGGCACTGTGGAAGAAGTGATGTATATTTGGGGGGGGGCAGGATTTGAATATGGAGAAGGTCGCTCCTTTCAAAACCTGATCTGGTCCCTGATATAGTACATTACGCTTTTCAGCATAATTAGTTTGAGAACATTAATAAAATAGCTGTCTTTTTCTGTGTAGTCCTAGATGATCTGGATGACCAGCTGGCACAGGAACAAGCCCAAGATTCAGTGAACAGAAAGTATCTAGTTGACAGTGGACCAAGAGCACAATATGTGTTTCCCAGTACAAGCAGACAGACTGCTATTAGGGGACAACACAGAAATAACTGCAGTGAAACACCCAGCACATTTTTCTCTGATGCAACAAGAACAATAAGAGCCAAAGAGGACCATAAAATTTTCTACAGACCAAGGAAATTTTATGATACATATATGAACAGATGCCATTCAGAATCTAAAGAATACATGCACAAGGATTCATTAGACAGTAGTTACCCTGTTCTGAGCAGAAGGCTGTCTTCTGTATCTTTTGGAGAGTCCTCAGAAGGTAGCTTGCATCTTCCTTCCATAAGACAGAACAATGGAATTCGACACAAGAGTTATATGGGGAAGGGTACAGTTGGGAGAAGTTACTCTGTGTGTTCTCTTCAGAGATATCCATCTTCAGCGTCCTCTGAGCCATTTTCAACAACTAGTTTACAAAATCTATTGGCAATGGAGAACAACAGTGGATTTGTAAGAAGGAACAATCGGCAAACCCCAAAGCGAATTCCCCTCTCTTCTATTGTATGGAATAAACCATATACTTCTGAACGTGCATCAAATCAAGACAATCTTTTTAGGACCCAATCATTAATGGAATGGAATGCCACAAAACAGGATACATATCCTTGCCCTCCGCACGAAAACAGAAAATATGAATTTTACCGGTCAAAACACCATTACAGAAGAGATGTGTCAAGTACTAATTGGTTTAGTAGCGTCAGTTGCACAGACAAAGCTGCTACTTCACTATCCTTAGATAATTGGGAGAATTATCCGTTATGCTGGTTGGAAAACAACAGGTCCCACTATAGAGATACAGCTTGTCATGGTAGGTTCCAAATAGACCAAAAGAGTTCTCCTTTTGGAAGGAAAGAGGAGCACCCTTCCTGGTCTGATATTTATCAGTACTACAATGATGAAGTGTTTCTTTCCCCTGATGCTCACTATGAAATGATTACATCTAATTTAAATGACCAGCAAAGTGCACATGCAAAGAATGCTAAACTTGCTTCACAGTGCCATCAGAGTGACTTTCAAACATGTGTGTCAGAGAACAGAAGCAGTGTGGAGATATCAAGTGGTGCAAGCAGTAAACTGCTTTCAAAGAATTCAAAAGACCCTCAGAACTGTCTCACTTATAAATCTGCAGTTACTTCAACCAGCATCAAAGCAGATGTGTCTAATGAGTCTGTCTTACTGGGTTCAAGGTTCAAAATGAAATTGGTAGCAGAGAACAGCAGTTCTGCCACTAAGGTTTCCCAAAGCCAGCCACAGCCTTTGGTTACTCAAATGAATATTAAGAAAGACTTTAAAAAAGCTGCTTCAGACTTGGAACTATCAGGCAAGGCAGACCAGAAAAGTATTAAAGACATAATATTACACCCAGTTTCTCAGAAAGTGGATACAAAAAATACTGTTGATCCCCAGATTTCTCCTTCTAATAATGCTGCTGCCTTGCAAAACAGCACATCTCTTCTTAATTCACCTCTCTCACTGAGTTCAAGGAGACAAACCCAGCTCACCGCCACAAGAGAGATTACAAAAAATAACACATCAAAGAGTTGTAAAAGAAACCTACAAAGAAAGGAAAATGATCTTCCTGCTCACAGTGAACTTAATCAGACCCCTTCTCTTCTGTCAGCTGATGAGAGCAGAAGGGGATCGTTTCTTTCAAATCTGAAGCAATGGGAACATCATCTGCTTAATTCAGCAAAAAGAAAAGGCATTAAATTAGGAAGCCGGAGAGCAGAAACTACTGATCATATCACTCCTAAGGGAGAGTCTTTTCAGGTAGGTGTTCTACAAAGTAGTGCATCAGTTCATTCTGCTCCAGTTACTGAAACGTTGGCAAACCATCAAAGCATATTGCCCAGTCCTCCAGAACTATTGTCTCGTAGTTCACAAGACTCTCGACAAGCTTTTTCTCATAAGAGCTATCCGAAATCTTTAGAAACTCCAACTAATTCTTCAGTGAATTGCAGAGTTACTGAAGCTCCAGCAGAAGGTGGGAAAGTAGTTGAGTTGGCAGGTGTTGTTGCAAAAGATATTCCCCAGGAAAAACCCAAAGATCAAAACATTTTAACCAGTAAGGACCATAATAGTCAATTAACTACTGGTGGTTCACAAAACAGGAATTGTGAGAATATTTATGCACGTAGTTTTGACAGAGGCCCAGAGATTGCTGAACGTAGTTTAAACTATTTTTGTTTGGAAAGAGAAAATGGAAAAACAAGACAAAATGCATCTTGTATTGAAAGGCTCTATAGGCAAGGAAGCTTACTGAGACACACGAATAGTAGCAGCATTTCTGGCTCTCCTGTTAAAAGCAACCCTGAGTCTCCGGAGGCTCTTGTCATTTATTACACTTTACCTAGAAAATCAGCTAGCATTGCTGGCAGTGTAATGTCAGGAATGTCCATCTCTTTCCCTAAAAGCAAAACAGCCCCGTGGGATCATGTAGAGAAGCAGAACTCAGACAGAGCTGCCGCCTTTTCTTTTAATCAAGGAGATAAAATATCTTCTTTAGGATCAGCACATTCCTCAATAAGACCAATACCTTTAGATGGTATTACAGATATCAAAGAAAATGTCCTGCAAATTAAGGATCACCCTTTGCCTCTAAATAGGAGCCCTAACCACTCCTTAAGCGATAGTACAGTTGTCTCTGAATCAGAGAGAGAGAAACTTGTAAACAAAAAAGAATCCCCAGTATTTTCAGACTGTTTGGAAAAGGAAATGGGGGATTCTTTGCAGAAATATAAAACTATTAGCACATTTACAGTTTCTGGTGATGAGGATCATGTTGAATATCATGAGTTGGTTTCAATTTATTACACCTTACCACGGAGTCATTCAAGAACATTGTGTAACCTCTTTCTAGATGATCCAGAGATTACACCTTTATCTCTTTACACAGAAAAATCTAAATCACCAAAAATGCCAAACAAGAACTCTGAAGTTCGCATCGGTTTAGCAAATGTAGCTTTTCCTAGCACCTTAGAAAAAGAGAGACACCCACATTCTCCTGATCAAACTCCTGCAGCTTCAATGACACCCCAGAATGCAAAGACAGGAGCTGTTGACACAGATCAGGAAAGCTCACATTTTTCTCCTAGCACTGAGAAAGTATGTACTTCACAGTCAACAAGTATTGTACATAATAAGAAAGATATTTCACCAGGGCTTGCATTAAAAGGAAGCACACTTGTACTTCCTGACATGGTGACATCAGACACTTCTGTTCATGATCCAGAATCCACTACAGAAGCGGATACTTCCGTTAAGGCAATTTCTACTGCTTCACACAACCAAAATATTGATATATGCTTTTCTTCAGGTAAAGAAAGTAAAGAGAAGGAGAACATTTTGCATACTGACACACCATTAACCTCCTCTTTGTCAACCCCCCAAAAACACAAAGACCCTCCAGAGAATGTTTTTAATTTTACTTCTGCAATTAATAATACTAATAGTCTGCAAATCAGAGACTCCAAAAATTGCCAGCAATTTATTAAAGTAAAAGGGAGTAACAATCAGAATATTTTACCACCCCAGTTAGATAAAAATAGTTCCCATGAAGGAAAAAGTCATAGAGAGTCTTCAGTCAATAATATCCCAATAACCTCTGCTGAAAGTAAATCTAGGCATGATGCAGGAGCCAAAGAGAGATCAGATTTTCAACACCAAAGCATTTCCCTATATAACAATAAATGTACTGGATTTCTGTTAGGAGCTGAAAGTTCCAGAAATAGCACAGATGAAGAATTAATTTCTGATAGAAAAATGCTTCCAAATTCACAGAACAAACCATTTCAGCTAGGCACAGTTTCTGCAGCTAAACCTATACTTCAACCAGCCAAAATAGGTATCCCAGACTCACATGATCTAGTGAGCCACAAAACTAAACAAGAGCAAATATCCCTGAACACTCAGATGGACAAAGATTGCACTAGTTTGCAGAAAGCTGTGATGTACAGTGAAGATAGACAGAATGTTGAGTCTAAAGATAAACTCTCCAGTGTCACACAGGATCTGCAACTGCTGCAGAGTGCAGTGAGTGAAAATAAGCTTATGTCTGGTGGCACTAGAGAGAAAGTCAGTGATATAGAAAAAAGGAAAAACAGGCCCTCCGTTAAAAATGAAGTGGCAGCCATTTACAAAACAAGACGAAAATTTTCTAGTAAAAATGTAAATCCAAAACCACACATAAGTAATATATTTTTACAGAATGATGGAGGTACCACTTCTTTAGAGATTAACATGACCCACAGCACATTGCATTCCCCTGCTTCTACCCAGCCATTTCTCCAACCTGGAAATGAAGACGAGAATCAAAATCTGACCCCTGGTGTTTGTGACAGCCCTGTTCACAAAATATCTGAGAAGAATAAGAGATCACAAACTAATGATGACTCTCCATTGTTAATTAAAAACAAGAATCAAGGGCCTTTTGCAAATTCATACAACCAGAGAAGAGAACTCAACAATCCCAAACAAAATGACAATGAAGTAGAAAGCATGCTGAGCCCCACAACCCTATTTCCAAAGGAAATAGCTGCAAGAAGTAAGAATTCCCAAACACTTGGCCCGGGGTTGGAAAACAGAAATCAAACCATCTTTTCCAGAGCTACTGAAGCAGATTCATCAGGAAATCAAAAGAGAACAAGTACTGGTAGTTCCCATGATCCACTACTGTTGCCATTTTTAACTGACAAAAACTCAAACACGTTTATAAAAAATTTGCAGGCAAATGTCTGTTCACAGAAACAAGCCCTTTCCTCAGATGAGTGTGATCATGATCAAAACCTCCATCGGTCAAAGAGTTTAAAAAATGCAAACCTGCACAGGAATCAGTCACGCATGAGTCGTGCAAAGAATCAACGTGAACGTCACTTTTCTGAAAGCACCTATACTCAAGATTCCCATGACAACCCTGGCTTTGGAAGTAACTGTCTACCTAAAGAGAGCAGGTACAATAGAAAGTTTAAATCTTATTCTGAGCTGTGCTCTTATGATGAAAATGAAAACTGGGCTTCATATGATGAGAGGACCACCACCTATGGCACTAGACGTGTGATGTATCCTTCTATTGAGTTTGGTATATTTGGAAAAGAACAACAACTGGCGTTCCTGGAAAATATCAAGAGATCACTCACAGAAGGGAGATTATGGAGACCAAGTCTTCTTAAAAACCCTGGCTTTCTGAGAAATGAAGAGAGTGATTCTTTAAAAAGGGCTGAGCTCTTGAACTCGAGTTCTGCTAGGAGCAAAATTTCAGTAGATGCTTCATCCCCAAGAGACTCAGTTGACATCTATCGAGAAAAACCAATGGTTTATTCAGACTCAGACACTGATACCACCACGGATGATGAATACTATCTTTGTGAGACTGATAAAGAATCAGAACTGTGAGATCCCGTAATACAAGATTGAGAGAGAGCTCTCATCTGAAAGGTGTTTTGGTGGTTCCTGGATGAGCATAAACATGTAACACATTTTGGGCCAGATCCTGTGCTGGTGTAAATCAGTGTTGGTCCATTTACTTTAATGAAGTTATGTTGACTTATACAAGCTCAATTTGGCCATTTTATATTTTAAAAGTATTTAAACCTGTCATTTTCTTTTGCAAGCAAAAGATAAATTCTCACAATTTTTTATAAATATTTTATTAAGAAAAGGAAGATGAATGTGGAGCTTTTTATTGTGTAATGATATGGAAGTATCTCCATTGACTTCAGTAGGAGTTGGATTGAGCTTTTATATGCTAAGTGGCCAGGGATTTTTTTCCTGTATAGCTTTGCGGATAGTAATCTCACACACACAGGCTAGGACTATAACAATGTTTAAAAGGGAACTGGATAAATTCATGGTGGCTAAGTCCATAAATGGCTATTAGCCAGGATGGGTAAGAATGGTGTCCCTAGCCTCTGTTCGTCAGAGGATGGAGATGAATGGCAGGAGAGAGATCACTTGATCATTGCCTGTTAGGTTCATTCCCTTTGGGGCACCTGGCATTGGCCACTGTCGGTAGACAGATACTGGGCTAGATGGACCTTTGGTCTGACCCGGTACGGCCATTCTTATGTTCTTTGGGCAGAACAAAGAGGGAAAGCACCCTATTGAGGCAAGGCAAACACTCTAAAGAAGAGCATGACCAATGCATGCAGTACACTTTTACTACTGGAAAATTGGGTTAAAATTCTCAATATGATAAGTACAGATGAGTGATAGTCTGCTTTTAAAGCATCATATGGAAGATACAGGGTTGAAATAGCAAGAGTCATTGCTGGCTGGGGCTGAGGTGCATTACCAGTGTGGCTTCCTTTGTCCTGAGGATGATTCTAGTTTTTAATAATAATGAGTCACTTCACAGAGCACTAAGTTGAACAAAAATTTTAAAAAATTCTGTAACTTGGTTCTCTTCTGTTTATTTCCTATGTGTTTCATTTCCTACACTTCATGGGCTCAATCCTTAGCTGCACGTAGTTCATGCTGGGCACAGCACTGTTAGTGGGAAAGCAGAGGTGACTTTAAATCACTTTTCCATCTCCCCTAGCCCTCAGCCCAACGGGGGCTAAAACAGTCCTTAGCATATCTTAGAACAGCCCAAAAAGCTACTATAAGTTGCACCAACAAAGCAGTCCTAGGAACTACTGAAGATGGGGCAGCATGCTGTATTCTCTGGCCCTATCTCTCCTTTTTTCCCCTTCCCCACTATACCCCTTACTCTGAGGCAAGGAGAGTGCTGGAGGTAGCCTCAGCTGTCTGTATAAGGCAGTTTAAAGGGCCTCTTACGCCACTTTGGTGGGCACTTAGTGAGGCTGAAAGATCTGGCCCTATAAGCAAACATTATTTTTGTTTTTAAATAGCTGCAATTTTTTCTATATGTAGTGAAGCGTGTCAAAGCTTGAAGAGGAACATCTTTTGACATGTTGTGTCTCGTATCTTCCCTAAATTAGCATCTCCCTTTGGTATTTTTCTAACATGCTCTCTGTCATTGCAATACCTTTCATCCTTTGAATAGAAAGGCTATGAATGTTTTCCCTGAAGCTGTTCCCATACCACTTTACTAAATGTTGTATCGGTATTACACATTAGCCAAAACCCACACCGGGCCCTGACATCTTGAACTGAGCTTTCATCTCTGGCCACTCAAAATCACGTAGCTCACAGAGCCAGAAGATCACATACGTTTATTTGTACTTAATCTTTACTAACTTCACATCTGGTCCCTAATTAATCTTATTCCAGAATTTTCTCTATATTTTTCATTTAATAAAATTATCTAAGACCCATTATATTTTTATAACTGGAAAGACAATGGCCTGATATTTGAAAGTAATATATTTTAGGCAAAGCAAGCAAAGTTTGTATCCCTGAATGCTCCACATGAAAAATATTGTATTAGACAATTTGGTATCCTTATTTTTTTATATTGTATACTTCGTTAAAGAAGTGGAGCTGTACTTTGAAAGTGTTTTGATGTATAAATATTGTTATATACTTTATTTTCTTTGGTTGTACATAAGACTAATATAAACTACATATTTATATTCAGAATTGTTCTTTAAGTGGTATCTATTTTGGAATGATTTGCACATACTGATGCATACAGTATTGGAAGGAAATAATTTTCATGTAAACTTGTAAAATGTGCTGTTCTGATGAGAAATGCTAGGACTACTTTATGTACATGGTTTTACACCATATATACAGAGTTCCAAACCATAAGATTAATAAACCAATTAATACTAATTAAGGGTTTTCTGTTATGATACATGTTTACAGGGAGATAAATGGTCATATGATTTGCTCCAGTAAAAGTGGATTATTTGAATGTTCATACTTGTAAATATTTTCTACCCATATGGTGGATTTTGGACTAAGTTCTCACACTGGATGCATAAAGGAGGCTTTCATAAAATACAGTTCTGGGTATATGACAAAAACTGGGAGCCATACAAAGAAATCAAAATAGTTTAGAATTTGATCCTAAATTAGTTGTGCAAGACTGTGGTGGGTCAGAGTGGCTGGTAACTAATGTTAACAAAATTACATCAGCCCTTTGTAAAGAGTCACTCATATAAAAACATGAGGTCAAATTCATCCCTTTCAATAAGAAGATGCAGCTCTCCTAAACTGAATGGAGCTACACCATCTTTTGCCCAGTGGTGAATGTGGCCTGTTATGTCTTCTAAGCCTTCTCTTTAGCTATAATATATTCTATAAATGCTTATATATTATAGGATATTAATACTGAAAATGACTGGTTTGAAATAAATGGTGCATATTGCTTAATAAATGTTTGTACTGGTTTTATCTGTGTACTCTAACTCATACTGAACTATTTTATGCTTTTACAATATCTTAATGCTGCTTTCGCGATACTGATGCCAAACAATGCTAAGAGCATTAAAAGATTTAGAATTAAGCATCCAAGCATGATCCTTCATAAGCTCTAGGCATATCCAAGGATACACTGAAAACTCGAGCGTATTACAAGAACTGTGTCTGATTTAGCCAACTTTCAGACACCTATGCACAGAGGAATAACTTGTGCAGAGGAATGACTTGAATCGTTAAACTGCTAAGTACTGGCAGTGGAGCTAGACGGCTATAGATTAAGTCAATTATTAGATGTCCACATCTGCAGTTGTACTATAGTCCATACTTTTTTCTCTTTATGGTAGATAGCCATTTGGGGCACAAATGCCTTCTCTTCAATCAGAGATGAAATGTTCTCTGTAACAATCTACGCACCTTGCTAGCCCTGTATTCTGAGCAGTAGCAAAACATCATTCAAACAATAGTTTTAAAAACATTTGCAATGATGATCACTGTGGCCTTTACACATACTGAGAGAACATGAGAGGGAACCTTCCTTTTGCTAGACACATGAAAGGATCAATCAAGCATGGGGCTGCTACCAAGTTGCTCCCCCCAGGAAGTATGGTTCCTTGTTTCCCAAATGCCATAAGCCTGAGAGATCATGAATCCCACTTTAGGAAAGTTCTAGTTTGGGAACCTGTTTTACACTCTGCGGGCGGGACCATGAGCCACCTACCAAAAAGGCCTAGCACCAAGAAAGGAAAAGTTAATTCATGGTCTGGGGTATGAAGAAGCATGTTGAGCAGCCAGTTTTAGATACTATTAATTGATATTTGGCATAATGCAGCCTCAGGGGGTGGGAAGCTACAAACAGTGGGAGGAAAGGCAAGGCTTCTCCATCCTTGAGTGCTTTGCTGAAACATGGCCTAGAGTCTCTTTTGAGATGTCAATGTAAAGCTGAATGAGTGTGAAACAAGGTATTATTTGTGTGTCTGCACTCCATCCACAATGGTGTCCAGGTATGTACGGCTCCACCACACTTGGATACCCCGACTGCTGTGGCAGGAAGCGCCCTTCGCTTCTTATTCTAACTTAAATATTCAAAGATCAAGGTTTGGACACACCTGGCTTAAAAATAGCGGTGGGGGCGTGTTTGTGCTTAAAGCTCAGAACAGTATATGAGAGAACAGGAACTACCCTACAACGGGAGCGTCTCTCCTCTGACTGGCCCGCTCGGCCCCGCGTCTCGCCCTGCCCTGTGCGGGGCAACCGCCGCCTCACGTGCACAGGTGGGGGGAGGGGGAGGCGACGAGGCCGGCTCACAACGTTCCGCAGCTCGGCGCCTCTCCTTGCCCCCCGGACGCTCCCGGCGAAGCGGGACAAGGCAGAGGGGCGGGTGACGCGATTCTCAGCTGAGTGGCTCCAGCGGCTTCACTGCCTCCCGACTCCGCGAGGAAACGGCCGTTGGTGCGCGCGCGGAGGGGGAGAATCCCCTTCCGCCGCGCGCGCCACCCGCCACCCGCACGGCCGGGCCCCTCCCTCCGCTGGCAGATCCCGCGATCCACCGCCGGGGGGGGCTGCAAAGAGCGAGGTCGTTGCTCTCTCGCCCGATTGGCCAAAGCACCCTCCAATCACAGGCAGCCAGCTCGCCTCTCCCGGAGCGCCCCGTCCCCAAAAGTTGTGAGCTCCCCCAGCACCTCCATGCTGGGCCGGGGGATGGGGCGCAGCTGGGCCGCTGTGCTCCCGTCGTGGCAGCGGCCGCCGCTGGAGCGTCTCCTGCTCCTGCTGCTCTTGCAAGGGGCGGAGGCTCCTCCAGCGCCTGTCAGTGCAGCGAGGAGCCTGGTGTGGGGGCCCGGTCTGGAAGCGGAGCTCACGGTGCCCGTCAGGTATTTCTACATCCAGGCGGTCAGCGCAGCGGGACAGAACCTCACCCGCTCCCCCCCAGGTACCGTGCACGCGTCTGCGCCTCGCCCCCGGCCCTGGGTGTGGCTTCTGTTCCCCAGGCTGGGCTCTGAGCCGCCAGCCTGGCTCAGGGGGCCTGGCGCTGAGGAAACTCTCACCTGCAGGAGTTGACTCAGGCCGAGAAGCAGATCCAAAGAGACTTAAGTGTTTCTCCCTCCCCAGGCGCGTTAGTGCTCCCAGTAACCCAGCATCAATCACTGCTGCTTTGTCATCTTGCAGCGTCGGACGGATGTCACTGTAATACTCGTACGTTTAAACACCTAAAGTCTCACTTTGGGATAAGCTCACCGAAAACATTAAAATCCTACGTTACTCTTCTACTGTCCAGTGTGTCTTTCCATGCAACCCTGCATCTTCTCTCCAGTTTCCTAGATGCTAACAGACAATTAGCAGCATTGAAACAGCGTGTTCAGAATTAATTAGCCTCCTGGGACCAGTCTTTAGGTACAGCAGTTCCAACACTCTGTGTTTCAGTGGTAGGAACTAACTAACTATCTCTAATCCAACCACACACTGTTAATACTAATCAAGTATCAGAGGGGTAGCCGTGTTAGTCTGGATCTGTAAAAGCAGCAAAGAATCCTGTGGCACCTTATAGACTAACAGACGTTTGGCAGCATGAGCTTTCGTGGGTGAATACCCACTTCTTCAGATGCAAGTGAAGAATCTGAAGAAGTGGGTATTCACCCACGAAAGCTCATGCTGCCAAACGTCTGTTAGTCTATAAGGTGCCACAGGATTCTTTGCTGCTTTTACAGATCCAGACTAACACGGCTACCCCTCTGATACTTGACACCATGCAAGGCACTGCATTTAGCCGCATGGAGTGGAAATACTAATCAAATACCTTTTGAAAACATTGCCTTGCTGTTCACTGGTCACAGCCTTCTCATTCCTGCTGTGGAAAAAAGCAGGACTTTCTCCTCTTGTCTACCTGTGTCTACATGAAATAGCTTGTGCTGCGTAACTAGTGTGAGATCAGAATCAGGTCCTTAGTGTGGTCACCTATGCCTCTCAGCCTCCCTTGTGCTTCAAAAGTCTCAACTTCTGTCTGAGAAATGTTAGAATTGTAATTAATAATACTTAGCACTAATACACTGCTTTCCTGTAAACTAATTACATCTCACAACACCCCTGTGTGGCTAGCAGATACATATGCATTATTATCTCCGTGTCACAGATGAGGAAAAGAGACATGTGAGTAATTTACCCAAGATAACAGAGGAAATCTGAGGTAGAGCCTGTCTCTAAAACTCGTGTTAAGTTGGCAAAACCATGCTTCTTTTCCAGTAAAAGATGAAGAAATCATTCCTGCTATCTATGGATCAGAATGTTACCAGATCAGATATAAAGTACTAATCTGCCTCCAGTATTAAATTTATGTAGAATGAAATGTAGATTTTAATGCCAGAAGGGACCATTATGATCTCTGACCTCCTGCATTACACAGGCTATAGAAACTCACCCAGTAATTTCTGCATCAAGCTTGTAACTTCTATTTGAGCTACAGCATATATTTTAGAAAGATTAACTCTTGATTTAAAGACTTAGTGATAGAGGAGAATCCATTTTATTCCACTGGTTAACTACCCTCCTTGTTAAAAATGTGACATTTCTCATCTGAATTGCCTAGCTTCAGCATCCAATAATTGGATCTCATTATGCATCTTTCCGATTTAAAAGCCATCTACTACCAGTAATCTCTTCCCGACGTGCGTACTTGTAGACCAGGATCAAGTCACCTCTTAACCTTTGTGACCGAAAGCACCCCTGTATTCATACCATACTCACCATTGTAATAATCTTTGTACTAAATATGTCTTTTGAGGTATCATTTGGAAACTAGCTCATTGGTCAATAACATGATGGTGAAATGTATATAACATTATATGTAAAGTTGTGAATTCTCCCTTTATGATGTTATTAGCACATGTTCAAAATCAGACAGCCCTTCCTAGTCAAAAGTTGTTAAACAGGCAGGGGTGAGCTGGAGCCTGTTCGCACTGGTTCGCTCGAACCGGTTGTTAAATTTAGAAGCGGTTTTAGAACCGCTTGTTAACTGGCTTCCCTGCGAGGGAAGCTTTGATGGGCTCTGGCTGGGAAGGGTGTAATTCCTCCTCCCGGCCGCCAGGGGCACTGCTCTGTGCTGTGGGAACCATATGGGCTGCCTCCTGGCCCAGTTGCTGCTGCTGCTCCTTGGACCTCTGGCCGTGGGGCTGCTGCCTGGTGCGTCCCCGGCTGCTCCCAGCCGCTCCCCTTGTGTGAGTGCCTGCATCTTCTGCCCCCGCCCCCTGGCACAGCCGCCCGCAGCCAGCCCCTGCCCCTGCTCCAGCCAGCCCCTGCCCACAGCCAGCCCCTGTCTGCATCTCCTGCCTCCGCCCCCTGGCACAGCCACCCGCAGCCAGCCCCTGCCCCTGCTCCAACCACCCCCTGCCCACAGCCAGCCCCTGTCTGCATCTCCTGCCCCCGCCCCCTGGCACAGCCGCCCGCAGCCAGCCCCTGTTGCAGCCACCCCGTGCCACACTCCCTGCCTCTAGCTAGCCCTGCCCCACGCCCCTGTCTGCAGCCAGCCCCATGTCCACTGGTGCCCTGCAGTTCTCAGGGCAGTAACCCTGCACACCTGCTTCAATGAGGGGGGCAGGGAGCAGCTGGGACCCACACATGTGCACACCCTAGGGTGACCAGACAGCAAGTGTGAAAAATCGGGACAGAGGGTGAGGGGTAATAGGAGCCTATATAAGAAAAAGACCCCAAAATTGAGACTGTCCCTATAAAATAGGGACATCTGGTCACCCTAGCACACCCCAAGGGAGTAGCGGGGACCCACACATGTGAAAAGGAGCTCATTTCAAGTTCAGGCCCATCTTTTTAAAAAAGAACTTTAAGTAGGGTTAACATACATCTGTATTTTCCTGGACATGTCAGGCTTTTCGGTTCTTAAATCGCTGTCTGGGCAGAATTTTTAAAATTTAAAAATTCCTCCCAGGAAAATACGGATGTATGGTAACCCTATTGGTACAAAAAATACATGCTCTGGCACATCCCTTAAATCAGAACTTTATAGAGAACCGGTTGTTAAGATTTTAGCAGCTCATCACTGTAAACAGGCCTATCCTAAACAAAGGAATGTGTTTATCTCAATTTACATATAAGTACTAAACAGGGTCCTGGAGACAGCAGGGGGAGGAAATGACAGGAAACAGAACAATTTGCCTTTTAGCAAGCACAAATGGGGGAAGAAAGAGCATGGTGCCTCCTTTGCCTCCAGACTCCATGTCACCTTCCTTACTGCTTGAATAAACTTTACTTTGAAGGGTAGCCCTCTGAAGAATTCACTTCAGAGGTTCACTGCACTATATGGCACTATAAGGAAAGGGGCAGAGTACCCCAAGAAAACAAAGGTACTAGGACCCTTGGGCCTCTGGGGGAGATTCTGACCAGGGAAAGGGTCAGTCACCATCTTGCTGGAAGACTGTGTGTGAGAAAGGCCATCTTAAACAAAGCCTTGACCCAAAACTTGCTAGATTGGGTTTTAGATTTTTAGATAAGTGTTTTCACTTTTATTTCCTGGTAACCATTTCTAGCTTTATCTCCTGTACTTGAATTCACTTAAAATCCTGTCTCCTTTTGTCAATAATCTTATTTTTAATCTAAACCAATCCACTGCTATGTGTAAACTGAACTGTTTGGTAACTCCAGTTAAAGTAACAAACGGTCAGGGGGCAACAAACCTTAATACCTGAACTGTCCAGGAGAGGGCTGGATATTGCAGAAAACACATATTTGGGAAACTCTGGGACTGGGAGGGTGTTGGGGTCACCCTGCAAGGTGTAGAAAGGCTGGTGGAAGCAAGTGTGTGACTGGTATATTGCTGGCAAGAGGCTGGGGTCAGAACTGCTGGGCCAGGGCTGAAGCTATTCACAGACACTCAGGGTGGCCTGCATGCTGTTTGGCTGGTTATGAGTGGCACAGGGCAGGCAGTGACACAACCCCTCACAGATCTGGATTGCACCCCAGAATGTGACAACCTTCTTCTGAATAAACTAAATGGAGAGTGCTTTCTAACTCCCTCACTATAAATAAAGTGTATTTTCCAGACCTCAGATCATTCTTGTAATGCTTTTCTAAATCTTTTCCAATTTTTCAACATCCTTTTTGACATATCAACACCAGAACTGTACACAGTATTCCAGTCATGGTCCCATTAATGCTATACACAGAGGTAATACCGTCTTCCTACTACTTGTTAATTCCCTTGCTTATACATCCAAGGCTTGCACTAAACTGCTTAGTTACAGCATCGCACTGGGAGCTTGTATTCAGTTGCTTGTCTGCCTTGATCCCTAAGTCCTTTTCAGTATCCCTGCATTCCAAAATACAGTCCCCCATCCTGTAAGTGTGACCTATGTTCTTTGTTGCTAAATGTATGACCTTGCATTTGACTGTAAAGTTAATCTCTGTGTGAGCTCACTTTCCCTTTTCCCCCTTGTAAATCTGCACTACAGCAGGTGAAATTTTATTGATGATGGAAAATGGTCCAACCCATCCATCTAGACTCCAGGACATGATTTTTTTAATATTAATTTTAAATACATTACTCTATCTCTGATTTTCCATAACTTACTGGCCTGAGCCACACGCAAATCCATAGTCTCTTGCTTTTTCAATGGCGTTAGTCAGTTTAAATTAAATTTATTCTTTCAGTTTTATTGGTAATTTCCTCACCCATTTGGTAACTGATACCTCCTCTTTTTCTTCTTCTGGGTACAGTGAAGGGCTCCACAATCTCATAGGCCTTCCAAAGATAATTTGATAAGGCTAGTAGCCAGTACCCAATTGATCACTACTTCAGATTGTCACCAACATCACTGGCAATTTATTGTCCCAATCTTTGCCAGTTTCTTGCACTGCTTTGTGTAGAGCTTGTTTAATAGTTTGATTCATCCTTTCTACTGCTCCTGACAATTGGGGATGATAGGAAATATGTACAGTAGGTGTTGCTTTATTCCTAAAGCTTTTAATAAACTTTTATTTCTCCTACAAAATGTGGCCCGTTATCTGAATCAATTACTTTTGTAGTTCCATATGTACTAAACACTACTTCCCACAACTTTTTGGCAGTGATTTCTGCAGTATGATTTCTGGTGGGAATCGCCTCCACCCATCCAGAAAAGAGATCTACTATTACTAATAAATACTGATTCCCCCTTTGGGTCTTAGGAAATTTATTAATATAATCAACCTACATTCTACTCCATGGCTCCACAATTCTTTGGTGCAACAAGGGTCCTGAATTCGATGGTCTATTCCCATCTGCTGCACACCTTACGCAGTTTTTAACAAAGTTTTCTACGTTCTTTCGTACCTTAGGCCATATTCCAATTTGTTTTACCTTAGAGTATTCTCTATTTCTTGGTGGGCTGTAGAGTGACACAGGTTAATAATCTCTTCTATTTGAAGTTTTGTCAGGTACCCACTTTACCTCTTCTGTTTTCTTATTTACCACTTAGCCACCTTGTATATTTCAAGTATCAGAGGGGTTGCCATGTTAGTCTGGATCTGTAAAAGCAGCAAAGAGTCCTGTGGCACCTTATAGACTAACAGACGTATTGGAGCGTGAGCTTTCATGGGTGAATACTCACTTCGTCGGATGACATGCATCCGACGAAGTGGGTATTCACCCACGAAAGCTCACGCTCCAATACGTCTGTTAGGTTGCCTACCCCTGTTATAGACTATGGCACAGGTGCCGAAGGTGGCAGGCGAGCTGATTTTCAGTGGCACTCATGCTGCCCGGGTCCTGGCCACCAGTCCGGGGGGCTCTGCATTTTAATTTAATTTTAAATGAAGCTTCTTAAACATTTTAAAAACCTTATTTACTTTACATACAACAATAGTTTAAAAAAACCAGGAGTACTTGTGGCACCTTAAAGACTAACAAATTTATTTTAGCATGAGCTTTCATGAACTAAAGCTCACTTCTTCGGATGCATCCGAAGAAGTGAGCTTTAGCTCACGAAAGCTCATGCTAAAATAAATTTGTTAGTCTTTAAGGTGCCACAAGTACTCCTGTTTTTTTTGCGGATACAGACTAACACGGCTGCTACTCTGAAACAATAGTTTAGTTATATATTATAGACTTATAGAAAGAGACCTTCTAAAAACATTAAAATGTGTTACCGGCACGCAAAATCTTAAATTAGAGTGAATAAATGAAGACTTGGCACACCACTTCTGAAAGGTTGCCGACCCCTGGTCTATAAGGTGCCACAGGACTCTTTGCTGCTTGTATATTTCAGTTTCCCCATCTTTCCTCAGGTTTAACCTTCTGTTTTATGGCTTGAACTCTAGTAACTACCATAACTTCCAAAGGTTTCTTTGCTGCTAATCTAGCTAAAGCATCCACTTTATCATTCCAATATTTTTTATTCCCTTCTAGCTTTTGATAACCTTTTAATATGTTTTACTCTTAATTTTCCTGGGTGTTTTTTCAACCAATTATAGATAGATAGATTTTCCAATTTTCCTTTTGGACCACATTTTTTCCCTCAGCTGTTTCCCAATTATTTTTTTTTCTAAATCTCAATCCAGTATAACAGTCCTTGTACCACAAAGTCTGAATCCATATAGACATACAGACAGTCTGCAACATTATTTTTTTGTTTAAGCAGATCACTACGAGCTCTGACCTCTGCTCCCTGAGCTGAAGTCATACTCATAGGGCTTGGCTACACTTACACTTCAAAGCGCTGCCGCGGCAGCGCTTTGAAGCGCTAAGTGTAGTCAAAGCGCCAGCGCTGGGAGACAGCTCTCCCAGCGCTGTCCATACTCCACCTCCCTGTGGGGAATAACGGACAGCGCTGGGAGCGCGGCTCCCAGCGCTGGGCTTTGACTACACTGGCGCTTTGTAGCGCCGCAATTTGCAGCGCTGCAGAGGGTGTGTTTTCACACCCTGCTGCAGTGCTGCAAATTTGTAAGTGTAGCCAAGGCCTTAGACCCAGAAGTAGTCTCCCCATCCATTTGTACAGCAGCATATCCCGTATATTGCTTAGAGCTCTCATGGTATGAACTACCATCTTAAACCAAACCTCTTTTTCTCCGAGGCCTAACACTTCATCTACCAGGGGTGCTTCTTTAACTAACTTTGGTTTGGTTTTTGGAAGTGGGAATTCATGCTCCTTTCCTTCATTAGGAGGGCATATGGTAACATTATTGCTTGTTCGTCATTTTTATAAGTAACATCTCTGCTAGTTAACATCAAGGTACACTGGGCCATCCTGATATTTAATACTCCTTTCCCCTGCAGTTTCCTTGATAAAATATACTTCAGGGGAGAGTGAGGTGTTTGACTACTGGCAGAGTCCCTATTATAATACAAAGCAAAAGCTTCAATGGCCCATACAGCAGCTAAACATTCTCTTTCACAGGTCTCAAACTGCTGCTCCTTAGGGGTTAATCTTCTAGATTTGTATGCTACAGGTATTAATTTCCTGCATTAGTACTCCTGCTAGAATGGCTTGTTTATTTCAGGGAATTTCAATGCTGGATCTTGCATCAAAGCTTGTTTTAAATTACAGAAAGCGTTTTCTGGCCCCCACTCCCAGTTCACTTTTTTTTTTGTTTAAGTAAACGCCACAAGGGTCCAGTTATAATGGCAAAATTTTAGATGTGTTTTCTTAAATAGTTAAACCCTCCTAACGTTACCCTTAATGCATGAGAATCCTCTAGCCTTGGTAAATTCATTAATAATTTCACCTTTTGTTGATCTACCTGAATTCCTTGTTCCCCTAGTTTCCCCCCTCCCCCTACCCCCAAAATAATTCACTCTCCTCTGCACTAGTTGGGCTTTCTCTTTATTAGCTTTGAAACCTGTTTCCTGGATGATTCTCAACACTTTTTTAGTTTGCTCAGTTACCTTCTCTTCAGTGTCCACCCATATGAGTTCACATTCTCCCGATCCTCTTTGGAAAATTGATCCAGCATGTTGGTGTGCAATAGCTGGAGCGCAGTGTAGGCCCTGGGAAATTCTTTTAAATAAGTACTGTTGTTCCTTAAAAGTAAACACAAAGCGGGCCCAAGAATCGGGATGCAATGGGATGGCAAAAAAACAATTTGCCAAATCTATGACAGAACCATTTAGGGGCCCCCTGTATTCTTGCCATAACTTGAGGTAGATCGGCTACTATTGGTGCCATGGTGGGGAGTAGCTTTTATTAATTTGTCTAAAATCCATTGTCAGTCTCCAATCTCCTGAGGCTTTTAATATGGGCCAAATTGGGCTATTGTATGTGGATTTTTCCTTTTCAATCACTCCCTGTTGTTCTAATGATTTATTTATTTATTATTTCTGCCTCTGCTTGCACAGGATATTTATATCGTCTCTGTGGTGGCACTTCATCCCCCACAATTTTACCACATGCTTCGATTTTACCACATTCTGTTTTATTCTTAATTCATACTTTGGGAAACTCGTTTACCCACACATCCTGTTGATTCAGTATAATCTTCTCGACTGCTTCTGCAGCACATATTCTTGGAATGTACCCTGCTGTCAGGACACTTTCCATCCAGCTGGGCGCACACCACAGAACTCCAATAGTTAAATCCAAAACTAACCAATTCCCCCACCCCACCCCACCCCACCCCAAGGAGTCCCCAATATTACCGGCTCAGCCACCTGATCTATCTGAAGCATTTGTTCTTTACAACAAAAATCCCCCACTCTCTCTCTGGGTATAGCTATTTCTACTGAATGATACATTTTTCCTGACACTCCTTCCCCAATAAAGGAGGCTGCTGTAATGATCCCTGATACATATCGAGTCAAATCACAACTTTTATTTGCAATATTTACACCAGCCCCACTATCCAGTAGGGCATCTTTGGGTCCATTATCTCCCACAATTAAAGTTGTCCTAGGCTTCCCATTTGAATTCCATCTTAATTACCATCTCCCACTCCTGAGGACCCATTTCCAGTGGGAGCAACTTGTCATCGGGGCTTCCCTATAGAGCAGGTTTTTCTGAACCCTCATCTTGCATAGCTGCAACCTTTTTCTGCTCCTTAAACTTTTCTTCTTCCATCCTTTGCATTTCTTTGATCAATTCATCAGTACGTCTCCCATTTCACTTATTCATATCTACTCTCCTCAATTTCAAATACCTTCAAGCGATATTCCAAATCACATCTTTCTTGATTATTCCACCCTCTACCTCCTTGGAGTGGGGTGTTTTGTCCTTTACCATGGCCTCTTCCTCTCTCACAATATCCTGATCTATAAGCACTCTTATTTGAGTATGTTATTGCCTTAACAAAAGGTATTCTGGGTTTCAAGCCTTCTACCTGGCATCCCCCTTTCATCATTTGTTGGCATACTATCCAGTGCTCCAGTGCATCCATAACAGTTAACCCCTCATCCTGGTCTGCTTGGTTCATCAAATTAGTAGACATATCTAATAAATTTCTGTCCAATCCTTTAAATATATCATTTCAAAATTCCTTCTGATTTAAGTCAACTGCCATCAAAGAATCAGCTGTGACATGTCTGGCGACCTCCGCCCTGGGATTAATCACCAATTGTATTTTTCCAGCCAATAATCCCTATGTTATTTTTCTTAATAGGTAATCCCTGGGTAAATCTCCAGGTTTCATGTAATCTGCACTGGATAACACGTTTATGGTTTTTTGACCTGACTCTTTCCCTAACAGCATAATAAATTGTGGTATCAGCTAGTGAGCCTCTGGTTGCCTGTGCAAAGCATTTTTCCACTCGATCTACTGCCTGTCTAATCTCTTTAGTGGTAGCTGCCCTGATTAATCTATAAGATTAATTTATATTTAAATTCTTTGTTCCTTCTGATTCTGCCCACTGTACTAGCCATGTAGCTAAATCTCTCATATTCACTGGGCCTAATGACTTTACCATTGACTGTAAGTCTGATGAACTCGCAGAAATTATTTATGTCTGCTCTGATTGTATGTCCCCTGTTGCATCCTTAATGGTTGATCTCTGTTTTATCACGGCTACAGACTTTACTGGCTTAGCCTTTTCTGGCCAGAAACTGTTGAGGGAAGAAATTAGAAACTTATTTCTTCCCTCAACTTAGTATAAAGCCCCTTTCAAGGTTGGTCAAATTCCCTTTACTCTTGACCCCCTCACAGATCCTCTTCATACCAAATATCGTTGGAATCCAAATCTCTCTCTTTTTGACCCACAGCCGCAACTTGCAGCTTCTGTATTTTCACTTGCTTTTTCAATGCTGCTATAGTTTTCTGGCACCAACTGTTTTCTAAGGTATCCAATATTACATCTGGTTCCACTGCACCTTCCATCCAAGGGCATGTTCCAAATGCAATAATCTCTTTCTCTAACAGACGGGGCTTTAACTTTAGTTCACTGGGGTGCCTCTTTCACCCCTTTACTTCTCTTCTTAAACAATGTTTTCAACATTATTACAATAACACCATGTGGTATCTCCCCACGTGTTTTTTGTTTGTTTGTTTGTTTTCTTCACAAATTTCTCACAGATTTCACAAATAAGGAGTCACCCTTATTAGCCTTAAATAAGGACTCCCCCAACACTGTAAGACCCTGTCTCGAAATCTGGCACTTGTTAATATTTCTCCCCCCCACCCTCCGCATTCTCCACCACATGTTAGACCCACAATAGAGCTCTCCCTATGGGATGGGGAGCAGGCAGATACCGGACACAGTGTTGGTATATAATATTCTAAATGCTCTTTATTCATTACAAAACAAACCTTACTCACTCCACATTCACACCCCAAACATACTATATCAGAGTCCAAAGGTCAGAATGGTCCCGATGGCCAGTCAAGATTCGTTCCAATTATAAGATCATAAGATGCAGGGAGCTGGCAAAAAACACATCTATATTCACATGGGCTCTGGATCAATAAATGACTCCGATTTGCAGAAATCATAGGCAACCATTTATAGTCCATTCCGTCACGTCATCGGTTCTTTTCCTTTGTTTACTAGGCCTTCTAATCACAAAATTCCAAAGAGACAATCCTGGGCGGGCCACCATGATCCAACGCGTGCCATTTTCTCCAATTCTTATACACTTTTTATCAGTCCAGCTGGTGGTGTTTCCTTTTCTGCTGATTCTCCATATTTTTCTCCAAACATAACGAGATTGTTTTTGCACAAATAGTTCTAATAGTTATTGACCTTAAGTTCTTGCTTCGGTTGCCAGCTTGCAATGCTTGTATTCATGTCAAGCATGCGTCATTCATACTGGGCCCCAATCACCTATAACAGGGGTCGGCAACCTTTCAGAAGTGGTGTGCCAAGTCTTCATTTATTCACCCTGAATTAAGGTTTCGCGTGCCAGTAATACATTTTAACATTTTTAGAAGGTCTTTCTAAAAGTCTATAATATATAACTAAACTATTATTGTATGTCAAGTAAATAAGGTTTTTAAAATGTTTAAGAAGCTTCATTTAAAATTAAATTAAAATGCAGAGCCCCTCGGACTGGTGGCCAGGACCTGGGCAGTGTGAGTGCCACTGAAAATCAGCTCGCATGCCGCCTTCGGCACCCGTGCCATAGGTTGCCTACCCCTGACCTATAACATATTACATGGATATATCAATATACATTGTGGCACCTTAGAGACTAACACATTTATTTGAGCATAAGCTTTCATGGGCTAAAACCCACTTCATGGGATGCATAGAATGGAACACACAGAATGAAGATATTTATACATACAGAGAACATGAAAAGGTGGGAGTTCTCTATATGTATAAATATCATCTTTCTGTTTGTTCCATTCTATGCATCCCATGAAGTGGGTTTTAGCCCACGAAAGCTTATGCTCAAATAAATTTGTTAGTCTCTAAGGTGCCACAAGTACTCCTGTTCTTTTTGCAGATACAGACTAACACGGCTGCTAATCTGAAACCTGTCAATATACATTGTGATTCATATATATATATATATATATATATAATTCTCCTTTGAGTAAGTGTAAATCCCTCTGTAGGTAAACACGACTCATGTGCATGAGCCAAGAGTCTTTGCAGTAGCAGTGTCTGTCGAGATTGCACGTGTACCCTCTGCCCCCTCCCTCCCTCAGCTCCATCTTAACCAGGCAGCAGGATGGAACCCAGCAGTGTCCAATCCATTCCTTCTCAGTGTTCACCAGTTCTTCTACTAGTTCATCTGATAACCAGATAATCTTCTACCCTTCCAGGAGGAAATCTTTCTGTCTACCTAAATTGTCAGTTAAAAAATCAAAAAGGAAGAAGACCCCCTTGTATAGATTGCCCTGTGAAGTTGTACTAAGTGTCATGGCAGAATTTCAACTTTTGGGCTTCAAGCCCTGCCCCTCCTGCAGTGGTTTGAGACCACTAACTGATGGTCATAGCAGGTGTTTATTCTTCTTGGGCGAAAGCTATACTCTGGAGCACTGGACAGTATGCCATTCCTTTTCCACCAGGATGCACAAGTCACAGGACGCTTGATTTAAGCTTCACTTTCTGGAGTAATCAATTGAGGTCACTTCAGATCCCGAAGAAGTGAGTACCATGTCCAATTGTTGTACCAATATAATAAAAACCAGCAGGATCTTATTAAGAGGGATAAGGCAAAGATGCCACATTTATTGTAAATACCATAACAAAACAAAAGACAATGTTTTCCTACTTGTTTCTATTACTACTTATTCCTTATATACACACACACACACACACACATATATATATTCATTCACACAATCATTCATTCAGGTTCTGTATAGATGTTATAGTTACCAGCCTAGATGTTGCTCATGCCAAGTTACTGGCCAGGTACCTTGGTCATGAGGATGGAGCCGAGTCTGTGTCAGATGCATCTGATGCTCCTGGAGGTTGGTATCAGAACCATAGACTCAAAGTCCTCAGTCTTTAGAGTCCAGTTTTATAGGGATTTTTCCCTATGTTAGTTCATAGGAGTTGCTTCATTTTGCTGTTGCTAAATCAATCAGCAGGTGGCTGGCTCCATGTTGTCAGATGCTTTGTTTTTCCTTCCTTTGAGGTGTGGTGGGTGGATTCCAGTTTGCCCTCCGGGGGGTCATCTGGTTGATCCCACTTGACACCTTCTTCAGCCGACACTGAATTCTTCAGGCTGGTGACTCCCTAACCATTCAGTCACATACATTCTTTATCTTAATTACATCTATTTCACTGTCTCTTTACTCTTTGGGGTGTTACCAATTTATGTGAGACTCCCTGTCTTTTAACAATCAAAGATAAAGTGAGATGAAAACTTACAGAGGGTGAGGGTCTCTATTTATACACTATAACAGCTACTGTTTTGGCTTACTTAGAGTTAATTAATGTTTAACAAGTTTTATACAAAGTATTTCTTTGAGCAGGCTTCACACAGACACAGCTGGTGGCTTGCAGGTTAGAATTACAAATTTACTTTTAACATAAACCTTAAGTTATAAAGTATTAATTAACAATAAATCAATAAATCATTTCTCATATAAACCATCTTTAATATCCCTACACAATGAGGTATCAAAGAAGTGAACATCCATGAATGCCCCCTCTAGCAGTCATGCAGTGCCAAAATCCAGTACTGATAAACTCTTAACATCAAGAAAAGAACTGGTATTGAGAACCCTGGCACCAATGTATGAGGCACTACCATTTTCAACATGGAAGACTGACAGGTAGAAAGGCTGTTCCAGGTGTAAGGAGACTGTTGTTGCCTTACTAAAACTCAGTGGGGATGTTTTGGTTGGCTAGCTCCCAGTCCCAAAAGAAGGGGAAGGGTCAATGGGAAATCAGGGCCCTGAGACTGATAGTCCCCAGAAACAATGGGGAGAGGCCAATGCTCCAGGTCAGCCTGGTTGACAGGGCGGGCAGGCTAATCAGGGAGTGAGGAGGCCAGAGGGGTCCCATTAGGGTGAACAGATCACCACACTAAAATATATTGGGACACATTGGGGTGCCATCAGCCCTGCCCACAGTCCACCCCCGCTCTGCCGAGGCTCCTCCCCCACTCTGCTCCAGGTCCTGCCCGTTCCTCACTTGCCCCCACCACCACGCCCTTCCTCATCCCCTGGCCTGCCGCTGGCTTGCTGTGTCCCTCCTCAGTCCCCCTACCCACCGCTCGCCTCCCAGCCCGTTTGCTCACCCCTTCACCTCCTGCCCACAACTCACCCCATGGCGCCAACTTCCCCTCTGCCGAGTGGGTGCCTGCCCACACACCGCCTCTTCCTGCCCCTGCACCGCCCTTGCCCCACCCCCATTCCACCCCCTTCCTCCAAGTCCCCGCCCCTGCCCTGCCTGGACCACCAGCACTGGATGGAGAGGAGTGCCAGCTGCCCTTATGAAGAATCTCTTCCACTTGGAAGAATAAGTCTTTCTCAAATCCTGCATCTTGGCAGGAGGTTAGACTAGATGACCCTTGTGGTCCCTTCTAACTGTATAGTTATATGATTTTGTTTTTGACTCCTGCATGCTGCAAGTGCCTTCCCACCAGCTAGCAAGTATTCTTCACTCCTATTGGGTTTTATCCTGGTTTTCTTTCTCTCTGATTCCTGAGGAACTAACATATCTTCACAGTATTAACTTGAACTCTGAATAATAAAGTTAATCTTGTGCTTCAAAACATTTAAGACAAGCTTACAGCATTGTAACTGTCACACCTCTAGGTAACTTACATCTTGCTTATTTTCAGCTTGATTTGTCCATTTATATTAGACATATGATGATCCGGAAAACTTGACAGGGTGATCTCTTCCTCTTACACCAACATTAATTTCCAAGAATGTATGTATCTTATAAAGCATGACTGCTAAATTTATGCACTCAGAATAGCTTACAGGGTAAATCCAGAGAAATGTCTCTGAGTTTTATAGAGTTATTTCAGCTTTACATTGGTATAATTCAGAGCAGAATTTGATCCATCAGTGGCATCTCTCATTTTTTTCATTTAAGTAACCCTAATAGCATGCAGTGTCTACAACTATTTTTATTTTCTTCTTTTCAGGAAGAACACAGTTTAAAGTGGGAATTAAGGCACTTTCCCCCAAAGAAGTCATCGGGATCCACATCCCTAACCTTATGGATCGGAATGATGGGTCATTTCTTATACAGTATCGAATGTATGGGAGTGTCAACAAAGGGTTAAAGATTGAGGTACTTTATGGTAATGAACACGTAGCTCAGTCTCCTTATATTTTGAAAGGTACGTTTTTCAGTTTACCATTTTATGGTGACAGCTACAGAAATGCTATGGACTAAACTTTGGCTAGTCGGAGACAGTAACAAACTGGAGGTACCAATGCTTTTTCTGGTTTAAGCAGCCTCTTACACCGCCTTCCTCTTATACAGATTAAAGGAGCAGAAATAATCTACATACAGATCATTGCCAAATTATGGGACATAAATATTTAAACCTGTAGACCATGGTCCCTGAACTTCAGGTCCTGCCTCAGAACGTGCCTCCCTAGCTCTTGTTGCAGGGTGACCTTCAGGTTTTGTGGAGTGCCACAGCAGAGACAAAACTTCTTCATTTGTGGTCTAGCTGTGAGTGCTATATTTGTCTAAAGGAAACCTCACCTAATAAAGCAAGGAAATCCATGTTGTTCCCAGCAATTTATAATTTGTTCAGACCATCTTACCCAAGGCCGGTGCAAGGATATTTTGCGCTTTAGGCGAAACATCCGCCTTGCGCCCCTCCCCTCCCCCTCCTCCTGCAGTATCGCTTATTATAAACTTTCAAAAATGAATACTGCATAATATGGCATTGTTCATTAGAATTAATACACGTTATTGGACCCCATATCTACTCTGGTGACACCATCAGAGGACCCAACCACATGAGCCACACCATCAAGGGCTCATTCACCTGCACATCTACTAATGTTATACATGCCATCATGTGCCAGCAATGCCCCTCTGCCATGTACATTGGCCAAACTGGACAGTCCCTACGTAAAAGAATAAATGGACACAAATTGGACATCAGGAATGATAACATACAAAAGCCAGTAGGTGAACGCTTCAATCTCCCTGGACGTTCTATAACAGATTTAAAAGTCACTATTCTTGAACAAAAAAACTTCAGAAACAGACTTCAAAGAGAAACAGCAGAACTAAAATTCATTTGCAAATTTAACACCATTAATTTGGGCTTGAATAGGGACTGGGAGTGGCTGGCTCATTACAGAAGCAGCTTTGCCTCTCCTGGAATTGATACCTCCTCATCTATTATTGGGAGTGGACCACATCCACCCTGATCGAATTGGCCCTGTCAACACTGGTTCTCCACCTGTGAGGTAACTCCCTTCTCTTCATGTGTCAGTATATAATGCCTGCATCTGTAACTTTTACTCCATGCATCTGAAGAAGTGAGGTTTTTTACCCACAAAAGCTTATGCCTAAATAAATCTGTTAGTCTTTAAGGTGCCACCGGACTCCTTGTTGTTTTTATAAAATTAGAATGGTGGATAGTCTGTCATACTGGGGGATTGGGTTTGGTGGGGAGAGGAAGCAGACTGGGTTCGGTCAGTGGGGGTTTGGGTTTGGCTGGGGGGTGCAAGGGGAGCAGACTGGGTTCGGTCACTGGGAGGATTGGATTTAGCTGGGGAGGGGAAGGGAAGCAGACCGGATTCGGTCAGTGATGGTTCGAGTTTGGCCGGGAGGAGAAGGAAGCAGACTGGGTTCGGGTCAGTGGGGGTTTGGGTTTGATAGGGAAGGGAAGCAGACTGGGTTCGGTCAGTGGGGGTTCGGGCTTGGCTGGGGAGTGCAAGGGGAGCAGACCGGGTTCGGTCATTGGGAGGATCAGGTTTGGCTGGGGAGGGGAAGGGAAGCAGACTGGGTTTGGGTGTGGAGGCGGGAGAGGGGCAATCTGGGTTTGGCCTGGGGGGGGCAGCGGGCAGGGTAGGATTCAAAGAGCTGCAGGGTGAAATGGGCGCTCTCCAGTCCCTGGCATGCAGCAGCGGGCCAAGTGCAATTGCAACAGGGCAATGGGAGTGTGTCGCCTGCTTTGCCTTCATGAGTCCATCCTGCGCCCAGGCTGGGGAGTTGAATGCTGGGCTCTCGCTCCAGCAGCGGGGCGTGGGGCAGGCAGGACTGTGAGGCCCTCACGCCAAAGCAGGGTTGGGAGGGTAGAAAGCTGGGGCGCAGGGAGGTGGGTTAAAGCGGCTTAGCCGCCCCTCCACGCAAGAGAGCCCGCAGAGCTGCCAGCCACGGCGTCCCTCCCTTCTCTCCCCAGAGCAGAGCCTCTGCTCCGGCCTGCATTGCACTGACAGCACAGCTCAGCCCCAGCGGGGGTCTTACACTTCCTGCCACAGACTGCTCCACTCTCCTTCTGGCTGCCGTGCAATCTACGAGACAGAGGAGCTATTACTGTAACGTATCTACCAACACAGCAATATCTGTACAATTATCAATTCACAATCAAATGACTTCGCTGGCTTTCTAAATGGCAGGAGAGCAATTCATTGGGAGCGTGGCTCTTATCATATACGACCTCCCTACAGTCTGTGATCTGCAGCCAGCGTCTTGATTGGCAGAGGCGCCCCCGAATCTTGGCGCCCTAGGCGGCTGCCTAGTTTGCCTAGTGGTTGCACCGGTCCTGATCTTACCTTTGTGATTTCTAAAGCACGGTCCTTTCTAGACATTGAAATCTTATAACCAGCCCCATGTTCTCTCCTCTTTTCTTCCTACAAGCCCAGTTTAGATCAATGCTGGTCCCTACACTATAAGTTCCACTTAAAAGGGGAAAATAATGCAAACTGTTTTCAAATTTCTGGTCGTCTTCTTTCTTCTCACAGTTGATTGGTTGCCTACCAAGGGAAAAGGATGAACACTGAAAACAAAATTACTACTTCAGCATCATTTCCCACTCTTTCCTTCTCCTGATCAAAGTGGTTTTGTTTGTTTGTTTGTTTGTTTTTGTATAGCAGCCTATGTACACACTATTATAAAACACTTCAAAACTGAAGCAAAAATGGTTTTAAGATGAGATTTTTAAGAAAGGCAGTAAATTGGAGGATGAGTTCCAGATAGTTTGGAATAGCAAAAATGAAAGCAAATTTCCTCCCTGTTTCCACTACTGCTCACATGGAGAGGACAGAACCATAGCCAGAGTAGGTGCAGATGGGGTAATAGATTGATACAACAGTAGAAAATGTTAGTGCAAGACTATGAAAAGTTTTGAAAAATTCGAGTACTGTGGATGTCAAGTGAAGTTGACAGTAGATAGGTGTGATGTGGTCCAACTGCAGCAAGACTGTAGCTTCGGTATTGGTGCTGGAGCATACTTACATAATCACTAATGTGACAGAGTACAGTACTTGTTTTTAGCTAGAAGTTCATGGAATAAAGTTTACTTAAATGCTTAGTCCTTATTACAGTGTATAAATCCACACTGATCCAAAAGGACAGACTACATGATTAATTATACATAAAAGAAAGCACCTCACTAAATGTAAAGACTGTGGCACCATAAAGTTCTAAATAAAGGTTAAAATATTGATAAATGAAGCTGTACAGCTGAATAATAGTATTGATGGATGCTTTAAAGAACTATAGGCATTCTGGCTCACTGGCAGGTAGCATGACATTGGTACACAACTCTGTTTTTTCAGTAGAGATGATCGAAAAATGGTAGATATTTTCCCTGACAAATTAAAAATATATATTTTTTCAAAAATTTTCAGTTTGTGTTTGGATTTTGGCCAAAATAAAATTGTTTTGGTGATTAGTTGTTTTTGGTTTCTAAAAAATAAAAAAATGGATTTTTTATTTTTTCATCAAAAACCCAGACAATTTAGAAAGAGAAAATTTTCCAAAAAAATATTTGTTGGTAAAGATGGTCTTTTTATTCTAAAAAGCAAAAAAACCAAAAGACTTCCACCAGGTCTAGTTTTACATTTTTGTATCTATCAGGAGTCTTGGGCATTGGAAGATGTGACTATCACAGAAGTCATACATTCTCATTGCTTTGTGTTCTGCAGGGCCTGTTTATCATGAGTATTGTGAGTGTCCAGAAGAAGATTCTCAGACCTGGCAGAATATTCTCTCTTGTCCATCCCAAGAGCCTCAAGTTACTAAGGACTTCACTTCTTTTCCCACCATCAACCTTCAGCGGATGCTTCATGAAGTCCCAACAAGGTTTGGGCAAACGAGAGGTGCTATTGTTCATTACACTGTTCTCAATAATCACATCTACCGTCGTTCCTTAGGGAAGTACACAGACTTCAAAATGTTCTCAGATGAAATGTTGCTCTCATTGGCAAGAAAGGTACCAGCTATATAAGACTTCACTTAAAGACTTTTGGATCACACAGATTTGTTACCATTTGGATATTCTATTCATACTTTTATTTTCATGCAAACCTTAAATGACTGCTGCATATTTAATTATTAAACTAAGATTTTATTTTTATTTCTGCATCTGCATGATATCATCTGTTTAGGAAGCCTGATGTTACTGGTGACTAATTATCAGATCCAAAGCCCATGAAGTCAGTAGGAAAACTGCAGGCACTACGATTCTAGAGGCTTTCCAGAATTGGAACTCCAGTTACACAGATGGCTTGCAGGATTGAGGCTGTAGTCAGTGTCTTTATCTCAAATAATGCTGATCATTGTTTGATGGCTTGATTGACTGATTTTGAGAGACAAGATAGGTGAGATAAAATCTTTTATTGGATCAACTTCTGTTGGTGGAAGGGACAAGCTTTTGAGCTTCACAGAGCTGTTCTTCAGATCTGGGGAAGGTAACTAGAGTGTCAGAGCTAAAGACAAATTAGGACAGATTGTTAAGCATAGGGGTTTCACATATGCTATAGGAGGCCACTTGAAATGAAATGGACATTTAAGGGGTATCAGGCAGTTGGGTAAATAATGAGCCCATGACAACAATTTGTAACACACTTTACTGTCTGATACCCCTTAATTGCCCACTTCATTTTAAGTGGCCTCCTATGGCATTCTCCCTTCCACCATTAGAAGTTGGTGGAATAAAAGATACTTCCTCTCCTACCTTGTCTCTCTCCTATCCGGAGACCAACACGGCTACAACAACACTGAAAATGATTGATTCTTTGATACAAGAAAACTGATGACTGTACTTTACTTTTAAAGCATGAGTAGTTGAAGCATAAACCTTTTGTGTAATTGTCCTGTATTGGATATACTTCTAGGTTCGTCTCCCTGATGTAGAGTTTTATCTTAATGTTGGAGATTGGCCAATGGAACATCGAACGGCTAATGATACGCCTGGCCCTATACCTATAATTTCATGGTGTGGCTCTGTGGATTCAAGAGACCTAGTCCTTCCAACATATGATATAACCCATTCAACACTTGAAACCCTACGTGGTGTTACAAATGACCTCCTTTCTATTCAAGGAAACACAGGTAAATTAGAATTCATAGACTTTACAAATCAATTCATAACCCTGTCAAAGGCGAAGTAACAGAATATATGTAAAGAGAGATATTGGCCAAAATTTTCAAAGCCGGATAACTTATATAAATATCTAAATAAGAGTGGCCTGATTTTCAGAAGTGCTGAACACTCACAACATCCACTGACATCAGTGGGAGCTGAAAATGCTTGTATTTAGTGCCTAAATATGGATTTCAAAGTCTGACGTTAGGCACTCAGGCTTGAAAATTTGGCCTTAAATTCAGACTTTAGTTACACCCATGCAACACCATTGACTTTTAAATTAACAGTCTCCCATTTGGGTTCTGGAAACAATACTTTGTGTTAAAAAGAATCTCTTCCTCCTACAGGTATAAAAGTTCACAAAGCAGACCATAAAAATCCCTTTGAAGTGATTTATGCTCTGTCATGTTAGTATGCCAAGTACAATTATTACATTTTGCACTGGAATGTTTTTAGAAAATAAGTGCCCAGTAAAGTGTAGTTACTGTGGTTTCTTGACAGATGTAAATATCATGATTATAACTCCCTTCATCCAGTAAAGTGCTTTAGAATGCTTTAACCAAACACTAGTCCAATTCCTGAGAGGGGATTTGGGCTATTGTTGTAATTTGTTTAAATTAAACTGTGAAAATGAATGCATAACCCAGGGGTCGGCAATCTCTGCCACGTGGCTCGCCAGGGTAAGCACCCTGGCAGGCCAGGCCAGTTTGTTTACCGACCACATCCACAGGTTTGGCCAATCGCGGCTCCCACTGGCTGCAGTTCTCTGCTCCAGGCCTATGCGGGAAGCGGCACAGGCCAAGGGATGTGCTGGCCGCGGCTTCCCACCGCCCCCATTGGCCTGGAGCGGCGAACCACAGCCAGTGGGAGCCGCAATTGGCCAAACCTGTGGATGTGGCAGGTAAACAAACTGGCCCGGCCCACCAGGGTGCTGACCCTTGTGAGCCGCGTGCCAGAGGTTGCCAACCCCTGGCATAACCTTTTACAGGACAGCCTCCACTACACTGAAAAATGGAAAAATATTGTCTGTGTATAAAGAAAACCTCAAGGGCCAGGCTTTTTTTTCCTATTTATTTGTTTGAACGTTAAAAAAAAATTCTCTTTTTCCTGGGAGCCTCTATGGCTGCTTAGAGAATTAGGAATATGATGTGATGAGCACCAAAAAAATGAAATTTGACCGAGGAAGTGATGTTTGTTTAGACAGTTTAAACTCCCGCTCCTTCACCAAATACTTACTTAATTCAAATACCTGATAAACAGTTTGGACACAAGGTCTCTGTTAATGACTCAGTATACCTGTTCCTTCAATTAAGGATGGAATAAGCTGCTCCCATTCACTTCTCTGCGTCCTCCATAGAGACTACACAAACAGCACAAACAGGAAAGGCAAGATTTGACATTTTGGATATTTCTAAAAGTATAACAACAAGCAGAATGAAAGTCTTACAGGCTTTCTCTGTATATTGTAAAGATACAAAAAGGATACAACACCTTTCTTTTTTTTCTTTTTTTTTTTTCCTCTGTAGGTCACCTTTAAGTGACCCCTCAAAGGTCTGGCAAAATTGGCTGCTTAACAGAAGTTACTAAAGCTGGAGTGGAATTATGTGTTGGGATATTTGGGTGGACTTTTAAGATTGAAGGTCTCTTGCTCAGGTTTCACAGTATTCAGTACTCATATAAGTTAAAAACTAACAAAATTATTTTCTTGACAATTTGTTGAAAGACAAATAATTTTCTTAGAGACAATATAGGTGAGGTAATATCTTTTATAGGACCAACTTCGGTTGGTGGAACGGACAAGTGTTCAAGCTTCACAGAGCTCTTTGTTTCTTAAAAGAAAAGACTTAATTTTACATTTTAAGAATTTTTTTCCATGCCAAAACTTCAGGACAGGGCAAATATTTACAAGTTAGGTTTAAATGTTTCTTTAACTAACAAGTTCATAATGGAAATTTATGTTGATACCTGTTTTACCATACATGGGAGTATGACCCTGATATCATAACAAATTCATATTGAATGTACCTTAAAGATTTCAAGGCTGTCTTCTCCCCCCCCACACCCCCATCTCATTCATTATCTTTAGGCCCTTTCTGGCACAACAAAACAGAGCGAGCTTTCTTTAGAGGTCGAGACAGCCGAGAAGAACGTCTTCAATTGGTGCAGCTATCTAAGGAGAATCCAGAGCTACTAGATGCTGGAATAACAGGATATTTCTTCTTCCGAGACAAGGAGAAAGAGCTGGGAAAGGCTCAGCTCATGGGATTCTTTGACTTCTTTAAGGTTTGCCACATTATATTGCAGACATGGGCTTACTTTGCAGTTAAATGGTTACAAACTGAAGAGATGCAGCTTTCCTTTTTAATTTTGCTGATTGCATTTCAGTGTTTGAAACAGTTATGCTGCCCTGTGCATATGTGGCCATACAAAATAGATACTTTACCCATAAATAAAAACATAGTGTAAAACATCCTTTAAAAAAGCCATCCATTGTGGTCTCTGACTTTAGTGGGCTTTGGATCAGACCTTTTATTCAAATTTCTGACCCACTGTAACTGTACATTTCTTATTTAATGTGCAAACAGTAGGCATATTTTATATAGACGTAGGTGCACTGTGTATTTCAAAAACAGTTCTTGTAGCAGTGGGTCAGAAAAGTATATTGAATGTTGCTGATTTATTTGAACCTGCAACTCCTTCAGTTGCTATGTCACAGCATCCAGCTCTGAGCAGTGGGGAGGGAGAGGATGTGAAATGTCCTCTTTAACTTTGCTCATGCGCAGACATCTGCAGTCAGAGTTTCCTGGCAGCTGGATTTAGCCATGTTATTTCCTCTTCATATTCTTCAAATGTGATTCACAAAACAGGCAGGCATGGCTGGCTTCAGTGTTCTGTCTCTGTCCTCTGAAACTGCTTGTGTTATGTTGTGCCATTCATTGGGGATGGTATGAAGTCGCACCACCTCAAGCGGAAGGAGAGCATTTGGGAACTGATTCAACTCAGAGTCGCTAATATATTAAACATATTATCATTTGCAATTATTTTAAACCTTATATTTGCCTTACAAAATTTTAATTTTGATTTAGTGGCTTCACTAGAATGTAATAAATCTGCTGATCCTTATGGGAAAATGAACAGCGATCCTGTAAAGTTGCAGCAGAGTTATAAATCTCTGGAAGCACAGCTGCATTCACTTCAGTAGCTATTATATTTTTTGCCAGCTGAGATTCTGCCGCATGGATTATAACAGAAATGCTAAAAACAGAGCTCTCCAAAGTGAATGCCATATATTACCTTTAGTGCAATGTTTACTATTACTCTGTTTACTTTTAATTGAGGATAAATTTGGTCCTCTTGAAATGAGAGATTATCATGAGAGATACAGACTACAACTAGATGACAGCTTCCCTCACCCCCAACTCTATCCTTGTCCTAGCCCTCTTCTTAACAGAATGCCCATCATGGTGTCCATGTGAATTGTGGTTTTGTGATGTGAACTGAGGACAACAGGGATTAGGTTCGTCATAATAAACTGTATAATATTTGGAATTCATGTATATAAAACATGGAGCTGATATGGATGACCTGAAAAGCTTTGGTGGGAACCTAGATGAAATTGAGCCATATCCATCTTGCTTTGTTTATTGACTTCTGTGGGACTATTAGGGTGAGCAGTATTTGGCACGTTTTTAATTGACCCTGAGGTCAGCCCTGTGGGGTAGGTAAGTGAAGACACTGAGGCATAGAGGCTAAATGATTTGCCCAAAATCTTGTAAGGAATCTGTGTCAGATCCATGATTAGAATCCAAAGGTTCTTTATTACCAGTCTTGGGCCTAAACCACAAAACGGTACCTTTCTCTAGATACTTATTATTTCCAGGACATTTTGAAACTGTGCATATATCTAACATTAAATAGGTTGAAAGATGAGATATTTTGATTCAAAATATTTTTTTCTCCTTTTTTGCTTCTTTGTTTTCACTTTACAGTACAAATATCAAGTGAATGTAGATGGGACAGTAGCAGCATACAGATTCCCATACCTCATGTTGGGTGACAGTCTAGTACTAAAACAAACCTCTCAATACTATGAGCACTTCTACAGTGAATTAAAACCATGGAAACATTATGTTCCAATTAAAAGAAGCCTTGATGACTTGCTAGAAAAAATAAAATGGGCTAAGGTAAGTGTTGTTACCAACAAAGTTAAAAGAGGTAAATTGACATATAAACAAACACATTCCTAGTGGTCCTCTTCCGTTTGTATTGCTAAATCTGTGTTCTGCATCAACTCTGCACTGAGATATACACCTTTTATCTGACTATATTGCTATTATTACTTATTTAACTAAATGAAAGTAAGGCCCCAATTCAGGTAAACATCCACATTCAGGAAAGCACTTAAGGCTTAACTTTAGGCATGTGCGTAAATGTTTTGCTGTAGAACAACTTTAAACAAATTTTCAGATCTTTAAAGATTGCTTTCAAACTTCGGATTACTTTTTTTTTTTTCTTCAAAATGCTGTGATCAGAGTAGAAATTATTAATGCAGATATCCTGTTCAGATGTACCAAAATAATACCTTCCTGTAACGTAGAATGAGAGAGACGGGCTATTTATAAATATTCCAAACATTATTGTGGTGGTGTAGAATATAGTTGAAACTAGCAGTGTGAGAAACACAAGAAATGTTTCAGTTCTGAGTACTGTAGTTGTTCACAAAGGACCAGATGAAGGGCCCTACAAGCTTTGAAATGAAGCTCTAAAACTCTTGAATACAAGTACATGAATAAAAGTGCTTAGTACACTACCCACATCACCAAAACACATTCCACGTGTGTTATCAAGGATGGTTCAGTTGAAATGCTTCACAAAGAACAAAGCTGGAAACAGAAACACTTAATTACATGCTGTAGGAAAAGACAAAAACTACAGCTCTGTATTCTGTGTAACCAAATCTGTGTGAGAGACCTCAGACCTGCTTATGAACTGGGCTGTGACTTGGACAATACAGTAGAGCAGTAACTGACTGATTTTTTCCAAATATATACAATTGGCCACCAATACTCTTACCAGCAGCCCTAAGGATATCAATGTCTTTGTGACCATGCAAGTATACCGATAAATTCTAAAAACCTGGAACTAAATACTGTGTTCTTGCACTATATTGGTAATTGTACATTGGATAGCATTCCAGCTATTACTACAGATCTGAACAGCCCTCTTAATGAGAGTTATTATGCTAGAAGGGAATTGAGTGATTCACTGATTGCTCTATTATTCACTGCTGTTTCTTTCCAATTTCTCAGGTAAATGATGAAGAAGCTAGGAAGATTGCTAGAGAAGGACAGTTAGTTGCAAGAGAATTACTGCAGCCTCACAGGTTTTACTGCTATTACTACAAAGTGTTCCAGGTTAGTACAGTGTGTCATTTGGTTACGTTTTCACCTAGCTGCTACTAGTTCTAGCACTACAGTTTTCTATTCAGTCCACATATCTTAAGACATTGTTCATGATAGGTTGTAAGGGATCATCCAAGAACTCTGGCTGAATGTACCTCATTATTATTGGGATGCAATCTGAGCTACCAGCAGTCCTACTGTGAAAGGGGTCTCATGACTTCCCACCCCGACCCCATCTGCTTTCTATTCTGTGTTTTATAGTGCTTTATTTCTGATTAAGACAGGTGATCTTCCGTTGGCCTTTGACCCTTTGGCTAGTGTTCCTCCTTTTGCTAGCTCCAACTTCATCCTCTGAACCAATGTCCCAACATGGCATTGGTTCTTTGGGTGGCCCTGGTTCTGGTTACTGGAAAAGGAAGCCCTGGCAATATGGCAGCTGTGCTGCCAGGTAGCAGGGCAGGCCAGAGACCCAAGTCTGTTGCAGATGGCACTAGTCTCACACTGATTCTGGGGGATCCATGGAATTTGTGGACTGTTCCGTGGCCTGTTTCTTGGTGGTGAGCAAATCATACTCAGCAATGTAACAATTACGGAGAAAACTGAGAACCCCACAGGGATCCTCCCTTTTAGCTTCCTTCTATAGATTTGCTCCTGGGAATGGAAGGTTGGGCCCATTATTAATCGAATTACAGAGATATTGTGAAAGAAGGAGTAACAGGAATTGGTCACAGCCTGTGGAGCAGAAAGAGTGTTGTCCACAGAAATGGGGTTAGCAGAGGAGACTTGGGAAGCATCTAAGATGACAACTGGCCATCCAAGAGGGTATGTGAAAGAGCTGCAGGATAGATCCAACCAGTTTGTGCATGGTGTGATATACATTACTTTCACTTCAAGAAGCAGAATTCTAATTTGACTCAGAAACCCTCTACTCTCTATGGGTATTGAATTGCTTTGCTGTTCTGCTATACAGAATCAGATCTCCTATGAATGCACACATTAATGACATCACTTTTTGGACTGTTTAGTATGCAAAAATATGACTGATCATTTGCATGTGTTTATATTAAGCAGTTTCATACTGTTGATGACAGTATTAAAGCTGATATTTAATAGGACATAAGACAAAACATTAAAGGGAGTTCCAGATCCAGTTTAGTTTATTAGTAGGTGTTTCAATGAAGACCTAGTAAACAGACTGTAAATGATGTAGGAAGCAGTGTTTAAAGCAAGGCTTGACAATGGAAGAGAGGAGAATTCTGTTACATGAATTACATGCTATTGTGTCAGCTCTCTTAAATGTCACTTACATATTTCAGAAATATGCCAAGCACCAAGCCAGCCAACCTGAAATAAGAGATGGAATGGAACTTGTACCTCAACCTGATGACAGCACCTCCATCTGCAATTGCCATAGGAAAAAGCCTTTAAGGGAAGATCTATAACTGTACCAAATGAAGAAAACCACTCCGGTTTCACTAATAATGCAAAAATATACATGGGATTTAAGCTGTGAAATCTAGGACATACTTGTGCACTGGGGAACATTCTTGGTTAAGTACTCTTAATGTATTTGCATACCTTTATTCACTCTGCCTATGATATACAAGTTAGTGTAAGTTCTTCTACAGGAGCATTTATCACACAACAGAACAGTATTAGATTTCTCCATTAAGTCATCTACTGATTTCTATTTTCTACTGAAAATAACTTTTTAAAACCAGAAATTATTCTACCACAGTATTAAGCTGAATGCTATATATACAGCAGATTTGTAACCATAGACACAAAGTGGATCATTTTAGGTTTACAAGTTCCAAATCTGGTATTACCATCTGATGTTTATTTGATGGTCCATGTCAGATAAATCTTGTGATCTCCATTCAGATCCTAGTGACAAGTTGTCCAAATCAAGAGTCAGATTGGGGGTAAAAAATGGTGGTGATCTTCCAACCTCCACCTGTGACCAAAATGAGATACCTTCACCCCTACTGTAGATAGTATAGATATTCAAAATATGATCCTAATATGGTCAGGGCACTTGCCTGAAACTCAAGAGACCTGGGTTCAGTTCCCTGCTCTGCTACAGAGCCTATGCCGGTATAGCTACTTAGTGCAGACACACACTGTACGCCAATAGGAGGAGTTCTGCTAGCATCGTAATACCTCCTCTCTGAACATTATCAGCTATGCTGATAGCAGCACGCTTTTGTCGGCATAGTTGTGACAACACTGGGGGCTTTGACAGCATCGCTATGTCAGTTGGGGGAGTGAGATTTTTCCAGCATAATTTTGTAGTATAGACCATGTGTTAGTCCTAGCCTACACTTAAAATTTAGATTGACCTAGCTATGTCACTCAGGTGTGAAAAATTCACACCCATGAGTGGCGTAGTTCAACTGACCCAACCCCCAGGTGGATTACCTACATAAACAGAAAAACCCTTTTATTGATGTAGGAAGTCTAGGCAAATAGGCTCTATCTAAACGTCAGTAATTACCATGTTTAAACATACTGGTAGCCAAAACATATTGTATGTTTTTTCCTTGTCTATTTGGACAGAAAATACTGCTCTAATCATGTTAGAGAGCCACATTTTAGCCTAGTGATATATACAAACATGGTTACAAATAATTTCCCCATTCACACAGGCAAAAATAGCCACATCTTAAAACATGGTTTGGACACTCGTATGGCTACTATAATTAATCATGGTTATTTTTGTAGTGCACGCAGGGTCATAGAAGAGAAAAATAGAAAGTTGCCATTTCCAATCACACTACCAAGGGAAAAAAAATTTCTTTTGTTCCATGTCCCCCTTCTCCCTCCACTCCAGCACCCCTCCATCTACACCCCACAGTTATCAGTGCTAGATTTGAATAGAAAAAATATTTCAGTGCTGTCTTCTAGATCAACAAAATGCCCTCTCCACTCTTTACAGACACTAAAGTATTTGGGCTTTGTATAATGTCTGGGCTTTTTACATATATTGTAATGATCTTTTTAGTTGTATAGTATTTTAAAAATGGGTGCATCTCAAATGTCTTTTGAGGGAAATACATTGTAAATATTTTTAGAACCATTGATAGGGTGAAAAGGCCAGGAAAGGGTTAAGGGCTACTTGTCTGTCACATGACTCAGGGGATTTAAGGAAGGGGTTTGTCTTCTTTCAGAAAGGCAAGGGGGAAGCTTGGTGGTGGTGGTCAGGGGAATCACTTTGTTTTTATGTAACTCATGACTTTCTGTGTTTGAACAATAAATTGGGTCCTGAGGCCTACCATGTATTAGAGGTGAACCTTTTCCCACAAAACAACCTGCCCCTGCTGAGTCAAGCACCTTAAATGCTTAGTACAACCCCAATTTAGTCAAAGTATTTGTGGAAGGTGTCAAAACAACTGGGTAATTGCTGTGTGACTGGGAAAATGACTCATGAGGGATATGGTGTATTACCGTAATTTAGATATGAGGGGGGTTTTGGCTGTTGAGTGAGGGGACGGGAGCTCAGATATATGTAGCTATTCTGAATGTGTGAAAAGGTATTTTCAGGGTGGCTCTTGTTTGACTGTCAAATATTTATTTTTCATTTTTCTGATATAGGCACATGGAAAAAAGCAAAACACGGCATAGACACTTGTATCTGCTATACAGAACCAAGAAAATGGAGGGGAAAATATATAAAATAAACAAACCAGTTCATTTAGCGCTGATGTTGCATGCTTTCTTCAGAACACAAAACTCACAACTTCTGTATTAGAACAATAATGATTATCAAGCATGGAACATCTGGACTCTGGATGCTCTGCTTGCAATCCTTCGTTACATTTCCTTAGATGAAACATCTTGCACTACCAGTCACATTCCAGGGTTTAGTTCTACACTGGAATAAATAGTTTGAGTTTTATTTGGCATGGAGATAAGTCCTAGAAACCAACCAGAACCACAAATATAGTTCAGTCTGCTAAACAAATTTGGCTCCAGAAAATACATGTGGCGTTCATTTGCTGTCATAAAGCTTCCTACATCCAGTCCAGAAACGGGATTACACTGCTGAACCAGATACCTGAAATCAGGTTTCTGCTGCTTCTTTCTTTTCCATGTGCAGCACATTTATTGTCTGTCTTCCATGGTAACATATCAAACTCTACATTTCTGTACTATGCTGACATGACCTGACTAGTATGCCCTTTACCAGACAGAATCAAGATTTGTGGAGTTTAGCATGTTTATGTAGCATTGTCAATCTACTTTTCATTTGTATTGATCAGTATTTAAAAAAAATACATTACTGTGCTAATCAAGGGAAATTAAGCCACAAATTGTCATACCTGATGGATGAAACAACAATTTTGTTCACGTTTCAGAACAGAGATCTGAAAATGAAAGGTCTTCATAACAACAATATGCTTGGGGGAAATTTCTTTGTGAATATCTGTGTAGGAAAAGATTCCAGAGTGGTAGCCGTGTTAGTCTGTATCAGCAAAAAGAATGAGGAGTACTTGTGGCATCTTAGAGACTAACAAATTTATTTGAGCATAAGCTTTCGTGGGCTAAAACCCACTTCATTGGATGCATGCAGTGGAAGATACAGTAGGAAAATATATATACACAGAGAATATGAAAAAAATGGGTGTTGCCATACCAACTGTAACAAGGGTGATTAATCAGCCACACTATCAGAGGCTCATTCACCTGCACATCTACCAATGTTATATATGCCATCATGTGCCAGCAATGCCCTTCTGCCATATACATTGGCCAAACCAGACAGTCTCTACACAAAAGAATAAATGGACACAAATAGGACGTCAAGAATTATAACGTTCAAAAACCAGTCGGAGAACACTTCAACCGCGCTGGTCACTCAATTACACAACTCAGTCACACTACTCCAACAAAAAAACTTCAAAAACAGACTCCAAGGAGAAACTGCAGAATTGGAATTAATTTGCAAACTAGACACCATTTAATTAGTCCTGAATAAAGATTGAGAGTGGATGGGTCATTACACAAAGTAAAACTGCTTTCCCATGCTAATTTTTCCCCCCTCTGCTACTCACACCTTCTTGTCAACAATTGGAAATGGGCCATCCTGATTATCACTACAGAAGGTTTTTTTTCTTGTGCTGATAATAATGGAGGTGGTAAAGAGCGGCGATAAAGAGCAGCTAGACAGCACACCTTACAATGGTGCCGCTGCAGTGGCACAGCCCTGCCGTTGTAAGGTGCACAGTGCAGCCATAGCCTAACAGAAAAGAAAATGGTAAAGGGAAGCCTCTTATTTCTGTTGTTGGTACTTTATGCAATTTTAATTTCAGTGATTGGCAATCTCAACAATAACCCCTGCAAACCAGGAAAGATGTCACCTCTAATTTAGCAGGATCACAGGATGATCCCAAATAGGTAAATATGGCCTGGTACATTATAAGAATTGATAAATAAGCATTTAAACCTATTTGTACTATTTACATTACATAGGATTTCTTAGGCTCTGTATATGTATTAGAGGGTCTACCATTCTAGTGCAATATTTGAGTACCTCTGAATTAGGCTCACATGTGTAAAACAGTGGACACGATTTCAAACAAAACATCACTATTTATTCCACCATGACATTTGACTTTACCACAGAATGTGTTGGCTTTTTTCTGCTTAACACAGGAAGTACTACACAAAGGGTAAATCCTGGTTCCATTGAAGTCAATGGGAGTAAAATTAACTACCACTGGTGTTAACTGTTGGAGGCAAGTTTGTTTGTTAGACTTTATGATTTATCAATTCAATCAAAGTCCAACAGGCACCTAAATAAGAGGTCTGATTTTGTTAATAAATGCTGACCATATGAAGTGCCTATTGAAGTCCATTCAGGTTCATTATTATTATTATTTTATTTTTCAAGTAAATGGGAGCTGGGGGCAGTGAGTACCTCAGAAAATCAGGTCACTTATTTTAGATGCCTCAAATATGGAGTTAAGCACCTAACTTTAGGCATATACGTTGGGAAATTTTTCCCTATCCCCACATCTATTAGTCTCAAAACTTTTCTAGAAATATAGAGCAGTAAATAATGGCATCTTGATCATGAATGACTTTGATTTAGAAATTGGATTTTAAAACTCATTTGAACAAATCTTATTCTCTGCAGTTCCATGACGGCTGTGTTCCATGAAGTGTAATTGTAGCTGTGTCAGCCCCAGGATAATAAAGAGACAAGGTGGGTGATGTAATATCTTTTATTGGACCAACTTCTGTTGGTCATAGAGACAAGCTTTTGAGCCACACAGATCTCTTCTTCAGGTCTGGGAACGGTACTCCAAGCATCTCAAATAAATGCAGATTGTTTAGCATAAGTAGTTAGCATATAGTCTAAGGACAATTCAAGGTAGAAACAACGAGGAGTCCTTGTGGCACCTTGGAGACTAACAAATGTATCTGGGCATAAGCTTTCGTGAACTAGAACCCATTTCATCAGATGCATGAAGTGAAAAATACAGGAGCAGGTATAAATACATGAAAGGATGGGGGTTGCTTTACCAAGTGTGAGGTCAGTCTAACAAGATAAATCAATTAATGGCAGGATACCAAGGGAGGAAAAATAACTTTTGAAGTGGTAAGAGAGTGGCCCATTACAGACAGTTGACAAGAAGGTGTGAGTAACAGTAGGGAGAAATTAGTATTGGGGGAAATTAAGTTTAGGTTTTGTAACAACCCAACCACTCCCAGTCCTTATTCAGGCCTAATCTGATGATGTCCAGTTCGCAAATTAATTCCAGTTCTGCAGATTCATGTTAGAGTCTGTTTTTGAAGTTTTTTTTTGTTGAAGAATTGCCACTTTTAGGTCTGTTATTGAGTGACCAGAGAGACTGAAGTGTTTTCCTACTGGTTTTTGAATGTTATGATTCCTGATGTCAGACTTGTTTCCATTTATTCTTTTGCGTAGAGACTGTCCAGTTTGGCCAATGTACATGGCAGAGGGGCATTGCTGGCACATGATGGCATGTATCACATTGGTAGATGTACAGCTGAATGAGCCTCGGATGGTGTGGCTGATGTGGTTAGGTCCTATGATGGTGTCCCTTGAATAGATATGTGGACAGAGTTGGCACTGGGTTTGTTGCAGGGTTTGGTTCCTGGGTTGGTGTTTTTGTTGTGTGGTGTGTAGTTGCTGGTGAGTATTTGCTTCAGGTTTGGGGGCTGTCTGTAGGCGAGGACTGGCCTGTCTCCCAAGGTCTGAGAATGAGGGATCATCCTTCAGGATAGGTTATAGATCCTTGATGATGCGCTGGAGAGATTTTAGGTGGGTGCTATAGGTCACCTGTTACTTTCTTTGTTGGGCCTGTCTTGTAGTAGGTGACGTCTTGGTACCCTTCTGGCTCTGTCAATCTGTTTCTTCACTTCACAAGGTGGGTATTGCAGTTTTAAGAATGCTTGATAGAGATTCTGTAGGTGTTTGTCTCTGTCTGAGGGATCGGAGCAAACACAGTTGTATCTTAGAGCTTGGCTGTAGACAATGGATTGTGTGATGTTGTCTGGATGAAAGCTGGAGGCATGTAGGTAAGTATAGCGGTCAGTAGGTTTCCGGTATAGGGTGGTGGTTATGTGACTATTGCTTATTAGCACTGTAGTGTCTAGGAAGTGGACCTCTTGTGTGGACTGGTCCAGGCTGAGGTTGATGGTAGAGTGGAAATTGTTGAAATCTTGGTGGAATTCCTCAAGAGCCTCCTTCCCATGAGTCCAGATGATGAAGATGTCATCAATGTAGCACAAGTAGAGTAGAGGCGTAAGGGGATGAGAGCTGAGGAAGCGTTGTTCTAAGTCAGCCATAAAATGTTGGCATACTGAGGGGCCATGCGGGTACCCATAACAATCCCTCTGACTTGAAGGTATACATTGTCCCCAAATATGAAATAGTTGAGTGAGGACAAAGTCACAAAGTTTAGCCACCAGGTTTGCCGTGATGGTATCGGGAATGCTATTCCTGATGGCTTGTAGTCCATCTTTGTGTGGAATGTTGGTGTAGAGAGCATCTACATCCATAGTGGCTAGGATGGTGTTTTCTGGAAGATCACCAAAGGATTGTAGTTTATTCTGGTTATTGTAGGGGGAGTTGTGGTACTGATACCCTTACTTCTTTGCTGCTGGTGGTGGCAGCACTGGGCAGCTAGAATGTGATGGCTGCTGGCAGGGATCCCAGCTCGGAAGACAGAGCCATCGCCAGCAGCAGCACAGAAGTAAGGATGGCATGGTATGGTACTGCCACCCTTTCTTCTTCTGCACTGCTGCTGTTGGGGTGCTGCCTTCAGAGCTGGGTGCCCGGCCAACAGCTGCCGATCTCCAGCTGTCCAGCTCTGAAGGCAGCGCAGAAGTAAGGGTAGCAATACCGCAACCCCCCCCTAAAATAACCTTGCAACCCCCCCTGCAACTTTTGGGTCAGGACCCCCAATTTTAGAACTGCTGGTCTGCCCCAGGAAATCTGTATAGTAGAGGGTAAAAGTACACAAAAGACCAGATTTCATGGGAGGAGACCAGATTTCAAGGCCTGACACGCATTTTTCATGGCCGTGAATTTGGTAGGGCCCTAATTATCTGGTTTCACCCACATAGTTATTATTGAGGCATTTAGTGCACTGGATGAAGTATACCACATATTGTGATAAGCATGTGTGGGACCCGTGGATCATGAAAGCTGTGGTGGTGGAGAGGGCGGGGTTGATCATTATAGCAGTGATGATGTGTCTGCAGGTTTTACATCTGTTCTGGTAGGGTCTGGTGCTGCTCTGAGTTGATATGTTCTAATCTGTGGGGAGCTTCTGATGATGAGCTTGGAAAGCTTGGGGGGTTGGTTGAGGGCCAGAAGTGGGGGTCAGGGAAGATTTCTTTAAGAATTGGGACCCCATAGAGCAGGGCTGGGCAAACGTTTTGGCCCAAGGGCCACAGCGGGGAATAGAAATTGTATGGCGGACCATGAATGGTCACAAAATTGGGGTTGGGGTGTGGGAGGGGATGAGGGATCTGGTATGGGGTGTGGGCTTTGGGGTGGGGCTGGGGAGGAGGAGTTTGGGGTGTAGGACAGTGCTCTGGGCTGGCACCAAGGGGTTTGGAGTACGGGAGTGGGATCTGGGCTGGGGCAGGGGTGCGGGAAGGGGTGCAGGTTCAGGCTGGGAGTGTGGGCGCTGGGGTGGGGCTGGGGATGAGAGGTTTGGGGTGCAGGAGGGTGCTTTGGGCTGGGATCGAGGGATTGCGGCATGGGGAGAGGCTCAGGGTTGCCCCAGCCGCAGCGCCGGAGCAGGGCCAAGCTGCGTGCCCCGGCCCTTGACCCTGTGCCCCGGCCAGAGCGCCGGAACGGGTCCATGCCGCATGGTGCCTCCCCCCAGCCCAGCGCCCTGGCTGGAGTGGGGCCGAGCCGCGTGGTGCATCCCCCCAGCCCAGTGCTCTGGACAGAGCGGGGCTAAGCCACGTGGTCCAGCCCTTTACCCAGCGCCCCGGCCGGAGCGGGGCTGAGCTGCATGATGCGGTCCCAGACCCAGTGCCCCGGCTGAAGCGGGGCCAAGCCGCGTAGTGCGGCCCCAGACTCAGCTCATTTATCAGAGCTTACAAAGAAATTATAAAGAAAAGGAGCATTACATAAACAAAGGGCTTGCCTACACTTATAATGCTACAGTGGCACAGCCAGTGGTGAGCTGCAGCCGGTTCGGCATCGGTTAGCGCGAACCGGTTGTTAAATTTAGAAACCCTTTTAGAACCGGTTGTAAAGGGCTTTTAAATTTAACAAAGGTTCCAGCAGCTCCCTGCCCTGCCCCCAGTCCCAGCTCACCTGGCTCCAGCTTTGCCTCCTCCTCTGAAGACTCTCCCTCCAGGCTTCCCGCCAATCAGCTGTTAACGCGGGAAGCCTGGGAGGGCTGAGAAGGAAGCAGCAGCTTCCTGCAGGTAAGCTGGGGGGCACAAGGAGGGCTCTAGGCGCCGGGCGTCCCCGGCCAGGCGGCGCAGCTCCGGGCCGGCCCCCGGCTCTGACCCTGACCCCGACCCCGGCCCGACTTTGGCCGGGCGGGCAGCGCAGCTCTGGGCCAGCCCCCGGCCCTGGCCCCGACTCAGGGCGGCGCGACTCTGGGCGGCGCAGCTCCGGGCCAGCCCCTGGCTCTGACCCCGGCCGGGCGGGCGGGCGGCTCTGGGCCGGACCCCGACGCCGACCTGGACCCCGGCCCCGACTCTGGCCGGGCCGGCGGCGCGGCTCTGGGCTGCCAGCGAGGCCCCGAGCCCGGCCGGGCGGCGTGGCTCCGGGCCGGACCCCGACGCCGACCCGGACCCCGGCCTCGACTCTGGCCGGGCCGGCGGCGCGGCTCCGGGCGGGCGGCACAGCTCTGACCCCGGCCCCGACTCTGGGCAGCGCGGCTCCGCGCCGGCCCCCGGCTCTGACTCTGGCCGGCCGGGCGGTGCGTCTCCACGCCGGATCCCGACTCCGGCCGGGCGGTGAGGCTCCGGGCCGGACCCAGACGCCGACCTGGACCCCGACTGCAGCCCAGCGCCAGTGGCTCCCAGCCCCGACTCTGGGTGGCATGGCCCCCATCTCCAAGCAGCAGGGTAAGGGGGACAGGGAGCAGGGAGAGGGTGTTGGATAGAGGGCGGGGGGTGGATTAGGGTCAGGACTAGGGGTGGTCAGAGGGCAGAGAACAGGGGAATTGAATGGGGGCAAGGGTCCTGGGGGGGCTATCAGGAAGGACCAGGGGTTGGATGGGGCGGTGGGAGGCAGTCAGGGGCAGGGGTTCCAGGGGCAGTCGGGAAAGAGAGAAGGGGTCGTAGGATGGGGCGGGGGTCCCGGGGGGCTATCAGGAATAAGAGGAGGGGTTGGAGAGGTGGCAGGGGGCAGTTAAGGGACAGGGAAGGGGGTGGATAAGGCAGGGGTCCTGGGGGGCGGGGCAGGAGTCCCCGGGGGGGGGGTCACCCTTGTGGGGTGAGGAGGAGGGAACTGGTTGTTAATATTTTGGCAGCTCATCACTGGGCACAGCTGTGTTACTATAGTGTTTCAGTGATGCTACCTAGGCTGATGGGAGGTGTTCTCCCATCAGTGTAGGTAATCCACCTCCCCGAGAGGCAGTAACTAGGCTGATGGAAGTATTTTGTTTGTTGGCCTTGAGCTGTCTACATGGAGACATAGGTTGGTTTAATTATGCTGCTCAGGGGTGTGGCTTTTTCACATTCTTGATCTACATAGTGAAACCAACCTGATTTTCTTACATAGACCACGCCTTAGGTTATCATCAGCTCACTTATGTAGGCAGCATGTACAAAGGTGTTCTGTGGTGAAGTGAAAAGTTTTGTTTAGCTGAATGTTTTTTTTAAAAAGTCATGAACAAGAAAGAATCTTTTGTTTGGGATTATATCAAATATTGTTGAATGTGTGTGATTTTTAAGACCTGGATCCTCCCTCAAATAATATTTGGGTATGAATGTTTAGCTGTTGATTACTGCACAAGGAAAGAAAGCATTATATGTATAGTAATACTTTAAAGAGAAAAGGCACTAATTATATGCGCTGCTTAAAAAGAAATAAGGAAAAAGTGGTTCTGTGTGTGTAAGATGTAATTTACCATTGCAAGAAGAACCAACATCTGTAACAGAACACATAGTTAAGATAATCCATGTGCAAGAAAGTTGCAGATAAAGCTTCAAAAATGAAGAGAGAATCTTTGTCTCACCTTTATAGGCCTGATTCTCCTTTCACTTACACTAGTTATCTCCAGTGATTTTTGATAGTTACCGCTGATTAAAGATATGGGAAAGGAAATTCAAGCCCTGTATGCTTAAAAGTAAAGAGTTCCCCATTTTCTGGTTTAGATTCTGCCTTCAGTTATACTGATTGTACATTGCACTACCATCACTGGAGTTGCTCAAGAGTAATTCAAGGTAAAATGTCTCTTAGGGCCTGATTTTCAGTGAAAGATCATTGACTTCAATGAGTTACTCTTGATTTACACCAATGTGAGAGAAGAATCAGCCCTTTGTCCTTTTTGCTTTCCTGCTAACCCAGTCCTCACTTTTCTAAGGAAGTGCAGTGGAACCAACAATTAACACCTTCCTTTAAAATGTATTGATTCTCTGGGTATTTGTTCATTTTGAGTTTATATGAAAGTTTCCTGGTCAGTCTCAACGATGATTCTAACACATTTTTCCTTGGCTGGAAAAATGTAATAGATCAGATTTTGCATTCACCTGCACTCATGCAACTCCACTGATCACTAGGCCTTCATACATATACTCCTTCCCTTTGTGGGTATCAGATCTTGGGACATCTACAACGTTAAGGAGATTATTAGAATTCATTTGTATTATAATAGTGTCTAGAAACCCAACATAAGATTGGGTCCCTATAGTGCTAGGTGCTGCATAAACACACAGTGTTTATGTTGTGTAAACTTGAAGGGTTTACAATCTAAATAGACAACAGACTAAGGATGGGAAGGGAAATGGGCATAGAGAAGTAAAGTAACTTGGCCAAAGTCACACATCAAGTCATGAGCAGAGTCAAAAATAGAACACAGGTCTCCTGACTGTCAGATTTGTACCCTAGCCAGTGGCCCACACTGCCTATTCTGCAGGAGATGACCTGGGGAAACTCTGTTCCCCAAAAAAGACTAGAAGGAATCCCACAAATTGAAACTTGTTTCTTGGCTGCTATATGGGTTTCTCCAAATATGGATGAATTTCACCCTTGTCAAAAGGTTGCATACACTTTTGTCTGCTTAAATATCCTGAGTATTTAGCATAAAAATAATTTTAGACATCAGATTAACATGCTAGTGTATAGTCCAGTTTTCAGAGCTCCCATCAATTTCTCATGAAGTGAACTCTTGAAAAGGTAATGTTGCTGACTAGGGAAATTGAGAAACTTTTATTTATGAACAATGCCTCAAATTTCTAGAATTTCAAATATAATTTGGCACCAGTTCTAGATATTTTTACCCAAGCTCAGAAACACAGCACAGTTTAATTCAATTAAAAAAAAATCTGCTGGCAGTGAAATATCTCACCTCTAGTATTTTTTGTAAAAGCTTTTGATACAGTTCAAATGTCAAAGTTTGAAATTGCAAAGTAGCAACATTGTGTAATATAGTAAGTTAAAACTTATCACAAACTTTGTTATATGGTAAAAATTAGCAAAAAGTGGAACTGCTGCCAGCTCCTGTTCAAATAAATGGAAGGAGAAGGTGGAATAATTCACTTGGATAGGTGGGATCACTGTAACAAACAAACAAATGTAAATGACCATTAAGTTTGAGACATAAACAGGCAAAAGAAAAATAATTATATATGTAGTATTGGTGACATTAACTCACTGAGTTGTGAAGATATTTTAATGTAGGCTTTTAAAAGATTCCAAAAACTGGTAGCAATGTACTGTATTTTTGCAATGCACAGAGAACATAAATAGAAATCAGATACAATCCCATACTGAGGTATTTTGGACTAACTGGGTTGTTTGGAGTAAAACTGGAGTGGAAGATGGCAGCCTTCACGTGGCCCACTTTAAGTGAGAATTCATGACGAATGCCATCAACTTGGCAACCGAATATCGCTCAGCAATTTCCCGGTCATCAGAGCAGCAACTCAGCAAATCCTAAAGTTCCTGCTCTACACCAGCAATACGAAAGAAGAAGAGTTAAACTGAATTTACACTAACAGGCTCTGATTCCACAAGTGCTTAAGCACATGCTTAGCTTTATTTACATGTGAGAATCCTATAGGACTTAATCTAGTAAAGGGCTGAGAATGCTTATTGTGATCTAGCAAAGCAAGTAAACGTGCTTAATTTTCAGTAGGCATTGGGACTACTCATGTACTTCAAATTTAAAAATGTGCTTAAGTTGTAGAGCAGAGATAGAGTGCTCAGTGTAACTCACTGGTCAGTGTGCATGATGCATCCCTCTTAACATATGTGTGATCCACAGCAAATATATCAGGTACAGCCCCCAGCTAAAACATCTACCTCTGTGACTCAAGCTATGGAGACTTGTGTTTTTAGCTCCAGAGGTGCTAGATTCAATTCCCAGTGACAGCCACGATGGCTACTATCAAATCAGCATCTTAAAGGATCAAGGCCATAGGTCCTCTGAACAGAAACCAAAGCTGCTATTGTTCCTATGAAAAGAAAGTCAAATATTGTTGCTTTGAGTGAAGTTTGTTCTATACTTAAAAGATTGCCATCACAGCTATGTTGGTTAGGAGTATTAAAAAAAAAAAAATCACACTCCTAACCAATATGTATATGCTAGCAAAAGCTCTAGTGCAGATACAGTTATACAGGCAAAAAACTGCTTTTGCTGGTATAGCTTATTTTGTTTGGGGTATAAACCAACATACTCTTTTTATTGTAGACAAGACATGAGATATGCTTCACCAGCATGGCAAAATTACATCAATATCCCCATTCTATTTTACACTAAGAAGCAACTGCTACACACTGCTCACTACTAGTGAACAGCTATATAAGGCTATTTCACATCTGTGAAGCTTAAGTGATCAAGTCCAACACTCACATGCATCAACTACTTTAATTCTTATTTCCTTCTACAAACTTTCCTCTTTGTTCAGTCAAACCTCCCTTGAGTCTTTGATGCGCAGCAGGAGGAGTCCAGTCTCACCATCCAGGAGCTGCCTGTAATTGAAACGAGAAAGTAGGTGAAACGCCAAGATACCTGACACATGTAATGGGTAATTATTTTTTGGTTCTGTATATAAACAGAGACTTGATCCAGATAAAGATCAGATAGATATGACTTCACTGTGCTTTATAAATATTATGTAATTCTCAAATACAAATAACAGAGATTGAAGATATAGACTAATCCTGAGCATTTATTTTGGAATGATTTCCAAATTACTTCAGATTCTTTGCAAGAACAGAAGTACCTTTGGGGCAAAATGCTATTTCAGACTATGAAAATCCTCCCAGGGATCAAGAAGAGGATATTTATGCTAACAAATACTATTACTAACACTGTACATGGTACTAAAGAACTTACTAGAATTCATTGAGACTGTAGCAACTACTACTGCTTAAATGCTCTTTGGCAAGGCAATTCATTTCAGTAGTCATATTTCTATTCCAGTTATAGAAACAGTTACTGGCAAAATGAACACTTATATCAAGGTCAGCTGTATAGCCCAGGGACTCTGTAATGGGGCAGGTATCTTTCAACTATAGGTTGCCAGTTTGAATTGAGTCCAAGTCTGTAGTGACTGGAAGTTGTTACCACAGAATGACGGTTCATTGACCTAAGAGAAATGAGTTGGTGGAAAGCAGCTGATTACCATAGGCAACATCACCAAAGAGGTGGAAGGAGCAAATGGGCAAGGTGACTGAAATACATTATCCCTGAGGAAGCAATCTCTTCATTTCAGGATTGTGAGGTTTTATGGGGTAGTTAGCTTTGCTGCTGCCACTACTATGTGCACTATACATACCTATGGAAAATTTTAGTCACCACAATAGTCACATTCAAAAAAATTTTTTAAATATATATGTTCATGCATTTGATACTGTTCTGGGACAAATAAGATCCCTCCATTTTTCAAGTGATTTTCTAATGATACTCTACTGTGCCTGTTGTAACTTCTTTGTATTCTGTTTTGTTGAAATATATTTTTTTAAATATAATTTAATTTTTAAGTCTGGTTTATGTTACATTATAGGCATGTACATTATATATGCAACATGGACAACACTTCTGTAGTTCATAATCCATAGCAGAGTAGGAGACAAGGTATTAAACATGTATTGTCAAAGTAATACAAAAGGGTATCTCATTGGGGTAGGTTTTATTTTACATTATAGTTCAATTTATAATTATTTACACTCTCAGATCTCAGTTTAGCAAGGAATTTAAGCACATGCTTAATTCAGACATGTAAGCAGTCCCAATGAAGTCAATGGAACTAGTCACATGCTTAAAGTTAGATATATGCTTATGCTCCTTGCTGAATTAGCATCCAAAGCAGAAAAGAGTTTTCCTGCTACATCTGTTTTGAGATACAATTGGTAAAATTTATGGGGGTTGTTGCTATATTTTGTAGCTCATGAAACATATCTGACATTTGTTAAATATCTGAGGAAAAATAAGGCTTCATATAATACTGTAACAAAAACATAAATAGAAAAATGTCTGCTGTTATAACGCTCTACATATTTCTAGATATTACCGGTACTCAGAAAATACATTAGACTTTCAGAATGACTTCTTTAGTCTTTTTATAATCGTGTAGTGTAGGGCCCAAGGACTGAGCCCTCACATATCTCATTTACTCCAATGGGAGTTGTGGTGGCCCAGCACCTCTAGGACCAGGCCCTTTGTATGTGCAGAAAAACTGCAGATCTATGCACAGTAAACAGATCTTACTCTCTACATCAAAATTTTTCTTCTGGTAGGTACAGAAGATCATTCCCAAACCTCTCAAGATACATTACTAAATGTGTTTGCTGTATTTTTCATTAATGTAAGTTACACCCTGCTTTGAAGACATGTTCCAATGTGTAATAGTTATCAAACTGGTTCTGTAAAGTAGGTCACCATGTGTAGTTGTCCTGAGTGTCTGCTGGAATATCTTATTACATGCCCTGTAACTGGAATCAATTTTGACACAAACCCACAGGACACCAGGTCCTATTAGAGTCAGTGGAAAGACTCCCTTTGACTTCCATGGGACCAGGATTTGGACCAATGTGTTCATGTTTGAGATAAAACAAAACAGCTCCAGAAGGGCTAGGTAGGTTAATGAATGAGTTCAGCTGGTGAAAAACTGAGTTAAAATACAACCATTGGTTACTGACAAGTGAAAAGTCAATTTGAAGGCTCTTACTGGGCCAGAACCTAGTAAGTACTGAGCATCATCTGGGTTTACTAAGCAACCTCAACACTCACTGGCTTTAAGAGAGTTGAAGCTGCACAGCACTTTGTAAGATTATGGCCCGAATCCCCACCCTATTAATTGTCATGAGAGGCCCAGGATCAGAATGGCAATGATGTTTCACAAAAGCGGCAATATGCAAAATTGGCATAGCTGTAAGGAGACACTTGCATTGCTCCTGCCAGTTGTTAGCCCCTTACATCCACAAGCACAAAATTAATTCATAAATACTTTCAAATGATATATGCCTAATAATAAACCTGCTGAGCCAAATTAACTTGGCCAATCTAGGATCTGATTTTCAGACATGCTGAGCAACACCAGCTTCCACTGAAGTGAATGAAAGCTTCAGGTGCTCTGCACCACTGAAAATCAGGCTGTCAGTCTAAAAAGTGCAAGGAAATCTGCTTTTCAAAGAATTTCCAACTCTACAGAAGAAGAGAAAAGATAATTAAACCAGTTAAATATGTACACACAACTTGAGAAATAATTAGGCAAGATCAGATTTCATTTTTATATATTTTTAAAGCCTATCATTTTGCTACTTTAGGACTTTGTGACAAAGTACATTATGCTACTTGGCCCCCAGTAAGAAAAGGATAACTCGATCCCCGTTTTCCTCTTCCCATAAACAAATGCATACTATTAGTAATAAATATATTCTGATAGGGCCCAAAGGCCTCAGAGTGTCTGCTTGATAGAGGAGGCTTAAGGAGGAAAATTGCTTTAGGAAAGGTGGTCTTACGTTTGTACTGAACCACAGGCCAGAGAGATTTTGTTTCCTTTCTCCAGTAACCACTAACACTGGAACAGTCCTTGCTGACTGGTTGGCCAGATTTTCAGTTGGGACCCAGAGCAAAGTTACCAACCAGATTCTGGCCATAAGTGGTCAGTAGGGCATTCCCCTAGCATAAGGCAACCCACTTCTGGCATTAAGATAGTGGCGCTGGCCTCGGCACCAGCAGTCTGAGGATCAGAAAGCCAACACCAGCTCCCTCACACCCCATTTCACTTCAGTTAGCAGAGCTCAGTCACAAGAGAGAATCTGGCTTTATCGCTTCAATGGAGATAATCATTTGTTCACTGAGGGACCAGGTAGCACTTTGCACCAAAGCATCTGTTTATATTATCTTTATATCTATATACTTGTATAATAAGTTACATTTTTGTATTATTTTTATTTTTCAACTGAATACAAAATTGACCAAAACCTATTTCCTCTAATAAGTGTTAGTTTGACACAAATAGATGTGAGGGCTCATTTCAAAAAGCTGTTTTCACTTGGGAGTTAGTGTACTTTTGGCCTGAAATCAAACAGAATTCTTGGCACTGATACTTTTACATTCTTAACATATTACTTGCATTCAGCTCTTTGATAATTGTTTTGAAGTTCTTTGCTCTTTCAAACCAAACAATAGTGTCATCTCAAGATTTTGAATACCTTTAGTTTTTTGTACTTTTGTGCCTTTTTTTTATTCAAAGATTTTGAATCTCTTTCTGACAAGATTAGTGAGACAGTATCTCTTTGCCTAACCTTCCCGCTTGTTCATTTCCCTCTCATTAGCTTATTGTCATTGTATTATATGCTTCAGAATTTCTTTGTAAAGTGTTTTCTTTATGTTTGGTGCTTCTTAACAAACAAACCATTCAGGATGACACATGGCATGATATGAGGAAGGATTACTATTGCTAATATTCTGCAGAAAAGGACCTGCGGATTGCAGTGGACGAGAATCTGGATATGAGTCAACAGTGTGCCCTTCGTTGTTGCCAAGAAGGCTAATGGCATATTGGGCTGCATTAGTAGGAGCATTGCCAGCAGATTGAGAGAAGTGATTATTCCCCTCTATTCGGCACTGGTGACACCACATCTGGAGTATTGCACCCAGTTTTGGGCCCCCTACTACAGAAAGGATGTGGACAAATTGGAGACAGTCCAGTGGAGGGCAACGAAAATGATTAGGGGGCTGGGGCACATGACTTACGAGGAGAGGCTGAAGGAACTGGGCTTATTTAGTCTGCTGAAGAGAAGAGTGAGAGGGGATTTGATAGCAGCCTTCAACTACCTGTTGGTGAGGTTCCAAAGAGGATGGAGCTAGGCTGTTCTCAGTGGTGGCAGATGATAGAACAGGGAGCAATGGTCTCAAATTGCAGTGAGGGAGGTCTAGGTTGGATATTAGGAAAAACTATTTCACTGTCCCTAGGTAACCCACTGGAATGGGTTACCTAGGGACATGGTGGGATTTCCATCCTTAGAGGTTTTTAAGGCCTAGCTTGACAAAGCCCTGGCTGGGATGATTTAGTTGGGGTTGGTCCTGTTTTGAGCAGGGGGTTGGACTAGTTTCTATGATTCAGTCATAATTAACACCCAATAGCACCTCCACAAGCAAAACCAGATTATACAATAATAGAGTAAAGGAAGATATACACTAAGCTGACATTAACTTAAATAGGAGTAGGATCAGGCTCAAAAAGATGTAATTTTTTAAAATAAAACACTGGTGGAAATTAATTTCCACTTCAGTCCATCTTCCAGTAGTGTAAGGAAAAAGGGAGAGAGGAAATATAAATATAGTTTTTCTACTTCACATCCTTCCACGGGGTACAGTACTGCATCTATTTCCACTTAATCTGTCTTTTATAATCTACAAAAGCTATACACATGCAATTGTTGTATTTTTTGGGTTTCTTCAGACTGGATTCACTGCCTACATATGAGAAATTACTTCTTTTGAAGAGATGTCTTTGGATCCCTTTTGCTTTCTGCTTCCCAAGAACCGTCCATTGGCTGGACTTGCCCATCCAGCTGAAGAGGACTCATTTAGTTCCTGTAGGAACTCATCAAACCACCTCTGAGTTAGCTGGAGAGTATTACTACAGAGCAGAGCCCACTGTGCTAGAAAAGCCAACAAATATTGTACCTGTAGCCATTGACAGTCACCCACTCAAAACAGTTACTAAACCCTATCCTGTTACTAAACCCTAAGCATGTTCTGCTTGCTTGTAGTAGTGTCAGCTCTGAACGTGAGTCACAACCTCTCACATGCTCCTAGACCAGTGGGAAATGTATTGAGCTAAGACCTAAACTTAACACACTCTGTGATTTGTCAGATTTTTAACTGTTAGCAATATTGCCAACACTTGGTTAACAGAAGTTCAGAGGTCTTTCATCTTAAAGTTGTAACATGCAACCTTTACTCTTATCAAGACTGTACATCCTATACTGGAACATTTTGTTGCCATGGGTTCCAATTAAACTACATAGGCAGACTGGAACATGTCATCCCTGTCAGCCACACCTCCAAATTCAAGATGTGTCCTCATATTTGGTCTCTGCCTGATTAAAATAATCCTCTGCTAGGGTAGAATGTCAGCTATTTTCCCACTGAAACATGTGCATGAAATGTTATAGCTCAGAGATCCATATTACCTACACAAGTTAGGCCAACTATGAGCTCTTGTAATAGCTTGTTTTCTTAGTCCATATTTGTGATCCAGGACAGGAGGCGGACCCTATTTGTTAATGGAAATAGCAAAGCACACCATGTTCTGAGTCATAATTCTAAAACACTGATAGTACTGCACTACCAAATTGTCAAAAACCTGAGAAAAGACCTAATTTGAATAAAATGAAAACCTCAGACTCATTCTGGTACCTGCTGTAGTGTGTCTTCTGAACTCTTTTGGCTATCTGTACTAGATTGTAAGAACTTTGAAGCAGGGATCCTGATGCCAATCCATGAAGGCAGTGGAGTTTGGAAATAAGGTGAACACAGGGCCAGCCTAATGGGTGGGCACTGTGGTCAGGGGAGCACTGTGGTCAAGAGGCAAGGAGTGGGATAGGCCTGGGATTTGAGACCATGAAAGGGAGCTTGGGGAAATGAGTGGGGGAGACAGTGGGGTCCAGAGCTGATGGGGGGGATTCCTCTGCCACTTTGGCCTTGGCCCCCCCATACACACTTTTACAAAGGTTCCGGCACCCTTAGGCTCACTACAGTGACTTGTCTGCCTGAGCAGGTGCTGTGGCTCTTAACACAGGCTGGCCTCAGCTTCTGGCCTAGCCAAGGGGTGGGGCTTTGGGGGAGAGGAGGAGCAGAGGGTGGGGCCCCATGGCAATGGGGTGTGGGGGGCTCAAAAGTTATTTTTGCCCAGGGCCCCCCATAAATCTTAATGCACCTTATCAAGAATGTACACTTGTTCTGAGATCCTTGAGCAGGTGAGAGACAGACCAGTTGAAAAATTCCTGGGTGAAGATAAAAGGGGAAAAAAACTGGTGCGATGTCATGGTAGGGGTCTAATATGGACCTCCAAATCAAGAGAAGGAGGCAAATGAGGCATTTCTAGAACAAATAACAGAAATATCCAAAACACAAAGCATGAGAGTACTGGGGGACTTCAACTACCAAGACATCTATTGGAAAAGTAATACAGCAAAACACAATATTTCCAAAAGGTTCTTAGAATGTGTTGGGGACTTCTTGTTTCAGAAGGTGGGTGACATAAACAGGGGGACAGCCATTTTAGACTTGATTCTGAATAACAGTGAGGAAGTGGTTGTGAATTTGAAGGAGCAAGGCAACTTGGATGAAAGTGATCATAAAATGATATGCTTTATGGTTCCAAGGAAAGGAAGGAGTGAGAGGAGCAGAATAAGGCTAATGGATTTCAAAAAAGTAATCTTTAACAAACTCAGAGAACTGGTAGGTAGGTAGGTTCCCATCAGAAGAGAATCCAAGGGACAAAATAATTCAGAAGAGCTGGCAGTTTCTCAAAGAGACAATATTAACAGCATAAGAGCAAACTATCCCAATGAGAAAAAAAGGAAGGAAGAATAGTAAGAGGCCAATACGACTGAATCAGGAGCTCTTTAATGACCGGAAAATCAAAAAGAAATCCTATCAAAAGTGGAAACACGGACAACTTGCTGAGGATGAGTACAAAAGTATAGCACAAGATGTAGGGAGAAAATCAGAAAGGCTAAGGCTCCTAACAAGGGACATAAAAGACAATAAGAAGAGTTTCTATAAGTATGTTAGGAGCAAGAGAAGACAAAGAAAAATGTAGGTCCACTACTTAGCTGGGAGTGAAAGATAATAATGGATGACAGCAAGAAAGCTGAGGTGTTTAATGCCTATTTTGCTTCAGTCTTCACAAGGTAAATTCTGACCAGATACTTAACACAATATTAACAACAATGGGGAAGGTTAAAGAATATTAGATGTATTTAAGTCAGCAGCACCTGAGGAAATTCGCCATAAGATACTTAAGAAACTAACTGAAGAAATCTTGGAATCATTAGCGTGATTATCTTCAAGAACTGAAAGAAGACTGAGAGAGGACTCCAGAGAACTGGAGAAGGGCAAACAAATTATCTATCTTTAAAGAGAGGAACAAGAGAATCCAGGGAATTATAGACTAGTCAGCCTAAATTTTATGCCTGGAAAACTACTGGAACATGTTCTTAAACAATCGATTTGCAAACACCTAGAGGATAACAGAGTGATAAATAATACACAAAACGGATTGGTTAAGAACAAATCATGCCAAACCAATGTAATTTCTTTCTTTAACAGGGTTACTGGCCTAGTGGATGTGAGGAAGCAGTACACTCAGTATAACTTAATTTTAGTAAAGATTTTGATGCAGTCCCACATGACTTTCTCATAAGCAAACTAGGGAAATGTGTGTGATGTATTTCATATCCCTTATGAAAATATGCTTATGATATGAATATGACATAACTGAGATATCCTTTATGCAAGATGGCTTATGTGAGATATCACTTGAAAGGTTATGATTTACTGAATGCGATTATCCAATTTGTATGCCTGTATCATTTCTGTATCTGAAGTTAGGAATATTGACTATGTATCTGTAGTTCAACTACGCTACTTTGGGTGATGCCCATTGCTAACACTTCAGGTACAACAATGGAAAACCCAGACAGGGCAGATGGCCCATTAGCGAGGACAATGGACTGTGAAAAGCTTGGCCTTCCTGTGGATGCTCCATACTGCCACTGACTTATGGAAGCTGTGATACTACAGGTGGTCTTGTCAGCTGATACTAAAACATTACCTGGGACTTCTTGTAACTTTCCACTATGAAGGAAGGAGGGGTCAAGTTTGGGAAACAAAGGATTCCCGCCTTATGTAAATCCTATTTAAGGGTGGGGAGGAAGGCAAACAGGACTCCTCCTCTCCATGGCCTGTCTGCCCAAGAAGAAGACTGCAAAAGGGAAGGCTAAGGAGTAGTCCAGACTGAAACGGGTCCAGTCTGAAAAGGAATATAACTGGAACTCTGAACCACAGAAACTTTTCAAACTTCCTGCAAGAATATCTAGGGTGAGAAGTACTATTTGTAACCAATTTCTTTAGTGAAACTAGCTTAGTTTGCGTGTTTGATTTCATTTGCTTAGTAATCTGCTTTGTTCTGTTTGTTACCCCCTTCACCACTTAAAATCTGCCTTTTATAGTTAATAAAATTTGTTTTGTTTATTATTAAACCCAGTTTCTGTAATTTCTAATGGGGAGGGGGGAGAAATGTACACACCTCTCTCCACATTGAGCAAGGGGGTGAATTTCATAATATATCTTTGGGTCTGCACTCCAAGGGAGGTGGACAGCTGAGTGCTGGAGCAAGTCCCTTAAACTGAGTCTTCCCAGAGCTGATCTGCAGCTGGGTGTGGCCTTGCCTGTTTGTGTGTTAGAGGAGGTTTTAAGAGCCTGGCTCAGCAAGAGAGGTTAAAGGGGGCCCTTGCTGGCAGAACAGGTAGACTCAGTGCTATCTCAGCACATCAGGTGGCTTCCTAAGGGGTCCAACCCATTACAATGTGGGCTAGATGAAATTACTATAACATGGGTGTGATCCTAAGAGCATCCTAGTGCCAGAGGGGAAGGGTCTCACTGAGTTTCAGCTGACCTAACCAATTCAGCATACTCCAACTCCCTATGGGTATAATCTGGATCTAAAAGGTGTCATGTAGTATGTCATTGGAAAACTAATAACTCCTTGATCATTAATATTCTTGTGTGATGTATGTATGCAATGTGTATTAAGTTATGGATACATGCTGAAATTATGACTAAAATGCATTTAAACCAGGCATACCATGAGGAGAACAGGTCTGCCCTCAACAAAGGAATGTGTTTGTGTCTCTGCCCAGCCCGGTCATCAGGCAGAGACAATGAAGATCATGTTAACAAGTTGGGGAGGAAACAGCTTCCAGCAGGGAAGAGACGCTTTATCTGGGATATAAAGACAGGGGGTCTGAACCTCACGTGATAAGCAACTGAATCTACTGACTGCATATAATCTTACTGTATTATAAAAGTTTATCAAGTGAGGTGTTTTATGAAAACCTATGACACACTAATGATTAATATCATTGTAAAATGTATGTATTAACACTATATAAGGAATTATGGATCCTCATTGATATTAGGCTTTACAGTCTGTGTCCATACAAAGGGAGAAACTGGTCTCTACCAGATAGGAGAAAATATTGCAGCTAATTACTTGTCTCCCCTTTAAATTAAGCATGGTGGAATCAAAACAATGGAAGCCTCACTTACATACAGGGTAACAGGAAATCCACAGGAAGAGAAAAACAGTGAAGTCACCCTGCCTCTTAAAATAAGGTCATTGAACTTTGGAAGATATAAGAAAGAAAGAAACCATCTATGGCATCCATCACTAGACAGACACAAGGGAACAGAGCACTTGCAAGCTGAGAAAGACGGGTCTTTCAACCAAGGGAGAGCTGAAGTCTCTGGCAACTGGATGTAAGTAAGAAACCTGCTTAGGCAAATATATTTCATCTATGAAGACAAGGGAAACCAGTCCTTTGTGCTTCTATGGAAAGTCTTAACTGAGAGAAAGTCAGCCATGGCTGGAAAGAAGAAAGATTAGTAAGAAATCTTGGTAGAACAAAGACCATAGCTAGTTTAGTCTACACTAGAAAGTATATTTTGTTTTGTTTTACTTGTAACTCTTTGTGTCTTCATTCCTCATACTTGAACTCACTTAGTACTATGTATATTTTGTTAATACATTTGTTTTATTTTCACTTTAAACCAACTTAATGCTGTGTTTGAAGGGAAGGGTGGTTTAACCCCAGTTAATAAGCTGTAATGTGCTTTTGTTTCTTTAAAGGAGCAACAAACCTTATTATATCTCTGAGTGGTCCAGGTGAGGGCTGGACACTTCATGGCATATGGTTTGGGGAAAATCCAGGAAAGGGAGCATGTTGGGGTCACCTTGCTGGCTGTAACCAAGGCTGGTGGAAGCCAAAGTGAGGGTGTGGAGTTCTAGACAGGCTGCTGGGGTCAGAGCTGTCTAGCACACATACACTCAGGGTGCAGGGCTGGCCTTACCATGAGGCAAACTGAGGCCTTACCATGAGGTGAACAGGTGCCAGACTGTGTGGGGGTGCCACTAGGACCCAGAGTGTAGAAAATTGTGTCTGCTGCTGGTGTATATGTATTCTCTCTGCTCTAGATGCACAGAAATGGTGGAATGCTGTGCTGGAGGAAGGAGGGAGGGCACAAGAGACATAACAGGCAGGCAAGAGAAAAGATGAGAGGGAATAACAGAAAGCAGCAGGAGCTGCAGGGAGAGAGAGGAGGAGCAGCCTCTTATGTACCTCTCTAGCACCACCATGAGCCTGGACTGATTAACACCAGCTTCTCAGGGAGCTTCCTGTTTCCTGCTGCTTCCCTGAACCCACTTGAGAACAGGCAGTCAACTGAAGTAGTAGGAGCCAGTTAGGCCCTTAAGACGCTGATATCTTCCCTCACTCAGGCCCTGCTACCAGCCTGCTTATTTTCCCCCTTCAACTGAGTGTTGAGAGCCACTATAGAACAGCAGTCATGAGTGAAAGAAGAAAACGCCCTTCTGGGGCAGCATTCAGAAAAAGAAAGAAAGCAAAGGAAGCTTTTTTATCTAAGCAGAAAGGAGCTCTTCTGAGATACATAGACACAAATGTTCACGGTGAACCTTCTGGCCCCAGTGAGGATGTGAGTGGTGAGGAGATGCCTGATCTTCCAGTTAGTCAGAGTGCCGGTGACCTGGCAGCTACTGCAGCATCCATATCTCCATCTCAAATGGATGTAAGAAAAGTGTAGATCAGAGAAGAGTGTGGTGAAGGCACAAGAAACAGCTGCTGCTGAGTTTAGTTCCTTAAGTCTAGATGATCCAGGACTTTGGACCCACTTGAGCAGTAGCCTGAGGGACTTCTTTGTAGTGCATGGGCCACAGCAAGTGAAAAACATCATGTTCCCCAAAGACAATGAAAATAGACGTTTCCATCCAACACATTACTTGCATGAAATCCCCAATGGTGACAAATTGGAGAGGCCATGGCTTATGTACTCAAAAACCCAGAATGCTGCATACTGTTTTTGTTGCAAACTCTTCCAGTCCAATGTTCCAGCCACATTGGGTTCTACAGGAACAAAGGCCACCATAGATGATCAGCATCGAGAAGATTGCATCAGAGTCTCTTTACTGGCAAAATGTTCTGAAAAGGCTCATTGCCATTGTGAAAATGCTTCCTACCCAAAACCTAGCACTGCGTGGCACTTCAGATCAGCTGTATGTGCCAAACAATGGAAACTTCCTTAAAACTGTGGAGCTGATGGCTGAGTTTGATGCTGTACTCCAGGAGCATCTAAGAAGATTCACCACCCAAGAAATGTACACACACCACTACCTTGGAAAAACAATTCAAAATGAGATCATCCAGTTACTAGCAACAAAAGTCAAACAGAAGATTGCAGCAGATCTGAAGTCTGCAAGATATTACTCTGTTATTCTGGACTGCACACCTGACATCAGCCATACGGAACAAATTACTTTAATGGTGCATTTTGTAACAACAACAGACCCTAGTGAAAATGCCCCTGCAATGGTGACTGTCAGAGAGCATTTTCTAGAATTTATTGACATTGATGATACTACAGGAGCTGGTATGACAAATGTGCTTCTTAAAAAGCTGGAAGATACGGGAATTGTGATAGCTGACATGAGGTCAAGGCTACAATAATGGTGCCAACATGAGAGGAAAGAACAGAGGAGTGCAGACATGGAGCCGAGAGTTAAACCCTTGAGCTTTTTTTGTCTTATGCAGTTCTCATTCATTGAACTTGGTGGTCAGTGATGCAGCATCAGCTTCTAGTGAGGCTGCTGAATTTTTTAATGTAATTCAAAGCATCTCTGTATATTTTTCTCTGCATCAATTCATTGATGGCAAATTTTGAAGCAACATCTGGGAACATCCTCTCTGACACTGAAACCACTGAGTGCCACACGATGTGAAAGTCAAGTGGAGGTGATAAAGTCAATCAAACACCAAATTGGGAAGACAGATGATGCCACAGTTGCCATTATGGAGGATAATTCTATGACAGGAACTATTGCTGGGAGAACAGTGGCAGAGGGAAATGGAATCACAGGGAAACATACATAACTTCAAATTTCTGTGTGGCTTAGTGTTGTGGCATGACATACTGTTTGAAATAAATGTTGTAAGCAAGAGACTCTAAGGTATTGACCTTGATATGTCTGGAGCAATGGAACAACTGGACAAAGCAAAGTCATACCTACAATCTTACCGGTCAGATGAGGGATTTCAAAACATTCTGAAGACTGCACAGAAGTTGGCAGAGGAACTTCACACAGAAGCTATTTTCCCACCCATTCAAGAATACAAGAGTCACCAAAGAAGACATTTTGATTTTGAGGCACAGGATAATCCCATAAGAGACCCCAAACAACAATTCAAAGTTGAATTCTTTAACCAGGTGCTAGATTGTGCAATACAGCCAGTTGAAGAACATTTCATGCAGCCTACGGAACACAGCAGCATATTTGGGATGTTGTATGATATTCCAAAACTCCTCACTATACCTGAAAAAGACCTACACCAGCAATGCAGGGCACTAGAGACAGTGTTGACACATGATGACATGCGCGATATTGATACGAGTGGTTTAGGTGATGAACTGAAAGCCCTTTCAAGATACATTTCAGCAGGATCAACTCCAAAGGCTGTTCTAGAATATATGTGCACAAATAAGATGACCACTCTCTTTCCAAATGCTTTTGTTGCTCTGCACATACTTCTAATGCTTCCTGTAACAATTGCCAGTGGAGAACGCAGCTTCTCCAAGCTGAAGTTAATAAAAACACATCTATGCTCCACAATGACACAGGAGAGGCTGGTCGGCCTTGCAACCATCTCAATAGAGCTGGCCCAGACTGTGGACCTTCAGGAAGCAGTTCAAATCTTTGCAACCAAGATGGCACGGAAAGCACCACTTTGATTATTCAAACAGATAAAAATGCCAATGTTTACTATGCAGACAAGAAAAGTTACATTTGCTGTTCAGGTGTTTGAAAGCTAAGTGTTACTTAAAATTTTTGAACAAGGTATTTTAAGTTGTTAGTTCTCCTTTATTGGGATAGGTAACAGAGCAGTACCATGAGAGGAGCAGAACAGGAAGAAGGCAGAATTGAGGTCTTTCAAAGTTTTGGCCCAAGCGAGGGGGCATGGGGGCGTCATTTGAGCTCCCCGCCTCAGGTGCCAAAATGTTGTGGGCCGGCCCTGTCAGGGTGTGACCTGCACAGTTGCAGGCTGACTACAAGCGTCCCATGCTGTGACCTAAATCAGCAAAGTATTGTAAGGAACCCAGGGTTGCAGGTCCAGTGGTGACACACAACCCCTTACTTCTCTGGATTGCATCCCAAAGTATGACAGTGGAATGCACAACTGGTTGAAAAAGGGTACTCAGAGTAGTTATTAATAGGGCTCCGTGTCTGTCACGGAGGTAGCGGAAATTACAGATTCTGTGACTTTCTGTGACCTCTGTGACTTCTGCAGTGGCCCGTGCGGCTAGCCCCAGGGCCACCCAAGCAGCTGGCCTCAAGGAGCGCTACTCATACGGCCCCAGGGACAGCCACACCGGCCACCGCTGGAGCTGCTCTGCAGCCAGCCGCTTGGGAAGCCCCACAGCCAGTCGTATCGACTGCTGCTGGAGCTGCCCTGGGGCCAGCCACATTGGCTACTGCTCGGGTGGCCCTGGACAGTTGGCCCTGGGGACCACCTGAGCAGCCACCGGGACATAAGTCTTTGAATAGGTTATGGGGTGTTACAAAGATGGTGCTGATCAATTGTTCTCCATGTCCACTGAAGGTAGAACAAGAAGTACTGAAATGGGCTTAATCTGCAGCAAGGGAGATTTATTTTAGATAAATCTACAGGGGGAGGGATAGCTCAGTGGCTTGAACATTGGCCTACTAAACCCAGGATTGTGAGTTCAATCCTTGAGGGCCATTTAGGGATCTGGAGCAAAAATCTGTCTGGGGATTAGGCCTGCTTTGAGCAGGGGATTGGATTGGATTGGATTGGATGACCTCCTGAGGTCCCTTCCAACTCTGATATTCTATGATATTAAGAAAAAATTAAGGATAGTTAAGTACTGGAATAGATTAACAAAGTGATCTTGTAGAATCCCCATTGTTGGATGTTTTTAAGAACAGGCGGTCAGGGCTGGTCTTTCTAGGTATATATGTCCTGCTTCAGCATGGGAAGATGGAATAGATGACCATGAGGTCAAGCTCTCTTTCAGCCCTACAGTTTATAAATTGCAACTACTTATCTAGGTGCCTGGTAAAGCCCCCATTAACATGGTATTTGAGTACCTCTTAATCTTTTAATGTATTTATACTCAGAACACCCCTAGAAAGTTCTGTTAACTCCCTTTTTACAAAGAACTGAGGATCAGGACGACAACTTACCCAAGGTTACATAGGCAGGGCTGGCTCCAGGATTTTTGCCGCCCCAAGCAAAAAAAAAAAAGCCAGAGTGCTACCGCTTGAAAAGTGCTGCCCCGAAAGGGCCAAAATGCTGCCCCTTGAAAAGTGCCGCCACAAGCACATGCTTGGAACGCTGGTGCCTAGAGCCGGCCCTGTACAAAGGATATCTGTGGCAGAGCAGGGAAACAAATCTTGGTCTCCGAAGTCCTATGTGTCCCATTTACTGGTCTACCTTTCCTCTCCCACATGCACAAAATATATATTAGTCATCTTTGTATTCCAGGTGAATTCCCTTTGGTGTTCAGGACTGCTCTTCAAGAAGGAGCACTAATATAAGCTAAGAAATGTCTTCTCTGCCAGTGGCACCATTATATTAAAGATATAGTCTGTATCTGCCGTGTCACTCCCCCATCCCTGTTCCTTTCCTAAAGTATTTTCATTCTGGGGTAAACAGTACAGTCTGTGGTCCAATCCTGACAGGTGAGGATGCCCAATGGGCTGATGGCGTCTAGCTCCTTACAGAAGGGGGCCCTCATTTGTGGAGGGCATGAGTGAGGTGAGCTGCCTTTGGGGCTGGTGAACCACTTCCCTCTGAGGGAAAATGGGGGCAGTTCTGCTCCTGTCTTGACCTGGAACAGCAGCCCCAACCCAGGAAAGACCTCATTTTCCTTAGTTCCCCACAGCCCTTGGCTCTCATTCTGCACCCCAGCCAGAAGGAAACTTCTGGACTCCCACACTTCAGTTTCCAGCTGAATATACCTCCCTCAGACACACACACCCTTCAGACCCCAGCTAGGAGACACCTCCCCCGGACCTGCCTCCTCAGCCCCCCCACAGCCAGGAGACGCCTCCCCGGACCCCCCCCTCCTCAGCCCCCATCCGGGAGACACCTGCTACCCTGGACGTCGCCTCCACAGCCCCCAGCCAGGAGACACCTCTCACAGACAACGCCCCTCCTCAGCTCCCAGCCAGGAGACACCTCCCCTGGACCCCTCTCCTCAGCTCCCGGCCAGGAGACACCTCCCCGGACCCCCTCCCCTCCACAGCCCCCAGCCAGGAGACACCTCTCTCAGACACCACCCTCCCCAGAGCTGGGAGACAGCTACCCCGGTTCCCCTCCTCAGCCCCCAGCAGGGAGACACCTCTCACAGACAACGCCCCCTCCCCAAGCTCCCAGCCAGGAGACACCGCACTGGGCCCTCGCCTCCTCAGCCCCCAGCAGGGCGCCATTTCCCCTCCTCAGCTCCCAGCCAGGAGACACCTCCCCCGGATCCCTCCCCTCAGCCCCCCCCCCCCCCCCCCGCAGCCGGGAGACACGTCCCCATCTCTGCATCTTCCTCCCTATAAGCCCCACCCCCCAGTCCCCTCCCCCAGGCTGCGGGTTACTATAGCAACAGGACGCTCAGTCGCCGCCAGCCGAACCTACCTTGCGCTGCAGTGGCCGGTACCCGGTGGGGCGCGGGGGGAGGGTGGGCGCGCAGGGCTCCCCCCGCGGCCCCCGCCTGTCGCGAGCAGCTCACCCAGGAGGGGAGGGGGGGAAATCACCTCCTGGCCCCGACCCCCTCCGGGGCGCCTCCCCCACCTCCCGGTCCCAGAGTTTCCCTGTTTCCTTTCCAGCCGTTTCCTGGCTCCTCTCCTCAGCTCCAGGCTCCACAATGCAACCCACTAACTCTTAGCGGGGCGGGGGGGAGGAGAGGGCAGCACTTTTATTTAGGTGCCTTTATTCTTTTTTGCTAAAGCCATCATTTGTTATAGCGCTGAGCGCTGCAAGTTTCAGCACTGTAAAGTGGCCGTGTAGACAGTGCACCAGTACTGGTAGCTATTCCCTTCGTGGAGGTGGGTGTTTTTTTATAGCGCTGGGAGCTCTCCCACTGTTGGTGCCACGACTACACAGCCACGTTGCTAGTGAAGACATGCTCTAAGTTCTCCAAAGTACTACCCTAGGTAGTAGACAAGGGAAAATGAAGTAGATATTATTCATTAAGATTTCCAATACATTTCAAACATATGGATATAGGCAAATAAAATAAAAACCCATTTCTACCCTACAGGTAATTATGGGATAGAATGAGGGGTGGGAGTGGGTGTGGAAATAGAAAACAATCAGTGTGTTGACCCCATGCTCTAAGACTTTGTGAAATGTTTTTTTAAATTTTATTTTATTTTGTTTTATTTTGCTGTGTAGACATTAAGATTTTTCCGGCTTCTGGGTTTCCTAGTGAAACCTGTCTTTTTTAGACTATAAGCTGTTTTCTGGAAGAACTGTCTTTATTTTTGTATGCCGCACAGCTCCAAGCACATTTTGGCACTAAAGAAATAATAATGAATCATAGTATAGGGGTAAAATAAGTTTGTTAGAAAATATGTACAAAGTAGGAGAAACAGACTGGTGGGTAAATGGTAACTTCTTTAACCAGCAGAGTTTATTCATAGTTAGAGACTGGAATGACCTGTTAGGTCATGTAGACCGTCTCCCTACATTTCAGAATAATTCTCCAGTTTTCATTTAGTGCTTTGTTATGGGGATGTTCACCTACAGGGAAGGAACTTTTATCTTTCCCTTTCATTTTATTTAATGAGGTTTATATAAGTATAATCACTTAGGAGTCTATTCTCTATTCATTGTATGTGTGCAAATCTCATTAACATTAATGGAAGTTGTCCACATACATCAAGAAGAGAAAAGAACCATTAGTAATTTAATTGCTATTTGTGATTGATCCTGTTGAAGCAGAAAACCTGTCAGTTTTGGTGGGGGGGGGGGTTTAAACCAGAGGGTATATCTAAATTTGTTCCTGAGATAATAGAAAATATGTGCTATTTTATATGAGGCAATTACAGTTATCCAGATTTAGTGAGAATTTTAGAATCACAGTAATTAGAAATGAAAAAGACCCTTTAGCGCAACCAATTCATGGCCTTACAATGCAGAATTGTTCATTGAGTGCTGTGCCCAATCTAGTTTTTAATAGACTTTTAGGCAATGGTTCCTGATATTAGGTATAAATGTTTTCTTTGCTCAATTTCCTACCATTACTTCTAGTTTTGAATATACTTCTTGTAATAGCCTCATCAATTTTTCTCCTTCAAATACTAGTAAATATGTATCCCATATATCTATATTGTATTTATATATAATTCTTGTAATCATTTCTCTGAAATTATGCTTCCAACCCTTCACATTTTTGTTGCACTTCTGAAAAGTGCCTCCATTTTTATATTTGTTGTACTTATGCTCAGATATGTACATTCTAGTCTATGTACCCTGTAATCATGCTGTATAGAGAGGGACTATTCCATCCCTAAACTTAGCTATGATGTTTTTGCATGCATAACCATAACTATTATTAATTAAATTTTTAAACCAAGTAAAAATGAACAAGAAGTCAGTGTGTTTCTTGGACAGCTAGTATAGATGGTTGTCCAACTAACAGTCAGGCAAGGGTATTCCCACAATCTAGAAGTCACAACAACATGGATAGGTTTGGCAAACTCTGGAATCAAAAAAAGGCAAATACTTGTTCAGGCACAGATTAAAACAAACAAACAAACAAACAAACACACACACACACACACACTCTTTCTCTCTCTAGTCCAGATCCACAAAAGGATTTAGGCATTTAACTCCTATCTAACTCAAAATATAGGCACCACTGAGATCCTCAAAGCACCTGCTCAGCTGCTGCCTAACTCTGGAGGCTCCTAAAATCTCTTGGTACCTACATTTTTCCCCATAAAAGTCCTCTAGGTGCCTAAGGAATCATGTTCACAGCAAAAAAAAACCCACCACCACAAAACGAAGACCATGAGTCTCATAGCTTGGGTCAACTGACTTGGGCTCACCGGGGCTTGCATTATGGGGCTAAAAATAGCAGTGTAGAGATTTCCGCTCAAACTGAAGCCGAAACTCTGAGACTCCTGCAGGGTTTTTTTTCCCCACAGTGTAGACTCTAAGTCACTGCTGGTTGGCACGCAGACAGTGCCTCAGTGTAGGTGCCCAGGCCCTGTCTCATGCCTAAACTCCACTACAATTCCCTCATGTATCTCAGCTGCAGGGCACAATTTGTCAGGCAGTCACAGAGCATGCCTAATCCCACATAAAATGGGGACAGGGGTAGGGGAAGGCCTATCCTCCCCTATAACCTTTAGTCTAGTGGATAGGGTACTTACACAGGATGTGGGAAATTGTGGTTCGGTTCCCCCCTCTGACTGATAAGAAGAGATTTGAATGTAGGTTTTCCTCCTCACAGATGAGTCCCTTAACCACTGGACTATGGTCATTTTCACTCTCTTTCTGGTCTAGTGCATATTTAATTATTTATATCCAGTGGAACACCTTACAGAGAAACCCACTTTAGAATATCCCAGAGCCCAGTGGTTAGGGTACGCACCTGAGAGGTGAGAAAATGATCTTCAAACCAATTGAACCAGGGTCTCCCACATCCTGGGTGAATTCCCAAACCACTGAATTAAAAGATATAAGGGAGTCTTTCTCCTTCACTCACCACCATGTGGCCATTTTGCATGGAGTTAGGCATGTGTGTGCCACTGCTGTTCTGGGAAGAGATGGCTTTGGTGCCTGACACAAGTGAGGGTTCGTGGCTGTGGATCCCGAATGGGATCCAGCCTGGACTGTTTGGCACCTAACTCCATGAAAGAGACGGGGCTTAAGACACACACTTCTCCTCAGAGTCTGCTATTCATTAGCTTAGGCAGCTCCTTGTCTAGTGTGCTGACTTTGTAGATCCCATTGTTAGGTACTTATCTTATAAGGAGCCTAGACACTTAACTCAGTCTCTGGCATCCACTGGATGGCTAGGTGCTTAAAAGTTAGATCAGGGATCGGCAACCTTTGGCATGTGGCTCGCCAGGGTAAGCACCCTGGCCAATTTGTTTACCTGCCGCGTCCGCAGGTTCGGCCGATCGAGGCTACCACTGGCCGCGGTTTGCCGTCCCAGGCCAATGGGGGCAGCGGGAAGCGGCGGCCAGCACATCCCTTGGCCCATGCTGCTTCATAAATGATCTGGAGAAAGGGGTAAAAAGTGAGGTGGCAAAGTTTGCAGATGATACTAAACTGCTCAAGATAGTTAAGACCAAAGCAGACTGTGAAGAACTTAAAAAAGATCTCACAAAACTAAGTGATTGGGCAACAAAATGGCAAATGAAATTTAATGTGGATAAATGTAAAGTAATGCACATTGGAAAAAATAACCCCAACTATACATACAATATGATGAGGGCTAATTTAGCTACAACAAATCAGGAAAAAGATCTTGGAGTCATCGTGGATAGTTCTCTGAAGATGTCCACGCAGTGTAGAGCGGCAGTCAAAAAAGCAAACAGGATGTTAGGAATCGTTAAAAAGGGGATAGAGAATAAGACGAAGATTATATTATTGCCCTTATATATATATGGTACGCCCACATCTTGAATACTGCGTACAGATGTGGTCTCATCTCAAAAAAGATATACTGGCACTAGAAAAGGTTCAGAGAAGGGCAACTAAAATGATTAGGGGTTTGGAACGGGTCCCGTATGAGGAGAGATTAAAGAGGCCAGGACTTTTCAGCTTGGAAAAGAGGAGACTAAGGGGGGATATGATAGAGGTATATAAAATCATGAGTGATATGGAGAAAGTAGATAAGGAAAAGTTATTTACTTATTCCCATAATACAAGAACTAGGGGCCACCAAATGAAATTAATGGGCAGCGGGTTTAAAACAAATAAAAGGAAGTTCTTCACACAGCACACAGTCAACTTGTGGAACTCCTTGCCTGAGGAGGTTGTGAAGGCTAGGACTATAATAGCGTTTAAAAGAGAACTGGATAAATTCCTGGAGGTTAAGTCCATTAATGGCTATTAGCCAGGATGGGTAAGGAAGGGTGTCCCTAGCCTCTGTTTGTCAGAGGGTGGAGATGGATGGCAGGAGAGAGATCACTTGATCATTACCTGTTAGGTTCACTCCCTCTGGGGTACCTGGCATTGGCCACTGTCGGTAGACAGGATATTGGGCTAGATGGACCTTTGGTCTGACCCAGTATGGCCGTTCTTATGTTCCCGCAGCCCCCATTGGCCTGAAGTGGCGAACCGCGGCCAGTGGGAGCCGCGATCGGCTGAACCTGTGGACGCAGCAGGTAAACAAACCAGCCCGGCCTGCCAGGGTGCTTACCCTGGTGGGCCATGTGCCAAAGGATGCTGATCCCTGAGTTAGATGTTGCAATGCCAAAGTCCCTTTGTGGATTTTGGCCTTGGCCCCTAATAGCACCTAGAATCCAAGAGCAGATGGGGTCCTAAAATCAGTCCTAAATTGTGAGCTTCTAGGACAGAGGATGAGACATGTCCTTGATCATGAGGGCAAGAATCACTTGACCATCCCTTTAAGCTTCTTCCCCAGTCTATTAGCATCACCTCTATTTTATTCAGACTGACTTTCAGTTAAATTGCTGCCATCCAAGTCCCAGCCAGGATCAGGCACTGACAAAGCACCCACATTGCATCACCTGGGTTAGTTGAAATTAAGAAACTGAGCTGAATTTCATCCTTACACTGAGAGCACTGCAGCCCAAGTCATCTCATAGTTCCTCACAGTGATATCTTACACCAACCTTGAAAAAAGAGGCATCAAGGTACAGCTTGCAGAACCCCACATGAAAGAACCATCAGAGTACTGTACTCATTTGAGGGAAGCTGGTACTTTACTTAATACTTCTTTTATTCAGTTTTAGCTATATAGGTCCAACGGGCACGATGCAATTAGACCCATGTTCTCCCATAACTTCTAAAACCGCAGGAAGTTAAATTGGCTACAACTCCTCTAGAGAGCACTGTCAGCAGAACTGCACAGTCCAACTTACTACAGTAAAGAGCTTTCAAAGGTGTGATGCTAAAGTTCAAAGCATGGTGATGCTAAAGATGGAGAAAACTTTATTGTCTTCCACCATTGCTTCTGCATTCTCCATCTTTAGCATCACCATGCCATACAACTTTGAAAACTCTTTATTGTAATCATTGGAGTGAGTGCAATTCTGATGACAGTACTCTAACCTGTTGGCCATACATTTCTGCTCCAACAGTCATCAATAAACCAAGTTTACGTATGAGGATGATGAATAAAGAGGAGATGCTTAAGAGTCATCATATAAATAGGTCAGGAAAAATATCATAATGTCCTACCGGCCATTAGACAAATTGAGTCACCAGCTGCAGAGCATAGAGAATTCTGCACTGATGATGACACTGTCTGAAAAAGGTGTAATCTCCACCCCGCTGTCCCCACACATTACCAAAGACAAGATCCACATTATGCCCCTCTCTATGCATGACACCTGAAATTACCTGGCAAAATACACATTTAGGATTTTGTGTTTCTCCTGCTATAGTGGCTGATATTACATCCAAAGCAGTGTCAGGAATACAGATTTTTGGTGCAAGTGTTTTGCAATATCATTAATATATGTAGGAAAAAACACTGTCCTTATGGCTTGGCAGGTTAAAATATTTTCATTTCACCTTTAAAACGCAATATAGTTTCACAGCACATTCTGCAGGAAGGTTTATTCTGTGGGAGTTTTGAACAGAGTGTCCATATTAGCAGGTCAGCCAGCAAGGCTAGTGTGACCATTTGGTATCTTTACCTTTTTTGATTTATGAACTGGCTGTATTTGTGTGTCTTATGGCTGTATTTTATTGTATTCTTACATCACACTTCTTGTGTTAAGGGGCAGGGCATCAGGCTAGTATAGGTCTGTCATTAAAGACTATTAGCACTTGAATAGATCTTGCCTGGGCTGAACAAAGGAGTAACTGCATCCTAGTTTTCTCTCTCCAACTTCTCTGCAGAGGGCTAGGGTTTAAAGAAATATAATTTCCCCATGAGAAGGAACAAGGAGATGAAACATTGGTACAGCACTTTAAAAACACAGAGATGGGGTGTGTCAAACAGACAAATTAAATGTAGAGCAGGAAGAAGAACACAGGGGCAGGCTTTTGGAAAGAAAAGAGACTTTTTGACTGCAGGACCAGTCAAAGCTGAGAAACTGGCTGCAGGGGAGAGAAACTCTGGGACAGGAGCAGATTTACTATGAAACAAACAGTGCGGTGGCACGGGGCCCCCTATGACATGGGGGGCCCCCAAAATGCAGGATAAATCTCATCTGACAATCTGCCCCTGAGTCCTGGCCAGCAGCACAGCAGGGCTCAGGCAGGCAGGCTGCCTGCATGCCGTGGCTAGTGGCCCCACACTGCTCCCAGAAGCGGTTGTCTGCTGGCACGTCTCTGCGCACCTGATTGGGGGGAGGAGGCTCCGCGCGCTGCCCCTGCCCTGGGAAGTGCACAGAGACCCACTGCACCCTTACCCCCAGGAGGCGTGCAGAGACATACCAGCAGTGCTAAGGCAGCTCCCTGCCCACTCTGCTTCCCTCCTCCATGCTGCGCTGCTCCCGGAAGTGGCCAGCATGCCCCGGCGGCCCCTGGGGGGCGGGAGTATCTCCGCGTGCTGCCTCCGCGCCAAGCACCAACTTCGCAGCTCCCATTGGCCAGTATCTGCGGCCAATGGGAGCTGTGGGGGTGGCACCTTCAGGCAGTAGTGTACGGAGACCCCCTACCACCCAACCCCCACCTAGGAACCACTGCCGGAGGGGTATGTGTGCCGGTCGCTTTGGGAGCCGCTCGGGAGGCAGCCGCTCAGGTGCCGCTGGCCCTAGGGGCTGCCAGAGCAACAGTGGTCCCAGAGCAGCAGCAGTCAGGGGGCACCCTGGAGGCCGTCGGAGCAGTGGTTCCTGGTGGCCTCAGAGGGCAGTCAGCCCCTGCCACCAGAGCAAGGGCCAGCCATCAGCCCCTGGGCCTCCCCAGAGCAGCAGTGTCCCAGGATCCCCAGAGCAGAGGCGCTCCGGGCTCCAGGAGCTGCTAAGTTTTAGTCAGGGGTATTTCTAGTATAAGTCATGGACAGGCCACAGGCCATGAAGTTTTGTTTATTGCCAGTGACCTGTCCATGACTTTTACTAGAAATACCTGTGACTAAATCTTAGTCTTACATATGAGAGAATGAGATCTACTAGTTCTAAAATCTTAAAGGTGATAAGAAACAGTCAGTTCAATTCACTATCTACAGCTAATGATTCCATTATTTAATAAATCAGATAGTTTTAAATGCAAAACATATTTTGATAAATGTAGCACATTTAAGATAGTTTTATTTCATAACAAATTGAAATGTTGTGTTTTTGCATTTTTAATATCATTTGAATTTCCATCCAAATAGAGCTTGCCACAAATCACAAGTTAAAAAAAATCATCTAGTGAATAAGAATTGTATCATTCACTATTTTCTACATAATAAAATGTGTAAACATTAAGACTCTGTATTAATATATGTTAAGCTCTATAATTGCTTAAATTAATGTAGATAAATATAGCGTATTGTCCTGGTGAGCAAAAAGCACCACCAAATTTAGTGTGCTAAGGCCATATTTAGTTGCAAATCCAACCAATGAGAATCAACCTTTCTTCAGGAAAATAACTAAAGTACAATTGCAAAATCACAATTAAAATTGATTATTTAAATTGAGGTTTCCTACTTGCTGATTTAAATCATGATTAAAATCAGTTATTTAAATCACTTTGATTTCAAACAGTACACCCATGCTGAATGCAGTTGTGCATGACCATCTTTGAAAAGCAGGTATTGTTTTTTGTCTGTATCTGTATTTCACAATTACTTTTCCAAATTCTATGAATTATTTTATTTTGTAATTTCTACCTAAGATTACTGGTCTAGAGGGAATATAACTTAGTTGGAAAAACTAGTTATTGATGAGTAACCTATTTTTTCTCCATCTTAATTCAAGTCCTAAAAGCTAATGTGGGTGATGTAACACAGCTACAACACTCTTAAAAGCCAGACATTTTTTTAAAAGTGATTTTTACCATATACTTACTTTAAACTGGTTATAAAAGAAAAAGGCTGTGCAAATAGCAACTGAGGCAATATTGAATAGTTGTGAACAATAACCTTATTGTTTTAGGCATTTGTAAATGCCAATGGAAGAAGACAAATGGAACCAGGCTGCAAGAGTCATTCAGAGGTGCTGGAAAAGATGTATTGTGAGTGTGAAGCACTATTTTATGTTTAATCATTTACTTTAATCATTAAACGCTTAAGCAACAATTTTGATATTTTTCTCCTCTATAAACCAAAGTGGTGATGGAAAGTCTGCCAGGAGCAGGAACTCCTGTGGTGTGAATCCCATTTCCAGTACAATTGTCCACATACATAGGGCTGATGCTGGCCATAAAACTTAATAGAGAGTTAACTATCCACACAAGCCTGCATATATAGTATATTACAAATGATATATCATTTTATATTGTCAAAAGCAGGTAGAATTCCATAGCTGCCACAGGAAAAAAAAATCACATCACATTACCAAAGGGGGATGGTGTATTCATTTAGGTGGAATGTGTGGGCTTCCTTTAGCAGTGTTTTGGTCTTTTTATTCTGTGTTCTGCATAGTCTACAGTAGCGCATATCATGCAGTGAGGCACCGATTACAATAGCTTTAGGAACAGAGGGACAGCCCTCATCAGGAGGGTGGGTGACTACTGTATTACTGGGGAAAGTTGCCATTTAAAGAGTTGTAAGTTGTTAATGATGGGATGATGGTAAAGAGAAGCAAAGAAGGAAGTTGGACAGAAATGGGAAGTGTAAAAGGCACTTAGATACCATGGTGATAACCTAGTTCACAGAGAAAGAAATGGACAGACTTTTAAAAGGTTATTGTAAAGGTAATCCCCTAAGTCCAAAGCTGAGGAAGAAAAGGTGGTCTCATGGGGAGTCTTACCAAAGAGATCTTTTCAAGGATAACTATGGTAAATTAGGAGATTTAGATGCTCTACTTTAAAATTCCCCCTAGTATATGGCAGCAATTCCATGCTTTTAATTTGTATCCATATGCATTTCTTTCTCTGAAAGCCCTCTCACTTTTAACTCGCTATGACTTAATACCAAAATAAACAATATAAACTTAGTTTTTCAAATATGCATTAGACTCAGGTTTTTTTTTGTTTTTTTTTTTGTTTGTTTTTTACACACATTTGACTGAATTCAGCAGTGCTGTAATGTTATTAACTTCACTCTTCAGGACTGGGATGAGTACACCAGGCACAAGTTTAACTCTGTGAGACCATTTGATGGATTGTGCCCCACATTGTCCACTGTGATTCTGTGAAATTCTGTGTGGTTTGGCATGGGAAAACCCTGAATAGTGTCATAACTATGTTCAAAATGTGGAAAAAATCCAGGGACAATAGTTTTTCTTGGTATATTTATACTTCTCTACAGAATGTCCGTGTCTTTCGATACTACAAAGAACTAATAGGCTTTAGAGGAGTTGGGGACCCCCATCTTCTGATGAAATGCATTGACCCTAGAGAGGTAAGGGCTATATTTACTGATGTATTTTCATTGCTATATCTGTGTACATGTTACACATGTACTGTACAATATAGTTCAAGATGTTAATTTTAATTTCATAGCATCATAGAATATCAGGTTTGGAAGGGACTTTAGGAGGTCATCTAGTCCAACCCCCTGCTCAAAGCAGGACCAATCCCCAACTAAATCATCCCAGCCAGGGCTTTGTCAAGCCTGACCTTAAAAACCTCTAAGGAAGGAGATTCCACCACCTTCCTAGGTAACTCATTCCAGTGCTTCACCACCCTCCTAGTGAAATTTTTTTTCCTAATATCCAACCTAAACCACCCTCACTGCAACTTGAGACCATTACCCCTTTTTCTGTCATCTGGCACCACTGAGAACTGTCTAGATCCATCGTCTTTGGAACCCTCTTTCAGGTAGCTGAAAGCAGCTATCAAATCCCCCCTCATTCTTCTCTTCTGCAGACAAAACAATCCCAGTTCCCTCAGCCTCTCCTTATAAATCATGTGCTCCAGCCACCTAATAATTTTTGTTTCCCTCCGCTGGACTCTTTCCAATTTTTCCACATCCTTCCTGTAGTGTGGGGCCCAACACTGGACACAGTACTCCAGATGAGGCCTCACCAATGTCAAATAGAGGGTAATGATCACATCCCTCGATCTGCTAGCAATGCCCCTACTTATACAGCCCAAAATGCCATTAGCCTTCTTGGCAACAAGGGCACACAGTTGACTCATATCCAGCTTCTCGTCCACTGTGACCCCCTAGGTCCTTTTCTGCAGAAATACTGCCTGGCCACTCGGTTCCTAGTCTGTAGCAGTGCATGGGATTCTTCTGTCCTAAGTGCAGGACTCTGTACTTGTCCTTGTTGAACCTCATCAGATTTCTTTTGGCCCACTCCTCTAATTTGTCTAGGTCCCTCTGTATCCTATCCCTAACCTCCAGCGAATCTACCACTCCTCCCAGTTTAGTGTCATCTGCAAACTTGCTGAGGGTGCAGTCCACGCCATCTTCCAGATCATTAATGAAGATATTGAACAAAACCGGCCACAGGACTGACCCTTGGGGCACTCTGCTTGATACCAGCTGCCAACTAGACATGGAGCCATTGATCACTACGTGTTGAGCCCGACGATCTAACCAGCTTTCTATCCACCTTATAGTCCATTCATCCAGCCCATACTTCTTTAACTTGCTGGCAAGAATACTGTGGGAGACCATATCAAAAGCTTTGCTAAAGTGAAGGAATAACATGTCCGCAGCTTTCCCCTCATCTACAGAGCCAGTTATCTCGTCATAGAAGGCAGTTAGGTTAGTCAGGCATGACTTGCCCTTGGTGAATCCATGCTGACTGTTCCTGATCACTTTCCTCTCCTCTAAGTGCTTCAGAACTGATTCCTTGAGGACCTGCTCCATGATTTTTCCAGGGACTGAGATCAGGCTGACTGGCCTGTAGTTCCCCGGATCCTCCTCCTTCCCTTTTTTAAAGATGGGCACTACATTTGTCTCACTGTCTTTTATTTGGGGCATAGTATTGGGAGACAAGGATCATTCCAGCATTATAAATCAAATACAATTTTTGACTGTTCCATCATCTGAAGTCCAAGATTTACTGATGTAGGATACTTTGTGGATTGCACACAACTGAAACCATATCCCAATAAATAAATATATAGTAGTTACAATAGAAAGTATCAGTAAACAACAAAAGTAAAAGCATATCCAAGGTAGAATTAGAGGGAAAAAGGAAAGGAGAAATCTGAGCCCATAGAAATCAGTTGTTTTCTAGGAATTGAGGACACCCATTCATTTCATATAGAGAGGCCATTTAATAGCTAATAGATGGTAAAAGGCATTTGGGGTTCAATCTGATTCATACTGTTTCAGGCCAAGCCCAATTATTTTCAGAGCATGTTGTAAAAATCATCTTTCTGCAAAAGCATTTGTGCAATAAATTGCCCCAAGGAAATAGTCACATAGGAAATGCCGACTGTATAAAAACAGTGGCCCATCTAGACCAGTATCTGATGCTTGAGTGTCTATGCAAAAAAACTTGCAGTAGGCAGTTATAGGAAAACCCACCCCTCAGGAAAGTTTCTTCCTATCCCTCAATAGCTAGAGGCTGACTTGTGGTCAGATGAATGAGAGTTTTTTATTGCTTCCAGAAATCTTGCTTACTTTTAAAAAAATATGTATTGTTATCACTCCGAATATTCACATTATCCATATAAATACTATAAGAAGAACAAGAGTGAAAGAGAAAATCTCCTCCCTCACCCTAAAAAAACAATTAAACAAAAAACAGTAATATAACAAAGAAGCAAGGAAGAGAGTCAATTATAGACATCACTTTGTGAACCCTACTTATTGTTTCTTGTCCTCAGATGCTATGGTGATGGATGTCTTAAGTAGATATGGAGAAAATTTAATTAAAGCCATTGCTCTCCCACCTTCACTTGTTTGCTTCTTGCATGCCACAGTATGATGTCCGCACCATACTGCAGAGAGCAGAATGAGGCCCATTATTCTGCCTTTTAAACTTTTTACATATTTCAATTTATAGATGAAAGTCTTTTTCATCTAGAAAACACGGCACTTCCATAAGAATAAAATATCAACCTATTTATATTGTGTGCATCTCTATTGATATGTTATTGGACTTATGTCAGAAGAATCTAAACACATCTTTATGTATGACGAACTAAATTATTTAACTGTCCATTACTGTATCTTTCTGTCTTGATTTGGAAGCATTGTGGATTAATGTCTTTTTCTTCTTGCAGGCAGAGTTACTAGATGCTGCAGCAGGTGTTTATGTCCGATTCAGACTAGGTGGTGTAAGTAGTGTTTTAAAGAATATTGAAATATTGACATTCATTCTATATCTAGGTAATCACAACTTAATGGACTTATATTAATTGTATTCTAACAAACTAGCAAGGTTAGTATTTTATAACCAGAGTGCTTACTTGTTCCCATAATACAAGAACTAGGGGCCACCAAATGAAATTAATGGGCAGCGGGTTTAAAACAAATAAAAGGAAGTTCTTCACACAGCACACAGTCAACTTGTGGAACTCCTTGCCAGAGGAGGTTGTGAAGGCTAGGACTATAACAGGGTTTAAAAGAGAACTGGATACATTCATGGAGGTTACGTCCGTTAATGGATATTTGCCAGGATGGGTAAGGAAGGGTGTTCCTAACCTCTGTTTGTCAGAGGGTGGAGATGGATGGCAGGAGAGAGATCATTTGATCATTGCCTGTTGGGTTCACTCCCTCTGGGGCACCTGGCATTGGCCACTGTCGGTAGACAGGATACTCATTCTTATGTTCTTATGTTCTAAATTAGCCTCCTAAATCCATTCTTAAGCACCTGATTAAATGGTCTGAATTTTCAGTTGCATTTGTGGGTGCTCTCATTGCTCTGGATTTGATAATCAGGGGTGCAGTCCTGGACTTATTGATGTCAACAGGAGTTTTTCCATTGGTTTTAATGGGGCCAAGATTTCACCCCACGCCTTTATTTAAGTGACTAAATATGGATTTAGTTTGAAAATTTTGACCCAAGAGTCTGCTTAGATTTTGGCCTTAAGTATTTGCCTATTAGTATTATACAAATGAACAGTCACTCTGGAATAGCAAAAGCCCTGTGTAAGAATCTCCTGCTTTCAAAATATCTAATACAGGATTGTAAATCTATTGCTACAGCACTTGATATAGCTGGAAAGAAGCTGATTTATTGTTAATATTCTTCCCTGCTGCCTGGCTAGCAATTTCTAGTAAATTGTATTTGGCAGACTTCTACCCTGTAATTATTTGGTTTCTGCTTCTGACCTACTCTTCCCTGGCTAATAACAACTTGTGAATAATACATCATTAGTAAACCTCACCTTGATGACATATGATATTAATAAAACATCAGAGCAACAGTTTGCTCTCTGGTGGAAGGCACAGTGTAGAGATCAAGGTGCTGAGCTGATTGATTACTTACAAGATTATCCAGTTCAGTGAAAGTAAGCGTGGAGGTGGATGAAGTTTTTAGATTGGAATTATGGAGCCAACACATTCTTTTCTTTACTTACCAAACATTAGCACCATGACAAAATATAAATTTGAAAAATGGTTATTTTAATCAGAACTGTCCTAGCATTTTAAGCTATCGTATTTGCAATATATTTACAAGACTGTCCAACATGACCTTATGTTTCTAGGTTTCCATCTCTAGTGTTAGAGAGACATACACGATAATCTTTCATCATACCATTTTCCATTTAAAAAGTAATATTAGCAGAGGGAGGGAACGTATGCTTTAATTACCTATTATTCCTCTTTGAAAGTTCTTTAACTCCCTCACAGGTTGTCAGTTTATACTCCATCACCTCCATGTCAGTCTTCACAATGGGCATTCAGGAAGAAAAATCATGGGTTAGACAGAATTTTTCCCTTTCTCATCTATTTACTACTAAGCAATTTGGACTATGGAAACAGGGCTGCTAATCTATATACTTCAATTGAGAACATACCAGATGGACCAGGACTTTTCATTGAAATTACAGCATCTGTGACTGAGAGAGTGGGTTGCTTGAAACCAAACCAACAAAAAAAAAACCCTCTCAGTTCTTTAAAATCTATTTAGCCATCCAAGCAGTTAAATTAGTTTCACTGCAGAAATTATTACAGGTTATAATCTAATTTATTAATGTATTTTCTCATCTTTAGATCATCAGTAAGGTCCATTAAGTAAAAGTATTAATTTGCATGTACTAGCACCTTTTATCTGAGGCTATCAAATTGCTTTACAAAGACCAGCGAATCCTCAGAATAGACATCTGAGAGAAGTAAATTATTATCTCTATTTTACAGACAGGAAAACTGATGAAAAGAAAGGTTATATGACTTACTTAATTCACACAGCGAGTTTGCAGTGTACCTGGAAGTACAACTCACAAATACAGACTCTCAGTCCCTGTTCTAGCTACTGTGCACACTTAACTTTCCATTTTTAAATATTTTTCAATTCCATTTCTCTTCCCAATAAACTTCCCCCATTCAGTTCAGAAAAATAAACATTATAGGAGAAACAATAAATGCTCATAAATGTTGTGTATGCTTGTGGCAACACACCAAAGACCTTGCAAAGAACTCCCTTAGAGTTAATGGCAAAACTCCCTCTGATTTCACTGAGTTGAGGACTGGATCTTTAATTTCACTCAGAATTGTAATCAGCCAATCAAATCTTCCAATTTCAGCCTATCCTGTATGGTGTTAAACTACTTTGAAATGGGTAAAGAACAGTTTCATGGCTTTTGTAAACCCATTTATGTCAACAGAGTAAGACAAGGTATTAATCTGACAATTTTTTTAAAAAGTAGGAACATTTGTTTATAACAGACACTGTCACTAGCTGGATCTTTCTCTTTCAAGTGTGATATTTCTTTACAGACTAAATATCCTCCAAGTATATATTACAAAATATTCACTCATAGACCCATTGTGGATATGTGTGCTAACAGCCCTAAAGATTATTCAAAGCCAGCATACAAACAGCTGGTGCCAGAGGCTATTCATGGAAAGATTTGGAAAGATGACCACAGTGGCTGGTACAAGCGTGTGGAGAATAACGGTTGGAGACTTCTTTCGATCAGAGTAAGCAAACAACAGCATTTACATTTTTTCTTTAAAACGTTAACTTCTTTTTCTTACATAACCTACACATTATGGAGATTTAATTTCACTCACTATATGGATCACTTCATAATGTGTGGGATCTTTATTTCCATTTGAAATAATGACCTATGGTAATAGTCACTCCCTGTGAGATGTTATAATAATATCATGATCATTTATTTATAACATGTTCCTCATCACCAGGTCACTGAACAATAGAATATGATTAAATTATCATAAGTACTGTACTATAAGATCTTGTGCTGAATATGAAATAAACCTGTTTATTAAAGTACAATATAATACTTAAATATTAAAATACAATTTCATACTTCTCCATATGAAGGTATAATTTTGTTTGGATTAAAAATCTGCGAGAGGAGTCAATGTACTTTTCTCTAATACAATGTATAGCTTGAAATATAAAACATACTGAAATTATGTTATGTTAAAATTAAGCCATTTATGTTTTGTTAAATTCTTTTGGAAATAATTGGTAATATTTTTAAAGGTGAAAGGTTTGTACAAACATAACACAGGGTAATTACAGAATTTAATAAATTATTCAGGGAATTATTTGGATCCCAAGAATGACTATGAACAGTATAACTCCATTTCAAGTATCAATCAACAGATGATTTAGGGCTGGATTACTTGGTATCTGAAGGCTTGTGGAGGTAAAGGCAGGTCTAAGCCATCTTTCTGTCTTCTCTGTTCTGAGTCTGAGCTGGCAAGTTAGAGCAACCACAGGGCTGCACTAATGAACAGAATTCTTTTTCAGATATGATACACAACATTTAAATAATTTCTAATACACTGTATAGTGACATGAATCATTCGATGTGACACCATCAGACATCTTCTCTAATCCTATTATTCTATCATACTCCACTTCTCCACTCCTTTAGCTCGTCCTGTCGAGCCACCTCTTCCAAGCAGGCATTTTGATGGGGTTGTTGAAGACAGTATACCAGTCTCCTCATTTCTGTCTGTTCCTCCTTTTTTATTTACCAGTCACTTTTCCCACTTCCTAAGTGCTTCAACCCATATAACATTAGACCAGTAGGTGTTAAGTATGGTGGATTGAGGGTATGCCATCCAGTTTACTTCAACCCTCCATCCACATCCCGTCCCTCTTCAGGGACCACTCTCACCAGGTATTGCCCTTCAGTGGGAGATTCAATCTCTTCTTCAGAGAGGGGCCATAGAGTAAGCACTGTTTGGCCTCAGAGTACAAGGCTTTTATTCCCATTATTTCCTGATCCCCAAGTCAAAGGAGGCCTCAGGCCCATCTTAGATGTAAGAGAATTGAACAAATTGCTGAAGAAAATAAAATTCCGCCTGGTTATCTTAGTGACAATTATCCTTTCCCTAGTTTGATGCCCTTGACTTGAGGGATGCTTACTTCCATATCACAATATGTCCCAACCATAGAAAGTTTCTCAGGTTTGTGGTGAATGGTTGACACTATCAGTTCTGAGTATGTCTGTTCCGCCTGGCAGCTGCTCCTCAGGTATTCACAAAGTGCATGACAATGGTAGTAGCTCATATTCAAAAATTAGGTGTCCATGTGTTCTCATACCTGGATGATTGGTTGATCAGAGCTCAATCAGAATCTCAAGTCCTCTCCAGCACATCCACTGTTCTATCCATATTCAGTGCTCTGGAGCTCTTAGGGAGTGGAGAAAAATCAGTACTGATGCCTGTACAAACAATAGAATTTATTGGAGCAGTCCTCGACTCCACAAATCAGGTTTGAAACCATTCAGAACCTAGTACTTCAAATGAAAGCTTACCCACTCCCAACAGCATGCAAGTACCTCAGCCTGTTAGGTCACATGGCAGCATATATCTATGTAGTACAATACACCAGACTGTGACTCAGGATACTACAGACATAGCTAGCATCAGTATTTGCCCCGAATCATCACCACTTGGACAAGGTGGTTCAAGTGCCAGAGCTAGTCCTGTTGTCTCTGGATTGGTGGACAGACCCTCTAAAAGTTTGTGTGGGCGTTCCCTTCTTTCCAACACTGCCAACACTCACTCTAGTCACAGACGCATCATCTCTAGGTTTGGGAGCTCATATTGGATCCCTGAAAACTCAAGGACTCTGGTCACTTCCAGACCTAGAGGCTCACATAAATGTCAGGGAGTTAAAAGCAAAGTCTAGCCTGCTCAATCTTCCTCCCCTACATGGGGGGGTGGGGGAGTCTGTGGAATATGACAGACAACTCAGTGATTATATTTTATATAAACAATCAAGGAGGGGCATGGTCAATCCAGCTCTGCCAGGAGGCAGTTCACCCCTGGGACTTCTACATAACCCACTCAATTCACCTCAAAACTGTTTCCCTTCCAGGGAAGCAAAACACACTGGCAGATCAGCTGAGCAGATCCTTCACCAATCAACACGAGTGGAATTGACATGTGTAGTCACTTGAAGAAGAAATGGTTACGTACCTTTCTATAACAGTTGTTCTTTGAGATGTGTGACACGTCTATTCCATGACCCATCCGCCTTCCCCTGTATATCAGAGTACATCCAGTATGAAGGAACTGAGGGAGGTCAGGAGCAGCTCCGCCCTCTTACATCAGCATGTGGTTGTGCACAGCAACAGGAGGGCACCCCAACGGGTACTGCTGAGGGGAGAAATCTCCGACATTTATGCACGAGATGTACACACACCTATAGTGGAAAGGCCATATGCAACACATCTTGAAGAACAGTAGTTATGGAAATGTAGGTAACCCTTTCCTTCGATAATAATAAGACTTTGCATATACATAGTGACACCTTTCATCCAAAGATCTCCAAGTACTTTACAAAAGTGGGCAAGTGTTACTATCTCTATTTTACAAATGAGGAAACTGAGGGGCAAAGAAGTTAAGTGACTTGCATAGGTCACAGAGAGTCAGTGGTGGTGTAGGGAATAGGCATCAGACTTCTGACTCATGTTCTCTTATTCTAGGCATAAAATCATTCTGCTTACTTCCTCCCTCTTCCCTATTACGTCTATCCCTATGCCTATTCCTTTAAGCCTGTCTAATGGTAGCCTCTGAGTAACAGTCCTGGAGCTTCTCAGAGAAACCTAATCTGTGTTTGGCCATTATTTGTTTTTTATACATTATTATATTACTTCTCAGTATGTTATCCATGAGATTTTTCTCTCCACTATATTAAACAGAGTATCAGCTATCAAAGAATCAGCATTCTTTTTATGCAGAAATTTACCAAGGCAAGGAGCAATTACCATTGAATTAATATTTGCAAGAGAAAATATACTCCTTGCATGTTTAGCCTTGAGTCTTTCAAGTTACTGATAAGATAATGTATCTTATGCTGAACAGATAAGCAAAACAGGCAAGGGGTAAATCTTTAATTATTCTCAATGTAAAGGACCAATCATGGGATTTATAAATGAGAAGACATGCCCAGGGGTGTGGAAGAAAATCAGTAATGGTGTTTTTGTGAAACTAGTTCAAACAATACATCACATTTGCCAGTAGTTTTGGAGGACTATAGATCCTGTAACTGATGAGGACAACACAAAGGAAAAGGAATTCCATTACTCTAAGCTGAAGAGGAAACAAGACATTGACCGGAGAAGAAAAAGGAGAAAAATTGAATGGATGACAAAAATGTGAGTTGATGCAATTTTCAGACTTATGTTTCTGGGCATGATTAGAGTAGTATTCTGGTCCTGGGTCTTTTCAGAAATAATTAGCTTTCATGGCTAAATTATCTTAAAACGCCATGTAACTGTGTATAAGTAATTAAGTTGTATATCACTACCAAGTCCTGCTGAACTTCCAAATGGAGCTAGTTCCATTTGAGGCAGCAGGATATTGCTTCTTCTATATCTGAGAATGGATAGCTCCTAAGGAGCTATTATTTTAATGGTTATATCCCTCTGCAGCTATGCACTGGGGGCTGTGGAGGCAATGCAGAAGGAGGTGATGTGACATTGGGCTGTACTATCTGTCATGTGGATTTCCGCAAAAAAATCTAGGAGCATAAAGACAGCATCATAGAGAGTGATAGTTCTTCCCAGATCTATTCAGAAAAGAGGAACTCCACATATAGGCAGCTTCCTCTTCTGCTTGTAGATCACTGCCCCATCATCTCTAGAATATAGCATCTCCTGCTCCCAGGAATTTTCATCTTGTTTCCCAGAGAAGATCACCCATATCTGGAATGGCTGTATAAGCCACCGGGAACAAGCTGAGAACAAGATCAGAAACATAACACCTTCATTCCAAGACACCAACCTATACACACAAACAGTAGTTAATGAATCACTAAGTGCAAGCAGGGTCACCATCTGTGACAAGGACAACTGCTGTTGCTATATGGTAGGTTTGTATGGCATATCATGGAGCATTCCTAACTGAGATTGCCAATAGTTCATTTAATAAGAGAAATCTACCATGCAGCCTAAGAAGGGCAATAGTCTAACCAGAACCAAAAAAACTCGAGACACTCGAGACCTTGCAGCTATGGCCAGTGTCTAGCCTCCTTGCTTTAAGCAAACGAATTAAGAAGCTAGCAAAAAACAGTCTCCAGTGGCTCCTATCAATTGCCAGAATCCTGGATCCATCTGAGTCAGGCTTCAGACCAGGCCACAGTACAGACACATCACTTGTTGCTCTGTTAATGACATTCTTCGGACCATAGATAAGGAAAGAACATCCATGCTCATCCTGTTGGACCTCTCTGACATTTGTTACTGTTGATCACTAAGCTCTCCAGTCCAGCCTCCAAGAACCTGCAGGGTTAGAAGGTCACACCCTGAAATAACTCAGGTCCTTCCTTTTAGAACAAACCAATAGCTACCTATGGGCAACTGTTTATCCACCTCCAAGGTCCTGACCAGTGGAATCACACAAAATCTTCACCTCTACATCTACATTAAACCATGTTAAGTTTAGGAAGGCAGATAGAGCAATCATCTCTAATGCTAGCATAATGGAAGAAAAGTTGTGGCTCCCAGGACAAACAGTTATATTTTTATAACCCCTGCTTGAGTAGGCCAAATGCTATAGCCTGTTTTCTAAAGAGAGAAAACAAATTATTCCTTGGCATTAACCGTTGTTTCAGGATCAGGTGGACATGTATAAAAAGTACACAAATGCAATCCCAAGTGCCTCCATCACCAAACAGGCATACCACTGGGTGTCATTTAACTGGACATTCATTTTATTTTAAAGATTACTACAAAATTAATCTATTAGAAAAAATATAGCATGCAGAGGTATGAGTTTTAAATGGTAACATATTCACAGATTCTAAGGGTCAGAGAAATCTCTACGATCAGTTCCACTAGCCTGACTTCCTGCATAACATAGGCTTCATTCCTTACTCAGGCAAAACTTTCTTTGGAGAGACAAGGTGTGGGAGGTAATACCTTTTATTGGACTTTCTGTTGGTCAGAGAGACAAGCTTTCGAGCTTACACAGAGCTCTTCTTCAGGTCTATTGAAGTCAATGGGAATTTGCCAGAGAAAGGAATAAGCCTACAGAGATAGAAGAAAGAAATACAGCTCTATTTTGAAAATTGTTGAAGTTCAGCTTTTGTCCCGTTCTGACCTGATATATAATTCAAATGGCATTCTTATATGTAAAAGGCAAAGGGACACACAACTGTCTTTGTAGTATACTTTTTAAAGTTACTTCCATTTATATAATATCATAACATTACTCACCACAAAGAGCTTGCAAATCATTTAGAAGTGTGATGCCCAAAGAATTTCAATAAGCCTAAAATAGTTGGATTGTTTGTGGTGTTTAACAATGTTTTCTTTAACAACAAAAATCAGTTTTTCCTTGTGATTTCTTTCTCCCTATATTACTGGGAGGTGGGGCAGGCATGAAGAATGACGTATTCTTTTGAGAGGAAGAGGCAAGTCGGCCCATGTGTGTTCTTGCAAGTATCCTCCTTCCTAAACAAAGGGGAATAATTTCCCAAAGACAAGAACTAAGAATATATAATATAAATGGGACACTCAGGTTTTCATCTACTCATTTATTCTAGGCTACTACTAAATTATCCTTCTCACAGGCATAGTCCTGACATCATTAACGTACAGGGTCAAGACAGGTGCTTTAAAATTTTAGGGAAATATTTATAAAAGTAGCTTCTTCTAGCAGTTAGGTCATTTTTTGACCCTCTCATATGCCTGAAATGGTCACCTCTGGGAAGATCTCTGTTTCAGTTGTATATCCAGTGTACAAATTGTTGTGTATGGTGTGGTGTACTGTTTAAAAAACCCAGAATCATAGAATCTCAGGGTTGGAAGGGACCTCAGGAGGTCATCTAGTCCAACCCCCTGCTCAAAGCAGGACCAAACCCAACTAAATCATCCCAGCCAGAGCTTTGTCAAGCCTGACCTTAAAAACCTCTAAGGAAGGAGATTCCACCACCTCCCTAGGTAACCCATTCCAGTGCTTCACCACCCTACTAGTGAAAAAGTTTTTCCTAATGTCCAACCTAAACCTCCCCCTCTGCAACTTGAGACCATTACTCCTTGTTCTGTCATCTTCTACCACTGAGAACAGTCTAGATCCATCCTCTTTGGAACCCCCTTTCAGGTAGTTGAAAGCAGCTATCAAATCCCCCCTCATTCTCCTCTTCTGCAGACTAAACAATCTTAGTTCCCTCAGCCTCTCCTTATAAGTCATGTGCTCCGGCCCCCTAATCATTTTTGTTGCCCTCCGCTGGACTCTCTCCAATTTATCCACATCCTTCTTGTAATGTGGGGCCCAAAACTGGACACAGTACTCCAAATGAGGCCTCACCAGTGCTGAGTAGAGGGGAATGATCACATCCCTCGATCTGCTGGAAATGCCCCTACTTATACAACCCAAAATGCCATTAGCCTTCTTGGCAACAAGGGCACACTGTTGACTCATATTCAGCTTTTCCTCCACCGTAACCCCTAGGTCCCTTTCTGCAGAACTGCTGCCCAGCCATTCGGTCCCTAGTCTATAGCAGTGCATGGATTCTTCCGTCCTAAATGCAGGACTCTGCACTTGTCCTTGCTGATTTTAAAATTTTAAAATTTTAAAGCACCTCATCATATTTCTTTTGGCCCAATCCTCTAATTTGTCTAGGTCCCTCTGTATCCTATCCCTACCCTCCAGCGTATCAACCACTCCTCCCAGTTTAGTGTCATCTGCAAACTTGCTAAGGGTGCAGTCCACACCATCCTCCAGATCGTTAATGAAGATATTGAACAAAACCGGACCCAGCACCGACCCTTGGAGCACTCCACTTGATACCGGCTGCCAACTAGACATGGAACCATTGATCACTACCCGTTGAGCCTGACCATCTAGCCAGTTTTCCATCCACCTTACCGTCCATTCATCCAGCCCAGACTTCTTTAACTTGCTGGCAAAAATACTGTGGGAGACTGTATCAAAAGCTTTGCTAAAGTCCAGAAATAGCACATCCACTGCTTTCCCCTCATCCACAGAGCCGGTTATTTCATCATAGAAGGCAATTAGGTTAGTCAGGCATGACTTGCCCTTGGTGAATCCATGCTGCACAGAAGTCACTCTATATGGTGGTGGAGAAGGTGATGCCTACATAACTGTTATATCATTTTGTAAAATGCTTTGAGGATCATTTGGGATTAAAAAGTCTAATATATTTGATATTAAAATGATAAAAGAAAAAAATAGAATCTATATTTAAATTGTGTACACACATACTTGATTCTCTTCCCCTCCTTACTATGTCACCATTAAATCAAAGTTAATAATGACTAAGCTACATAATATTTCTATTCACAGACCACCCATGTTATCCTTAGTTGGTTCTGCTAGAATAAGACAATATGTTGGGATATAGTGCCCCTTAGCGTCAGAAAATATAACTGTTTCAAGCAACCTGCAATAATATATTCTTGTTTCACTATTAGGTATTATGCAGGAAGCTTGCGGGTCAAAACAGAGGACCCAACCACTGCAATCTTAATTCAGAGAAGTGCAGAAGGCATCGTCAATGCTGTTGAGAAAGGAGGAACAGACAATGTAATGGAATGGGAAGTGGATGAACTGTTGGAATGGACAAATGCACTTAACTTTGAAGAGTAAGTATGTGCTTTTTTTGTTTTCTTTCCCTTCAGAAGGATTTTATTATCTATAATAGAGCCTTGATCTGCCCCAGCTTCTCCCATTTTAAATCTTCTCCCTCCATTGTTCTGTACTGTGGCCTTGATCTCTTCTTGGAAATGTTTCAGCTTCCAAAAAGTTAACTTCTCAAAAGATTAAACTTGTGTTTAATTTCCAGGATTTTGTTAATTGTACCTTAAACTGAATGTGTGTTTACTTAATGTGCTTAGATATATTAGCCAGTGGAAAGAAATTGCAACAAGCAACTCATCAGCTAACTACCAGGGTAAGTGGCGCCAACTATAGTTGTGGTAAATGGCTTCAAACACAAGTTTGCTCTCAAAAATTACTTTAAAAATTGCAGCTATGTTCCATGTTTATTGTGTCAATTATTTTTTCCATATCCACTATCCTTAGCTTCCAGGCAAAAATATCCTTTCTAATTTCCAATCATGCAAATTTACCAAGAAATCAGTATATTTATCAGTATCATCAAGATCTGGTGATCTTTGTTATGAATATCAAAAGTGTAAGTTATTTTTAACCTAATATGTGAAAAGGAAAATGGAATGTAGAGTTCCAGAAAATACGAATAGCCTTTTCAAAGTCAAACCCTTTTTATTAAACTCAACTGTAACCAATTATGATTTACACATTTGCTTCTACAATCTGATTTGTTAACATTTCTCCAAACATCAGCAGTGCTCATCTTTGAGCAAATAAACAAGTTCTGGTCTCTCTAGTCTTTTTAAAATTTAATTTCTGCCTCCTCTTTATTAGTAATGCCTGCGTCTTTTTACAATCAGGTTTTATATGCAATAATTTAGTTTATCTTTTTTACATGTTTTTTCTCTGCTATTAGCAGGCCAGTAAACCTAAAATTAGACCTACCAGATATGTTGGTTCACAGGCATATTATTTATTTGCATTATAGTAGTGCCTGGGATTCGCCAGTTGCTGATCAGGACTTTACTGTGCTAGGCACTGTACAAACACAGAACAAAAAAGACAGGCCCTGACCCAAAGACCTTACTATCCAAGGAAGGCCTGATTTTAAGAGCTGTGCTTTCCAAGTGTTCCAGTGTGGAAGATTCTTGTATACTTCATTTATCCATTTGAAAGACTCAAGGGAATACTTTACTATTTTAAACTAAAAATACACAAAACAGAATCTCTCGGGATGATGTAGTAAGATTTATTTTAATTTATTAATGTGGGTTATTGCTGATCTGTGACTCCGTCACTAATACATATAATACACGTGCACCCAGTATATTTTAGGACCATATTCTTGGCTGTAGTTGTTAGGTGGGAGCTGACAACCAGACAAAGGTGTGTGTGTGTGTTCTGTATGGGCTTAGGTATTATACTGTGTGTGGTACTTGGGCTATATCCATATTTAACACTTCCAGTTCTAGGAGGAGTCCTGGGTCAGGTGAAGCCCTGAACCCCACCCCCAACCTGCCACAGCCGTGCCTCCCCTCCCCAGAGCCCAAGCCGCCATGCAGGAAAATTCAAAAGCTCTTCTCTCTTCTGGAAGAATCTGAGCTTTTGATACATGTCATGCAGGTTCCAGGGCAGCTTGGGAGGTGCTATCTGCTACTCAGGTTTCTGAGTTCATCAGTAATCTCCTTGGAGTCCAGGGAGATTTTAATGTAATTTGATGAACCCAGGAAGCTGAGTAACACATACTATCTCCTCAGCCACCCTGGAACCTGCATGGGGCATGATAATAAACAAAAATTTCCCCCACCAAACCCACAACTGGCATCCAGCAGCAGTGACTGTGCCACGGGAGGCCTATTATACCCACCACCCATGGGCAAACACCTTACAGAAGTTTAAATACTACTTCAACATCATTACCTTTATCAACCAAACGTGTAATCTCATCAAAAAAGATATCAAGTTAGTTGATACCATGTTGATTTGCATTAATTACATTACCCTCCTTTAGCTGATTGTTAATTGAGTTCGGTATCAGGTGCTCCATTATCTTGCCTGGTATTGATGTCAGACTGGCTGGCCTATAATTATCCTTTTTAAAAATTGGCACAACTTTAGCTTTCTTCCAGTCTTCTTGAACTTCCCCAGTGCTCCAAAATTTAGTGAAAATAAGCATTAATGGTGCAGCAAGCACCTCAGCCAGCTCCTTTAAAACTCTTTGATGCAAGTTATCTGGACCTGCTGATATAAAAATATCTAACTTCTGTTTAACATTTTCCAGTGATACTAGTGGAATGGAAAGAGTTTTATTATTACCAGATGATGAGAGTGCATCATCTGTTTTTTCCCCAAATACAGAACAAATATTTGTTGAACACCTCTGCCTGTTCTGAATTATTATTGATAATTCTACCATTTCAGTCTAGTACTGGACCAGTACCATTGTCAATATTATTTTTGTTCCCAATATATTTTTAAAACTCCTTATTGTCCTTAAGTCTGCTGCCCATGGAATTCTCCTTGTGTCCCTTGGCTTCCCTTATCAATTTTCTGCAATTTCTAACTTCTGATTTATATTCATTACTATCAACTTTCCCTTTCTTCCATTTGTTGTATGTTATTTTCTATAGCTGTCTTCACTTCCCCTCTAAACCAGGTTGTTTTTTAACCAGCACAGCCTTCTTCCTCAGTTGCGGGATTGTGGCTTTTGGGGTCTCTAGTAAGGTGTTCTTAAATAATTCCCAAATATCATTCACATTTTTCTATTTAAATTCTTCCTCTCAGCTGATAGCTCATAATTGTTTTCAGCTTTGTGAAATTGGCCCTATTAAAGCACCAAGTATTCATAGATTCTAGGACTGGAAGGGACCTCGAGAGGTCATCGAGTCCAGTCCCTTGCCCTCATGGCAGGACCAAATACTGTCAAGACCATGCCTGATAGACATTTATCTAACCTACTCTTAAATATCTCCAGAGTTGGAGATTCCACACTCTCCCTAGGCAATTTATTCCAGTGTTTAACCACCCTGACAGTTAGGAACTTTTTCCTAATGTCCAACCTAAACCTCCCTTGCTGCAGTTTAAGCCCATTGCTTCTTGTTCTATCCTTAGAGGCTAAGATGAACAAGTTTTCTCCCTCCTCCTTATTTTACCCTTTTAGATACCTGAAAACTGCTATCATGTCCCCTCTCAATCTTCTCTTTTCCAAACTAAACAAACCCAATTCTTTCAGCCTTCCTTCATAGGTCATGTTCTCAAGACCTTTCATCATTCTTGTTGCTCTTCTCTGGACCCTCTCCAATTTCTCCACATAATTCTTGAAATGCGGTGCCCAGAACTGGACACAATACACCAGTTGAGGCCTAACCAGCGCAGAGTAGAGAGGAAAAATGACTTCTCGTGTCTTGCTCACAACACACCTGTTAATGCATCGCAGAATCATGTTTGCTTTTTTTGCAACAGCATCACACTGTTGACTCATATTTAGCTTGTGGTCCACTATAACCCCTAGATCCCTTTCTGCCGTACTCCTTTCCAGACAGTCTCTTCCCATTCTGTATATATATTACTGGTCTGGATTTTATTCAGCTTGCACAATATAAATGCGATCAAGTCATAATCACTTGTACCTAAGCTACATTAGTTTGGTAATCGGTTCCTCTTTATTTGCTAGGACAAAGTCTAATATAGAATCCTCCAGTGATGGCTGCAACACTTTTTGAGTTAGGAAATTGTCATCTATAATGTTTAGAAATTACAAGGACATTTTAGTACTGGCAGCATTATCTAGCCATTAGTAAAGAGACATTGGATAGTGCAATGGAATGTATACAAAAATTGATTTTTCCACTGATTCTGGTAGAGCTCAGGATTGTGGGGGTTTTTAATGTAATTTACTAAAATTGATGTCTAATATTAAAATGATTGTACAATGCAAATAAAAAGCCTTGAGTATTTTTAATTAACAGTAATGCTGTCATCAGAGAAAACAATGTAAAAATATTTCAGTTATGCTACCACTGCTCCAGTGACAGACAACACAGTTGCTGAAGCAGCAGGGAATCCAAAGTTAAATTGATATAAACCAGTTATAAGCTGATGTGTGCCCTCACAGGTGTTTCAATTGATTCAACAAAATTGATTTTAAAATAATTTTAGTTAAATCTGTAAAACTGTTGTGTGTAGACAAAGCCTTAGTTAAGTCAGGCAAGAACCACTCTTCTGTTTATTGGCCATCTTGACAAAGCAGCTCTCACAATGACACTCTATTTAGACATTATGCAGTGGCCTGGGCTGTACTAATATGCACTATCTCACAGAAGATTGAAGGGTGGTGGGACACGTCAAAAGAAGGCCAAGATACAAATAAAGGGCCAAATTCTGCTTTCATTTGCACTGTGTAAATCCAGAATAACTCTGTTGAGTTACTAATGAGTTACTCCACTGGGAAAGTAGAATTTGGCCCACAGTTTATTCTTGCAGGGGAGAAAAAGGGAATCTCTTTCATTGTTGGGAAATTAGACTGTATTTGCATTTGATTTTTTTTTTAACAGTGGTACAGGATAAAAGAAAAAATAAAGCACTGCTAGCAAAGCATGTTTCCTAAAGTTGTTTTTGTTCACTCTAATTTCCTCAGTCTCACTAACACAAACAGAACTTTTTAAGCAGGGTTGTTCAAGTGTGCTGAGTTTCTGAGTTTAATCTTTGATATTTTAAAACAGCGTTATATGTTTTTTTTTAAAGTTACAATGTATGAATATTGTAAAGAGAAAGGAATTATGATAGGTCAAAGTGTGACTGTGGGACAGTTAGTTTAAATAATATCTATATTACCTCTCAGATTTTTCTGACCTATATTTCAATTTTTTTTTTTAGGTTTCCAGTTTATTGTATCACAACATGATCCATGTGAATTCTCACAGCTACCCCATGGAAACATCCAGGAAACACCAACCCCTAATCCATTACCTTTAAATGAAACAGACTTCAAGCCAGGGACATTTATAACACCATTAAACTCACCTTGTAATCTCCCAATGGGTAACAATTCTGAATGATAATTTTGCTCCTATTCATTAGAATACTATTTTGCTCTACTTCAATTTGATATGATATGGAGCTATAGTTTCAGCAGTTAGAGCTGACTAAACAAGAAATCTGCATGTAAAACACAAATGTGCTGCATGATTCTCTCCTCTATAAAAACAAATTACAACAGTATCCAAAACTGGTTTGAATCAGTCATAATGTGCTAATAATAACCTCCCCTACTTTTCTCCCTCTTCTAGAACACCTACATTCTATACAATATAATTATGCCAAATGCTTCAGCAAATATTATAGCGATTTGTTCTTTCTATAGATTTTTTTCCAGACTCTAATATAAAGTGGATGCTTACAACCGATACATATCACTTCCAGGACTTTTAAGCTTCAAAATGTTTTGAAAACAATTACGAGTCCATTAAGCCTTGCAGTACCCCTGTGAGCTAGCTATGGATTACCCCCCATTTTAGCAGTGAAGAGACTGAAGGTTAAAGTGACTTCCCAATGCTATCTTCTTGCTTCTATTTGACACACACTGTTACAGTCAGAGTTCTAAAACCCAGCAGATTCTACAGTGTATCAATGGAATTTGCTGCTATGAAGGCAGAGCAGCTATTGAATAGTTACATTTCAGAGCAGGGCTGAATGGAAAATGTTAACCTTGGTCTGAACCTACCTGAAAATGGGGGGCGGGTGGGAGGGGGGAGGCTTCTCTTTTCCAAGCTGAGAAGTCCCAGTCTTAATCTCTCCTCATATGGAAGCCGTTCCATACCCCTAATCATTTTTGTTTCCCTTTTCTGAACCTTTTCCAATTCCAGTATCTCTTTTTTGAGATGAGGCAACCACATCTGCCCACAGTATTCAACATGTGGGTGTTCCATGGATTTATGTAGAGGCAATATATTTTCTGTCTTATCTATCCCTTTCTTAATGATTCCCAACATTGTTAGCTTTTTTGACTGCTGCTGCACATTGAATGGATGTTTTCAGAGAACTATCCACAATTACTCCAAGATCTCTTTCTTGAGTAGTAACAGCTAATTTAGACCCCATCATTTTATATTGATAGTTGGGATTATGCTTTCCAATGTGCATTACTTTGCATTTACCAACACTGAATGTCATCTGCCATTTTGTTGCCCAGTCACCCAGTTTTTTGAGATCCTTTTGTAGCTCTTCAGAGTCTGCCTGGGACGTAAATATCTTCAGTAGTTTTGTATCATCTGCAAATTTTGCTACCTCACTGTTTACCCGTTTTTCCAGCTCATTTATGAATATGTTGAATAGGACTGAACAGACCCCTGGTGGACACCACTAGCCATTCTGAAAACTGACCTTTCCTAACCTTTGTTTCCTTATCTTTTAACCAGTTGCCAATCCATGAGGACCTTCCCTCTTATCTCATGATAGCTTACTTTGCTTAAGAGCCTTTGGTGAGAGACCTTGTCAAAGGCTTTCTGAAAATCTAAGTACACTATATCCACTGGATCCCCCTTGTCCACATGCTTGTTGACCCTCTCAAAGAATTCTAGTAGATTAGTGAGGCATGATTTTGCTTTACATAAACCAAGTTGACTCTTCCCCAACAAATTATGTTCATCTTTGTGTCTGACAATTTAGTTTCAACTAGTTTGCTCAGTACTGTGTTAAGCATTGGGTATAACTAACCTTTTTAGTGAAGACTGAAGCAAAGTAGACAAACACCTCAGCCTTCTTGGTGTCATCTATTAACCCTTCTTCCCTGCTAAGTAATGGACCTACATTTTATTTTGTCTTTCTCTTGCTCCTAATATATTTATAAAATCTCCTCTTATTGACTTTTGTGCCCCTTGCTAGGTGTAACTCATTTTGTGCCTTAACCTTTCTGTTTTTTTCCATCCATCCATACTTAACTATTGTTTTGTATTCATCCTGAAAAATCTGTTTCCACTTCCTGTAGAATTCCTTTTTGATTTCCAGACATTAAAGAACTCCAAATACGGCTATATTGGCTTCTCACTATTCTTCCTTTCTTTCCTTCTCATTGGGATAGTTTGCTGTTGTGCCTTTAATATGGTCTCATTGAGATATTGACAGTTCTCCGGAACTCCTTTTTCCCTTAGATTTTCTTTCTGTAGGACCTTACCTACTGGTTCTCTGAGTTTGTTAAAGTCTATTTTTTTAAGTTCATTGTCCCTATTCTGCTGCTCTCACACATTCCTTCCTTCCCTTAAAATCAATGAATGTATCATTTCATGATCACTTTCACCCAAGTTGCCTTCCACCTTCAGATTCACAACCAACTCCCCACTGTTATTCAATATCAAGTCTAAAATTGTTGCAGCTCCTCCTCCTGGTTACTTCTTCCACCTTCTGAAACATGAAATTGTCCACAGTGCATTCCAAGAATGTATTCTAGATTTTTGCATTTTGTTGTATTGCTTTTTCAACAGATGACTGGGTAGCTGAAGTGCCCCATTACTACCAGGTCTTGTGTTTTGGATATTTGTTCTAGAAGTGCATCATTGACTTCTTCCTCCTGACTTCATGGTCTATAGCAGAACCCCTAGCCTGTTTGTAATATCAAAACAAAACAGTTTCGCTTAAATAACCTTTACAAAGTTTATCAAGAGGATTTTTTTGTGGGGTGAGACTTCCCTTGTTATACCTTACATTAAGGAATTCATTCCAAAACAACGGGGGGGGGGGGGGAGACAAAAAAAGCTGACCTTTTGCTTGGACTAACGGGTGAAACACTGAATAAACCAAAGATTGTTTTGGCAATTAAAACAACTTATAGGCTGTAATCTGTTTCAGGACTTTCTATAGCTATTATATATATATATATAGTAAAGGGAGGGGTTGCAAACACTTTGGCAGATGGGATGTGTGTGTGTATATATATATATATAGAGAGAGAGAGAGACAGACAGACACACACACCCCTGCACTCATGGCAGGACTATGTATTATCTAGACCATTTAACCTAAGTAGGAGATATGGTATAACTCGTCTTATACATCAACTTCTGTAAATTGATTCCAAGTCATACTTGTGTGATAAAAGCGAGATATTTAACACACCCTTCTCTATGCATTCCTTCTCTACAGCAGCTCCCAATTTTTCCAATCATGGTCATAAGAACATAAGAATGGTCCAAAGGTCCATCTAGCCCAGTATCTTGTCTACCGACAGTGGCCAATGCCAGGTACCCCTGAGGGAGTGAACCTAACAGGTAATGATCAAGTGATCTCTCTCCTGCCATCCATCTCCATCCTCTGACAAACAGAGGCTAGGGACACCCTTCCTTACACATCCTGGCTAATAGCCATTAATGGACTTAACCTCCATGAATTTATCCAGTTCTCTTTTAAACGCTGTTATAGTCCTAGCCTTCACAACCTCCTCAGGCAAAGAGTTCCACAAGTTGACTGTGTGCTGTGTGAAGAACTTCCTTTTATTTGTTTTAAACCCGCTGCCCATTAATTTCATTTGGTGGCCCCTAGTTCTTGTATTATGGGAATAAGTAAATAACTTTTCCTTATCTACTTTCTCCACATCACTCATGATTTTCTATACCTCTATCAAGTCTCCTCTTTTCCAAGCTGAAGAGTCCTGGCCTCTTTAATCTCTCCTCATATGGGACCCGTTCCAAACCCCTAATCATTTTAGTTGCCCTTCTCTGAACCTTTTCTAGTGCCACTATATCTTTTTTGAGAAGAGACCACATCTGCATGCAGTATTTAAGATGTGGGCGTACCATTGATTTATATAAGGGCAATAATATATTCTCCGTCTTATTCTCTATCCCCTTTTTAACAATTTCTAACATCCTGTTTGCTTTTTTGACCGCCTCTGCACATTGTGTGGACGTCTTCAGAAAACTATCCACAATGACTCCAAGATCTTTTTCCTGATTCGTTGTAGCTAAATTAGCCCCCATCATATTGTATGTATAGTTGGAGTTATTTTTCCCAATGTGCATTACTTTACATTTATCCACATTAAATTTCATTTGCCATTTTGTTGCCCAATCACTTAGTTTTGTGAGATCTTTTTGAAATTCTTCACAGTCTGCTTTGGTCTTAACTATCATAAGCAGTTTAGTATCATCTGCATATTTTGCCACCTCACTTTTTACCCCTTTCTCCAGATCATTTATGAATAAGTTGAATAGAATTGGTCCTAGGACTCACCCTTGGGGAACACCACTAGTTACCACTCTCCATTCTGAGAATTTACCATTTATTCCTACCCTTTGTTCCCTGTCTTTTAACCAGTTCTCAATCCATGAAAGGACCTTCCCTTTTATCCCATGACAACTTAATTTACATAGGAGCCTTTGGTGAAGGACCTTGTCAAAGGCTTTCTGGAAATTTAAGTACACTATGTCCACTAGATCCCCCTTGTCCACAAGTTTGTTGACCCCTTCAAAGAACTCTAATAGATTAGCAAGACATGATTTCCCTTTACAGAAACCATGTTGACTTTTGCCCAACAATTTATGTTCTATGTGTCTGACAATTTTATTCTTTACTGTTGTTTCAACTAATTTGCCCGGTACTGACGTTAGACTTACCGGTCTTTAATTGCCGGGATCACCTCTAGAGCCCTTTTTAATATTGGTGTTACATTAGCTATCAATTAATTCCAAAACCTCCTCTAGTGACACTTCAATCTGTGACAGTTCCTCAGATTTGTCACCTACAAAAGCCGGCTCAGGTTTGGGAATTTCCCTAACATCCTCAGCTGTGAAGACGGAAGCAAAGAATCCATTTAGTTTCTCCGCAATTTCTTTATTGTCTTTAAGCGTTCCTTTTGTATCTCGATCATCCAGGGGCCCCACTGGTTGTTTAGCAGGCTTCCTGCTTCTGATGTACTTAAAAAACATTTTGTTATTACCTTTTGAGTTTTTGGCTAGCCGTTCTTCAAACTCCTCTTTGGCTTTTCTTATTACATTTTTATACTTAATATGGCAGTGTTTATGCCCCTTTCTATTTACCTCACTAGGATCTGACTTCCACTTTTTAAAAGATGCCTTTTTATCTCTCACTGCTTCTTTTACATGGTTGTTAAGCCATGGTTGCTCTTTTTTAGTTCTTTTACTTTTTCTTAATTTGGGGTATACATTTAAGTTGGGCCTCTATTATGGTGTCTTTAAAAAGCATCCATGCAGCTTGCAGGGATTTCACTTTAGTCACTGTACCTTTTAATTTCTGTTTAACTAACCCCCTCATTTTTGCATAGTTCCCCTTTTTGAAATTAAATGCCAGTGTTGGCTGTTGAGATGTTCTTCCCACCACAGTGATGTTAAATGTTATTATATTATGGTCACTATTTCCAAGCGGTCCTGTTATAGTTACCTCTTGGATGAGCCCCTGTGCTCTACTCAGGACTAAATCGAGAGTTGCCTCTCCCCTTGTCGGTTCCCATACCAGCTGCTCCAAGAAGCAGTCATTTAAAGTATCGAGAAATTTGTGTACAAGCACTTTAAAAACTTGTCACTGTTTATTTGTCTGCCCTTTTCTATGTGTCCGATTCTTATGTGAACGTTTCTCGTCTGATCTGGCCCTTACATTATCCTCTTCCATCCTCTGCTCCTGACTATAACCTAGAGAATCTCTATCAATAGACTCTCCTCTAAGAGAAGTCTCTGTCCGATCCACATGCTCCTCTGCAACAGTCGGCTTTCCCCATTTCCTAGTTTAAAAACTGCTCTGCGACCTTTTTAATGTTAAGTGCCAGCAGTCTGGTTCCACTTTGGTTTAGGTGGAGCCCATCTCTCCTGTATAGACTCCCCCCATCCCAAAAGTTTCCCTGGTTCCTAATGAATCTAAACCCCTGCTCTCTACACCATCATCTCATCCACGCATTGAGACTGAAGCTCTGCCTGCCTACCTGGCCCTGCGTGTGGAACTGGGAGCATTTCTGAGAATGCCACCAGAGAGGTCCTGGATTTCAGTCTCTTCCCTAGCAGCCTAAACTTGGCCTCCAGGATGTCTCTCCTACCCTTCCCTATGTCATTGGTACCTACATGTACCACGACCACCGGCTCCTCCCCAGCACTACACATAAGTCTATCCAAATGCCTCGAGAGATCCGCAACCTTCGCACCAGGCAGGCAAGTCACCATACGGTTCTCCCAGTCATCACAAACCCAGCTATCTATGTTTCTAATGATTGAATCTCCCAGTACTAACACCTGCCTTTTCCTAGTAACTGGAGTTCCCTCCCCCAGAGAGGTAACCTCAGTGAGAGAGGATACCCTAACACCATCTGGAAGGAGGGTCCCAACTACGGGAACGTTTCCCTCTGCTCCCGTTGACTGCTCTGCTTCCCTGGGCCTTTCATCCTCCTCAACAGCACAGGGCCTGTCTGACCGGAGGTGGGACAACTCTACAGTGTCCCGGAAAGCCTCATCAACATACCTCTCTGCCTACTTTAGCTCCCCCAGTTCCGCCACTCTGCCTCCAAAGCCCGTATGCGGTCTCTGAGGGCCAGGAGCTCCTTACACCAAATGCACATATATGCCACCCGCCCACAGGGCAGGTAATCATACATGCTGCACTCAGCGCAATAAACTGGATAGCCCCCACTCTGCTGCTGGGCTTCTGCCTGCATTGTCTCCTGCAGCTACCTAGTTAATGAAAAGGTTTTGTTTAAATCAAGAAGTTTTGAATGTAGTTTAGTTTACAGGTGTTAAAAAACAGCAAATGAACCTTGCCCCCTTCCCATTCCCCTTCCACACTCCCTTGTGAAACTCCCTGTTAGCCAGGGCCGGCTCCAGACCCCAGCGCGGCAAGCACGCGCGTGGGGCGGCCCTTTCCCGGGGGGGGCGGCAGGCTGGGCCGGCGGACCTGCCGCAGTCACGCCTGCGGGAGGTCCACCGGAGCCCCGGGAAGACCGGACCTGCCGCAAGCATGACTGCGGACGGTTCGCTGGTCGCGCGGCTCGGCTGAACCTCCTGCAGGCATGACTGCGGCAGCTCAAGCGGAGCCGCTGGACCTGCGAACCGTCCGCAGCTGCGGGAGGTCCAGCCGAGCCGCGCGACCAGCGGACCCTCCGCAGTCATGCCCGCGGGAGGTCCGCTGCTCCCGCGGCTCTGGGGCGCCTCCCGCGCATGACTGCTTGGGGCGGCCAAAAAGGTAGAGCCGCCCCTGTTGTTAGCAGCCCCTGGTTGCTTGCGCACTGCTTTATAAAGCCCTGGCCTTCTTGATAGCCCCGCCCACTGACTAAGGCTCAGCCAATTAGCAGAGGCTTCTAGCTTTCAAACCTTACTTTGAACCTCATAGTTTCCAACTGCCAGCCACAGCACACGGTCCTTCAAACAACCAAAACAAACAGACAAACACAAGCTCAGCGCACAGCAAGTAACACCCAAACACAAACACACACTACAGACAGCCACTTACCCCATTTTCTCCTACTTCACCTGGAGAATTCCCTTGCGAAACTCCCTGTTAGCAGCCCGTCTTCACTCCCTTGCCCCTGCTAAAATGATCAGTTTAGTTAATTTAAATATCATCATTAGGTTTTGGTATCAACATTCAATAAATCAGTGGAGCAAGGGGAGTTCATACCTTTCAAAGTCTTTGTTTCAGGTTGTCTACAAGACAACACTGCAGAAGCTTACACTAGGTTCAGGCTTTGAGCCGCAAAAGTAATAATAAAAACATATATCTTCAACTTTTAACAGTCACGCAATTGAATTTCACTACGTCAGTCTTAGCAATCATTGCTAACAATGATATCTTTATTGAAATTTTTTCATGGAAGCGTTATAGCTCTTGCAGGTACAGAAGATTAATATTCATACAGAAAATACAATATCATGCATTACCACATGCAAACATAAAATACATTTTATGAATTCACAACTTCTCGGTTTTAAGCAAAGAGTTTTTTGTGGTGAAATCAGATGTGTATTCTAATATGTATTCTTTAAGCCCAAAGTTCCATAGCAATATAACTCACTTCATAACTACTGGGAAATTAATTAGAAAGTGTGTGTTGTTGGTCATTAGACATCATGAAAGGTTCCAGTTTGACAGTTATGGAGACTGAAGTCTTCACTTTCTCCAAACAGCCTGGCTTCCCCACACTACCCTGCCAACTTAGATCCATCGCTGTCCTGGAGAAATCTTCTCTAGTGGTAGAAATGGTAGGTTCAGTCTCCACAGTCCATTGAAATCTGTGGCCTCTTTGCTGAGATTTGAAGTTGGACACTTGTCCAACTGAAACTGCATAAACACCAATAATTCATTTTACATATGCAACAAAGTTGTCACTGGCTTTAAAAAAATATAAATCTAAATCTATTAAAAAAAAACAACCCTTCCCTTCATATCATATGCTCACAAAGGCCTAATATTTTCCTTAGAAACAGTCTATAAAAAATTCATCACATTTTTCAAGCACATAACAATTAACATTCTCCAGGGAAATACTAGAATATAAAAAAATGCAATATAACATGGCTTCACATATTTTTACCTTACTAATATAGTAAATGTATATGGCTCTTCGATATTAATCTACCTTAGCTTCAATGCTACTGCACTTCAGTTTCTGCCTAACCATTATTCAGAACAAAATGCCATTCGCACTTCATGTATTTATTAAAGGTCTTTTCTGGGTGTCTCATATACAAAGGAAAATCCAGGCATGTGGCTCAAAAATATACAGTTTAGAATATTCACTTTTCCAGTTCTTACTTTTAAAAAGAGAACTACTGCAACATACAAAAACCGAAAGAAAGCTCAATGCTTAAAGGGTCTCTGTTGGGTGGCATGGAGTACTGTGGCTTGACACTGGTAAATTCACTGTAATTAGTTTAACAAGGATAGTGTAACAACTGAGTCCTCAGAATAAATGCTAGTGTATCACACATTAACATCACTTAATTAGGTATTCCTCCACAAAAGTAACGTTGTTAATGTAAAGTTAATACATCATCTTCCATTATAAATAATGAAAGCATACATAATTTATATACATTTATTTTTTGCCATTAATGCAGTGTGGGCAATGAAAACAGATTGATTAGTTTCATTTTCTGGTCCTCATGCACACTGAGTTCACACAACACTATAGGGGAATGTTTAGCCCATCTCTGAAGCTAAAAATTAATGAACAGTTTATTCATATTAGATTGATGATTTATTTTAACACAAAACCTAAATGTTGAGCCTACCTAGTTGACAGTGTCCCTTTCGAGGGGATTCTCCATAACAGGTGCAGTCGGGATAGAGTTTACCCAAACACTTATGTGCTAAATCTATACATGTAATAGGAGCTAAAACCCTGGTCCAATTAAACGTGAGTCCCTTACAGTGATTTTGGTGTTTTTTAGAGGAATAGTGACAAAATTGCAGGCCGTTAAATCAATAGCCCGGATTTTCAAAAATAAGTGCCTAAAGTTAATTTCATATTTAGACTTCTAGATAAGTTACCTGACATTCTTAAGTGCTCAGCATCCAGCAGCTCCCACTAAAGTCACTCAGTACATTTGAAAATCAGGTCACACTTATTTAGCAGCCTAACTTTAGGCACCTATTTTTGAAAATCTTGGCCAAAGGTTTTTTGCTCAGTGTCCTCCTGCTTGCCAACCCACAGGTGCATGCCAAGACCCTTCTCCTTTTCCTAGATGATGTCATTAATACTACAGTATAGTGGGGTACATGTCCCATTAGACATGTTTAATTCTGAGGTGTAGCTACAAACTACCGTCGCCCTAAAGGAAGTCAATTTCACTCTTCCCTTACTCTCTAGAGTAGGAAACCCAGGATGTAATTTTAATGCTGAATCCAAGACTGATGAGTGTCAATATAAATGTATGGATATTAGAGAGACAAGGTGGGTGAGGTAATATCTTTTCTTGGACCCACTTTTGCTGGTGAGAGACAAGCTTTCAAGCCACACAGAGCTCTTCTTCAGGTGTGAGAAATGTATATTAGAAAGCTTGTCTCTCTCCCCAGCAGAAGTTGGTCCAATAAAAGATATTACCTCACCCACCTTGCATCTAACAGAAATGTGTGGTTGCAGCATCACCAAACTAAAAAAGACTTATCTTAATTTCTACCAGCAGTCTGGAATAAAATGACTGTAGAAAAAATACAATTTAAAATTACAATGAAATGGCAAAAATAAGGCAAACTAAAGTCAGTGAAATGCTAAATTAGGCCAACACTCCACCATTAACTTACACTGCTATGAGAAAGGCAGAAAGTCCATATTAAGGATTGTGTTGAATTTTGTCAGACTTTGTATCTTTTATTTGTACTTTTTTAAATAAAACAAAAAATATTTCAGGAAGGATTTTAAAAGGCATAACATGGACACTATGGACTCAACAGATTTCCCTATTGCACATGCTTATTGACTGTCTTACCAAAGCAGGCAGTTTCATATATTACGAAGTGGCAAGCAATGAAATGTAACTAGTAAAACTGCACAGACTCAATAAACAAGTTGTGCATTCAAAATATAACTTTAAAGCCTCCAAGCACATTTATTTCAGGTATCAAAAGAGTGTTTGCTCTTGAGCTAGACCCTGTATGTCAAATTTCAGGCCAGGATATTTTAATAGGTGAGCTGGAGATAAAGTTAATGTCATTGCTTAAAACGCTAAAAATCATGGTTTATACAAGGAAAGTGTCAAAACAATTTAAGCTACAGCAGCACAAAAAGCAGCACTATATTATACTTGTCTCAAAGATCATTTCTCTAGAAAATACTGTGCAATAGTGTCCCATTTTCTCATCATCAGCTGTATAATTAGGCTATATAATACACAAGAACCTATCGGTTCATTGGATATGAAATTATTTTTAGCGCTAAACTTTTATATTTAACATTTCCCTTTTTGTCGTTTTGTCCAGTATCACTTCAACATCAGCTTTAAGATACAGTGTTTCTTCTTCTTTTGTAACACATTTAAGTGACTTATTCAATGTCTTTTAGCTTACAAATCATTCATTCAGTAGAGGTAATAATATAGTCTGTAAATGTTACACAAATCAAGCTCTAGATGCTTAACTGATATCCAAGATTAGATGAATGTTTTTAAAAGGTTTTGCAAGAACACTGTATATGCCATCTCATTGCAAGCAAAAAGTATCTATTCTTGGAAGGTCACAAGATTTGTTTGGTATGGTATAGGAACACCAGAATACTGCACTTGGGGTTTTGTGTATGGTGAACACAGTTCTGGAAATCAACAATATAATCTGATAAAAATCATTTAAAAATTAAACGCTTGTTTCAGTACTACTGCTTTATAATCTACACAGTTGATTCTGATACAGTATTTCCATTAAGAAACATCAATATGAAATGCTGACCCAGCCACTCCTCCCCCAAAATCAAACAGGTTTCCTATTCACTCTTTAAAACCTACTGGATACTCCAAGATCATACCCAGGCCTTCCACCCTGGAAAGAGCCGACTGAGGTTTTTGGGATCCATGGCCTGCTGTATGAGAAGGTTCACCTGTCCTCCCACACTGAGCACTGTTCCCTCCTCTACACCTTTCAGCTTCTCCTGAAGCCTCATCAGGACACGTTCTGCAACTTTGTTAAAACTCTGGTCATCTCTGATAGCAAAATAAAAATGACAAATAATCAGATTACACATGGAGCCCAAATAGGATGAACAATTTTGGGTAAGAAGAGAAAAGTATAAAATCCAAGGCAAGAAATAAAGAAGCATCTCTTACCTGGCTTTTCTGTTACATTCCTGATCACTGGTGTTGAGTGTGGAGTTGATGTCAGCCTCATCCTCTGGTCTCTGTTGCAAATACAATGCTTTCAAAGGATTCATGGTCCAGTCAAAGAGAGGATCATAGAGCAGCACCTACATAGGAAAGAATTATCTGTTTAAATTAAGTTTTAAACTACAACTAGTTCAATGCCCTAAAAGGAAGAGATAAATAAAACTGATGTCCATGCTAGACACGTGGGTAAGATCCTCTTATTTGGCACAATCCAGTAGAATCAGAATGTCTCAGTTAAGCAGACATGGTCCAGAATCAAAACCCTGCGCCTCTGACCATCCCCAGACATTGGAGAACTTCTGATCCTATCCAAATTTTGCTGCATTGGCCCATCTCTACAATTAAAATGTCATTATATTTAACAATTAAATATTGCTATTGGTTTTCAGTACATAATCTAATGCTTCTTTTTAAATTCCTTTTTAATTTTCAAATTATTAAGAAGCTTGTGTAGCAAAACACTGTTGTTTCTCTTATTTTGCTGAGTGTTTGGTTTGTATTAGCATTGTTTTATGGCTGTGCCTTGAATATTATGTTCTTTAAAAATAACATCATGTTGCCAGGGCAAAATACCCAAACTGATATTTTCTATTACACTGCATGAAATCACAACATTTTGTCTACTGAAAGTACTGTATAAAAGAGATTTAATTCCCATGGCATTGGTCCTGGTAGGAATGCTATATTTCTCTCTGACTGGAAGTTTCTGGATACTGAATGACAGGCAATTTATTTTAACAATTTATATGCCTGAAACGGTTACCACAGCAATGTGAGCTGGTGACTGTTTTGAAAAAGCTACATGCATGAGTAATTCTGGAAAATGCAATGGAACTACAACGTGAAAAAGCTTGTTACAAATATTCATTTGTAGCTGACAGTAAGAGTCATAACATTCCAGTCTGTATATATGAAGGCAGGGAATTAAAAGTTTTCTTTCAGTTTTCCATCAGGAAGCATGAAGAAAAATTTACCTCCACGATAGTCAGCAAAGCTTCTTGGGAATTTCTCATAACAGCCATAGTCTTCTCACAGCATCTACAAAAGTTTTTTTTTTTAAAAGCACATTCTTGGATTTTCTCCCATTTTAGTAAAACCAAAGAGTATTTTTCTATCATTTAAACAACTGGTATTCATACCCTTCTCAGAGATTATTTTACCACAAGATTATCCTCACTGAAGCTTCCATTTTAGAAAATGACTGAGGAATTTCTGACCTGATAAAATTTTTCTGTTAGCAGCTTCTCTCTCCATTCTTCACTAATGGGCTAATGTCCCACACCTGTGAATTTGTAGACAGCCCAATGTTGTTGATGGAGGCTTCAAGACTAGCCACGAACTTCCGCTCAGGCCACCAGACAAGTTCTTCCTAAACTGTAGTAACACTCCAGCAACCGCTTATTAGCAACAACTTAACAAAAACCTGATACATTAATTAACCTTAACACAATTATATGTCTAAGTGTCCTATTAGACAAAAAAATCAGTTTGTATTCCAGTCACTTACCAAACTGCCAGGGAGGGTTGAATGAGGAGAGAAACTGCTAACAGCAAGACGATTAGCAGGTAAGAAATTTCTCGTTTTGTTGCATGTCACCTCATTCATCACTAATGGGAAGTAGTAAGCAGCGAATCACAGAAGTAGGGACAAAAGGAGAACAGATTTTTAACTATTATAGTAAAATAATAGGCAAGAATGGCTGTTCCCCCATATAAAGAAAGCAATATAAACTAAGAAGTTATCTGGGAACCAACCCAGTCATCATCATCATGTTCCCATTACGCTCTGGTGTTTAGGGCAGTGATGTAGCTCCTCCACTCTTGTCTGTTTCTGGCAAGGCTTTCAATGGTTCCCCAGCTGTGTCCCAGGTTTTTCAGCTCAGCTTCCACAGCTCTTCGCCATGTTGTTTTTGTGTGGCCTCATTTTCACTTGCGTTCAGGTGCCCATCTTAATGCTATTCTGGTGAGGGAATCGGTTTCCATCTGAAGCACATGGCCAATCCGTCTCCAGCGCCTCCTGATAATGATGCTGCTCATATCTTCTTGGCTGCACTGTGTGAATAGGTCTTGGTTTGAGATTGTTCTGAGCCAAAAGATATGGAGGATTTTTCTGAGGTTGTATGGAATGAAGACAGTTTCAATATGTCAAAAGCTGAACCAGCCCAGTAGTATCTTCTTATTAAAAGATGTCTCTGTAGGGGAATGGACACTTAACTTTGCAAGTCTTCCTTTGATGAAGCTCATACACTTTTCCCCCATTGCTCTCAGATGCCTACATACTGACTGGTCATTGTCATAGACAGTTTACTAGACTCGAACTGCTGGTCTGATCCTATGTGGCCATGTTTGTGGTCTTAGGTCAGACATGCCACTGACAGAGCTGTCAAAGTGAACTACAAGGATGTGTACGCTGAGATTTTGGAGATTTGTTTTCCAGGTATGGACCCCTCCCCACACAAATGAATCTTGCTTCCACTGTGAGCATGAAAGGCTCCAGGGTGAAAACTGGATCATAGATTGCATGTTGTTTGTATTCAGCTGCCCACAAAGGGACATTCAGATGTGACCTGAGAATGAGACAATTTTGCACTGCATCAGGTGTGTGGTTCCATATCCCCAAAAGGAATGTCTAGAGGTGCATTTTGAGGAATCCACTCAAGCGATGAAGCCAAGGCATGGCACCAGCAATCCCAGCCACTGGAAATAACTAGCTATGATGAGCCCTGCCAGGACAATAAAGTTTTGGATCTCTGGAACTTTTTACAGAGGTGATAAAATTATGCCCAGAGCCATGTCTGTTTTGACCTTGGGTGAGCAATTCTCTGCATTGGCTTCAAAAGCTGTTCTTCATTTGAACAGGGGATATAAATCCTTTGCAGGAGTATCCAGTTTGAACTGGTCTGTTCCTCTGATCACTAATTGGTCATGTTACCTATTGCATGGGTATTGGTGTGTAACTTGCGACCTGAGCCTTGCTGTGACTATTACCACCTGTTTCTTAAGACTCTGGGTGCTGAGGAACACCCAATGTTCCTAGGGAGCCTCCCATCTAAATACTAGTCAGCAAGAGCCTGTTTACCTTCTGAGATCAGACTGTCCTGAAGAAAATCCAGAAAAGCGGGGTAGCAGGGTTCTTGGGGTTTTTGTTTTCCCTTGATACCACAAGATAAACTTTACCCAGATTCAGGTTAGACCTTTCGTGTTCAAGCTTCCTGAAGAAGAGTAAGCTCCCATTCACTTTGGAGGATAGTGCAAGCCCGATTAATAGTTCTGTCCCAACAGCTAAGCTGTCAAATATAAATGGGTTGGATGGGGGATAGGACCTTGGTAAAGGATGTCTGGTCTCATTTCTAGATGCAGGGGAGGGAGGGGTTTCTAACATTATGGGTACGTCTACACTACAAGACTATTTCGAATCTACTTAATTCGAATTTGTGGAATCGACCTTATGAAGTCGAAGTTGTGTATCCACACTAAATACACTAATTCGACTGTCTGAGTCCACAGTAACGGGGCCAGCGTCGACTTTGGAAGCGTTGCACTGTGGGAAGCTATCCCACAGTTCCCGCAGTCCCCGCTGCCCACTGGAATGCTGGGTAGAGCCCCCAATGCCTGCTGGGTGAAAAAATGTGTCGAGGGTGGTTTTGGGTAACTGTCATCATTGAACCGTCACTCCCGCCCTCTCTCCTTGAAAGCGCCGGCGGGAAATCTGTTCGCGCCCTTCTCTGGTCGTTTACAGCTCGGACGCCACAGCACTGCGAGCATGGAGCCCACTGCGATCATCGCTGCACTTATGGCCGTTGTCAACTCCTCGCACCTTATCGTCCACCTCTTCCACAGTCAGCTGCTGAGAAATCGGGCGAGGAGGCTCCGGCAGCGCGGTGAGGACAGGAAGTCACAGAGTGGCGCAGACCTCTCACAAAGCAGGGTACGCCGCGCAGTGGAGATCATGGTGGCAATGGGTCACGTTCATGGTGTGGAACGGCGATTCTGGGCCCGGGAAACAAGCACGGACTGGTGGGACCGCATAGTGCTGCAAGTCTGGGATGAATCACAGTGGCTGCGGAACTTCAGGATGCGTAAGGGCACTTTCCTTGAACTCTGTGACTTGCTGTCCCCTGCCCTGAAGCGCCAGGACACCCGGATGCGAGCAGCCCTGACTGTGCAGAAGCGAGTGGCCATAGCCCTCTGGAAACTTGCAACGCCAGACAGCTACCGGTCAGTAGCGAACCACTTTGGCGTGGGCAAATCTACCGTAGGGCTTGCTGTGATTCAAGTAGCCCACGCAATCGTTGAGCAACTGTTCTCAAAGGTAGTGACCCTGGGAAACGTCCAGGTCGTCATAGATGGCTTCGGCGTGATGGGATTCCCAAACTGCGGTGGGGCTATAGATGGGACTCACATCCCTATCCTGGGACCGCCCCACCAGGCCAGTGAGTACATTAACCGAAAGGGCTACTTTTCTATGGTGCTGCAAGCACTGGTGGACCATAGGGGACGTTTTACCAACATCTACGTCGGGTGGCCGGGCAAGGTTCATGACGCGCGTGTGTTCAGGAACTCTGGTCTGTTTAAACGCCTCCAGGCAGGAACTTTCTTCCTGGACCACAAAGTAACGGTTGGGGATGTGCAGATGCCTACAGTGATCCTCGGGGACCCAGCCTTCCCGCTAATGCCCTGGCTCATGAAGCCCTATACAGGCGCCTTGGACAGTGAGAAGGAACTCTTCAACTACCGGCTGAGCAAGTGCAGAATGGTGGTGGAGTGTGCTTTCGGACGTCTCAAGGGGAGATGGCGGAGCTTACTGACTCGCTCGGACCTCAGCGAAAAAAATATCCCCGTTGTTATTGCTGCTTGCTGTGTGCTCCACAATCTCTGTGAGAGCAAGGGGGAGACCTTTATGGCTGGATGGGAGGTTGAGGCCAATCGCCTGGCTGCTGATTACGCTCAGCCAGACAGCCGTGCCGATAGAAGATCCCAGCGGGAAGCGCTGTGCATCCGGGAGGCTTTGAAAGATAGGTTCCTCGGAGAGCAGGGTAACCTATGACTCTCCATGTGGTTTACAGAGAAGGTGAACCTGAGCCTGTTTCAGTGACTGTTGACTTCGATCTGCGGTTACATACCCCGTTCTCCAGGTTTCCCCCCTTCCAACATACGTTTTAAAATAACTTTAATGGAACACTGATTATTAATAAAGTTTTCTTTAATTATGAATTCCTGTTCAAGGGTTGAAACATGGACGCGGACTGTGGTGGGTACGGTGTGCACTGATGTCCAGACTGCTTCTACACTAGAGGAATGACAGGCTCTTGCTCCTACAGCGGTCTCTGGGGGGAGGACGGTTGCAGGTGGGTGTGCAGGAAGGGGTGGGTTTGCAGGAAGGGGTGAGGGGTGCCGTCTTTGGGACGGAGTTTGGATGCAGGCTCTGGACTGGGGGTTGGGCCGTAGGAAGGGGTGAGGGGTGTGTGGGAAGGGTGAGTATGTGTCCGTGGATGAGGGCTCTTGCTGGGGCTCAGGGCATCGGAGAGGCTCGTGGCTAGGGGGGAAGGGCATGGTAAGGGCGGCCTGCCTTGCCATTTGTGGCTGTCAGGCGCTAGGACCCTGGGGCAGCATACACCTCACAAACTGATCCGGGGCAGCATTCACCTCCCAGAATGACCCTGGTGCCTAGTGACTGCAGTCTGTGTGTGTCCTGCTGTTGATCCTGCCCCCAAGTCTGTACCCTGGTAATGGAGGCTGTCCTATGCAATTAAAAAACCCCTCCCCCCACTTCACACAAAGTCTTCTGACAAGGAAAACGTGACGGAAACAGTGAATAACAACAAACTACTTTTAATATTCAACTACACAGTGGGGGGATGAAACTTGGATTTGGGACTGGGTGATCCAGGAAGGGAAGCACTTCTCATACTTTAGGGAATGAGAGCTGTTTGGTACATGAGCGCTCTGCTGGGGTGGAGTGACAGTTTTCACGGCCCCTAGCGCCCCTCCTTCTTGTGATTTTTGGTGAGGGGGGGACAGGACTTTGTGGCGGGGGAAGGCGGTTGCAGATACAGTTCAGGGGGGCTCTCTGCTCCTGCCTGCGGTCCTGCAGAACATCTACAAGGCGCCGGAGCGTGTCCGTTTGCTCCCTCATTAGCCCAAGCAGCGTTTGAGTCGCCTGCTGGTCTTCCTGCCGCCACCTGCCCTCCCGTTCGCTGTGTGAGCGCTGGTGCTGACATAGGGTCTCCCTCCACTGTGTCTGCTCGGCCGCCTCGGCTCTGGAGCAAGCCATCAGTTCCGAGAACATGTCGTCCCTAGTCTTTTTCTTTCGCCGCCTAATCTGCGCCAGCCTCTGTGAGGGGGATGCCGGGGCAGTTCGTGAAAGACCCGCAGCTGTGTGATGGGAAAAAGGAAGTGATTTCCTTGAAAAGATACATGTTTGCGAACACTGAACACAGTCTAGTCAGTTTCTGTGAACAAGACCATACAGGGCACCTAGTCTCACGAGCTCTCAGGACAAGTTCGAGATTTCGGAATACGCTTTCATTGGCTGCGGTCTTGCACAGGAGATCGGACAAGCGGGGCGGTACAGCTGAATCCGTGTAGCAGCCAGGCCTGGTAAGCACTACACTATAGGCTGCTTAACAGTTAATGGATAGCTGTGCCCTCCCGCTGAAGGCAATCTGTAAAGCATAAAGTCTGACCCTGTTCCAGCCCCTCGCGGCTGTGCATGGAAAAGATCACTGTATGCTTTTCCTCTGTGGCCTCCAACACGTGGCTGTTAAACGAAGGTCATTGCTATGCAAAGTAAAAGTCAAGCATTCACAATAGTAACAGTACACTAATTGCCCTAATTAGATGCAGCAGTCGCCGAACGAGATTACCCTGAGGCGGGTCACTCGGAGAGAGAGAGAGAGGATGCTGCTCGAATCCCTGCACAGACCAGGACAGTACGCTGCAATGCTGGTGGAGGCAATGATTCCGCTGTACATTAGGATGGCCTGACGCGGAAGAGTGTGCTTCCATGGAGCACCAAATAAGGCACCTCTCCACAGGAACCTCCTGCGGAGACTTTTCGAGCTGCTCTCCGAGAGCTTCGTGGAACTGTCCCAGGAGGATTTCTGTTCCATCCCTATATGTGTGGACCTTCTCTTTATATAGTTTTATATAAGGAAAAGTTTTTATATAGTTTTTACATATTTTTTATTCCTGTTTTTTAAAAAATAAATGTTTCCATGTTTATAGCACTTACCGACTGATCCTTCCCCTGATTCTGAGTCCGGGTTAACGGCCGGGGAGGGTTGGTAGGGGATCTCTGTGAGGGTGATGAAGAGATCCTGGCTGTCGGGGAAAGCGGTATTGTAAGCGCTGTCGCCTCGTCGTCCTCCACAAACCCTTCCTCATCTTCCCCATCGGCGAACATCGCCGAGGAACTGCCCCTCGACACTATCCCATACTCAGAGTCCACGGTCACTGGTGGGGCAGTGGTGGCAGACCCACCTAGAATGGCATGCAGTGCCTCGTAGAAGCGGCATGTCTGGGGCTGTGCTCCGGAGCGTCCGTTTGCCGCTCTGACTTTTTGGTAGCCTTGTCTCAGGTCCTTGATTTTCACGCGGCACTGCGTTGTATCCCGGCTGTATCCTCTGTCTCTCATGGCTTTGGAGACCGTCTCGTAGGTCTTTGCATTCCGTTTGTTGGAGCGCAGCTCCGAAAGCACAGACTCATCGCCCCACACAGCGATCAGATCCAGGACTTCACGGTCTGTCCATGCTGGGGACCTCTTTCTATTCTGGGATTGCATGGACTCCTCTGCTGGAGAGCTCTGCATCGTTGCAGGTGCTGCTGAGCTCGCCCCGATGTCCAACCAGGACATGAGATTCAAAGTGCCCAGACAGGAAAAGGAATTCAAATTTTCCCGGGTCGTTTCCTGTGTGGCTGGTCAGAGAATCCAAGCTTGGACTGCTGTCCAGAACGTCAACAGAGTGGTGCACTGTGGGATAGCTCCCGGAGTTAGTAAGTTCGATTTGCATCCACACCTAGCCTAATTCGAGATAGCCATGTCGAATTTAGCGCTACTCCCCTCGTCGGGGTGGAGTACCGAATTCGAACTAAAGAGCCCTCTAGGTCGAATTAAACGGCTTCCTCGTGTGGACGATTGAGCGGTTAATTCGAATTAACGCTGCTAAATTCGATTTAAAGTCCTAGTGTAGACCAGGCCTATGTCTATTAGGTAAAAACCATGTTTTCCTTGACTAGTGTGCAGCTAGATCTATCACACGAAAACAAATCAAAATTGAAGTTATACAGAAGACTCTCGACACCAGTCTTACAAACAACCAGTTTTATATGAGCAAGTTGACATGCCTACATATTCTGATGCCTTCAAAGCATTTGAAATGGCTTTGCAGTGGTTTGAAGGCAAGAAGAAAGCAATGCAGCGCATCATAAGGCAACTTTTGCTATGTATGTACAGTGACTTTGAGGTGTTCTATTTTATGAACTACTCACCATAGGCTGCACTAACAGCATAGGGTGAGTAGAGCGAGTGCAGCCTAGGGGCTGTCAATCAAGGTGTCTGCTGGGTTACCTTTGTGGATCTGCACATGTGCAGAAGGGACTCCTGGCCAGAGAAGTGCGGATCTCCAGAACCTGTTATGGTTGTTACTGCCTAGCATCAGTTTCTGACCTTACCCAGCAACAGTTTCTGATTTTGTAACCTGTTTTTCTGTATTGATTGGTCAACTAATAATACCTATATATATTGTATATTATTATCAGTTCTTTGGCAAGCAATCTGGCTAAGGGTGTGCGTGTGTTTGCTCTACTGTAATTCTGACTGACCAACAGAGCTCCAGTGCTTATGGTTTTACTTTCTTTTTTTTTTTAATAAAGTTTATTATTTAAACTACTCACTGAGGACTCCAGAATTTGGATATCTGACCAGGCGGAGGAACCCACAAAGGGGCACTAGTGCCACGAAAGGGAAAGGCCTAGCAGAGTGCTCCCCAGCACTCAACCCCTAGTAAAATAAGGGTTCTACTGTAAAACGAAATGGTCAAGAGAAACTGCACCATCAACTTGTTCCATTGCCAAAGGGAGAAAATCTAGTGGCCTGCACTGATGGGAGTCTCCAGCAACAACTGGCCACCTCTGAACTCCATCACTGGACAGCATTAACCCATTAGTGATGAATGAGGAGAGAAGCTGTGCAACCGAAGGACAATATTAAAGATTCCATAATTGATTGTTACATGGTACTAATTCAGATTTGGTTACTCTCCATAGGAAGTTAAGTGTTCTCTCTGCACTGTTACATACTATAAACAATCATAATTTGCCCTCTTACACCTAAGAAGCATCGCTTACCTTCTAAAGACTCCCTCCACGCCAGTGATGCCCATCCCATCCACAATGTCTCTGGTTAACCTAAAGGGAACAGTCTCTGGTGTGGGAAGGATTTTGCCCTGTTCAAAAGCAACCCCTGAAGTAAAAGATATAGTGAAATGTTACAAAAATGTTTAGGAAAAGACAATTGAAAGCTTTTATTTTTAAACTTTTCCTCTTACCTAAATCTATGTGCACCAATTCTGCAGTTTGCTCATCTATCAGGATATTCTGTACGTGTCTATCTCCAAGCCCAAGTATGTAACCAACTGAAAAGAGATTATCTCAAAATGAAACTATTTGTATGTAATCATGATTTGTAAAACTACTTTAAATTTTAGTGTACATGATTACGTCTTACACATTCACCTTTGTAAAAATGTTAAAAAATCTACTAGAACTTATTCACAGAATAAGCTTGATTTATGTAAACAAGTTAAAAATAATACACACAGTTCTATATGTATACATGTAGCATCAGTATAGAATACCTAATGTCATGCAATAAGTTTGCAACCAAAGAGATGAATTAGATAAAATAGGTGAAAGTTTCTGCTGATGTAAATGTGCACAGGTCTACTTCAGAGGAGTTCTTCCCATTTGTATCAGCAGAAAATTTAGCCCTATGACTTCATAAAACTGGTCCAAGAAAGAAAGTAGATTCACAATAAAATAAAGAACAAGTCAAAAACATTTAATATGCGGTAGAATTCTCATATATGGATTTTGCTAATCTATAATTTTTATAAATACATACAAAAGAAGCAATCTTTCCTCACTTTTCAGCAAAAAGATTTGCTAGGAGATGCTGTAGTGAGTGACTACTAGCAAGGTTTCATATTTTTACAATACAGACTATTTCATAAATTCATTCTGGCATATAATAAATAACAACAACAATTGTCAAAATAAATGTACAACATTGCATTTTGTGATGCATGATCTTCTCCTTATTAGCTGACAACGAACCCACTAATTTGCTAAATTCTGTCATTCACAAACAAGTCTCCCGGTCATATGTCAATGAATAGATTCTACTGTACTGTATATAACATATTGAATTCCAAGTATGGAAATAATCTTTGTGTGTGAAAAAGTATGAAAGACTATGGTTCTGTATAGGGCTGTGCACACCACTTAAGCTGCATGTTGAGGCCTTAAACACATCATTGGGCTGTGTCAAGGCCCACTGCACAGGAATTTACCCTAGGAGAAGGCATACATGCAACATGCTAAGTATGTTCATCTTATATTAAATAGGGATTCTTGCCATGTTGTTTAGACCTAAGATAGAGCCTATTTTAACACTCACTCTAATATCGGATGTCTTCCAGAACCTAAATATTTATTTTAAACTCCAGAACTCAATTATCCAGGAGTTAAGAAAAAAAATATAAATTTTACTTTATTAAAACCCCACTTTTTGCATTTCCTTGTTAACTGCAGCAGCCGTTGGATAATTTTTTTCCCCAAAATTGAGTATATTACTATAAATACCACTAATGATGCTGGTGCACAAAGAAAGTAAAAATGGAGCCTTCCTTTAATTCAGTTCTTGGGGGAGGGAGGTGGTGGAAATCAATGTTTGACTGGAAATATATTTTAAATCTTCTAGGACTTAAAAAAACCTTATAAAAAGCAAAAGAGCAATGTTTGATACTGTCTTTCTAGTGAGACACATGGAATCAGTGTTTCAATAAACTGGGTGCTGGAAGGCATCATTTAAAAAAAACCCAACAACCTGTTTGTTATTTTTTATTTCCCATTCAATATGTCTTAGCTTAATTGCTGTTACCGTAAAATGTTCTAATCTCCTTGTTTATAGTTATGCTAGTTATTACCAACATTAGGTTTGAAAATATATTATCCTGAAAACAATGACAGCAGTTACTTTACATACCGATAGATGATGTAGCCACACTGCGAGTATATGCCAATCGTTTCTCAAACCAAACAGCTGGGTCCAGGAATTTTTCCATGCAGAAATAGCGAAACACAGGTTGAAAATTCTGGCAAATGTCCATAAAGATCTTGTACTTCTCTTCAGAATGCTGTTTTTGTGCATCCTTTAAACAAACCACAAATAAATTAGACACTTTTCACCCATTAACTAGTTTGGATGGAGCCTACGCCATTCTTTGGAAAGAAATACACAATGCTCTACTCCCATATCAAATGCTCTCTCTCTAACATAGATACACAATCTTGTAGCTGTGATAAAACTTCTCTGTAGTCATGTTAATAATTAAATTATTTTCTAGTTTTCATAAATTACTGTGTTCTCTCATTATGATGAAAAACACTGACAAACGTAAATTAATTCTGCAAAATATGGCACCCCCTGTAGGGCTTCCACAAAAGGTCCATTCTGAACTTCAACCGAGCTTTGATAATGGAAGGGATTATCACATCATACTATTGGAGATCCAACTATAGTTTGTTCCTTCACATGGCAAGTTTTTACTTTATAATTTAGACTTTTAGTAGTTTATCTCAGGTTATTATCTCATAAACCTGGAGATCTAGATAACTAGTTCTATTTCACTGCCTATATTCTCAGTTTTTAATATTGGGTTTATAACAAATGTATTCATTAACACAGTACTTTTTTTTTTTAAAGTATCAGAGGGGTAGCTGTATTTTTTTTAAAAGATCAAAACTCTAAAGAATCTCTGCATGATACTAAATGAGCAAGATTTTTTGCTATTGTGACTCACCATCATTGTCTTTTGACAGTCAGTACTGCTGTAGTCTTTTGGCCTGTATCTCCTGTGAGCTCCCTCTTCAGGATTCACAAGGAATTCACCAATGGGAGCTGTCCCTGAGCACCACTCCAGGACACCACTTCTCTGAGAAAGGGGAATCACCTGGGAAAAGAATACCAACACCACAAACCTAACATGTATCTCTTAAAAAGGCATATGTATTAGAGTAGACTGTACAACTGAGTTCAACATACCTTGTTATGACCCACTGTACCCGGGGCAGCCCTCACGGGAAATGCCCAGGGCAGGGCAGGCTACAAAAGGGAGAGCAGATACTCCCAAGACTGGTGGGGTAACACTGAAGTTAAACTCCTCAACCAGTCACAAACGGTGCTGCTGATTCCCCACATTGGTTATCAAGAAGCAAAAAAGAAATCACACAGTCCCCTTTATTTGCATCCCAGTTCTCTGACTCCCAGTCAGCACCTAGGGCCAGTACAGTGAGAACCTCTGCTCATATATACAAAATGTTCTTCTGACCCCAAAGGGTCAGCCACATTACCAGGTCAGTATAGGTTTGGATCTTACCCAAAATACCACACTACCAGCCAATCCTTTAGTGTCTAAAACTAAAGGTTTATAATAAAGAAAAAAGAAAGAACAAGAAGCGAGATGTTAAATGGTAAAACAGTCACATACATAAAAAGAGGTAAAAAAAGGAGGACTGAAGACAAAATGGAGAAGATGCAGCTGCCTTTTATAGTCTTTTGCCATGCGGCTTATGCTTCCTTTGTATCAAACACAAGCAGCCCAGCACATGGCTTGGAAGCCTTTTCTGTCCTTTTCTTGCTCCTGCATACCTTGCTAAATAAGTCATAAGGTGTATCCCTTGCCTTCTCTCAATGGGTCAGTTGTATAGCTGATGGTCCTTAATGGGCCATCATGCAGGCTAGGCAGTGCTGATGCCAAAATGTCTGGGGGTTTCACCCAGAAGCATAGCAAAAGCTTGAAATACAGATATACATACATATCTGTAACTCATAATACATGGGTAATACAAACATATAAACAAGATGATCATATCTGTCAAATTATAACATTTTTGCAGATATCTTACATGGCATATCTAACATATCTCATTGCAATTTTACAATATTGGTATTCATAATATCCTAAAGTATCCCCCAGATTCCATACAGCGTCAAACTTGTTTTTATACAGCTTTTTCTAAGCAGAACTGGAAGACCTCATTTTAGCAAAAGAAATTGCTAGGGAACCGTTTACAGCTATTACTAATACTTCAATACAGCATAATTACCCTGCTGAGTTTCCATGTTTGGTCAGGTAGTAAAATGATGCAATGATTACTAATAGTTCAACACAAACTTTGTAGGATTATTACAAGCAATTGCGTGGATTAAGATACCATGTAACAACTGCAATGAGCATATGTGAAATTGAAGATACTAGATGATCACAATGGTACCTACTGTCCTATCAGCCAGTTTTTAAACCATTATCAAATCTCACAAATTTAGTCTACTGCCATGCACTAGTGAACAGATGTCCACATCACAATAGCTCTAACTGCCCCCTCCTTGTTGGTTGCCTTAGCAGACTGAATTGGTACGCAGACTAAACAATCCTCTGGCTATTGAGTGTTGGTCATCTCTTTTAGTTTTGATTCCTTCCTACTCCTTTGTTTTTTGTACATCTTCTGTCTTCTTATCCTTGTTGTTTATTGCTGATGGATTCTGAAAGACTTGAAATCTGATAGTAAAGAGGGAATTTGTGTTTTTATGATAATTTCTATTATATACATTTAAAAACCCTATGAACACTTTTCCTTCCTCCCTGTCCTCCTTCATTTTGCATGTTTACAAAATATACCAAGTTTGATTGAAGACTATTTAAGCAAGACATAATGAAATCCACCTATGAGTTCTTGAAAGTATTATAGGATACATAACTAATTAGGATAAATCACTTCAGACTGACACACACAGTTTCAATTTGTCAAAGACAAAGCTCATTCAACCTTCATTTTAAAACTATTTATTGGTAGCTCACCTTAATTCTTTTTATAATATGTTTGTACACACCATACACATTAGAGGGATGAAAAAGGGGAAAAATCTTATGTCCAAACTAATTTTCTGTATCTAGAAATATTAAATTAATTCTTTGTCTCATCGAATACAGTTCTGACATTCAGATCCTGCATTTGCAGACTTTGGACTGGGTTCTGGACTCAGCTGAACTTGTAAGGGATCCTACAAGATTGAAATTAAAGAGAAATCTTAAATGATCTCGTGTGCTGAAACTTAATGGTCAGCAGTTTACAACTGAGTGGCAGTACATGGCTTTCTCGTTTTACTGTTTCAAGTCTCTACAAAGAAAGCTTCCAAGGGTATTTAAATAGACATCAGGGCCCCAGATAATTTTTCCGTGGACTTTACAGACTGGAGAAAATTAAATGGTAACCTTTGCTTTACCTGAACTCTGCCCCACCTGAGGAAATAGTTAATTTCTTGACAACATACCATACTTTTAGCTAGCTTTTGGGTTATAGAGATAAAAGAAGAGAGTAAAATTGTCACACTACACAAGTGCCATTTATCACAACTCTGCTGCAGCAGCAGCTGGAGGTTACCTTATATCTTCGGATGGTGAGTTTTCTTTTTCTGGTTTCAGTGTTTTGCTGGAGCAGCGTATTGCACATCTGGAAAACCTGCTGCATGACAGCATCCTGTCTCAGGTCATCCCGGCCCTTTAAAAGAAATACAAAAAGCAATTAAAGGACAATTCTTCTAACATCCAACTTACTCTTTATTGCAATAAAGGTGCTCTTAGAAGAGCAACAGCCTCCACAAAACATAAAAATTAAATGTTCTCCTATTCACCCAAGTCAAGCTATGCAAATATAATTAATACTTGGTTTTGTAGTACACTTCAGAAGCTTGAAAATACAGTTTATCTATCAGTTTTTATTCCTTCTTTGCATTGTAAACATTTTATTTTTGATTTTTAGGGTTTCGAAAAACCTATGTAACTTACTTATGTAAGCATGCTTTTAAAGATGTCATTTCATTCAATGCTACACTATCCCATAATTAGCCATAAGGACTGCAGATCACAGCTTTTCCAGAGGTGTCAGTGTACCACAATTGCAATACAGTCCTAGTTACCACTGCCAGAGATCTGTAAAACCCACATTTCCCAAGAGTAGTTCTATATCACTGTGCCATCAGGTGGGCTAGAATGAAGCTGGTTGAACTAATGCAGTTACTATTTTTAAAGCCACTTCGGAATGCATAAAGGGAGTTAGAGATCATTAATCAAATCAATCCATTCTAAAGTAGCTTTTCTAGAATCTTGTATATATGTCTGAAATTTCAGTCTCTGCTTTTAAAATATCTCCAAATACTAATCCTTTTATTTCTATGAAAAACAAGACAAAACACTTAGAATAAAGAGTTTCTACCCACATGTTTCTATACCAACAAGCATGAACTTTTGAGCACATCTTTGGTTAGCAGTGTAAAAGTACAGTGCTTTATTTCAATACACACTCGAGCCACTAGAAAGAACATAAATAATCACACACAACTCGGCAGGTCTCATATTCTACCCAGTAGTGGGCAATAGTACATGTGCACATTGTAGGAGGACAGAGATATACAAATTAGTATATTATAGAGATACTTAGTGATTTCCTTTTCAAAACACAAATATACTCAAAACAACCTGTAGTGGGGAAACGGACAGAGATCTTAAGTGATGCACCCAAGCACATAAGAGGAGTCTGCTAGAGAGCAGGGATGAGAACTTAAGAGCTTCAGGCTTCCATTCCTGTACTCTGATCACAACTTTCTCCATAGCCCTGATTTTTAAAGGTATTTGGGCATTGCAGTGCCTAACTGACCTAGGAGCCTAACTCTCATTTTCAAAAGGCGGCATAGGCAAGTCAGTTGAAGTCAGTGGGACTTAGGCGCCTAAAAGCTTTATGTCACTTTCAAAAATGAGTGAGGCTCCTAAGTCAATTATGCATTGAAACACTTAGCAAAGCAACACTTAAATACATTTAAAAATTTGGCCCCATGTCTATGACTTGTAGAAACAGGACACTGCCCTCTGGCCACAACAACAGATAGAACTCACCTTGACAAGTTGCCTCCTCTCTTTTCCATCTGATCCTATACAATCTATTATTTTAGGCAGATTCAGGCCTCCTGCTAAGCGAAACTCTGGCTTGAATGATCTTATTGTCACTAAATTTTCATATTTCCCTGTAGGGTCCACCTGAAATTATAATTAAAAATTACTATAAAATATCATATTCATTACAGTGAGGAAAAATGCTTCATTATCTATAAACCCGAAGCTTTGCAAACTTCATTAGCAGACTTTAAACGATGAAAGACTGTTATTATAGGAAATCTGTAATTTCCAAGTTCAAGTGGTTTATTAATCATACTAGCACTAAAAATAAGCATATAAAAACCTAATGAAACAATATCTATATTAAGAGATGGATATACAATATCAGAAAAATATACCAAAATCTATTGAAAAATATCCAAATATGTAAACATGTACTCATAAGCACATAGATAAATGCAACAAAGGTAGGGGAAGAGGGCATTTAAAGCAAAGGAAAAAAAAGCAAAGGACCACACACCCTGACTTCCATTGAGAAGAAATGGATGGATATTAAGTTGTTAATATATCTCAACTTTATTCACCTTAATTTCCATGGTGGGAACAACAACATCCTCCAAGTTCTTTAGTTTAGTAATAGGCTGGCCAGCAGGAATACTTATGCCTTCTGCAGTTAAAATCAATGCATTATTTTAAATCAACAACTGCAGTTCACACTTATCAGTTTACCCTTGTTTTCCCCCAAAAGGTTGCTCATTCTGGGTCCTGAACCCAAGATCTGAATGAGGGAAAGGGCAGCTACTGCCATAAGCACTCCTTGGGCCCTTTCATCTAGGGAGCCAAACTGAAGTAATAAAAACACTTCTCTCACAGTCAAGAGCAATGGAAGCTCCCTAAAAGTAGTGGCCAAACAGTGGCCCCACCCCCCAAGCCACCCTTTCCCCCCGAGCTGTCACCCTTGCGCTGCCCTTTCTGCCCAAGCCCCCATGCTCATGCCGCCTTGCCCCCGAGGCCCCACCCCTTCTCCCGACGCCCCACCCTGCCCCTTCCCCCAAATCCCTGCCCCTTCCTCGAGACCCCACCCTCGTGCCATCAATTCCCCCCCAGACCTCACCTCCGCACCACCCCTCCCCACAACACCCTGGCCTCAATTCCTTCCTCTCTGCCCCCTCTCCCCTGTTGCTCGCCCTTACAGCCAGTAAAAAGGGATGGGGTCATGACCCCCTGGCCTCTGCTGCTCCCAGTAGCACTAAGAATTCTCTGGAGGTCTCATATCCAAGAACCATTCCAGCTGAATCTCAAAATGAAAGCTGTTTCATATGACTTCTAAACCAGAGTAGGTCTTATAGTTAACATAATTAGGACATAGTAGCAGTACAGCAGCGGGTCTGCATTTTGGTAATAATACTTAATATTTAAATAGCATCTTTCATCCAAGGATTTCAAAGAAAACAATAGTTAACTGACTTATCCCCACCCTGTGCAGTGTCATGCCTATTTTACAGGTGGGGAAACTGAAGCCTAGAGAGACTCAGTGACTGCCCCATGGTAGAGCTGGGAATAAAGCTTAGTAATTGTGGCTCTAAATACCCTCCCTAACTACTGACCAACAAGTCCTCTTTTCAAATACTTACTTCTTTGAGTTTTCCATGGAGTGGCATCCAAATTTGCTAATGTGATGTACGCATCACAAAGTGCCTCTACACCTCTAACCATCTGAGGTCTCCTACTCTTTATGATGTTAATTATGTTGCTGGCAGCCTCCATTCGATCCTACAGAACAAAACAAAAACAAAAAATCCCACACAAACACATTTTGCAAGTTACTCTTTGCCAGGTCAAAGACGCACAGTATATTGCCATCAAGTAGAATTGAACTATCCTGTGAAAACAGAGGCAACACAGATACTGAATACCCTCTGCAATACAAAGCTGGATTCATATAAATGCTAATTCAGTGTTTTCCAACCTGGGGTGGGAAGGACAGTGAACTATTTGTGGGGGTGGATATGTCCAAACAAAGTGGAGGAGTGAGGCTGAGAAAGCTGCAGGACACAAGATCCACCCTCCATCCTCCTGCAAACATGAGGCAAATAAAGGGGTTGGTGGCTCTTGGAAATCCACCCACCATCCCCTTTCCTGCTTCTGCTATTGTCCCTAATGTAGTTGGCCGGGAGAGCAGCTCACATGTACAAGGCTGAAGGCTCAAGCAGCTTGCCCGCCCAAGCTTCCCTTCTCTGCTCCCAACTTTGTGACACTTTGCTCAACTGAGCACACCAATGGAAGCCCCGATCCACAGCTACATATAGCCTACTGATGAGTCGGGGAAAGGAACCAGAACTATCAAAGAGAGAAGCCAGCTACAAATATGGAAAAAAGATAAGGGAACCCCCCACCCCGAAAGACAACAAGAAATGGACAGAAAAAAGGAGAGAAGCCAGAAACTATGAGAGGACAACAGTGTGAGGGGACAATGAAAGTGCCCAAGGAGTGCCAAAGAGGGGCTCCAATAATGAAAGGTTGGGAAAATCATCATAATCATAGCAATGATAATCATCAATCAAACAATAATGCTAACTTAAAAAAGAAGCCATGATACAATGTTACAAGTCATTACGGTTTATAGCATTAACTATTACTTTTTTTCTGGGAAAGCGATAAAGATAAAGATATTAGAACCATGTTGCACAAACCTAAATACTTTTATCTTACAGATTTACATTAAACACTCACTTAACATTAAAACAGAAAAATCTTTGGTCATTATCGACTTCTCCCTTATAAACCCACTCAAGCCCTTGATGCAGCTAAAATGTCTTTATAATATTTCACAGGGTGAAAAAGCTAAAAAAAAATATCCTTTATGATACTCTGAACTGAGGGACCACTGCCCACAGGAAATGTGAGGATTTTTTTCCCCCTGAAACCACTGTAATAACTGATTTGAATAACAACTGTTAAGGCTGGTAGGTCCCCTATGTCCGTAATTACAAGTTTTGATTTTAAAAATGAATATTTAATTTTTCCCCATTCTTCCTCATCCCACCAAAAAATTCAAGTAAATGAAACTCTGCACTATAACATCCTTTTAAAGTAAATTTACTTTCTGACATTATGATACTAAATGTGATTCATAACCCAGAACTATGTGATTCATAAACAAAATTCAGTTTGATCTGAGTACCATATCGAGCTGGGAGATTTCTTTCGGTACATTTTTTGTTAGTCTGTTTCTTCTTGTTGCCTCTGGTTTTGCCAAGAGTTCATCCTTGTTGGCATTTGCCAAAGCCAATACTATAAACAAAGTATGATGTGGATGATCCAGTGAAATTCTAGATATTAGCTGTCAAGAAATATAACAAGTCAGTTATTAAAGATATAATCAAAATTAAAATGACTTACAAATCAGAGCAGTAAACTAGGATTTTAAACTAAGAAGCAAATGTGCAATAAAACACTATTCAACTCTTTCATATTATAATCAACATAGAAAGGGCTGCAGTTTTTTACCTTTCATGGTCCTTTACAGAAAAAAATAAAGTAACAGCATAGCTAAGTCTGTATTTTGATGTCCGTACTATATAAAGTATGTTCTTAATACAATGGTCTGACTATTCTAAGAAGATTCCTAAATCAGTGAAGAGAATTGGCAGAACAAAAAACAAGTTTTACATTTCAAGTTTGCTACATCTCATTCTGTAATGGAATAGTTTATGCTAAATGACTCAGTCAAGATAGAATTGTGCTAAGGAAGATGCATGTTCTGTTTAGGAGTTTTAAACTAAGTAAGATGCATCTCTGTACCATTAATTGAATCACAATACTTATGATTTAGTATTAATTACATTATTTAAAACTTCGTGAAATCCTAGACAGCCCATGATCTTGGTTCCCATTCGAGCAGCCAGCTGGTACATCAGCGGCAAAAACTTGTATGATGGAATCTTCTCTGCAATTGTCTGTTGAAAAAGAAATCAGATGTAAAGCAACAATGCACATAAAAGAGATCACAAACACAAATCAGTAGACAGGCACCAGTGGATTTGTACTGATATTTAAAATACATTTTAAAAATATTTATTGGCTGCCCAAGTGGCGGCATGCTGCACACCACTTCCTCACTAGTCGCTCACTGGGTGCCACTGCTTGCAGCTTGTCCAGAATGCAGCAGCACAACTGTGAATGGGTTTGAGCTATTAGGATCATACTCAGCCAGCTTTGCTATTAAGTAGCAAATTCAGTTTAAATTAGCCTTACTGGTTTATAAAACTCTGAGTGGGGACTGACCCTGATTATATGAAAGACCTCTTTATCGAGTCACTGCCTGATGGCTTTTTATTAATATTATTAAAAGTACTATTATTGTTATTTTATTACAGCGGTGCTTAGATGCCTCAATTAAGATTCAGGCCCCACTGTTCTGGGTACTATAAAAACAGATGGTAAGACAGTTCCCAACCAGGAAAGCTCACAATATAATTTAAAACTAGAAACAACATGAGCGTACTAAAAACATATGAAGGAAAGAAGGGAGGACAAGGATGCCTGTGAAAAGAACACATGATTACATAGACTTATTCAATTGTTCCAAGTAATTTTGATTTTTTTTAAATTAATTATAAGACAGAGAAAAGAAATAAGCTAGATATCAGCAATCACTATTGGCAATGTATTTAACCCTTACCACTTAGCAATTTCCTTCAGGTATCACGGTAGATGCTTACAATCTAAATTAGGCATAACACAGCAAAGAACGAGAAGGGAAGGGTAAAAGGTACGGGAAAGACAAGGGTACAACAGTGAAAGACCATGAGATACGCTTAATGTTATGGAAACTTTTGCTAACTTTTGTTATTAAAAATGTAGAGGACAGAAACAGAAAAGAGGACCACAGTTAATGATGGAGGGTGATTAAATGAGTAGTACAAAAAGTGAGTTTTGAGGAAAGACTGAAGAAGGCTGGTGCACAGGGTCATGTGCCAGACTCCAGGCATATGGGCACCTTGAGAAAGTGTGTAGAGTAGCTAATGGAAGGAGGCATATGGAGAAAGCAAAAAAGTGAGCTGTTTTGGAAGAGTGCAGTGCAGGAGACAGTGATTAAGAAACAAATGAGAGGCGAGAGGTGGACACACTGGCAGAGCTGTGCAAGTCCTAGCATGTGAGAATGAGGAATCTGAATTTGATTTTCATGTAGAATTAGAAGGATAAGAAAAAAGTAAGAGCAGAAACTTACCTTCATCATTCCATTGACTTCAAAAACTCCAGAGTTCTCAAGCCAGAGGGAGCAGAGGCGGAAGATCCACATATCATGCTCTTCTCCACTAAGTAAGCAACTGATGTAGTTCTCTACCGCTTTGCACAAGAAACGTTTACAATCCTCACTCAGTGCACGAATTGCACATTCATCAAGTTCAAGCTCCCGCTGAACCTTCACTGTGTATCTATGAATGGACATTAACCATCAGTTAAAACACTGACGGGAAGGCAGGCTGGAGTTCTCTCACCTACAACTTTAAGCAATTTTCCAGCATTTTATACTTGCTTTTGTACCAGCAAAGAAAATAAAGCAATCCTTAGATCAAATACCCTCATTGTCCTCCTCTTTTGGGTACACTGGGCACCCTTGTTCTGTGATTAAAACACACTGAAAATCTAGTCCCATTTTTTCTAATGACTGGACCTGAACACACCAATGTAAAAGTGAATTTCTGGGAACGGAAAGAAGCACGAAGACTTGAGCCACCTCCTACAGAAAATAGAGAACCACTAACGCTTAGAGTTTTCCCTCACTTTCCCTTCCTCCTACTAAGGCTATAAGAAAAATAGTCAGATGAATTCTAAGATTCCATCAGCTCTACTGCATGTGCAAATCCCAAATCTGGTTACACTTTTCTCTCCACTCTGATGCTGTATGCTAATTAGCTATAGTTATCTCCCCTCAATCTGGACACCCACCTGTTTGTCTGAACCCTGTGCTCTTTTAGGAGGCCAATTTCCTCCTTGGCCTTCTTCAGCAAAGCTTGCTTGTTTTCAAACTCTGAGGATTTCATGTAGTTCTCAATTCTTTGGTACTGAATATCAGAGAAACGAGCCAAAGAAAGGAAAGCCTTCATCTTTCCATTCTTTAGCTCATCAGTGCTGTCTCCACTGTGGCTCCCAGCAATTTCCACTGCCTAAGAGGAAAGTTACAAATACAGAAATGATAAGACTGATGATCATGTTCGCACAATAGCTATAGCTAACGTCTATTCTCATACTGCTTGATTAAACAATTATTATTATTTAATGTTTGTATATACTGGCAGATGCACATACAAAATAAAACCAACTGTGTTCAAGTATTTTTTTTCCTAAGTGAATTTAATCCTCAGAAAGGATTTGGATTTTTCAGCACTAGCAGCTGATGCCAGTTTTAACTACAGAACCTAATGGAAGTCCTCCAAAAACTTATTATGTATTACTTATATAACAACATAGTTGTACATGGTGCTTTGCAGTACAGATAAAGAAAGAGCTTACAGTCTAAGAAAGGCAGTCTAACAAACACAAGACAAGGAGATGACAACACAAGATAGGAGAGAGGCTGGAGTTACAAGTAAAACTGAAATGGTGGTGAAGGTATTTGGAGAATATCAGAAAAGTCAGAAGGGATAACTACGAACACAAATTAGTGGGTGCAGTGAAGTGAGTGGCAAGCAATACTGGGAGCAATGAGCCGGATGCAGAGAGAATACAAGACGAGAGATCAGTGAGAGTGGAGACTATACTGAAGGCAAGATCAAGGGAGTAACCCCTACACTGAGTGGAGGAGTACAAAAGTCATATCATTGTACCTCCAAACAGGCCATTAAATCTAAGTTTCAATGTGGAGTCTATAAAATCATTAATAAAAACAATTTTTGTGTCTGAGATGCTATTTTAGAATACACTGAAAATGAATAGTGTCAATATGGAAAAAATGAATGCTGCATTGTAAAATTTACTTTGACATTTTTACAAGGAATTATATACAGAAGAATCTATTTAGTTGTATGTTTTGAAAAACGACCCTACCTTTTCTAAGTATTTCTGCATGATAACTGTAGGGTTTTCCAAACATGTTTCTGCTAACCAGTTTCCACATAACCTCAGACACTCTGTGTATATCAGTCTGAGGCTCGGATCATTCTCAACCTTTGGAGAAGCACATTTTTAGAAAAAAGATCAGACTTCAAATCAAAAATAATTTTCCATATAAGATGATCAACCTATAAACTCCTTTTTCCCCATCTAAATTAAATTAATTAGGCCCGATGTCAAGATTACATATTGACACACACCTGAAACCAATTTGTATCCAATTTCTTGATCATCTCCTTGAGAATACTCAGTGCTAGACTTTCTTCTTTTTTAGCCCAGAAAACCTGAGCTTCCTCCAGTTGCCACTCAGAGACTACACACATAGCTGGATTGTATTGTTTGATCTGAAACATTGCTCTTTCAGGAAGCTGAAATAGAAAAACTAAATTGTCAATTATATTTATAAGTAATGGACATACATTTCATAACAGGCTCTCTGACACCATCAGTACTTTGCTTTATTTCTTTAAGATATCCCTCTTCTGCCTGCTTAGTGTCAACAACTGTTTTGGTGAGAAGGAGGCGAGGTCTTTTTACGTGTTAGAGCACAGGCATAGGCTACCCTATCATTCTGATAACCAAAAAGTTTCAAAGTATAGATTACTGAACTGAGCATCACAAAACATTAAATGATGTATTAACATTTAACACTGCAATTACCATGATGTAATAAGACAATATAGGACAGTGATCTGGCTTATATTCATAACCAAAAAACTGTTAAAAAAGAGGTTCAAAATGTGTTTTAATGGAGGCCAGCTAATACCCCAAAACAATATTATCTTTTTGTTACAAACATTCTACACAATTTAAAAAACCCAGATGTTAGAATGCCAGTAAAGAACAGTTAAGTAACCCAGCCCATTCCTGACTAACATATAATCCCTCAGCACTACTCACTTTATCCAAATATACACAGTCCCCTCGACTTTCCCTCTAAAATTTGCAAACATATGCAAATATCAAAATAACAAATTACCAAATTAAAGGAAATTGATCACTTGACTAGAAAATGTGGTTTTATAATCTCTTAGTAGTTTGCATATACACCTCTACCCCGATATAACGCGATCCTCGGGAGACAAAAAATCTCACCGCATTATAGGTGAGACCGTGTTATATCAGACTTGCTTTGCCCCCTTTCCCCCGTTCCTTGTTCCCTGACCGCCCGCTCCAGAGACCCCCGTCCCTAATCACACCCAGGACCCCACCCCCTACCCAACCCCCCTGCCCCTTATCAAACCCCTCAGCCATATAGCGATGGATCTCTTAAGCCATTTTGGAGATGCTAAGGGCTTGCCTACACTACAAAATTGGCTGACAACTTAGGTCGACCTATAGCCATCATAGCAATTAAATCAGCTGTTCGGTGTCCATACTGCCCTCTTCCTGCCAGGAGTGCACATCCTCATCAGGAGCGCTTGCATTAACTGAAGTGGGGCATTGTGGAGCACTGACAACTGGAGTGTGGGGCACTGACAGCCGCAGGGCTCACATTTCATCTCCTGTTGCCAGTTGGGGCTTACAACAGAAGCCCCTCACCCTGAGGCTGACAGCTGGAGCCAGAGACAAAAAGTGAAATAATAGCAGCCATTAAACTGACAAGAATGTCAATTTCACTGCTAGTAGGCTCCCTGCTGTGAAACTGAGCCCTGAGCTGGGCTCACAGCTTGGGATGTCAGCCCTGGGGCCAGGGGTGGCTCCAGGCACCAGCGCAGCAAGCGCGTGCTGGGGGCAGCAAGCCGCGGGGGGCAGCCTGCCGGTCACTGTGAGGCGGCAGGCAGGCGGCTTTCGGTGGTGCGCCTGCGGGAGGTCCGCCAGTCCTGCAGCTTCGGCAGCAATTAGGCGGCGGGGATGCAGATGGCGTGGCACCGGCGGACCTCCTGCAGGCATGACGCCAAATCCGCATGACCAGCGGACTGCCCGCAAGCACGCCACTGAAAGCCGCCTGCCTGCCGTGCTTGGGGCGGCAAAAAACAGAGCTGCCCCTGCCTGGGGCGGGGATGGGCTCTGTCTGTGAGCCCTGCGCTTGGTTGTCAGTGCTGAGGAAGGGGGGGCTCTAGCTGTCAGCCCCACATGGAGCTGACAGCCAACAGACAATGTAAGTAACACAGTGTCTACATGGACACTGTGTTGCCCTAACTACATCGATCTAATTGTTACGCATTTCTAAGAGGTGGAGTTATTAAGTTGAGGTAGTGGGTGACTTACCTCGGCACGAGCACAACTGTAATATAGATACTGGCAGAGCTAGGTTGACGTAAACTGCCTTACGCTGACCTGACTCTGTAGTGTACGCTAGGCCTTAGTGAAATCATGGCACCTGTGAAGTCAACAGAAACTTTGCATTTGACTTCACTGGTGCCATGATTTCACCCACTATTTGCCAAAAAGCTTAGAAACATTCTTAAACCAACTTCTAGAAAAATTTTAAAACACCCTAAACTTTATAATTTCACATGCCATGTCTCATTCCAGGGTCGATATTTTCTAGGATTGGTTTTATTTCAAGGAAGTTAAGAAGATATAAAAAGTATTGCAGCGTCATAATTCTGGGTCACAGCTGTTAACCAAGCTCCATATGCACAAAATTTATTACTGGTGCTCATATGGTAGCCAGAAATAGCCCAGGTTGCCTTTCACATCCTACATTGAGTTTTTAGGACAGGCAGATGTAACTGAAAATTGAACATATTTGATTTAAAAGTCATTGGGATAAAAAAATTGGAATTCTACAAGGTAATTCATGGAGATTGACTTTTCAGTAAATAATGGCACTTTAAGTGTATACACATTGGAACATGACACCAAGAGGCTGATGTTGAGGAATTCTTTCTGCAACTCTACCCTGGAATGCTGGGAGACTCTACGGCGTGATGATGAGGTTTTACATCTCCCCAGTGTACCAAACTGGAATTACAAAGTTGTAGAAACATCATTTACAGGTAAAAATTCCAGTTTTATAACATATACTGCATGAAAAGGCATGTAATTATGAACAAAAATGTGAAGATATGCTTGCAGCATTCATAAAATATTATGTAGGCTGACTCTAGACAAACAATTCAATGAATAAACTTAGATGGAGTACATGAATTTTAGCATAGTTGGTCTTCAGCATTATAGTGAAAAAGTTCCTTATTAACTGGAGAAGCCAGTGTTTTTCAGACTGATTCTTGCTGGAACTAGTTACCTGGGTGTTTTTGGCAGTTCGTGCCAATTTGGACAGTTCCACTAGATGTTTGGTGAGAATGTCTTTAATGCATTCTCTTTTGGAATTCTCACTTTCCTTCTCAAGAAGGATCTCCAGAATTACAGTGCGTAGGGCCATGATAGGCTCCTGGAAACCAAAGTCACTGTCCTTAAGAAGCTGGGACTGTCTCTGCCACTTCAGATAAACGTCATTCAGTTGTTTGTTAGTAGCAGATCTGAAATCACAGACATTAAGAAAGGAAAAGGAAAAAAGAGCTATTACTTCTGACCAAATATTAATGAAATCTGAGATGTGAAAGAGCTTGTTTTATAAATCCCAGGACTATAAAATAATTGAAGTCAGTAGTTCACAATATATGGTCCAGAAAGCAAAAATAGTTCATGAAACACTTCCTGCTCATGCGCAGAACAAACATCTTGAAAAGCAAGAAAGTGGAAGGTAGGGATTATAAAAGGATTTGTAACTTTTTATAAGAAGTTATGCAAAACAGCTGATTTAAAGCAAACCCAGGTTTGTGAGAGGAACATCTGGGAGGCACGACAATTCCAGTGTACATGTTCTTGAATACTTGTTTTAATTTAATTTGCTAAATTCTAGTATGTGATAAGGCTGATAAAAAAAGCTGGCAAAGGGCATCTTAATCATGTATCTACATGTACATGCTGCATGACAGAATAAGGGTATATCTATACGTGGAGCTGTGGGTATGATTTCCAGCTTGAGCAGACATACTCTCACTAGCTCTCATCAAGTTAGCATACGAAAAATAGAATATGGCTGCAGCAGCACAAGCTGCAGGATGGTGTGTTTTATATGTCCCATATTTTTATTATACTGCATGCCTTTCAGATGTACTCTCCAGCTATCGCTGTTTTATCTTGTTAGAGTATAAACTCTTTGAGGAAAGTACTGTATCCTTTTTTTGTGTTTGTACAGCACCTAGCACATTGTGGGAGCTACCGGAAAACAAATAATAAATACTACTAAATCATTAATGAATATTAGTCCTGACAATATTTGCAATAAACAAAAATAAAGACCATCCATGCCCTGAAGAACTAACAGGTTAGAAAGTAAACAATAGAAAACAGGATGTACTGGGAAATCCAGAAGAGTCCAGTATAGTGGATTTTCATAATACCACCATTCTTTTCCTGTTTTTATAAGCAGGAAAATATTCATAGAAAAAGGCCTTTATTTATAACTAGAGAACCTGTGAAATTACTTGTAAAGATGGTATCTATAACTAATATTTGTTAAAGGAAGAAAACAGAGGGACTAGCCTCTAGTAACAGGTTGCTTAGAAATAGCCGAGAGATGCAAGAACATCATCAGACTCATAGCTAGAACTGGAAGGGGAATCTAACCTGAAAGAATAAAATACCTGGAGAAAAGCTGTCCTATGTTTTCCAACTCTCCAATGGTCTGTAATCTGCAGAGCGTGGGATACAATGAAAACACAGACTCGAGACTCCCTTTGCATAGCTCCTCTACTTCGCTCACCCTAGGGATACAATACAGCAATGCTAAATACTTTTATCTATTGACAATATAGTTTCCATGTACAGAACAGATATAAAATATAAACTATATTGCACCAACACATATTTTGTATTTCAGTTAAGTAAGAATTTTGCATTATTATTAAAATCTAAAATTCAAGGTTTCTCCCTTAAGAATCTAAATGAAAAGGCTATCAGGTTTATTGTCCCATAGCCTATATGACATTCAGTTTAAAGGGACTATTCTGAAGTCACTTTCTTGTCTATTAACAGGAAAGGGATGTACACTAACGGAAGGTGATTTCTCCATAGAAAGTAACCCTATTTAAAAAAAAAAATTGTCCCTCCCTCATACTGCCTTCTTGTTGCTCCCTTGAAAACTGCTGGTACTTTGGTGTAACAGGACCTTAGAGACAAGGACTTGTTATGGAATAAAATGCCAGTAGTTTGTCTCTTCCTCCTTAGTTTGAAGATTAAGACTTTTAATATCTATCATTATTGTTCAGCATGTGCAGCCTTGCAAAGAGGCTGTTATAAATATCTCTACCAAAAAGATTATATATATATTATGTTGTTTGTGGGCACACAAGCCACTTTACAAATTTAAAAAAAAATTAATTCTGGCCTTGCATCAGGCATGCATGTCCTATTAACACTAACATGACTTGCATAGGCATGAAAGGGAGAATTCAAAATCTATAAGTCAAGTTACAGCTCAAATATCAGTTTGATTTCGTTTGTGTAATACTTTCCTACAGCTGCGCAAACACAACAAGATCTTACACACAGCTTATTTATAGGCATTTGGTTTTTACCTGGCATCTTTCAGGCCTTCATGGAAAGCAGAGAATTCTCTGTCTCTTAAAGACTGCAGAGCATCATACAATGATTCATGGTAGCCTGATCTTCCCATCTCATCTCTTTAAAAAAAAGATTAAAACCAGCAAAATTATATTTACACCTAAGGTCATCAATGCTCTTTATGACTGAAAACTACAGCATTAACATTCTCTTTGATACAGTACATTTAAGTCATTTTGGTGGTGTCTTCATATGAGACACAAAATAACCTAAGTGAATAAGGAGTATAGTCAGAAATTTTTCGGTGGTTAGGCAAAGTGTTATTTTGATTTGCCTAAAAAATAAAAAGCAACCCTATAACACAATACATTCCTGTAAACCTAAGTTATTGATTTCAAGTAAACAAAATAAAAAGGCAGTGAGAAATTATTAAAATTGTATTTTATACATGGAGTCAAAATTTCAAATTACATTAAAATATATGTAATTATTCCAAAAACTATCATACAATAAATCTACAATTTTAACCTAAATAACAAAATGCATGTATGTAAAGGTTCTTGTATTATCTGACTGTTTTCTAATGTGTACCATCAGTATTGTAATAAAAGCAATTCTGGATCTGGATCACCTTCCCGGGGCAGAGTCATCTGCCACCAAGCATGTCCATGAGTTGCAGATAGTGGAACACCTTCCAGATATGGAGGGTAGCTGTGATATAAGCAGGAAAACCTGTTGAATAAGCAGTCACAGACAATCTGACAGCAGTACCAATAGTGCAGCAGATGGTGGTGCTGCCTCAGTAAAAGGCCAGTGATGCCCAAAGATGGTACTGAACCTGGTGTATGTAAGCTGCCATCAAATAAGTCTGTAGTCAATGACATACTATAAGGGCATGCAATTGCCCCTCCAGAAGTAACTCTGGAAAGGCAGCGGAACTATGAGAGGGTCAGTGGCATTTGCTAGGAAAAGGAACTCTGCATCCTCATTTGTCGCCCTACTTGTTGCAATTTTTGCACTGGTATGGCACATGGCTTACATGGATGAGAAAGGGGGACTGGAACTGCATACACATTTTCCACTATTCACAGTGAAGGTTATTCAGCAATGCAACACTGACTCTGCAACCTCTGAATCCAAGTTCTGTGGTGATGGTGACAGGCAGAGGATGCTGCTGGAGGTCCTTAGTCACAATCCTGCACACAGATGGCCTGGGAGTGATGGTCACTCATCGCATACTGGAGCAAATGCCATGATCATATCCTTCCTTGGTGTCAGAGCCATCCTACCTAGGGACAGCGCTGCTCTCCTCAAATGGGGCAGGGGATGGAAAAAGATCCCTATTAAATTCTTGCTCCAACCACATTTGTCAGAGTGCCATATCTTGACTGGTCATCCAGCTTTGCTATGGTCTAAATATAAGAAAGACCCCAAAAAATGTTGCAGCTAGGAATGTTCACACTGTCTGTACTGGGCTATCTTGATTAACACTTCAAAAGTTTTTTTCTTACTTAATTGGCCTCTCAGAATTGGTAAGACAACTCCCACCTTTTCATGCTCTCTGTATGTGTATATATATATCTCCTCAATATATGTTCCATTCTATGCATCCGAAGAAGTGGGCTGTAGCCCAAGAAAGCTTATGCTCAAATAAATGTGTTAGTCTCTAAGGTGCCACAAGTACTCCTGTTCTTTTTGCGGATATAGACTAACACGGCTTCTACTCTGAAACCTCACAAACTTGAGTCATTGCTGAAGGGTGTTAATGACGGACTTACGCTCTTCTGCATCAGTCTTGCTAAAGGTCGTCATGCTTTTGTCATCAGTGCATAGGCACTGACAATGACACACCTAGATGAGGACACGGACCCCTTTCTGGTCTCCAATGGCTTCAAAGAAGGTTGTGAGGTGGTTCCCATACTCTTTTCCATCCTTTTTTTGGCTATGCTTATGGATGCATTTCATGACATAGACAAATGAGAATTTATCCAGTTCCCCACTGATAGGAAGTTTTCAAGCTGCAACGCTGCCATGCTCACATGAAAGTGGCAGATTTACTCATTAAGGAGCTATTATTTGCTGATGACTATTGGTTGCTAATTTGATTGATGACATTCAATTTATACTTGATCACTTCAAATATGCAGTCAATCATTTTGGTTTCATAGTCCACCTAAAGAAAACTGAAATACCATATCCAACATGTGCCAGGGGATACCCAATTATTAAGTTCATCAATGCGCCTCTTCGGACAGTGGATAAGTTTTGCTACATAGGGTGTATGCTGTCACACAATGCCACAACTGATGAGGTTACCTATCTAACAGGCAAGGCAAACTCTGCATTTGATATGCTGTCTCACCACCTATGGAATGATAAGGGCATCAAAATAAGCACTAAGCTACATGTGTATTGGACAGTTGTGCTTACAATGCTTTTATATGGTTATGAGGTATGGACACCATATCGCCTTCATATTAGGAACCTTGATCATTTCCATATGTGCCATCTTCATTCTGTTCGCAGAGTCAAATGGTAGGACAAGATTCCCAATATAAAAATTCTTAATCATTGTTGGATGTCCAGTATCTATATCATGCTTATTAAAGATCAGCTGGTCATCTCATTCATATGGCCAACTCAAGAATACCCAACACTATATTTTATGGTCAGTTAAAGCAAGGCACTCATTCTCATGGTGGCCAGTCCAAAAGACACACTGAAGTCAAACCTGAAGCCATGTCAAGTTGACCTCAAGAATTGGGAAGCAACAGCCTTATAAGAGAGCAAGGTGGCAGCAAATTTTCAGGTCGCTGTTAACTGCTTTGAAGCAAAGCGCATTAACAACTTATATGAAAAATGAGATCACCACAAAACAATAATACAACAGTCTCCAATAGTCATGGACAATCTTCTCTGTCCCACATGTAACCAGGCTTGTGGTTCTTGCATTGGCCTGACCTCACACATAGGCTATAGTGTTTGCTGAATCCTTGCATGTCAACACTGACACAAGATTCCATCTAAGTTCCTTCTAAGCTGCGCGGCCGCCCACCAGTCTATCAAGTGCTGCGCACTTCAGGTGCTCCTCCCCCCACTACTCCTGCCCTCTGCCTTGGAGCCCCTGGCCACCTGCTCCTGGGAGCCTCCTGCTAGCTGTGCGAGGGGAGGTGCTGATGTCAGGGTGTTCCCCTCCCCCTGCACTCCATCTCCACAGAGGTGGGGTGGGGGGGGGGACATGACAGGGCTCAGGAGAGGGATGGAGCTTTCTGGTGGCTGATGCTGTGTCTAAAGAAGCAGGCTTCAGACTGATGAATGCCAATCTACTTATAGGGGCAGCACATGTCTCTCTCTCACACACATGCACACAGTGTGCGTCTCTCTTTCACACACACACACACACACACACACACACAGTGTGCATCTCTTTCTCCCACACACAGTGTCTCTCTCTCTCTCTGTCACACACAGTGTCTGTAACACACACACACACACACACGTCTGTCACACACGTGCACATGCATACACACAGTCTTTCACAGTCACCTCCCAACACATACTTTTTTATTATTATTTTTTTATTTCTTATACTTCCTGCAATGCACATATATTCTCTGCAATTTTATTCTTTTGAAGTGCTGTTATTTTAGTTTTTTGACTGGTCTATGCATTTCATAATTTTATTTCTCTCTTATGGTAATTCTTTGAGTAGTGAGTTCTAAAATGCCTAACCTGTCCTGGCTAGAGTAATTATCCCTATGGTAACTTTAAAAAAAACAACTATCTAGGTTTCTGGTTTCTACTGGTGGCGCACATTACCTCGATATTGGTGCACATAATTGGTGCATAAAATTAATTCCGCACAAGGATAGAAAAATTAGAGGGAACTCCACCATCAATAGTTTTTTGCATTTAATTTCATTGGTATTTTAAAGAAGGGAGACAAAGAAATGAGAACAAAAGGCTAGACGTCCTAAACTCTCACTCTCCTGCCAGTCCTTTTCAACACGATTCTCTTTTCCTTAATTCTCGGCCACAAATTTTATTTCCAACCTTTTTTCTCTGCCCTTTATTCCCCCTCTCCTTGATCTTTGTCTATTCCCCTTCTTTCCAGCCCAAATATCACTCTCTTTACCTCCCATACTGGACCTGAAGAATCTTTTTATCTAGGTTATTATACCACACACATTACTGCAGCATTTTAGAATACCTCACCTCTGCTACCCTCCCTATTCCAGGGCCAAGGGGAGCCTCACATGAGTGAGAGCATCCTGACTGCGGCAGCTGGAAGAATGAGTGTCACATGGACTTCCATTAGACAGGAAACATGGGATGAGCAGCAGCCTCTACAAGTTGCTTTAAGTGAGCACTGTTTTGATGTAGCAGATGTGACAAAGTTCCTCCTCTACCTTGGTGGGTCCTGCGCTTATTGGCAGATTTGTTCACCTCAGTGATCTGCCCCACAGTCTGGGTCAACTTCTCCTGTGTCTGATCAGGAGTTGGGAGGTTTGGGGGGAACCCGGGCCCGCCCTCTACTCCGGGTTCCAGCCCAGGGCCCTGTGGATTGCAGCTGTCTATAGTGCCTCCTGTAACAGCTGCATGACAGCTACAACTCCCTGGGCTACTTCCCCATGGCCTCCTCCAAACACCTTCTTTATCCTCACCACAGAACCTTCCTCCTGGTGTCTGATAACGCTTGTACTCCTTAGTCCTCCAGCAGCACACCCTCTCTCACTCTCAGCTCCTTGCGCCTCTGGCTCCCCCTTGCCTGACTGGAGTGAGCTTTTTTAAACCCAGGTGCCCTGATTAGCCTGCCTTGATTGGCTGCAGGTGTTCTAATCAGCCTGTCTGCCTTAATTGGTTCTAGCAGGTTCCTGATTACTCTAGTGCAGCCCCTGCTCTGGTCACTCAGGGAACAGAAAACTACTCATCCAGTGACCAGTATATTTGCCCTCTACCAGACTCCTGTACCCCACTGGTTTGGGTCTGTCACACAGAAGAGAGTACTGCAGCCAGAAGCATCTCTCTTTCAAATCCATCTCCACAGAAGAAGCTAGGGAGAAAGTTCCCCTCCTCCTGCTTGCAAAATATCGGTGGAAGGAGTCACTGAATGACTCAGTGATGTAATTTAAGCCTTCACCAAGATAGGAGGAGATCTAGTCCCTTTTCCCCCTAAAGGGAATATAGCCTTGTTCTCCTCATCAGAGACAAGGTATACACTACTCCGTGCCCAGTATATCATGTCACCCTTAGGCACTGACTATTCCTTATAAGAGAGCAGCCACAGAACCAAGTCGGACACTCTTTTCTTCAACTATTGATGAAGTCACTCTTAAGGCTCAAAGAGCAATCTTTTCATTCTCCTATAAATCAAAAATGGATGCAGGGGGGGAGGGATAGCTCAGTGGTTTGAGCATTGGCCTGCTAAACCCAGGATTGTGAGTTCAATCCTTGAGGAGGCCACTTAGGGATCTGGGGCAAAAATTGGTCCTGCTAGTGAAGGCAGGGGGCTGGACTAGATGACCTTTCAAGGTCCCTTCCAGTTCTAGGAGATTGGTATATCTCCAATTATTACCTATTACCTTTTTATTTCCCTTACACTTAAAAAAAAAAGATTCATCTTGTGGCTGAGACTAAAAATGAAAAGGAGATTTTAAAAGAAAACTATCAGCAAATGAAAAGAGGAAATACAGCTATAACAGTAGCATTTGCTATAATAGACTGATACACACACAACAGAAACAGGGTTTTTACATGAAAGGGGATTGCGTTTTGTTTTTATTTCAATTGTGCAGATAACGAAGATAAACAGTACTGCATCATTTCTGCCCCACAGCAGTTATATTTTGAAGTTTTCCTTTTTCTCAAAAACAAATAGCATTGTTAGATTAAGGTTTAACAGACTAGAGCTGGAAAAGATAAACAGAGAAGTTGGCTTACTTAGCAGAAGAGATGTGGTCCCACTGCATGTTCCTCCAAGCTGCCTGGTAACGAATCTCCTTTAGTTCAGCACACCATTCTGTGTTTTCATATTCCAAGCCTTTTAAATAGGTGGAAAGAGTATGGCAAAGCCCAAAATTCTGCAAAGCCTACAATCAGTAAGATTAAAAAAAAAGAAAAAAGGCAACATATCACTAGTCTGGGCTGCTTTTCGAATGGATTTGCTTACCCTTTTGTTATCAAAGTAAGATTTCCAGGTGTGGAACTACCATTATTTCTAACCTAAGAACTCTGTAAGTGTAAAGCATTCACAAATAAAAAGGCTCCAGCCTAAGCCACGCCCCAAAACATCCTCCACAGAACAAATCTTCTTGACACATGAGAAATGAACTGCCTGTGCAATTTTTTCATTCCCTGACTCTTGGGCAGTAGCACCACAGCAGATCACTGACTAAAGGGTCTTCTGCACTGGTGGCATGAAGGATTGCCAAGATTTTTCCCTAATTAAGCCTCAGTACGCCTGTGGAATTGGTAAAGGATCTTTCTATATATTTGGATCATTTAACCAAGTAAAGAAATGCAGCTACTCCTGAAGAGGAATATGACAGATGTTCAATAGTGCATAGCAGTAGCAAATGGTTTTGGAGCAATAAAGGAAGAATCTCAGATTAAACTGAAACTGCAGGAGGAAATTTAGATAGGCAGAAATTAGTTAGAATTTAGCCAAATATTTGGGGTGAACATCCCATGTGCCACAGTGTATTTAATGACCGTATGTAGACAAGACCTCAATTTTACTTTTTATCTGGAAAATGGTACCATCCAGCAGGACAGTGTACTGGAGGATTACTTCCATAGCAGTGGTTTTCAACCTGTGGTCCACAGACTATGTCTAAGGGATCCACAAAAGGTTGTCGTTGCCACAGAACATTGGTTTCCAACCTGTGGTCCGCAGACTATGCTTAAGATTTCCAAAGAGGTCTGTACCTCCGTTTGAAATTTTTTAGGTGTCCGCAAATGAAAAAAGGTTAGAAGCCACTGCTCTATAGTGATTCAGATGGCAGAGCACTAACTGTACCATTACTTCCTGCAGCAACTGTGTTTTTAGGAGATCTTGATTTTGAGTAATGACTTAATTCTTAGTTTGAAATATATGACGTGTGTCATAGCACAAGGTGATATGGTTGCAGGCTTCCAAGATGAAAATACAATATAGCATCTCATACTAATAATATGCAGCGTGGTCATAGTTAAAGTGCTCCTATATGAAAATACATCAAAGACTAAAGCCCAGACAATTATATTAATAGAATTCCAGAACAAAATCAATTTCAGGTTTACTGAAGCAAGAATACTTCTGATCACTAGAGGGCGTGATTCCTGTATTTATTTCCTATTAAAGGAGTGAATTACCTCTATTATTCCTGCCTGGCGAGTAGCTGGAGGGAGGCTTGCTTCAAGGTCATATGTTACAAGGGCCTTTCCCCATATGGCCTCGTGCTCATATGTTCTTATCCTGTTACACGTAAAGAGTAGTTCTGAGATTTCAAATGCTTCATGAATAAAACTATGTTTTTATAAAAAATGAATAAATTGTACCTAGCTAATGGCTGTAACATTCTTCCTCCACCACAGCCATAGAGACTATCAGGCTCTCCTATACTTCTGTATATTTCCATGAGAAGGTCCTACGACATATCATCACAAAACAAAACATTTCATAAATTACTTTGGAACATATTCAATTATAGTATACATAAATATCTATATATATGCATTAGAAAATCACGTCCGAGATGGTTAACAATGCTTGACATATACATCCACTGAAATCAAAAGCAGAAATACTGAGATTACATTTTAGTGCAATATTGTCAGACTTCCTAGACCAGAGACTCTCTAAAAGCTTATGTTAAGATTTTAAAAGGCATCATCAGAATTTAGCAAATTTGGCTAAAAGGCAAAAAGTAGCATAAAATTAATCGACATAAGATGTACAAGCTGACAAGCTGAAAGTTGGTGAATGTGATTTATGAAGAATGAAATATTAGTTGAGAGCGATTACTGACTCAGAATAAGTAGTAAATAGATTTGTGCAACATGACACAAATGCAGAGTATACTATTGTGTGACACCACAGTCATGCTGTTTTGATCGGAGAGCACCATTCTTGGTCATTCAAACTCACTATGAACATCCACTTGCTATATTTTATTGATATATGCAAAATCTCTCTGGAACAAAAGCTCAGTCAACAGTGACCATATGGATCAGTTCTTTTATGAGCAAAAATTGTTTCTCCGTGTTTTTATACAACTTCCTGCTACTGCTATTTCAGATGAGTTAGTGTGAGCAAGGCCTGATGTGTTTCCAAATATCCTATTCAGCTCATCAATAAAGGCAATTGAACGTTTTATTTTGAACTAGAGCTGGTAAAAAATAGTTACTCAAAAAAGTTTCGAAAGCGGGATGGGGGAGCAGAAGGGAACATTTAAGAAAATTTTTCTCTGAGTTTTGACCAGCTGGGTTCAAAACTCAAACAAGAAATACTGCTTACATTGGAAATACGTATGTTAATTATTTCATTTCATTAGGTAGGTTTACTTTAAGATTAGATAATACTTCATATGAGGAAGGCACTATTCCATACCTGTAAGCTTATTCCGGTTTCTTCTTTACTTTTCTCATTCAAACTGCTAATAGTTGGACTTTGGCTTTCTTCTTCAAATGTTAGATTTTTAGATGCTTTGAAAGCAGATCTATAAGAAGGGGACAAACATGTTGAATTAATTGAAAATAAGTACAGGCCACAGAGATGCTAAAATAATTCCTAAAAGGGCCAGATCCCTGGTGTTTCAGAGAAGAACTTGGCATACCTTGGAGTTGGGCAGTTTCCTACAACCTTTCTGCTTTTAATAGTGAATGCCACTAGATGCCAAACCAGCCCCCAATGGAAGTTAGAGTAAGTCTTGTGGTTGCTCTAACTTATGCTGATGAATAACAACTTCCAAGGAGTTGCTCAGTTAGTCAGTATGGCCGGTTGTTACATCTCCACCCTACCTGAAATGATGTATACCAGTGGTGGGCAACCTATGGCCCATGGGCCGCACACGGCCCATCAGGGTAATCCATTGGTGAGCTGCGAGACAGTATTTACATTGACCATCTGCAGGCATGGCCGCCCGCAGCACCCAGTGGCCGTGGTTTGCTCACTGCTTTAATTCTGTGAAGTTATTCTGAGCCAAAATTCACTACATTCAGTATTGTATCAGTGTAAAAAATAATAATAATGTATTACATAGGAAAGCTATATGCTCATTGTATATATCATTCATGTCCACACTCAGTATATTATGAGACGCTGAACATTAAAACCACGTAATTCTGGGTACCATTCTGTTTAAATTTCCCACCCCACTCCTCCATTTCTGATATAATATAAGCAGGTAATTTGTCCTGAACTGCTAGAGCTAAAATTTAATACACTATCTTATTTGGAAGGTGAGATTTAAGACTTTTGGATGATAGAATGTATTAGTTTTTAGCTCAAGCTGTTTGCAAGATATCAGCCACTAAAATCATGCTGGAACTGAAGTGAGAAGAAAGTGTTCTGGTAGGTAATCAGAATGATATGATTTTAACATCTGATAGCTACCATTCTGTCAGGGCTGGAGACACTTTGGTGTTCTCGTGCAAGTACTTTCAGGGCCATTACATTTTTCTGAGCTTAAAAAAGGAAGATTTGTCTTCCTGATATATAATTCACTTTTCCTTTTCCAACAAAACACCACTGTACAAACACCCACAACATGGCTTGTTTTGACTGAAATGTGAAGAATCTGTAATTCCTCAAGTATAGTACCTTTTTTGTTGTTTGTCTAAGTTTATCTTGTCTGCGTAGATTTCTGTGTAGAGCAAAGCTGTGAAGTGAGCAGCACAAGATTGTGCTACCATAGCAACCTCAAGGTAATTCAAATCCAGCCAGAAACTGTCATCAAAAACTGTACCTGAAAGAGATCTAGTTAAATACAGCATTAATACTAATGTAATAATATGAGGCCTGCCCTGTAACTTAAAGCTAAACAAAAGAAATACACTGTAACAGTAAAGCCTATGCCAACAGGTACTGTTTTATCTCTAAAAAGAAAGAAACGTACCTATACTTTGTAAGATATTTCCAGACAAAAGGTTTTTAGAAACTGCATTCAGTTTAATCTACAACAACCCTTCTGAGGACCCCTATTTTCAAGGGTAATCAGAGTGCAATTTCCAGGTATATATGCAATAAAATGTCACTAGTGTGACATATATTACTTTATCATATAAATACACAATGTGTATCTATTACTTTGAATGGTTTGTTTTCTTATTACAATTATTTAAGTGGTGTTCATGTACATTGTAACCCTCTCCAAGGCATCACCAAGTTTTAGTCTAGAGAAAAAAAGTAAATCTAAAATCAAAGCTAATTTTAAAAATAGATAAAACTCACCTCTTTTGACTTCTCAAGTAATCAACAACATCAAGCATTGTTCGCCGAGATACTTTATCTAAACCTCCACGAATAAAGGTTTCTGGTTCTACAATTTATATGAAAAGAGAGAGAAGTGTGAATACACATCATAAAATGTCTGATGGTAAAAAAAAAAGGTGTTGTTTACATTAAGGTGAATGATTAAACAGTGAATAATTGCACAGACAAGATTTTCTAAATGCTGACTGGCTAAAACTGGTGTATGTTATATATCTAGTGTTAGAAACATAGGCTACATCTACACTACACACCACCGGCGAAGGCATGTAGTGTTCGTGTAGTTACATGCTGCAGTGAAAAGCACACCGTGTCCACATTGTGCGTGTAGCTACACCTCAGTGAAAGGCTCTGTGGAAGGGACGCAGCACGGAAAGGCTTCAGATGCCTTGTTGCTAGAGCCTTTCACTGCAGTGAGGAAAGACTCCGGAAGCAGGGAGCTTCTAGAATCTTTCCCTGTGGCGAGGAAAGGCTCCAGCAGTGAGGAGCTGCCAGAATTTTTCCCTCTGCGAGAGCCTTTCCCCATTGCTGCAGTCTTTTCTTGTGGTGTGGAAGGGCTGTAGCAGCTGGGAGCTGGCAGAATCTTTTCCTACTCCTGGAGTCTTTCACTGTGGCAGGGAAGGGCTGATGCAGCAGGACACTACACAGGTAAAAACAGCTGTGCCGACAGGGAGGCATGGCTTGGGCGAGTAGAGAGCCATGTAGCGTACACACTCGAGTACATACCCACACCTATCAGGCATGTATTTACTCCACATGCCTATGCACCGCCTCACTGTCTACACTGGTATTTATACCAGTGCTAGGGGTGCTACTCAGGTATGTACACTATACGTCTGCCGTAAGACGTGCAGTGCAGACGCACCCTTAGAAAAAGAGGAGGAAATCATCACTTTTCCATGCCATTTTCATGTCATTACCTGAATTGGAATTTGCAGGTGTAGTTGATCTGCTGGATGATGAGGAGTATCTGCAACAAGCTGTGAAAAACCTCTGTATATACATGGACAGAAGATTTCGCCAAGATTCATTTGAATCATGAAGCAGGATATCATGAATCAGGTACGGGAGCAAAGTCTGACAAAAGTCTGTTTTCACCTGGAACCCACAAGCACACACAGTCAGCTGCTGGAAAACACATTTCTCAGCTACTAACTATAGTCAAGGTCCACTGGCCAATATGACTCTTTTACTGTACAACAAATAAAATGAGCTTTATCAACTCATGCATATTAATATAGTATCTGAATGCCTACTAAAAGAGTGCTTTGAATATTTTTTTCTATTTGAAAAAATGGTGATTTTATAACAGAAATTATCTGATATTAATAGGAGTTATGACTAAGTTTGCCACAATTATCTGTGGCAGCTGTGCACGGAAGCTATATATAAACTGAGCTCACCTCACACATTGGTTTCAGTAACTGAAGAACTTCATTTCTCACACCTCCACTGTCCAGTAATGAACAAGTCAGGTTCTTGATCCAGGTATCATGACTTACACTCTGAGGAATCCACACACTTGCATCATCCAGGTTTTCTGAAGGACTCTCTCTTCCATTACTTGGTACTTCTAAAAACTAGACAGAAACAAAAATTAAATAAAAAAATGCAAGGATGTGTTCTTTTTCTAAAAAATAACCAGCATACGCACAATTTGGTCCAAAAATTTAGATGAACAACAAAATTAAACACACACAATGCAGAGTCTGTCTGGATGAAAACATTTAATCAGGCTTAGTTTATATTATAAAATAAATGTAATGTGCAATATTTATGCATGGTTATAATTAAAACCAAAGAAATCTGGAAATAGTAATGGTGAAGTTTCTCCAGCAAGATCAAGGCCTCACTACACATCATATTTTAGGTTGCAAAGTCAAGTGCTTGAACGCTAGGAAATGCTTGATTTACAGTTGTTCATGCAACCTTATTTCTGCCCCTTTGTACTTCCATCACGTGCACTGAATTAGGCAGCAGTCTTGTGGAAAAAATAGTATGTGATCAAGTAAATAAGGTCTATTATCATAATGCATACATACAGAACTTCCTGATAACAAGGCTGTGGAGTACTTTCACAAAAAAGGTAATGGGAGCCCCACAGCATGCTCTATTTGGAACTAAACTTGATCTTGTAAACATTTCACTTAGTATCAGGTCTTTTAGTTAATGGGATGACTCACTGTAGTAAACATAAGGTAGAAAAATAAGCATTTGCAAAAATCAGTCCCCCGAGAAAGTACAAGAGGTAGGAAAGATGTACAAAAGGAACTAATAATGTACTGGCAGGAAGAGCGGGACTATCTTAAGGATCTTTTCCATCTCTAGATTCTGTAACACTGGTCTTCAGAAATTTTTACAGATCTATATTTGTTTTTATATTTTCTGTTCTCATTACCCTGAACTGCACAAAAATAAATAAAAGAAATACCTTCTTTCGAGACATTCTGAAAGGATGGAGATATATTAACATGGGATCAGCTTTGTTTTTGTAAATCTCCCAAAATTCATTACCAGCCTTGGTGGCTAAAATGTTTTTCAAACAGGCAGCAGCAGCAGATCGAACACCAATACTGAAAGGTAAGCATATCTGAGTAACAGATTCTTTAATAATTTAACATAACCTTATGAAGTCTATGTTAAAAAAGTATGTATATCAAAGATAATTCTAAAGGCATCTGACACTGATGAGCCATAGGATGTGAATTAACGATGTGTGTTACAAAAGAGACTGCAAATATTTACTTTAACACAAAAAGGCCCCAACTGGCATTGGGCAACAAGATCATTTAGCTAGAATCCACATCCAGCCCCTGACTAGAGGCATTCTAGAACACCACAGATTGATTGGAATATGAGTAATCTGAACCTCGAAGTGGATCATTAGTAGAGAGTTAACAGATTGTTGCTTGTGTGCAGGTATTAAATAAAATTATGAGACTGAAGGCAGAAAAACTCAAATATTGACTAGAAAACCTTTTTACAATAGCTACTTTTTTTCCACTGGTGTTCATTTAAGCACCAAATCAAATGTACACTTACCAATCATCTATTAAAGCATTATTTATTAGAGTCAGCATTATGAAGACCCACTGAAGTTCTCTATCTTCAAATAAGTCAACTGCCTTAGAATAGACTGCATTTTTACTATGTTGCAGAGTTATGGTGGAGAAATCTATAGGACCCAGTTCTCCCAAACAACTTCCAACAGCCTCTGCAAATACAAATATTACTTTTATAGTCTCCAAATAGTAGAGGAAAGAGCTTTATTTTTTTTTTAGCTGTGTATACGTGTGTGTGTGTATATGCATACATATTACATACAGTTTTATGTGAGTTGTGTTGGCCTTTCAACATCTCATGTTAGTAGAAACTCAGGGCATGCCTATACTACAAATTTAAATTTCTCTGTAAGTTTCTATGTTAGTTGAGCCCACAAAACCTTGGAGCTGCCAAGCCTTGGTGCAATGCCCAGACTCCTGGCAGGGAGCCTCAGTGGACCTGGGCTTCCCACGGGGAACCCAGGCAGCAGCCCAGCTGGGAGGCAGAGGGCAATCAGGAAATGAGTGGGGAGCTGTGTATGCACAGCCTGTCTCAGAGCGGGGAAACTGGGCAGCGGCACGGCTGGAAGCCAGGAACCCAGGGGCAGCTGGGATTTAGCTGGAGCCCCCGACCCACCATGGGTGGCTGCTTGGCTTTCTTGTCAATTTCACAGCTCCAGGACATGCACTGTTGCAAACAGAAGGAGATAGACAGACATATGTCTATTTCCTTGCTGCATTCATATAATCCATATTTGTGAGAACAGATTTTGGCTTTCAAGTTTTGACATGTCCACATTCAGCTGTAGCTATGAAAATTCTAGATCTTCTAAAATATATTGTATAACATTTCTTTTGCCATCACCAAGATGAGAAGAGACATTCTGCAGACATAAGGGTTGGGCTCTGATGCAAATTTAGCAAATTCTTAATAGAAATATATTGCAGGAATGACAAATGTATAGTTTTGTTTTCAGAAGTGCTGAGCAATGCCAGCTCCCATAATAGCTATTGCAATTGTGGGTGCTCATCAGCTCTGAATACCAGGTTTTTAGTTTTTCAGATGAGGAAGATCTAAATGCCTGGTTTACCACTACATACTAGATGTTTAAGTGAACAGCACTAATTTCAGCATCATAGGAAACATTTTGCAATTGCCAAAGATTAAAATAATTGTCATTTAGAGATACTAGTGCTAGTGTAGAAGATATACACATTCATGAGCAAAATTACTTACCTAAAACTGCCTTTTCACCTGTATGATTAACTGCTGTTTTGGCCAGTTGTAGCAAGCTCACCACCAACTTTACTATGACATAGTCCTGGGGTTTTTCTACCATTTAGAAGAAAAAAGGAAAGCATTAATATCTATTCCATGTCTATTTATAACACACAAATTATACTACTTGTAATTCTATTTCAACTAAGATCTCAAAATCCATTCTGAACATTAAAGGGGATAATTATCGGGTCAAATTTGGTACATAAAAGCTTTTATAAAACGTAACACAAACAGAAATGTTTCCATGCTTTTAAAAATCATCACTTCTTGAACCAACTTTTGTATATTACTTATTTAGTCATAGGATTCCCCAGAACTAAAATTTATATATATATTAGTTCCAGGATTTTATAATGGAAATGCAAACAGACTTCCAATTTTACCTTTGATAGCTGCATATATTAAACATTATCATGAGATAACCAAATTGGTATTTGCAGCATAGCATGATGTCATAACAACTGACTCATCATATTTTACTGCAAGAAAATATAGTTAATGTCTGGGATCTTCTGGTACTTATTACCTTCCTCTACAGTCAGCCCTTTCTCTATTAGATTTGTCTGAAACTTTTCATGTTTTTTAAACAATGTCTTGATTTTGTATTGAGGCAAGAGTGACTCAAACAGGGAGGAAAAAGAGGAATTTATCCAACCATGGAAAACATGGGAATTCAGGGCCAGATACAGAAATATGGTCATAAATATTGAAAACCTACAGCAATTTAAGCTGCTTTCCTTCCCTCACCTCCTCGCATTTCCAGTACCCTTTTTTGTTACTTTTGGAGAGATTTAAAACATGATAATGGCACAAAGAACTAAAGGAGGAAGGTAGGGAGGAGGAAGGGGATGGCTGAAACATCAATCAGGGAGAAAGTGGTATAGATAAGGGAGAGGAATTTTTAATTATTTTACTTCATGAATCTTTTTTATACGCGGGGAACCACGGCGGCTGGGGACGCGGGAAGCGGGTGGCTGGGGAACCGCGCGGCTGGAGAGCCGGGGAGCCGGCGGCTGGGGACACGGTGGGTCGGGGACGGGCTCGAGATATTAGGGTTCGGCAAATCGACATAACGGATGAGAAACTCATAAGACAAAGAGGGAGTTTGGCGGTTCCACTTGTAAACTGTCGACTTAATAGGATTGGCAAGTTAACCGAGGTCGACATAAATGGGTTCGACTGTATTTTTAATAAAAAACTGAATCCATGGTACAAAGACACATTCAGCTGTTTCCTTTTTTAAAAAAGCATTAATTTAAAATTGTTAAAGATCACAATTCAGTTTTTAAAATTCAACGTAGCTATGGACAAACTACCAAAATGTCCAGTCCACATTTCTGTTCATAAAAGGCCAGTTGGTTGATTCATATTTCAAACTTAATAGTAGTGTTTTTACATTGCAGTAGTGATTTTATTAAGTTGTTATAGCTAGTTGTGGGTATGCAGTAAATTCTATTATGGAACTGCAAAGTGCTTAACACAACAGGGCCTTCCACTCAGCTGAAGCCTCAATGTGCTTCTGTAACACAAACAGATTCATAATAGCAGCAAAGAATCCTGTGGCACCTTATAGACTAACAGATGTTTTGCAGCATGAGCTTTCGTGGGTGAATGTCCACTTCGGCATCCGGCAGGATTCTTTGCTGCTTTTACAGAACCAGACTAACACGGCTACCTCTCTGATACAGATTCATAATAAATAATCATCACTACAGAAATGTAGGGCTGGAAGGGCCTTGAGAAGTCAGCCATTCCCCCATGCTGAGGTAGGATCAAGTGAACCTAGACCATCCCTGACAGATGTTTGTCTAACCTGTTCTTAAAAACCTTCAATAATAACCCCATTGACAATAATTAAGGTAGTAAGTCAGTTTCCAGTTTATCCTTGATCTCCTGTAACTTGCACAAAAAAATCTGCTATCAGCCTGCAATTTCATAGTCTTCATTTTAGGCTAGAGGATTTAAAACAAACAAACAAAACAAACTGGAGGCTAATTGGACAAGCCATGGTTACCTTAAAGGACTTTAAAAACGTGTTTTAACATTTTTTGGTCAACTCATAATTCAGGAACGGCTTGGGCTCTAAGATTTCACACTTCAATGACACACTCATGATGACCTCTGAAAACTAAGTGTTAGGTCTTGTTTAATCTTAAGGAATTCCAATATTTTTATAAATGAATCCATATATTTTAAACTCTGTTTTGCAGACCTTGTGAAATCTGTATTAATCACACCAAAGTTGACAGTGTCCACAGGAAATCTTATACAGCCAACAAACAGTCTCTTGGAAGTTTGATACAATTTATAAGAGGTACTATGAAATATTAAAACTATTATAGGTAGAACGGTTAGCACTGCCTATTATAAAGGCTGTCTGACATTTCCCACTATAAGATCCTATTTTCAATCACTCATAACTTTGCCAAATGTAGCTGTTTGGGCTGTAATTTTCCATGTCAGGTGTCTGCCTCAGGCTGAATGTTTTGGGAGTTTTTTTGGGAAAATTTCACCCATAATAGTTCAGTCATTTCCAAGAATAAGGCTAGGGAAATGTTAATGTCTAGTCCATGTAAAAAAAAAATCTGGCAACCTTTTTATGAACAGCTCTAGCATCCCACATGCTTTGGAGCCAGGAACTTTGGCAAGGGGGTGACCTCTGTCTCAGTGGTGTGTCTTTTGCTATCTCTGTGAAAATTCACTCAAATTTGGCCAAGTTATAAGCCTTTGAACAACTGCAGGTTCACACATGCTCAATGGAGATTTCTATTTTAGCAGCTAAAATCTGTAAAGATTCCATCTTCAAAGAGCATGCTTGAGCTGTTCACAGTTCTTATGTGTGATCAGATTGCGCATGTCCCATACCCCCAGAGTGACTGAGCACACTCCAGCAGTGAATTGCTGCTCTGGGCCAAGGTGGGCACCAGAATTGAGCCTGTCTTTGCTGGGCTCTTTGGCTCCCCGCTTCTGGCGTCCAGAGAGTGTGGAAGAAGAAGGTTTTAATTTAAAGGGAAAAACAGCTGGACTGAGTCAAGGAAAAGGAGAAGATTGGGACAAGGAGCCTGGTGAGATGATAGTGAATGTATTCTGCTCATATATACAAATATATCTACAAAAAAGCAGGTGTAGTTATATCACTCATATGGCATTATGTATTGTATAATACTACGAGAAATTTCACAGTTTGCATCATAATTTATATAATACATATCAGTCTGGTGTATGTGTGAAATTACACCAGTGTTATTTTACTAATCAAAAGAATACAGCATGTAGAGGAAGAAATGAAGCATGGTATCAGAAGTTTGTACCCTGGAAGTTTTTCATGAGATCCTTCATCTGATCTTTATGTTGTTCCAGTTGTTTGCGTAAATCATTTAATCCTTCAAGTCTTGCAAATGGCAGAGAGTCACAGAAACTTACTGATAAGAAGTGGTTAATTTCCTGTAAAACAACATTTTTGTAATAAGTATACACTACATATACTATGTTTTAAGTGGAGAAATGGTTCTCAAAGGTATTTCACAGCAATGTGAACACTAACAGATATGAAATGTACACAAGAATTGAAAGACAAACAAATTGATTAGCTCCTAAAACTAGGGATAGATTAAAAAAAATCAACATGTCTAATTTAAGGGGAAATAATCTTTCTATTCCCTATCATAAAGTCAGTACATTTGCCTCAGTTGAAAGGGACCCATTACCATGACTGTGTCATGTAGCCCAAATGAAATAGTTTATTACCTCCAAAAGTGAAAATGCTCCTTTACTGTATTTGATTTTCTGCTGAGTAGCACGCACATCTTTAAAAGCAGGATGCTCAGGAAAAGGATCTAAATGTTTGATTGTTTGGTACAAGTTTTCATTATCCTTGTTATCTATCACTAGGTACTTCAACAAGTCTAGGACCTGAATATTAAATAAAATTAATTAAAAAAAAAAAACAGCTTAATAAGAAAAAAGGCTCCTCAAGCCAAGCACAATATTCTATGAAATAACATTTATGCATTCTATACAGACTAAATTCTTCCAAACGGATAATTGAATGTAACCAAAAATTCATAAACTATGTGTTTTACATTATTGCATGTTTTAAAGTGTTTAAAAACATTCACGGACAATATAATATTTGTTTGCAGTGTTACTGTAAGCCATGTCAGTCCCAGGATGCTAGAGAAACAAGGTGGATGAGGTAATATCTTTTATTAGACCAAGTTCTGCTGGTGACAGAGACAAGTTTTTGAGCTTACACAGAGCTCTTCTTCAGGTCCAAGTATGTTTCCCAGATCTGAAGAAGAGCTCTGTGGAAGCTCGAAAACTTGTGTCTCTCACCAATGGAAGTTAGTCCATTAAAAGATATTACCTCACACACCTTGTCTTTCTAATGTAATATTCGTAATTTATTGAGGCTTAAAACAGAGATAGGATAATAGTGAAGTAACTGATACAAATATTCTATAATTTAACAATGTATTTGATTTTCTTACTGTTGAAAGCTATAATATTTTGCATTATTTGGTTGACTTACTTTGCTGTTAATCTGAATGCCTAATAGTGTTACTAGAATAAATTAAATATTAATAAGGCTAGTATATGTCATGCTATCACAGATTCTACAGTTTTTGCTGTTTTTATTTAAGTTTGGCTGCTCGGCTGCTTAAAAGTCCACTGCAGAACTCCTTTAAATATTTTTTAAAATTAAGTTGCTAAGCTCTCTAAGTGCAAAGAAATTCTTCCAAAAGTGACCCAAGTGTAACAAATTTGGTGCCATTAGCCTAAAAATTACCAATATACAGTGCTTCTGCAGAGGTTCCTGTATTTTATATAAAGATATAAGATGACAGGAGAGCTGTAAAGCCATGTCATTTAGGAATTTATAATATGCTTTATTATAGTAAGACATAGAATTATTTATATGAGTTATGTTAACATTCTATGTGTATTGGGATTTTCGTATTTGAATGAATTTATTGTGGTTTTGGTACATTTTAATTAAATAATCACATATTATATTTGGAAAAAAAATTGTGCTGTTGTCTTAGGCTTTTTTTTTTTCAGCTAAATCATGGGCTGTATTTTTTGCCTTGACAAATCTGTAATTTTCCCAATTTATTGCCATGACAATCCTTAAATATAAACAAAACTGTGCAGACAACAACAATACAGCTCTCTCCGTTGACCAAGAACTTGTATGCTAAATTTCAGCAAAAAGGACAATTTTACAGGAAGGCACAAACCTAAAATACAGGGTTTGGAGAGCAGAAGTGCTGCAATAACCTTAACTATGGAGATGCAAATGCACCTTTACTGATAGTTTGCTTTAAAGCCACTAAGCAACCAAAACACAGAACTGAATATTTGCCAGTCTGAAATATCTAGACATGGGGTAGTCAGTAGGTGGACCGCAGGCCAAATCTGGACCACCAGACACTTTTGAACGGACCCTGAAATCTTTTTATTTACTTATCATTATTTTCTCTGGAGTCTGGACCTTGACCAAGAAATGTGGAACTTGGCAAAAAATAACTGACTACCCCTGACCTACGCTAACAACATATCTACATAGAAAAATGCAGTCTATACACATCTATATCTGAAGTAAAGTTCTGTCCATATATTTCCCTTCAATAGTGGTTTGTGCTACAGGGCTAAACAAAAGATGTCTAAGAAGCAGAAATGTAGTAAAAGCTGTACTTTTCTTCGTGAAAAAGGCCATTAAAAAATCTTATGAAATAACTGACAACTGGTAACAAATGAAAAAATCTGTGTTGTAACCCTAGAGGATATAGAAAAAGGTGACTAAACATTATGTTTAAAACACAGATAGAAGTATTAGTTATAAAAATGTTGACTTGAACTAACTACAAAAGCCAGGAGGCATATAATAAAGAAAAGCAATGAGTGCATCTTCTGAAAAGCTACCTGCTTCTGAATTTCAGGCTGGTCCCTGACGAGAGGTATTAGCGTTCCAACCACAACATGAAGGTGATTCTCGAGGGCATCCTTACAATATGTGACTGCTGCATGGCAAACATGATTTAGAAGGTCACAGCAGAGAGAAAAGCTGCGCATGGACATGTCTCTGCCAAGACAGGGTCTGCCACGGGGGGGGAAAAAAGTGTGAGCAATTAAATTAAAAAAACAAATATTTCCATTGTCAAAGTACTAACCCTTTGCATGACAGGGAGAAATGGGGGAGGGAGCATATCTACATCATATTTAAAAGGCAGTGATTTCAGTCTTAAAATGGTTGACCCAATCATCACAGGGATTTAGATTTCTGGATTGAATAGTACCAAATCCCCAAGTCCTTCCATCATTGTTACATATGCTAAATTTAGCCACTGTCAATATGGTTTAATTCAACAGAGTCAAACAAGAGTGAAAAAGAAACAGATCTCCTCCTCTACGGAGGAAAAAAAAAGTATATAGGCTGCCACACATTAAAGGTAATGGATTTTGTTGTAAGGAGCACTTGAGTGGGGAATTCTCTGATCACATCCTCCCTCTTGTGTAGTGGATGTGCTGTTATAACAGCTCCTGTATTCCTGTGGAATCTGCCACAATATATTGAATTTGTCACATCACAGAACCATACTCTAGAATCTAGACAGTCTATGGGAGTTAAGGCACCCAACTCTCACTGAAATTCTTAGGGCCCTTTGAAAATTCCAGACTAAGCTATCACTAAATACAAATATATATGCTTCTAGCCTTTATAGATTTGAAGATAATCATGCCAAATGTAAACTGAGTTTAAGCTGACATGGTGATCGTTTTCTGAATGTGCAGACAACCCAAAACAATGTTAATTGACTCATTCATCACTACAGATTGTTCCCTCTAAAATCTAAAGATAGCAATTTAAATTATTGCACTCTTGACCATTTTAGCTGAAACATCCAAATGATGTGTTTAGTCCCATAATACCAAATTGCTTTCCTCACCTCCTCAGTTGCCAAAAGCATCAGCTGTTCCCTACTCACCTGCTAAAACCTCCTGCTTAACCCTTAGCCTCTACAATGAAGTTATATGTTGTCAACACAAAAATCTGCAGATATTAAAAATTGAAAATGTGGGAAAAGTGTAAAATAAATATTATGGGCTACTGTACTGATAATTTATTCACTTTCAGAATTAACTGGTTCATATTCTCTATTTTTAAATTTAATGGAAGCTGTGCAGCAGACTGCAGAGACCTTGTCACAGAATTTAGGTCTAAGCTTGCAAACTTGTGCGAGTAAGCAGTGTAGGAGTTCATGAGGGAGAAGAAATCATGTTATTTATCAAGGAAGAGGGCAGACAGAGAATAAACAAAACAGAAGTTATAATAGTCACAGAGCTTTCTCCAAAGGCTGTTGGGGTGCAGGAGTAGAGGTAAAGCCAGGGCATTAAAGAAGCTAACGTGGTGGCAGAAGAGAGTTAGTGGGTGAAGAAAAGGAGGCAGAGTAAAAGTTGAGAAGTCGACAGAAGGGAAGTTAATAGACTGACATCATGGGGAACGGGAGAGTACTGTTTAAACAGGGCAAGTGGTGGGCAGAGAAAGAATTCAGAGACAAATGAATAAGAAAGCAGGATTTGTTGAAGACTAGACTATAAAAAATTTCAATGATCTGAATAATATTCTGGGTTAGTGAAATACCCTTATACTTTGTTATATTAGCAGACAGCATTGCAATCTCAAACATTCCTTGGAGTAGCAACATTGGAAGCTTTACAGAAAAAGGCAGAAGAGGAGATTTACCAAATGTTATGTTCACAATGAAGGTGATTTCATAATACTGGCTGTTTTCTGATTAACTTTGCTTTGGTATCAAGTAGCAAATTTTAGTTTTTGTTGCGAAGTTGTGTGTCATTTCGAGCCATATACTCAACAGATTTACTAACATTTAAATGATCAAAATGTCCAGGGAAGTCAGCCTACAAGAGACTGAAATTCAACAAAAAGACCCATCTTCCATAGTCCAATAAATAGGGCTGTGCTCAGGGAAGAAGACCTATAACTAGGGTGACCAGATGTCCTGTTTTTAAAGGGACAGTCCCATATTTAGGCCCTCCTGCAGGTGTCCAACTTTTTCTTAAAAACAGGTACACTGTCCCGTATTTTCTCTCTCCCCCACATCAGAAGTGGCGGGTCCTGCTGCTGGCTGGATCCCTGATTGCCAGCCGCCTGAGCAATGAGTGGGGGGTCCAGTGGCTAACGACAGGGGTAGGTGTGCAAGGATGGTGGCGGGGCAAAGCTGCAGTGTGTGGGGGCGGCTGCTCCCCCTGCTGGTCCCTCAGCGCAGCCCCTGCTGTGCGCCAGCTCTCGGCCAGTAGGGCCCCATTCCCCACCCTGTTTCTGGCTGACACTGGCTGCATGCTGCGAGCTGCGGTGGCGGGCAGGCGCCAGGCAGCGGCTGGCTACATGTTGCCTCTGTTGCCCACCCACTGGCCCTTTATGTGCTTCCCCTCTTGCTGTCCTCTCCCTGCTTTGTCCCTTCACCCCAGCAACCCTGCTGCTCCTCCGTATCTCCCTAGCCAGGGCCCATCCTGCTCCCAGTGCTGTGAGGAGAACTAGCCCCTGGATGGAGTGCTCAGTTCACCAGCAGCCTGGCCGGCAGGCTCCTTCGTTCCCCCACTGCCTCTGGCTGGGCCGGCGCCCAGGGAAAGTCCAAGACCCTCCAGCCCAGGACGCTGGCCAGGAGGAGACAAGCCCTGCATGTGCCAAAGCCCCGTGCAGCATTGTCATGGGAAAGCCTCTCTGCCCCTCACCTAAGCTCTGGAGTGGAGCGGGGGAAGTGATTTCCAGCCTGGTCATGCCATGACCCTGCAGGCTCCACAGCAGCCCCCCGGGCAGGGGCTTAGCACCCTCTTCACCTGCCTCCCCTGGTCCTGCCCCCAGGGAGTGTGGGGCTGCTCCGTCCCCTAGGCACATTTTCCTGCTGAGCCACCTCTCTGGCTGGTTTCGTTAAAGCCCCTGCAGTCAGGTTCCCTGGGCCCTGGTGTACAATGCATCCTAAAGGGCTTAACCCCTTCCAGCCTGCGCTGTAGCCAGGGGATAGGAGGCAGCTGGGTTATTTCAGTGGCCAGCAGCAGCCTGGAGGTGTTAGCTGCCTTTCAACACTGTTACGTTCTTATGTTATGTTCTTATGTTCAAGTAATTTTATCAGGTGTCCAATATTCAGCATAGGGAAATATGGTCACCCTACCTATAATCAATCCCTAGTGTGACACTAACATCAGTTTTACACTAGCTTCTACATAGATGGTATAACAGCTACTAGTGGTACTAGCACTGGAATAGGTTACAGCACTGCAATGGGTTACCTAGGGAGGTGGTGGAATCTCCTTCCTTAGAGGTTTTTAAGGTCAGGTTTGACAAAGCCCTGGCTGGGATGATTTAGTTGGGAATTGGTCCTGCTTTGAGCAGGGGGTTGGACTAGATGACCTCCTGAGGTCCCTTCCAACCCTAATAATCTATGATTCTAAAATATGTGGATAACAGTGAGAAGGCAAAAAAGGAAGGACTAGAAGACAATCATGTATTTACCTGCTGTTGATGTAGTGAATCAGGGTATATATTATATCTCGAAGAACAAAAGCCCATGCTCCTCCTAAACCATCCTTTATCTCTTTAAGTAACAAGTTAACAAATAAGTAATAAATTATAAGAATCCTGTGTTTTTTGTAAATATTGTTTGTATCAGATGCCTGTTTGCAAATGGCTAGTAGGATTTTCTGGAATGAATCCTGAAAATGAATGAAAACACCAAGTGAAAAGCCGCCTCTCATATAACAGCAAAATTAAGTTATTTTAACTTTAGGAAAAAATGTAAATATACGACAAGTTTTGTATTTCTGAGTCATATATAAATGCACGTTTATTTCAAAATGCTAGAAAATGCACTGTAGAGACCAGTCGTACAAGGAATGGGGGTGCAGACTGGATATTCCTACAGGTTCCTTCTAATTTTAGTTTCCATGACTTTGTGCAAAAAACTGCTTTTTGTTTTCCTGAAAACAAAGCACTGAAGGCAGTTTTCATCACTGATTTTAAAAAAAACCCCAGTGTAAAAATGCAAGATTGTTTTAACAGAACACATACATATAGTAAAAAGTATATAGGCACAAAAAAAAATAATATATGCAGAGCTTTTGTGAATTTGTGCATGGCTATGCTACATTCTGGAAACATATATTCCCCCATTTAGTTGTAAAACAACTAAATATTAGTATGTTTTTCTCCAATCTATAAACAACATTAAGGAGAACAGTCATACTTCGTGTGAAGCAAACATGTCTAAGCATAAGGATGTAGAAGTCCACACTGTCAGCAGGGGGAGTAATTATTTATACTTAAATATACTGTATCATGATCTGATGTAATTCTTTAGCTAGTATGTGACAGAAATAATGTGAATCTAACCTACAAAGTTTTATTTAGTGTACATAAATCCCTCCCCAACTTGATTTATTTTTAAAACTGTGGCCCTGTCTTTCTTTCACTTTTTTTTTAAACTAATCTTTCATGCGTGTAACATTCATAAAGTTACTGTTGTCTTTAATTTTGGGATATGTGTCTTTTTTCTGCTGCTAATAGAAACATAAGGAGATTCCCTAAAATTATATTGGAAAGTTTTTTCTTTGTTGGCATGCACTGACAATTTACAAATAAAAAATAAATATAATTAAAAGGAAATCTTCTAACAATGAACAAAAAGGCAAAATCACATACTTACAGGATTTTTAGAAAGTACAGCTACAATACTTTTTAACTTGGTTTTATGACAACTGCTAATATAATCCAAGGTTGCCTTGATCACATAAGATGGAAAATGAGGAGGATTAGGAGCAGGGTCCAGTTCCCTGAATGAATTAAAAAATACAGTCAGACAAGACTTTCAAAAACTTATTCAGAGATCAAGGTTATGGACGCTTTAAATGGATGCATATATAACATGTTGCATTGCTGATTTGGTTTCACCCTGATAAGGCAAGAAAAAACTGCTATATAGTAACTAGTGTGAATAAATATAGCAAAGTACACATTCTTCTTACATAACCGTAATATTTTCAGCAGTAAGTGGAGAATTATATTTCCCAGCAAACTAACAACTGCAAATAAAACGAGATGTAATCCCCAAATATAACAAAGACTTCCTTTCTATAGGGAAATACTTGCACTTGTTTTGTTTAATCCAATTGTAGGATGCCTTTTGCATGTTAGCGAAGCACCAAACACCAAAATACAAAAAACATTAAATTAAATACAAGCCAATCAGCCAAATCCACTCCCAGACCTGGTAAAAATGTAATTCATAAGAATAAATCACAGTCATCGTGTATGTTACCCCAATCATAAAGGGGTCAAGCACAAATTGAGAAGAATAAAGAAAACAGAAGGGTAGCAGATTCAAAAGCAAAGGGCTGGGTGGCCCAGAAACAGTCAACATGGAAAAGCAGGTCAAATGAAATAAATAAATCTTTCAGCATGCCCTGAAGTCAGCCAGTGAGGAATTTTAGCAGAGCACCTGTAAACAATAGAGTTTTATAGCTGAAAATCCTCTAAAATGACAGCCCTGCTCCCAGTCCAGTCCTGAATGAAAAAGAACTAAGAGAACTAGCCAATGCTTGTCAGGGAGAAATATGGCAAACAGCAATCTCATTCAAATATCCAGTGCCTAAACTACACAGAATGTTAGAAACTGAGGGGGGAGGAGGGGAAATAAACCTCAATACTATGCAGAAATGGTAATTAATAAAATATAATTTATTACAAACTGCTCTTTGCCTTTGCTGAATTTCAGAAGATACAGTAACTTTATACACATACATGATTCTTGGAGAATAATAGCTTACATGCTTGAGTTTATTAAATAAAATGTTCAGTCTCACTACAGAAACTCCCACAAAAACTCTGCTTTTTCTCAGTAAGTGACAGGTATGAAAAGCATCATGAAGAATGATGGCCATAAAATTGTACTCAGCACCTCCAGGTCACTTTGTATAGACTCTGGAATTAAGCTTTATAACTTCTATTTTGCCGTAATATTCTATACCATGTTAGAAAAATATATCTAAATGTTATTGTGATATTTGATTTGCATAGTGTGTTTGGTAGGAGTCTTTAATTGCTACTGTAGATTGTAATCTTGAGAACAGTTTGAACACCAATAAGTGTCTTCTCAAAGAACGGAACCTCTCCCCCTTATTAAAGGATGGGAAGAAACTGTTTTCCTAGGATCGCAAAAGGTGACCACTTGTATTTAAAAATTCTCTAGGAATAATTTAAGTTTAAAAAGATTATTTTAAAATCTGATTTTAATATAGAAAATAGGAGTGTTTGGACTCATTTGAGAAAGAACATTTCATATCTTATTAAACACTGATGAATTAAAGGAATCTCAGAAAATAAAATGAATAAAAAAGTTAAAATCAAGTTGAGAGATGTTCTGAGAATTTCCCGCTCCAAAGACAAAAACAATATAACCACAAAGTTGAAGATTTACAACCCTGTTGAAGATGCATATACAAGATTATATATTCATGAGCTGAAGATGGGACTAAGACCATCCCATGCAAGAGCTGAGTCAAAAGTTATTTGGATCCAGCCAAACCCTTAACAGAGGTGTGTCTTCCATCCTCACTGAGACTATGGAACGAGAGGGGTAATACATCTCTCTGAACTGAGATACCCACTCTTCTGTTTTGCTCTCTTGAAATCCTAGAAGAAATTTTGAGAGCATATGCTGGGATGCACACACCCCACACATATGCAAAATGTTGTACATAAGTAAAAAGGTATGAAATACATCTTCTAAAAATCTATATCTACATACCCTGTAAATTTACTTAGATCAGCTCCTTCTCCTATCTTGGTGTTGACTGGCTCATGCAGGGTCATCAACAGCTCCACCACAATCTCTGGCAAATTACTGTGAGATAAATTGTCAATCTGCTAGAAAACAACATTAGATACATTTAATGTTTTCATATGAACAGCTTTAATAAGGATATATTTTAACTCTGAAGGGCTCAATTTCAATTTGTGTTTTTCTGAGGTAACTTTTATTTCTTCTGTCTGGGCTACCTACTTATCCTTTGAGTTGTCCATCTTAAAATTAAAGGGACACAATCAACTTAGAAATCACAATTCTTTCTAGAAATGTTTTACCAACTGTAATTACAACACCTAAGATTCACCATAGATTAAATGTTTCTCTATATTTTCAGTTTCTTTACATTCTGCATTTGACATAACATTATGTATAGTCATAGGTTCCCATGAATCGTCAATGCTCCTGTTGGGGGGGGATGGGAGAAGGCTTCACAGAGAATCAGAGAGAAAAAATGTTTTAAAAATAGGCAAATGTGATTGCAAAAGCATAACAACTTTTAATTCATATTTTGATTTCATATTAGATTTCCAGTTGACATTGTGGCTTTAAAACAGCACAGTTGACCTTACTTGAAAGATTCAGAATAAAAATATCAAACTTTGACTTACCTTATTACAACATATCCTTATTTGAAGACCTGAATTATCTGACCTATTACTTACTATTTTCTCCTCAAGTCCATTACAAGTCATCCACCATGGTTTATGCATTTATAAAGGAAACAAAGTACATTAAAATAGGTACCTGTTTTCCTAAGCAGCTTTCATCCTTAAGCATGTCGTAGACTTTATAAGCTGTATCTCTCTGTTGTGCTATTTCACTATCTCCATGGCTTTCATAGGCAAAATAGGGAAGGATATTTACAAGAATCTTTGGAAAGCAGTCTGCTAGAAGCTGCCGCCAGTCTTTTTCAATCATGTTAGCAATAGATTTCACATCTTCAAACTGACTTCTAATCACCAGGTGTGGAACCAAAACTTTATAACAAGACCTAAAGGTAAGCAAAAATATTTCCAAATTGTCCTTGAATTACAAGGGGATTTTTGAAATACCCTACCTTTTAAATATAATATAGTTGATCTGTTGTATGACTGTCTAGTTATATCTATAAAATAAATCTCCAGCATTATAGCAGGTAATAGACATGATACATGGAATTAATTTTAAAGACTTAACTACACGCCTTCTAAAGCAAAATCTTACAGTACAAGAAGCAAAATTACATTATTTTGATACTTGAGATATCTAGTTTAAACTGATTTCACATACATTTTATTTATAAACCTACCTGTAGAACTCCTCAAGGCTAGAGTAGTTCAAAACAATGTAAGGAAAAGCAGATAGGCTATATCCACTATCTTTCATTCTCAGCCACTCCAGCACCAGATAGTCTAATTGGGAAGTCATGAAGCCGTCTATACTTTTATAGCCAAAAATGTTCGATACTCTCTCCAAAACCTGTGCAATAAGTAAGACTGTGAGATAACATGCAGCATATATGTTGTGCTGCAGCACACCGAGCAGTTACGTCTCCAAGCCTCCCCTTCTAACATCTTTTTGCTCTTTTAATAGTATTTATATCATTCAACTTCTAATTAGTACATAGTATGCAGTTTTCAGTAGACAGATCTTATCATTTTACATGTTTTGCGTATGGAAAAACTGACTTTACTTTGTTTGGTTGTGAGCATCTTTAATTGGTCTAAAATTTAGGGTGGGAGGAGGCAGACAGCCCCTGCAAAGAGGGGTGGGGAATGCAGAGGGAATGAGGTGAGGCAGTGAGACTCAGCTGACGGGGTCAGGGGAGGCAAGCCAGATCCTTTCCAGGCCTGTTCCAGCCCCTCTGGATCCCATTCCCTGATGCCTGGCCTGAGCCCCAGAAGGTCCCTGTCCCTGCTCCCCAAAACAATCTTAGGCTTTGTGGAAGCAGCTCCAGCACCTCTGGATTCTGCTCTCACCTCCTCCCTGCCCCCCTGGACATGTGTGAATTTATGCAGGGACAGAGCCCCCATAATATTTCCACTGGGGGGGCCCTAGCCTCCCTTACCTGCCTGGTTCCACTATCCCTGGCAAAAATATTTACAGTGCATGATCCTGGTTATAGTTTAGAGATGTCCATGAAAATACAGGAGTTATCTCAAAAATGTTAACCTTAGAATTATTGCATATTCTTTATTGTAACACTAGAAACTGTTAAAAACATCACTGAGGTATTTTAATAAGTAAAAAAGATACATCAGCCAGTCTGTTTGCGTACAATGAAAGAGCTGTAAAAATTTTCAGCATTAACTAAATACCCTTTATAGCACTTGTAGACACTTAGTTTATTTATCATTGTGTTATCTAGTGTTATGGTCAGTTCATTTGTTATTTCCTATATCATTAAGCTTTGCTAAACAGATTTCAGTTGTAGGTATAGATGTAATACAGGATTCTAGAAGTATAAGACTGACAAGTATTTAGGACTAATGAATGCATATTAGGTATATAAGCAAGGCATGGTTGTAATGCAAGGCCTACAGGCTGGGGCCTGTAAGATTTTAGCTTAGCCACACGAGGCTGCAGGCATAAGGAGACTTGCCATGAGTGGGTGATCTAAGATTGACTCTATGCCAATAAGACCACAAGTTTACTGTAAAAGATGTGCCAATAAGTGATGTTAAGGAAAAACAGACTGCAGTAGACCGCAAGACACCTGGCTGTAACATCACACCAAGTTCTGTTCTGACCGCAGGTTAGCCAGGAAACAGGCTGATGTAAACATTAATAGGATGCTAATAAGGAAAAGGGGAACTAAGAGAACAACCTATGGAAAGTGAGGCACCCCAAAATTTGTGGGATATGGAAGTACAGATAAGGAAAAAAAGGTTGGAAACATCATGCATATGAATAAGGTGTTACGTGTGGTCAGAACAAAGATATAAATGAGGTTCCTTGGTTAGGTAAAAGTGGAAAGACACCGATGAAAGACCCCCTCTATCAATGACCACCATTTGAGAAATCCATCAGAGACTACAATATCTTGGGCTATTGCTTCAGATCTCTCAGGTTGTGTAGACATTATATGAGTGTAAGATATGACTATAAGTTATAATACAACCAAGACTGTTACATGTCACTGTGTTTGTGGTCACTGTATTCGTTTTTCGTGTGCTCCTAAGAGTCTCCCAATCTAAAAGAACCATAAAGGATAATTTTCACCATATTAATCTGAAAAACTGTGGCCGTACAGGAGCCGAACTCAGAGTGAGGTGTAACAGAACTATCAATCAATTCAATTTAAAATAAAAGGTACACACTACAACTCTGCTTTACTTGTATAATTTATAACCTAACTGTAAGAAGCATTTCTCTTGTATACCTGCCTTTTTTATAACGTGAGGCTCCAATCCATTTTCTTTCACAGACTGGCAAATAGCAAACAAAGCCTGCTTTTCACACACAGGACTGCAACATAAAACCATGGTTATCAGCATCAGCAGAACTGCTCTTCTATTACACTGCTCATCCAACAGGTCTTCAGGGCTCATGCCACCACGTGCCTTCGTCAATTAAGAATGAAATAATTGTTAAGAATGTTAAATGGGAGCCTCTGAACTCTTACATGAGCTAAAACTTTTTAAACTAAAAACACCCTTTATAACAATGGAGGCAGTATGTTGAGCTTCTGAGATACATAAGAGGAAGGGAATGGATGGCTTAGCAATTCAACTGCCATCTCTCCCCTCCTATGGAACAGTGCTGCTGAGCTATCAAATCAGTCTTATGCAATCACCTTACTTAAAAGGCCGGTGATTGTAATTTGAGCTTGGGAATAACATGCTAAAACAAAGAAAAAAAGGAAGGATCCTTAAAAATTGGAAGGAAAGTCAAGAAGCCACCGTGTGGTGGGAAAGAAGAAGAAAAAATGAAGGATGCGAGGGAGAAAACTGCATGGATATCCCTCAACGGAATTCCAATTATCCTACAGCATGAATGCAGCTTATCCCTTTCTCTAATTCTCCCCATCTTGTAATTTTTAGAAGCAAATTTTGGGTTTGTGAAAGTTACTGCACTGAACACTAGAACTATTTCTCTTATGAAAATTTAAGCCCTTTGTTTTTACACTACATAAATACAGCATTCCTGGGCACAATCTCTGGAAAGAAAGAGAGAAAAATGTTCTCTCTTTTATCATCTATGTACCTCTCAAAGCAGCTGCATAAAATTGAGGTTACTTAGCTGTAACTGGAGGTTCTTTAGGATGTGTGGTCCCTATTTGTATTCCACAGATGGCCACACATGTGCACCATGCACCCAGTAGCATAGCTAGGGGGGAAGGAGAGCAGTGGCTGCTCCCCCACTGAGCACAAGTGGTGCCTTGTCAATTTCCTGGCGCCTCTGTACTCACCCGGGGGAGTGATAAAAAAAGGCGTCACCCACTGCGATGCTTTTATTTTACTCACCTGGTGGCGCGCCGGGTCTTTGGCAGCACTTTGGCAGCAGAACCTTCACTCGCTCCATGGGTCTTCAGCGGCATTTCGGTGGCAGGTCCTTCAGTGCCGCCAAAGACACCCAGAGTGAGTGAGGGTCCCGGCACCGAAGACCCAGAGCGCTGCCGGGTGAGTAAAAGCACTGCAGCGGGTGGCGCCTTTTTTTTTTAATCACTCCCCCTGTTCCTTGCACCTGGCTACGCCACTGCATGCACCTGAGTTTGGAGATCTCTAGCAAGTAGTGTCCGTTGGTCTACACATGTGCAGTTGTTTTCTTCATGCTAAGAACTGAGGGCATAAGGGGTAGTGTGGATTGATGTCTCTCTAGTTCCTCTTCTTACAGCAAATCAGATAAGATCTGAAGCACAGGGGAAGGAGGGCAGCTAGTGGAATACAGATAGGGACTACATACCTTGGAAGAATCTCCAGTTACAAGTAACCAACCTGCATTTCTTTTTCAAGTGCTGGTCCCTATATGTATTCCACATGTGGGTGATTAACAAGGAGTATTTAAATGGGGGAATGGGGGAGAGGGAGGAGTGTCAAAGACGTAGTTGGTATAGATGCTTCTAATACTGCAGTCCCAACAGCTGCCTATGCAGAGAAGGCTTGAACTAATGTGTAATGCTTTGTGAATGTATGGATGGAGTTCCAGGTAGCTGGGTTGTAAATGACCAAGAAGTGGGGGGCTGTTTTACAGCAAGAGTAGGGACTCATCCAGCTTCTTGCTGAATAAGCTAGACTCTTCAAAAGGCAACTCCTCTATGATATTTTGAACCTCCATTAGAAACCTCAAGGAGTGCAGCCAAGACTCACGCCTCATGGCTATGCCTGTGGCTATCCCTCTAGACGCAGTATCAACTGCATCCACTGCAGCCTGAAGGGACATTCTGGCCACTAGTTAGTTTTCCTCAATGAAGGCCTGGAATTGGGCTCTGTTTTCTTGAGAGAGTTTGTTCTTAAAGTCCAAAACCCACACATAATGATTGAAATAATATTTTGCTAACAAAGCTTGATAGTTAGCAATATGGAACTGAAAACTTTTAGAGTGTTCTTCCCCAGATCAAGTCATTTTGAATCCTTACCTGTCAGTGTAGCCTTGAGATGTTGTAATCTAGGCCACTCAGTGGCTTCTTGCACCACCAGGGAGTTGGGTGCTGGATGTATAAAAAGGAACAGGAACTCAGCTCCTTTAGCTGATACAAAATAGCATCTCTCAGTCCTTTCACGGTGGGGGTGCAAGAGACCAGAGTGTGTCAGATCACCTCTGCTAGTTCCATGATGGCCTCTGTACTGGGAAGGTCATCCTACTGTGACCAGGAGGTTGTAAAATGTCATGGAGACAATGCTGGGTATCCTGGACTACGTCTATTGGAATATGGAGATCATACGCCACTTTCTGCAGAAGCTCCTGATATTGCCTGTGGTCACCAGGTGGAGATGGAAAAGATGGGGCAATTGCATCTTCTGGTAAGGAAGATGAAATACCTATCAGTACCTGTGGATCCGGCTCAATCTCCTCTATCTCATGCTCCAATGGAGACTGTAGGTGTTGCATGGGAGTCGTATGGTGGGTCGCACAGGTGGAGCCAGGATGTCTACTGTAGGGATCCCATGAGCCATAATTGGGCCAGTAGGAAGGGTCGACCAGTTGTTATCAGTCCCTTGGGTAGTCGTATTGTGGTGGAGGATGGACACTGGATCTTCTTAAGTATCTGTCCAGACTCACCTCCCTACGTGGGGGTGAAGGATCTCCTGAAACCTCAAACTCCTCTGAAGAGAAGGCCAGTTCCCATTCCACCAGCATAGCTGTCAGTACTGATGGATGAAGGCTCCATCTTAAGGGGTGACAAGGGGAATGTCCTTGTCTCCTTGGAGTAGTTTCCTCCTCTGGAGTGACAATGTCTTTCAGAACGGTCAGACCCAAAAGAAGAGGAGACTGAGGATAAGGAAGGAAGAAGATATCCACAGGTGAGGTATAAATTTCAGTCTGTCCTGGAGTCTGGGGCATTACAGTAGTCAGGATCAATGGATCTGGCACCTCTATAGTCATCACGGATGGCAGGTTTTACAGGGATGAGATGGTACTGTACCACTGAAGAGTCTATATGTGAACTCTTAGATGGTGTTGGTGGGTGCTGATCCTCAGGCTTAGGAGCCGGAACAGGCACTGGTACCAGAGGATCCTTTTTCCTTCATGCCTTGCCCTCATGGCCAGACGGTTAAGTAAGCCTAATTCCTTAGGACCAACCCGATTTGGACACAGTTGGGGAGGAATCCCTTCTCCTAGAAGGAGATCTGTCCTTATGTTTATGAGTGCTCCTTACTCTCATGAGAAGCCCTGGATGACAACTCCTTGGGTTTAGCAGCTCTGGCTTCCACTCCTGAGTTAATGCTCAGAGGAGCACTAGTAATTGGTTGAGGCTGATATAAAAAGGGGTTTCCCTGGCCTGGATTAGACAGGGGTCTCCTAGCTGTCTCCATCAGATGTTTTCTCAGATGGAGCCGGTGAGCTTTGCAGGTGGGAGAAATGAGCAGCAAATGCTGCACTTGGCTGAGGTATGTGCCTTTTCCAGACAGTAGGGACAGCATTGGTGAAGGAGTAGGGGCAGGAGACACAGTTCTTTAACTCAAGGACTCTGGGCACAGTCTTTGTGCATGGGGAGAGACACCCCGAGGCAAGGAGAAAACTAAGCTGTACTAACTATGCTAAGGCTAAAATATTACAATAAAATACTAAACCTATTCACAATATATTTACAGGCTCATTAAGAGAAAGAAGCAAAAAGAAATCTGTGGACAGAGGATTCCAACTCAGGCCATGTGGTGATAAGAAAGGACTGGAGAGGTATTAGTTCACACCGCCCTTTAAGTCTTCAGTTCAGAACACGGTAGCAACTGCTCATGTGGAGACCAATGGACACTACTTGCTAGAAATCTCCAAACTAAGGTGCATGGTATGCAGGCTTACCCACATGTGGAATACACACAAGGACCAGCATTTGAAGAACAATCATGTATTCTCACTCCTGCATCCACTGTCAAAGCTTTTTATTATTTTTATATATGCCTACGAGAGTGCCTAAAGCTGCGATGCAGGCCTCCCTAGACGACATATACCATAAACTAAAACCCTGACTTCAAGAAACTACCTCAGGAGATGACACAGTATTTCAACCTCACTGTTTATTCAAAACAGTGACCTCTGAAACAGCCCACATGGGTGCCAATGTATGCCAATTGTGGTGGTGCATTTTGAAGGGAGCACCTGTCTAGTAGTAACTATACTAAGACCACTAACTCATTTCTCGGAAACTATTCACTGGTAGTGTCTTTAGAAAAGCTTGTAGAGGCCGACAGTGGTTGACAGTGCTGCCTTATGGAAAAGCTGCTTTTATCCCAGATGATGTTTCACATAATAGTGGCTGTGCACCAAGGAAACAGAGACAGAAAATTGTCTACATGCTTATATAATGTTTCTTATTAATAATAAAATATTAAATCAGTCAGTGATAGATAAAAGGAAGATCTAAAGTGCACCAAATTTAGAAATCAAATGCTATGGACAGCTATAGGCACATAAATATTTAGATTGTAAGCTCTTCGAGGTGAGACTGTCTACTATGAAGTGTCTGTACAGTGCCTAGTACAATGAAACTCCATTTTTGGTTGATCCTTAGACTACTGTAATCAGGATTATTATGATTAATAAATTATTCAGAGGCAGGGCCAGCTCCAGCTTTTTTGCCGCCCCAAGCAGCGAAGCTGAAAAAAAAAAAAAAGAGAAAGCCGGTCCGCGGCACTTTGGCAGTAGCTCAATCGTGCCGCTCCATTCTTCAGCGGCAGTTCGGCGGCAGGTCCTCCCTCTCTTCCTCTTCGGCGGCAACTCAAAGAGGAAGAGAGGGACTGAGGGACCCGCTGCCAAATTGCCGCAGAAAACCCGGACGTGCCACCCCTTTCCATTGGCTTTCCCAAGCACCTGCTTCCTTTGCTGGTGCCTGGAGCCAGCCCTGTTCAGAGGCAGGGCCGGCTGCAGGTTTTCTGCTGCCCTAAGCGGCAAACCACCCTCCCCCCTCCCCAAAAACAAACAAACAAAAAAAACCACCGGCGGCAGCGCGATCGCGCCACTCCACTCTTCAGAGGCACGTCCTTCGCTCTGAGAGGGACTGAGGGACCCGCCGCCGAATTGCCTCCGAAGGCCCAGATGTGACGCCCCTTGGTATTGGCCGCCCCAAGCACCTGCTTCTTTAGCTGGTGCCTGGAGCCGGCCCTGTTCAGAGGGCTAGCAGTCTGGAAAATGGCAGCATTAAAAGGGTTTAAACCATTTGTAGCACGGAGAGGAGAGTGACAAGGGAGGTGCCTAGGAAAATATTTTGCCCTTGTTTCACTAGTCCTGAAAAATGACAGTCTTCTAGCAATGACAAAGTTCTAAGAAAATGAAGCATATGGTCCTGAACATTTACACATGGCTAACAATTAGATCTTATTACCAGTTCTCTCATTCCTTCTTGAACTCTGAGGTATACATTCTCAAAGGCCTTTTGCTGGAACTTCAAAGGAAGAGCTTTTGGTAATCCAGAAGAATCTCTCTGTTTCATATCTTGGAACAAACTTAAAATAAAACACGGACAACAGTTATTTAACCTAACAATTAATCTTCAGAACTGGTGTATATTTTACATGGTAAATATTAGGATTTCTTTGTTTTGAGGGGCAGAAGGTGGTGTCTGGAGTCCCCATTTTTCAAAGGCCTTGTATTGAGTCAACCCTTCCTCCATCCAAAAATATTCAGATGGAAGTATGAGCATTTGCTGGGTGGCAGGGAGAGGAATCATTTGAAAGTGTCCAGTCCCTGTTAACCAGGGAGCAATGGACCCAAAATCTGTTCCTCTGTCACTGTTGTCTTTACCTCATGGAGCGTTGCAAAGATAAATTCATTAATATTTGTGAAGAGTTCTTCAGAAGCTCCCTTATTTAGGCAAAGGACAAAATCATTGCTTGTCTAGCACAAGGCATCACATTATTTACAGTACTTAGTCTATTTTTTCCATGAAGATAAATATATCTACATGAAGGGTCTACACACAATGAGTTTAACACAAATCTTTACTATAACATACAGTACTGCAAATTTACACAAGTTTTGAAGACCTTAGTCAATATAAATGGAAGGTGCCACATTGCCTTAAGACAGCCAGGTGTTTTTATATCTTTAAGAACTTTGGGTAGCTACATAGCATGCAAAAGAGAAAAACTGTCTATTATCCTTAAATACACTGATTTAATTATCTAAACAAACTACAAAAAGATCTAGGTTATCACCTGGTTATTGACTTTGCAGCAAGCATGCAAACTTGATGGTGGCTATCTGCGAGGAAATGTGGGAAAGCATCACTCACAGGCAGATGTTTATCTCTTACATTAAGCACAGCCCAATTTGAATGAGGATCAGCCTGAAGAAAATGAACATCTCTTGTTAAATATGTATGGAATTTATACAGAAATGAACACTGGATGTACTTGTTATACTGATGAATGCAGTAGCTCTTTCTACACTACTTTCAAGCAAACATTGAGTATTACACTTACTACACCAGTAATACTCAGACCGTGGCTCAAGAGCCAAAAGTGGCTCTTTAATATGTTACCTGTGGCTCCTTGCAGCACATGACATTAAAGTTATTAATCTATCTGGATGCTTTTACTATGTTATTAACCAATTAAGTTATTTATTTGCACTGTTATTAATTTACTTGCTGCGAGAATAATATATATTAATTAATATAAATATAAACAAAATATTTCACCGTCATACAGTTTAAATATGAATAGTACTTATAGTAAATAAAACAATTAATTCATACTACTGTGGCTCTTTTGGGAAATGTTGATCGCTAATTTGGCTGCTGAACCACTAAGATCTGAGTATCAATGTACTAAACTAACATCAGATAGGAAAATATGGCTCACCTCAAGTAGGGCTTTCATGCAGTTCAGTAGGGCCACTCTTACTGGAGCCGTACATCTCCCTTCCTTTGCCAAGTGCCTGAAACAGAAGCCATTTAAATACCTATTACAAGCTTAATGTCAGGAAAAAAAAGTCTTAAGACATTACTCTCTGCTCTTTGTAATTCATTCTTAGATGCCTTTAAGTAATCCTTCTGACCTGATTAGCAAGCACCTTTTCCCCCAGTTTTAAAGGACTATTTATTTTCTTGTTTGTGTATCAATATCATAAATACTGCTTGGAAGAGCATTTGTTAATTACTGCTATAAAGCCAGCAAGGAGAACTGTCTCTTTTTTCTCTCAGTGAATTCTATTTAATTACCTTGGCAATGGACTACAGAATTTAAAAAACTCAGGATTCAGAAATCACTGCCCATCATATTGATGTTTGGGTCTAAGTTTACCTTTCAACGTGCCTTTAAACTATCACTTAGTGGCTATGAGGATCTGTGATCTAATTTAATATAGAACTGGTATCTAAAAAGATTCATGTGGGAGAAGTGTACAGACTAGATAAACTCATGGCACTACTGACAGCTGGCCCCACAGCAGCATCACAACCTTGAATAGGTCATCAGCCATCAAGCCAAGAAACAGATTACTGCATAAAATAAATAAAATGTACCAAAATGCTCCCACAACAGTTAAAAATTGTCCTTGGACTTCCCCTGTTTCTTCAACATTTGGGTTGGCTTGGCCCAACCCCACTGCTGCAGGAAGTAGATTATTTAGAATTGCTTTACAAACTTCTTGATCTCGACGATACAAGGAACACACGTCACTGGGAAAGAAAAAAGAGATAGCTTTAGAAGCCAAACAGTAGAAAAACCAGATAGCTGCTGAATAAAATATTTTTATTAATATATAACTGATGTTATTTCTTACGAAAGAGGCTTGAGAAGCAGGAGAAGATCATCTTCTGGCAACAAATTTTCTTCAGTTGGGAGTTCCTTCAAAAGGACTAAATACTAAGGCATAATTAAAAATAGAACACATTAGTAATATTTTTATATACACACACTAAAACAAAATAATAAGGATAAGCATTTTCAATGGCTGTTAAATGCTTTATGTCAAATATTTTTGTCAGTTCTTACATGGTTAGATAATCTGACATTTGTTTCATGCAAATGAATTATTTGATGCACAATAAAATGGGTAATTAAATCTCATATTTTGGCATATAAACATATCAGTTCTAGTAGTTGGAAAGGAGTTCCTACACTCTGTCCCAGAGAATAAGACTGCACAATCTCCAAGCCACCTGCTAATGGTGAATACTGAAGGCAGATACCATATGGACCAGCAATCTACTGTCTGGGTTCTGACAAATCCTATAAGCTATGTAAAAAAATTTAAATCTTCAGAAGTAGACACTATGAGTTCTTCTGAGTGGACTGAGTCCAAGAGAATGGCCAGAGAATGTGTGTATGACTTTAAGAGATAGTGCTTATGTACAGAGAGAGAACTGCTGAAACAAGAAGTTTCTCAATATCACACTCACCACTTGTAGATGCAGTGATTTAGCAGCATCAAATATACTTTTATCAATTAGCATTAACAGCTTCCGCCGTATGTCAGGTGCTCTGAAGCAGACTGTATGGATTTGTGCTGTAGTTACACATAGACACAAGAGCCTCAGAATTTCAAGGAGGAGTAAATCCTGCTTTGTCAAATGTTCTTCAGCTAATGGGCTCATAGCACCTAAAAAAAAGGTTCTTGTCAAGTACAAAAAAATGCTTCTTCTAGGAAAATAAAAGTTATATTAAAAACATGATAGAGCTATGTGCATTTATCAAGTTAAATTATGTTCTCAAAAAAATGTAAGACTGGCAGCCTTGAAGTTTCTTATCTACAGAATAGATACAGTATGGACAGCACAAGCTGAAGCTTTCTCTATCTGGAGTGAGGCCCCTGTTCTAGAGCGACCGCCTCTAGAAACAGAAGGGTATTTTGCACTCTCTATATCCAGACATACCCTAGGCCTCTGTGCGAAAACTGGCAACCAGGGTATCAACAGAACCATTTGTTATGTGTTTTTTTGTGGACACTTGCCCACTCAGAATTTGGTTGAGACCACAAACAAACGTCCACAATTTTTACAAAGCCCACCCAGCAAACCTAAGGTGATGACAACTGACTCTATACTACTGACCGCGTCCAAATTTGTGACCTAGAGAGAATGGCTCCATATACATGCCTATTTTCTCTGATGTCCAGAGCTGCTGCCACTGCTACCAACCCCAGTGTTTACTATTATTTATCGAATGGTCTGGACGAACTAATTCCAGAGGTGCTCATTCAACACAGTGGACTAAGCAGACAAAGAACAGTTTGAAGTATTAGCATAACAAAATGATTTCTCCCCTCCAAAATAAAATAGAAATCATAGTCCTGACTAAGGCATAAGGTGAGCATCTTAAGCAAGAATTCAGATCAGTTTTCAAAACAAAACATGATACCACTGCTGGTGCCAAACCAGCCTGGTAGGAAAAAAAATCTGTGTCATGGATAAGGAAAGTGCCAACTATTTTGCAAGTCTGGATATGTGAGAAAGCTGACCGTGCCAAAGACGTGATAGACCTACTCTGCAAGAAAAGAGAGACAACTAAAATAGAACCAACTACAATGCACAAGAAAATATCCTGGAACTGGGTATGAAGGGACGTATGGACTAGTGATTAGACCACTAGAGTGGGAGTCTGGAGACTTGAGCTCTACTCCCTGCTCTGCCACAGGCTCACTGTATGACCCTGAGCAAGTTATTTACTTTATCTGCTTCAGTTTTACCAACTGTAAAAAAGAATAGTAATTTCCTCCCAAGGCTTTAGTTAATGTTTGTACAACACTACTGAATTGCTAAGACACAATTATTGTTCTGGAGGCAAATGGCTCAGCTACAATCCCAGCTATTGTAATGGTCCAATATATTGCCTAACTGCGATGTGAGACAAGTGGGCAGTGTAAGACTGAAAAACACATGTGCCCTACACTTATGCAAACAATTCTGGACAGAAAGCAGACTTTCACTTACCAGTTACGCTTTGCATCTCCCCAGACTCATTTGCATCACCAAAGTCAGTGATATAGTGATCATCAAATCGGTCCAAGGCTACCTGGTTATCTACTTCCATTGCATTCTTTTCAATATTATCTTCCATTAGGTCTACTTCTCCAGCATCACTCGGTTTGCCAGTAAAGACCATCTAGCAAAAGCATCACATTCTTGTAAATTTTATTTTGGTGGCTGAAGATGCCATATAGGTAACAGAACATGGAAACAGACCAGCATTTCCTTGTGAACCAAACAGTGTGAGAAAGGACATGGGATGCTAAGATCATGAATTTACTCACTTTAGTAGTGTGCACACCTTGTGGGTGAATGAGTTTTTTAAAATTAATACTTTTTGCTATATAAAATGTGTTCATTTTGCTATTATCTGGCCTGACATTTTTCCACTTCTCTGCTTCCTCTACCTGTTCCATCATGTCCTAAATCTAGTTCTTTGTGTCCAAGGGTGTCTTCCTGTTACTTGTTTGTATATTGCCTAGCACACAGTAGGGTCCTAATCCTTGACATGGCCCCTTCAGCAGTATTGTAATACTCACAATAAATAATAATTATAATTGTAGTTAATCTCATTGAAATCTCTCTTTGCACTTCTGTGCAACCTACCAACTAAAAGTCATCAACTATGAAGCATCATATTTACTTCAGCCTTCTGCGATAAACCCATCTTCTAGTTAGCTGGTGCACTGTGTGTGATTTGAACTCTTTTCTTTAGATGGTGAGCTCTTTGGGAAAGAGACTGCTTTCTTTTCTGGGTTTCGTAGAATGCCGACTGCATCGTTAGCACTTAAACATCAACTTTACTTTAGAAACTGGCAAACTTCTGATTAGAAAGAAACTAGAGCATGACATAAGGACTCCCCAAATAATTACCGTTCAACCAACTGGCTGACAAGCTAACAGTGGTGAGACTGTCAGCTTCTCCTCAGGCAAAATACTAAGTATGTTATTTATTTGGATAGGACACCCACCTAAAGGTGCATTGGAATTGGATGAGGATACACGTTTCAAGGTTTTTACAAAACTTAATGATGCCACATTCTGTTACCTTGCTACTAAGAGCAGGAAAGAAATGTACATATTTGAAGAATTCAACATCAATGTGTATTTTTCAAGCACCTTTAAAGAGTTACTTTCACAGCAGAAAAATCCTTCATCTTTTCCAAACGCAAACAAAAATTTAACATTAAAAAACAGATGAGCTTAATACAATGAAAAAGAAATGGAAGCAAATTCTTATGTGCTTGCAGCTCCCAGATTTGGCCTTGATTCAGATCTGGTACATGGACAAGTATTTCTGGCATTTATTATCAAATCAATTACCGAAAAAGCATAGGTACAAGCTAGTGCAAGAGGTGATGCTGTAAGATGTATGGCTGAGTAGTAAGATGTGCATTTTGACTATCTTAAGAATAAATTAAGCTGTTTGTGGATGTTAAAATAACTGATCAAAAAGCTATAACTACTTACATAAACTTTAAAATGTGTTCTATTTTTCATTCACTTAATGAAAGTGGGGGTTACAATTATTATTTCTATAGCTTTATCAGTGTGCACTTTTCATTCACATAGTATCAAAACAAGGCTTAAACAATGTAACTAAATTTTGGATGCAAGATTAGTATAGTTCTTTGATCAATATTTTTTCATTGTTCACACATGTAGGAATGATCCACACAAACACTACTAGTTAGAAAGGCCCTTAAATCTGATATATTTTTACTGCCTAATTTGTTTTCTGTAATAAAAATCACATTCGGTTTGTCTCTGAGTTATTTATACTGTATAAATAATCCTCATGCAAAGAAACATAGCATTTAGAGAAACATACTTACCAGATGTTTGCAAATATCTACAAGATCATTCATCATCTTTGATGTTAACAAACTCAGGAATAAGCCTGATAAGATCTTACTTGGACTGCTCTGTCAGAAAGCAAAATATACAGACCAGTTATCACAGTACATATAACATACTCTGTTCTTAGAAAGGAACTGGATTTATTCCATACTGTGAATTCATTAAAGTAAGCAGATAATATTAAAAATACAGATCCAGATGCCAATCTCTGAAGCGTGTCATGCACGACAATTTATCTTGAAAAATCCAAAATGGAACATGTCTGTAAGCAAGTTCAGATATATTACTAATCAAGTAGAAACGTTTTTTTTCTAAAATGTTGTCATCAGTTTGGCTGGGGGGTTTTTTTGGTCAGGAAGAGGTACTGTAATCTCTCTCATCAGTGTCATTTTGGATAAGTCACTTTTTAAAAACTCCAATGAGAAAACAAAAACATTAAATATAAATCAAAGTTTTTTAAAAAAATCACGATTGCTTAAAAATGTATTCCTCTTATATACCTATTTACTGCATTATCTTGAGGAACAGTCATGGAATGAGTAGAAGCCTCAAAGATATGTAAAAAAAGAAAACATTCTATTAAAGTATTTGTAAGCAGGAGCTGCATCCTAGTGATGCTATAGTTAAAGCTGAGGAGGATTTCAATATAAAATCTTTATTTTCAAGGGGTTTTTTGGGTGCAAATATTCATTCCAGGAGCTGTTGCAAGGAGTGGCTACAACTTTAACCTTTATGCAGCTAATGCAACACAGTGCACCTTATGTTGCATTAAACTTTTTTTACTGAATGATAGCTGTGGCAGTAAATATTATAGCTAAGGTTAGCAGCCTGCATTCTAGCCCCATTTCGGTTTCTCATAACTTTCTGAAACTTTTTTTGAGCAAAAATTGTGCTATGCTTGGTCTCTGCACAGAGATTATTTTCAAAAAACGGGTCCCTTGTTTTTGAGCACAGGGAGTTAAAAAACACCTCTCTCAATTATAAAAATAATTCTGGTAATTTTTTTAAATAGTCATAGAGCCAATCTGTGGGGACTGAAATATCCTGCATTGGTTTTGATCTGACAGGTGAACATCTGAAAATTACACATGGATCACATGCAGGAGATTTTTTTCTGAGGAGTTCAAAAGCTGCACAGCTAAGGAGCGGTTTGTTTCACATGCATGCATAGCTAACTTAGCTGCATAGTGACAAGTTGAGAAGTCCAATTAAATAGAATATTGCAAACAGGAAAATACAGTGGGGGTTGGACTTATGCTAACACTGTCATTGCATAGCCTGGCTCTGCAGACTGTGGCACAGCTGCTAAGGTGAAGGAGAGGGGTTCCTTCCTGCATATATTAGAAGATGCTGGGATGTACATACAAATGTGTTAAGAACATACTAAAGTCCTCATCGAAATGAAGTTGACAGAAAGACTCATTGACTTCAATGGGTTTTGGATCAGACATTATACTCCCTATAATCAGGCTGGGTCAAGTGCACACTGAATTTTTACCTCATCTTTTGCTGATCATGTAAGCAATGAAAGAGCTAAATAAAGGTTCCTTTGACTTTGTAAGGTGTACTGGACAGAGCCTCATTTCTGATGCACCTCAGGATATCTGAAGCTGGGTGAGGTGCAAAACTGAGTGCCAACTAAGGTGGATAGACAAGGGACTCCCTCTTATAAACACTAGTCATGTCTCACCAAATACTGATCTAGTTATTAAATTTATTCTCACCATTGTCCATTTATTGCTACCTAAAATATTTTTGAGTTTCTAGAGAGTAAAGCTCCTTTTTATGTTTTATCCCCTCTTTTTTGCCTAGGAAATTCTACATAAACGATGAGGGAAATTTTCAAAGGGTCAAATGGGAGTTGGGAGCCTAACAGCCATTTGAAAATCTCCCTGTAAGTGAAAAGAATGTTAAAATTGCATAAATAAGCATTCGAAATTCAGGAAATGCTATGGGTTAAGGTTGCATGGTTGAGGTTCTAAATTAATTCTGGGCTCTGCCCTCTTGTGTGCATGCTCTATAATACAGTATTTAATTTCATGATAAAACACTAGGCCATACCCTCAGCTGAATCATATCAGCATAGCTTTGCTGACTTCAATGACTTTATAATACAGCCTTTAATTACATAATTTATATGATTTTCAACAATAGATTTTTTCCCCCAATGCTGACTTCAACAGAGCTTGTAGCTGACTTAATGGAGCGTCATCAGTTTATACCAGCTGAAGATCTGGTTAATTATTTCTCAAATATTACATCATACAATTTTTCTATTACTTTAGATATAGGTGTAGACCCTTGCAGTAACATGTACTACAATGCATATGCCAGACAGGAATGATTGTAATATACTCTATCAGATATATATAGTACTGTACTTACTACAGATTAAGTATAAGAACATAAGAATGGCCATACTGGATCAGACCAAAGGTCCATCTAGCCCAGTATCCTGTCTTCCGACAGTGGCCAATGCCAGGTGCTTCAAAGGGAATGAACAGAACAGGAAATCATCAAGTGATCCATCCCGTCGCCCATTCCCAGCTTCTGGCAAACAGAGGCTAGGAACTTCAGAGCATGGTTTTGCATCGGAACAATACTGAATATTTATTAGCACATAAGGCCTCCTAAATTCACAATTCATAGCCAACTGCCTGATCCTCTTAATTGTATCTAAGAAAGAATGTTCTGCTGGTTGGCGAGAGAGGAGAATAAAAAGTACATATCTTAGTGAGTAGAGAACTTATGTTTAAAAAAATCAGTCAAAAAGAAACTGATTGATTATGATAATGAAATTCATGTATGCTTAAAATAAGGACTTAAGATTATGGAAAAAAGTACTTTATATTGTACTGTATTTGAGAAATAGCATGCAATTGAAGACTACTGTAAAGCATGCTCATAAGGAGGTAGAGTTGAAGTTGCATATTATTGCCTTAACTTTGGCATTTCCTGATATAACTGTGCAACTTTAATGTTCTAATAGTTTTTTTCCCTATGCAATACATAATTCAGTAAATATGAAAGAGAGAAACATCTCAGAAGCTTGCAAAATACATTATTATTGCTTTTTTAAAGTTACAATTCAGTTAGATATATATTACAGAATAAAAATAATGGACAAACATGATTTTAAATATCCTACCTTGGTACAATTACATAAGCAGTTGGTACATTGTGTTATCAAAGTCCTCAGCAAGATGATCCTAGAATCTTCATTTAGTTTATTTTTAGACTGAGAAATGCTTTCTCCAACATAATGTATGAGAGACTATTAAAAACAGAAATACAAATACAATGTAGCGAAAATCTCTCAATCACATATTTCCCTTATTTAAATGCATGCACGCACGTACGCACAGACATATGTGGTTCTGCTGCACATTTAAGCTCCACTGTTCAGGTCACGAGTTAGTAGTTTTGGGGTGGAAGGCTTGCTTTTTTTCTCCATTTTAAACATTCATTGCTCTCTAGAAGTGATGAACTGACCACACAGACCTGATGGAAATTCAAATTTTCTAATCACCGAAGAAAAACATGGCATTTCTCCATATTGCTCTGATATTGTGCTTCAACTCTGACGCAAGGCACCACCTCTAGTCATGAAAAGATAATTCAATCTCCATGTGGGTTCAGTCTTTGACCTTCTTGCTCAGATTCCCAACAAAGAAGTTAAACAGTTTTATTAGTGATGGTGGCTTTATATATACATGGCTACTAGTGAATCAGAGCGGGACTACCAAATAAATTCAGATAGTCAAACTGCTCTCAGTGACTAATTCACTACCAATATGGATAGATCTGAACAAGTGACCTAGAGGTGAAAGGTGCCATTAGCTTATTAACAAACCCCTTAGCTATCTGGACCCTGATCATTTTGATTTTTTATATTTTCCCAAAAGCAAGTAGGCAAAATTTTAATAACTAGAATATCTTCAATTGCAAAATAATTGTAGTTTTAGTAGTGTATATGTAATTTTAGCTATGCCTAGTTTTCATTACAGTTTAAAAAAAATTCTATGAAAATGTTTTAGTAATAGTGAAAAAACTAGTCCCTATAAATTAAATATTCATTGAATTCTGTCACCTACTGTGATTTGTTAAGCAGAAACAAGTGTTTTATATTTTGAAAATATGAAAATACTCATTTGTAATAATTATTCATCATTTTAAAATAATTGAATATTGTTTTCTTTACAGTTATCAAACACATATTATTACTAACCTTAGCTTTATGGAACAATTCTGATTTACATGCATTCTCTTCAGTTAATGTGCCAGCATAGCAATAGCAGCTAAGAACACCAATCAAGAGACTGACACATCGGACTAGGTGTTCTGCAGTAGTAGACTTGGAATAAATCTAATACATAATATAAATACATCATAAATTTTATATTAAATGGTGCTTCATCAGCTTACAGAGCTATTAATGGTTCTTTTTATGCTTTAAATTTTATTACATTAATACTTCTCTTCTATACTGTACATCCTTTCAACAAAGGATCACAAAGAACTTTACAAATAGCTTCATTACACTCCTGTAAAATAGGAAAATATTTTTATCTGTAATTTAAAGATGGGCAGATGTAGGCACAGAAGTTATGTGATTTGCTCAAGACCATTGGAACATCCAGGAATAAGCCAGTTCAAGAAGAACAGTAATATACTAACAGTGCAACCTTGTCTTTTGAATGTTTTTTGGAACATTCAAAAATTACAATTATTTTTCTTCCCAGGCACAAGCTGATCGTCACCACTAAGGTGAAATCCTGGCTCCACTGCCATCAGTGAGAGCTCTAACATTTACTGAATTGGGCCAGGACTTCACCTGAGGTGTTTAATTAGGTACCTCAGCAAAACTCTGAATTATGGAGGGCAGAAATTGTATGGAAGGAGAAAAATGGCCAAACTTGTAATTTTATGTATACTTCTCAGTTTGCAGATCATGTAACTATTTCCCATGTAACTTGTTTGGAGTATTCTGAAGAGCATTATAGGGAAACAAACATTTGTCTACTTCATTTTGTAGGAAATATTAAAAATTGTCTTCAATTCAATTTTAACAGGAAAACTGCTAAAGTTCAACATGCTCTATGACTTTAAAATACAGAAATAAGCAGAACAAACGTGGACTTCAATGCTCATTTCTAACTCACCTCAGAAGAGTAGCTGTTTAAAAGCTGTTCTGACACCACTAACAGACAGTGCTCCAGTGTTTCCCTATGGTTTTGGTTGACAGCAAGTCCTGAACCAGACAGATTTTTATCTGCAATGTTCACTGCAAGGCTGGTGAAAATAGCCATTTCATCAAAAGTTGTCTGTAGATACAGCTCTTCAATTTCCAAAAAACTGACTTCTCCTTTGTCTTGTGTGTGTTGCACACTTGAAGAAAAACACATTACTCTTATTGTGACATCCTGTTTTACTACCTGTACCTTTAAAACCATTATTTAAACACAAGAAACATAAGCAGAAATAAAATGAAATTTTTATTTGTGCCTCTAGTCATTTCTTTTGCTCTCTCATTTCTCAGGTTAATCTCACTAAGGAATGGTTACTTACTATTTTAATCACAGTCTGAGATGATTATCAAGATGAATCTATATTGTAGATCAGTGGCTCTCAATTGGGTCCAGGGCCCCCCTGGGGCCACTAATAGGTTTCGGGGTGGGGCAGTGTTAGAATCGCTGGGGCTCAGAGCAGAAAGCCGAAGTCCCGCCATGTGGAGCTGAAGGCCGGGGCTGAAGTCAAAGCCTGAGCAACTTAGCTTTGCGGGGCCCCCTGTGGTGTGGGGCCCTGAGCAATAGCTCTGCTTGCTACTCCCTAATGCCAACTCTTTCTTTTATATGCAGAAAATAGCAGCTGTGGCACAGGTGGGCTGGGGAGTTTTTATAACATGCGGGGGGGGGGGAGCTCAGAAAGTAATAGGTTGAGAACTCCTACTGTAGATGAAATGTGCTCACAACTTTGGTGTGTGACCTTGGAGCATTCTGGAAAGCAGTGTGCATCATGGCAGTGTGCGCCACCTCCCTATGTCCCCCCCACAACACCCAAGGACATACATTGGGGAGGCATTGGAAGCTGTGTCCAACTCCTTTCACTAAATCAAGTTTTAAGACTGTAAAGTAATGGGGAAGAAGGGTGAGTACTGTGGATCCATGACAGTAATTTCTAATTAGTTGGGGGCTTTTTAAAAGGATTTTTGTTTTTTTTGGCAATTGCTTTACTAAGATATATTACTGGTAAGAGAGATGTTATGTAACCTCTTCAGGGAGGAGATGTTGTCTTCATACCTGTCTAAAGCACCTAACCAGACTGTAGATGCTCTATTTTTACAATGCCCAAAAATGTGCTAAATACTTTACAAAAATGAACATTAAAAGATATGTGAGAGACAGGAAAACATGTGTTCCATATCTTCAGTGTTTGCTGGAATGACAAAAATCTTTAATGCTACCTGAGCCAAGTAGGGGGAATACAGAATATCAACGAGGATATGGATTACTACTTAAAAAAAAACAAACTGGTTCAACCCTAAAAATACTGCCCCTAAATATGAGGAGCATACTATCTGTGCTGATTAATTTTAAACTTACCACTCAGTAGCATTTTGGAAAAAGTTCATTGCGGCTCTGCAGTTCTTCATAGTCAGGCTCACAAGAGTTTTCTGCAGCACTAGATGAGGAAAATCACTGTAAAGAAATTTTTTTTTTAAACCCAGAGCTGAAATTTAGGTGAGAAACATCTATACATATTAGGTGATTATGACTCCAAACTTCAAATCTCAAACCTAACCTTAATTTTGTACATTAGAACAGGACTGGGTATCAGGACTCCTGAGTTCTATATACATTACTCCTGAGGGAATTCTGAGCAAAAAAAATAAAACTTCTGTGCCAAAAAAATAAAAATACTGTGCACAATATTTTAAAATTATGCGAATTTTATTTGTCAATAAATAAATGTGGAGGCTCCAGCATAGCAGTGGGGAGCACAGGCCATTGGGTGCACAGAGGTGAGAGATCACCCTGCAGCTCCCACTCAGGACACGGACTCGGCGGTGAGGCTGCACCTGACCCTGACACAGTGCAAGGGCTGGGTCTGCCCCAGAAACACCCTGAGGCCCTGCTCCTCCGCACCAGGTGCAGGCAGGCAGGCTCAGCCTGGCAGGATCCCTAGTGTGGAAGGGCTTAGTGTGGGGGGCTCCAGGTGTGGGGTGAGAGGGTCCTGTGTGACGCAATCTGGATGCGGGTGGATGAGTGGGAGGTCCGGATGCAGTTGGGATCTGGATGCACAGGAGCAATGGGACTCTGCAGCTGAGTCTAGATGAAGGTGCTTGGGGCTCAGCAGGGTGGGTCTGGGCGTGGGGCTCTGCACGTGTGGGGCTCAGTGGAGGGTCTGGGGTCCAGGTACAGCTGGTTGAAACTCAGTAGGGTGGAGGTCCAGGGGGCTCGTTGGGGTGGTCTGGGTGCAGCAGGAGTATGGCTCGTCAGGGTGCAGTCTTGGGGGCTGGATGCGGGAGAAGAGGGCGGGGCTCAGCAGGGGGCTGCAGGGAGTGAGGCTCGGCGGGGTGGGAGTTAGGGTGTGGGGGACTCGTGGGGGGTTCTGGGTGGGGGGGGACTAAGGCTCTGCAGGGGTCTGGATGCACGAGGGTTGGGTGATCGGTGAAGCAGCTCCCCATACAGTGACCCTTCCCCCCACAGCTGAGGAGTGATGGGGGCAGAAAGCAGGATGAGGTGGAGTTTCCTGCAGCCAGGGGAGATTTCTGGGGCTGGGTTTAACCCGGACATGGCCACTCCTTGCAAGTGAAGATCAAGTCCCATCCCCTCCTACCCCCAGCCCAGCCAGGACTAGCAGCTGAGCTTGGCGCAGGGCAAGAGCCACCAGCTGGATCTTCCTCAGTCCCGCCTCCTGCCCCACAGTGCTCTCCCTCGATGCCAGCTGCTCTGGGTGCCTAAATGACACGCCCACACTGCTGGAGCTTTGCTTCCCAGTCAGAAAGTCATTTTTCTGTGCGGAAACAAAGAAATCTGCGGGGGACATGAATTCTGTGAACATGCAGTGGCGCAGAATTTCCCCCAGGAGTAACACATCTATGCCAGACTCGCTGTGTGACCTTATGGAAGTTACCATCTCTGTGTCTCAGATTATCCGTTTGTACAAATGGATATACTACTTATCTACTTCCCTCCCCCGAAATAGTATTGATAAGTTTACTTATGGTTGTAAAACATTTGGTGATCCTTTCATAAAAGGCGCTAAATGTACAGTAATATTAGTTATTTACCAAAAAACCCCATGTATTAACCTAATGTTTTAAAAAGCAAGAAACTTTAAAATGCAGGTATTGTCTGAAGCTAACACTTGAACAACTAAAAACTTGGATTATAATAGCACATCAGTTATACCAAGCAGCAGCAGGGTTAACATTATCACCTGCTAAATAGTTTGATTCTAGTCATTCCTAAAATCTAAACATCAAGCCAGAAAACTTCAGGTATCATTTTCAGGTAATTTTCATCTAAAAGCAGTTGTATGAAACAAGTTTTTTTTTTTTTTAACATTTGAGTAAGGAAAAATTAATGATTTCCAAAACACGTGTTTTATGATACCCTACAGAAAGTTAACACACAGATTTATAAACTCTACCAAAATATTAGCAACATATGAAGACTTTAATAATTCATTTTTTCCCATCTGCTTTTTTTATGTTATGTTTTGTGTTTATACACAGAGCAGATTATACTCCAAGTTGTTACCTGCATAGCACAGGAGGTAACTCAAAACATTCTTCCATCTTCTCTTCCAAATGACAGAACAGTAGCCATTTCATTATTGCTTCTTTTAACACGCACCCAGTATTTCCTTCACAATTATTCTGCACCATTCCTACTTCCAAAGTTTCTGGTACTACATAAGCAGTCATTGCTAATGCCAAACAACGTGCAGCAGGACTACAACAAAACAGAGCAAAGAACAGCTTGTGGGAAATCATAATTAAATGTATATTCGACTACTATCATTATGAGGCAAAGTCTTTATTTCTGGATCCTGGACAGCTCTAAGAATATTGTCAAATGCATAAATAAAGTACTTAATAAGCATGCACATTAAAAATTCCTGTATAAGAATACTCACTCTGCATGCATTTTCAAACCCATATTTTAGACGTTATAGATTCCACTTGTCTATTTTAAAACTATTTGGATCCGGTCTTTTGAAATTAGATTAATTTTAAAAGAACAAAAAATATGCTTTACTTTGTTTCAACAAAAGTAGAATGAATCTATATTGGCCAAAATTTGTTTTTAAGAAGCTTGTCCTGGTCACATCTCTTCCATGTCAACTTTCAGACTGGAGTGAGTTTTTATGGCTGAGTTATAAATGTCTGAAAAACAGGTTTTAACACACATGTACAGTACTTAATTAAAACGCCACAAGAACAAATTTAGTATTTCTGTTCATGGAGGAAAAACAGCTATAGAGAGTCAAAGACACAAGATACACTATCCCTGGTTCCCATCTTCTTACCTGGAAGGCTTGTATGCAGACCCTGAAAATATCTTCCAGAGTTCTTTGTCTATTACAATAAGGTTTCCTTGAATTATGGCTCCAAGTAACCCAAAGCTTTCTGTTTCAACTTGCTGAAAACTTATGCTGCGAACTGTAAGAGACCAAACTTTTGCCCAGATTCTCTGCAGCTCCAACTTTTGTGTGCTTTCCAAATCTAATTTTTGGCTCTGACAAACAGCAACCTCTGTAAGGCACCTTAGCACATATGGGGTCCTTTCCCCTTTTCTCTGCTGATGTAGTAGCTGGTGTAGTATAGTGAGTAAGGGAGATAATTCACGGTTAGGAAGACTCATAGGATACTTTGATATCAATCGGGCTGTAATCTGCAACCTTAAAAACAGAAAGTGAAGGCAATTAATTTGAAATGTACATAAATTCATCATGTGTTGAAAAGCAGTAAAATATAATATAAGCAGTTTCAGAGAATCATTTTATACTTCTATTGTATATTTAACTGTGATTGTTTAAGTGTTCAGGATAGCTTGTTCAATCACCAATTATTCTGTCATTATGTTCAGCCTCAGCCACACAAATGCTGTTTTACAAGTTGATTGTCAGATATCAGTAAAGCAAACAGAAAATTAATTTTCTTGTCTGTAATTTCATTTCTCACAGATAACCACAACAAAATCTTTGTCTTATTTTTAGTAAAAGTCACGGACAGGTCACACATAATAACCAAAAAAAACCACCGACGCCCATGACCTGTCCGTGACTTTTACTAAAAATAACCATGACAAAATGAGGAGAGGAGAGAGTCCAGCACCCACGGCTGCTCGAGTTCCAGGTTCAACCCACTCCTCACAATGGCTGGGAGCTGCAGGGGCACCCCACCCCGTGGCCCATGGTGTCTGGGAGCTGTGGGGTGGCCCTGCCACTTGCAGCGCCTGGGAGCTGTCGGGCGCCCCTGCCCACAGGGACTTGGAGCTGTGGGGGTCCCCTGCCACCCAGGGTGGTTTGGAGCTGGGGGTGTCCCTCCCCCACCCGCTGTGGCTAGGTGCTGCAGGGTGTCCCCTGCCACCCACAGAGGCTGGGAGCTGTGAAGTCCCTGCTACCTGGCAGCTAAGAGCTGCTGGATCCCCTACCCTGCAGCTGAGACCTCCAGCCACAAACTCTCTGGAAGTCACGGAATCCGCGACTTCCGTGGCAAAAATCTTAGCTTTACTCATAGATTATAAAGCTGGAAGGAACAACTCTGATTATCTAGCCTGCCTCCTGTATAAAACAGGCCATACGATTTCCCTGAATTAATTCCTGTTTGAACTAAAGCACCTCTTTTAGAAAAAATTCAATCTTGATTTAAAAAATCTTCCAGTGGAGAATCCACCTCAGCCCTTTGTAAACTTTTCCAACAATTAATTCCTTTCGCTGTTTAAAAATGTGCCCCTTATTTGCAGCTTGAGTTTGTCTAGCTTCAACTTCCAACCACTGGATCTTGTTATACCTTTATCTGCTATGTCAAAGATTACAATATTGTTATACTCCTCAAGCCAGTTTACCCAGCATAAAATAGTGAGAATAGAGATGAGGTTCTCACCCCAGGGCATTATTCTTATTGCAACTCCACAGCCCCACATGAAAGCTGGTATTTTCATTCACCATCGTTTCATTGTCATTCGTTAGTCATATATCATGTCAGACCTGAAGAAGACCACTGTGTAGCTCAAAAGCTTATCTCTGTCACCAACAGAAGTTGGTTCAATAAAAGATATTACCTCACCCACCTTGTCTCTCTCATATATCATGTCAGTTATCCAAGTCAGCAATGTGAAAGTTATGACTTCTAACTATTATGTGGTATTTGACTTAGAAGCTTTTATAACAAGAATTTCAAGAACATCCCTCATGATTTTTCAAGAGCTGGGAAAAGCTAGGCTGATTCCATGACAGCCTCCCTGTATGTTCTGTATCTGAGCACCTTACTTTGCAGCACAAGGCATTTGGGAGACAACTGAGTATAAAATGTAGGAGTCCACAGATTATGAAATAATTGAATGTGAAACTAAAACCTGTTAAGTTATTTGTACTGATTTCAGTTCCAAGGTAAAAGAATAAAGGTGTTTTTACCAAGGTATGACATCAAAATCATTCTGTGATATTTGCAGGTTGTCTCGAATTATTTCCCAGCCCAATTCGATCTTCCTACGCTTGCTTGGTGCAGCTTCATCTCCAGACTCTCTTTGTGTAACAGTGTACGACTGGGTTATCTCCAAGACTTTGGTGTCTTCAGTAAAGACCTTTCCAAAGATATAGTAAAAAGAGAACCCATTAATAAAAGTATTCAAGTACTCACATAAGAACATAAGAATAGCTCTACTGGGTCAGACCAAAGGTCCATCTAGCCCAGTATCCTGTCTTCTGACAGTAGCCAGTGCCAGGTGCCCCAGAAGGAATGAACAGAACAGGTAATCATCAAGTGATCCATCCCGTCGCTCATTCCCAGCTTCTGGAAACCAGAGGTTAGGGACACTATTCCTGCCCATCCTGGCTAAAAGCCATTGATGGACCTATCCTCCATGAATTTATCTAGTTCTTTTTTGAACCCTGTTATGGTCTTGGCCTTCATAACATCCTCTGGCAAGGAGTTCCACAGGTTGACTATGCATTGTGTGAAGAAATACTTCCTTTTGTTTTAAACCTTCTGTCTATTAATTTCATTTGGTGACTCCTAGTTCTTGTGTTATGAGAAGTAGTGAACAACACTTCCTTATCTACTTTCTCTACACCAGTCATGATTTTATAGACCTCAATCATATCTCCCCTTAGCTGTCTCTTTTCCAAGCTGAAAAGTCCCAGTCTTATTAATCTCGCCCTTTATGGAAGCTGTTCCATACCCCTAATCATTTTTGTTGCCCCTTTTCTGAACCTTTTCCAATATATCTTTTTTGAGATGGGGCGACCACATCTGCACACAGTATTCAAGATGTGGGCGTACCATGGATTTATATAGAGGCAACATATTTTCTGTCCTATTATCTATCCTTTCTTAATGATTCCCAGCATTCTGTTCGCTTTTTTGACTGCTGCTGCACTTTAAGTGGATGTTTTCAGAGAACTATCCAGTTTTGAGAGATCCTTTTGTAGCTCTTTGCAGTCTGCCTGGGTCTTAACTATCTTTAGTAATTTTGTATCATCTGCAAATTTTGCCACCTCACTGTTTACCCCTTTTTCCAGATCATTTATGAATATGTTGAATAGGACTGGTCCCAGAACAGACCCCTGGGGGATACCATTATTTACCTCTCTCCATTCTGAAAACTGACCATTTATACCTATCCTTTGTTTCCTATCTTTTAACCAGTTACCAATCCATGAGAACACCTTCCTCTTATCCCATGGCAGCTTACTTTGCGTAAGAGCCTTTGGTGAGGGACCTTGTCACCCTCACCCTCTATTAAAGGCCATGAGATGTTTCACACTAAGAGTATGTCTATATTCTGAGTTGGGAGTATGATTCTGAGCTTGAGGAGACATGTACATACTAGTTCTAATTGAGCTAATGCACTAAAAATAGAGCATAACATCAGTGGCCCAGTCACAGGAGGGGTTAGCTGCTCCGTGTAGTACATAGCATCTCTTATGAGCATCCACTCGGAGCAGCTAGCCCCTCCCACTGCTTGCACTGCTGGGTCAACACTCTTTTTTACTGAGCTAGCTCAATCAGAACTAGTGCGAATATGTCTCCTCCATCTGGGAATCACATCACCAGCTTACAAGGTAGACACACCTGAAGTTAATCATTATTTACCATCTATAAAGCACTCCAGAGAATTCTCATTTCCCTCTTAGCTTGCTTCACAACCTTCAAAGACCACACATGGCAACAACTCAGATACTGGCAGAGGGCACAAGGATGCTGCTGTCTCCAGCACTATCAATGCTATGCCTGTCAGCCATTAGGATTTGATCAGAGATTTGCTTCCTGTTCTCCAGAAGCAAAGTGACCTACTGCCTCTGTCATCTGAAAAGCAAGAAGCCTAGCTTGGGATCTTCCTTCAAAAGCAAGGCTTGGAACTATGAGACGTAAGTATTATTACAGTACTTCGGCTCTCCAGTAATTAATCAATAAGGGTAGGATTTTCACAAGAGCCCAAAGTGATTTAGGAGCACAAAGTACCATTGACTTTCAATGAAACTTGTGCTTCCAAGTCACATAAACAGTCATATAAAAATATCAATTACCCATTCTTTCAACTGCACACAGAATAAAAGTACTAACTAAATATGAATTTCTGCAACAACAAATAATTTTGCTCTATTTAGAATTCCTTGATATTAAAAAGCGTACCAGAAATATAAGGACGCTTCTCCCTTACAAGCCTGTAACCATGTTAAACTTTCAAATAAAACAAATTTAAACACTTTCAGCAGCAAACAGAAAATGTCTGCTTCCATCTGTACCTTACACATGGAAATATTTTGGGGAAAGTTAAACCAAAACGTCACTAGAGCAATTAAATTTATCTATAAACTGAACAGGAGGGCTCCTTCTGCAGTCTGTGCAGCCTCTATTAGACCTGAGTATTAGGATCTCAAGACTGTTGTTTAATTGAGGCCAAAAAGAACATGTCTCTAGACCAGAGACTAAAGATACTGAAATATAAGTAAATTATGAACAAAAATCTGTAAGACATATTAATGGAAAATTGAAGTGTGTGAATAGCATAGTACAGTATACAGATCAACTTTACATTCATTTGGAACAATGTGTAGAAATGTCATTTACTTGATGACAAATATCAGCCATTAATTCAATCAAGTTTTCCTTTACAGCAATGTTGCGTGATCCTGAAGAATACTTTCCTCTACTGCCAATGACACTTAACTCATTCACCAGCAGATCATACAAGTTGTGTAAGATTCTTTGCCATTTTGCTGAGTCATATGCACCTGTATGTGAAAAGATAAAATTTAAGTTATATATGCAGTTTATCTGCCATAATCTGACTAAATAATCTGACTATACAATATAACTTTCTATGTTCGCAGATGAGCAGAGACTGCTTAACAGCAATTAGAGTTGTATTTTTCAGGAGGTTTTATAATGCAAACATTTGCTATTTAAAACAAAAAATGTTCAAACATTTGCAAAGATGGGGGAAGACAGGATAAAGTCTGGATGCCAAATAAGAGGAAGGGGAAAAAATAAAATAAAATCAAGAATCCCACCCTCATCTGTTCCAACCTAAACATCCAGAACTAAGCAGCTCCCACCCCCAGAGACTCAAGGTCCCCAGTACAGCCACTCCTGCCACTTGTCTCGGGGAGGGGCTAGAATACTACCCCAGCAGCAGCCAGGAACAGCTGACTCATGTGTCTTCTCAACCCAGGGACACAACAGGTGTCACAGATTACATTGCAGAATTTTAATACCCAACATACTCTGATTTGGCCCTGCCCTATCCTCCTTGCCCTTTCAAAGCAGCAGATGTACCAGGAGCATCCATCTCCAGCATCCCCTGTGCAAAAGAAGAACCCTGGGGTGAAGATGGCCTTACATAGATTTTTTTTTTTTTGTTGGATATAGGCAAGATGCAAACATAGACAGTGAAGGCCAGGGACCCTATATGTTGGGGTTTGGGGGCAGATTCTAAGAGAATGCAGGGGAACGTGGTCTAAGAGGGACTTCAGTATAACTGGGGATTAATTGTTAACAAGAGATTAATAAAAAAATTTAATGCGTTTAAAAAAACACTACAATGGGTTGGACAGTAGTAAATACAAATCAGTAGTTAGGAAACAGAGTTGACAGGGGAAGCTAAAGGTATTGAACAAAAATCTATGCCTGGTAGTGCTAAGAACAATAAAAAGGAATTTTGTACATGTATTAGAAACAAGCAAAACCCTAGTGATGGTATGGGTCCAATACTAGACAAGGATGGTAAAATTATCAGTTATGTTGCAGAAAAGGCGGAAGTGTTCAATAAATATTTCTGTTCTGTATTCCAAAGGAAGCAGGGTGATGTATTCATGTCTTGCAATGATAATGAAATACTTTCTTCCCATCAAAAACTAGGGAGGATATTAAAGAGCAACTATTAAGTTAAACATTTTAAAATCTACAGGATTTGCACCCAAGAGTATTAAATGAATTAACCGAGGAGATCTCTGAACCATTAATATTGATTTAACAAATCTTGGAACACTGGAAGTGTTCGAGGACTGGGGGAAAAAAACCCTAATGTTGTGCCAATATTTAAAAAAGAGTGAATGGGATGGCAGGGAAATTATAGACCAGTTAGCCTGACATCAATACAGGGCAAAAATCATGGAAATGCTGATATGGCCCAGCAATCAGTAAAATAGTAGCATAATTAATGCCAATCAACATGGTTTTATGGATAAAGGTGCTTGTCAAACAAACTTGGTATTTTTTTTATGAGTTTGGTTAATAAAGGTAAATGTTGACATAATGGACTTAGACTTTTGCAAGGTATTTAACTTAGTCCCATATGACATTTGGATAAAGAATTACCACTATACAAAATCTATGTAGACGATATTAATTCATATATCACATAAAGTAACTGTAAATGGGGCATCATCATCCCAAGGGAGTGTTTCTAATGAGTTCCTGCAGGTATCTATTCTCAGCCCATTTTATTCAATCTCTTTAAGAATGATCTAGAAGAAAATATAAAATCATTCCTGCTAAAGTTTGCAAATGATACGAAAATTGGTGGAGTATTAAATAATGATGGGGACAGATCAGTTATATAGACCAACATCGACTGCTTTGTAAGGGGGCTCACTTGAACATCCTATGTTTTAACACAGCCAAATGCAAGGCCATACAACATCTAGGTACAAAGAACATAGGTTGCATTTATAAGATGGGGGACTGTATCCTGGAAAGCTGTGACACTGACAAGGACTTGGGGTCATGGTAGATAACCAGTTGAATATGTGCTTTCAAGGAGATGATGTCACTGAAATGGCAAACAGGATCCCTGGATGTATAAGGTGGGGAATATGAACTAGAGGTAGGTGGTATTTCCTTTGTATATGTTTATAGTGAGATCATTACTAGAATAGTGTGTCCAATTTTGGTTTCTACTCTTCAAAAAGGATGTTGAAAAATTACAGAAGGTTCTTAAATGAGAGGTAAGACTAATCAAAGGTCTAGAACAGCGTTTCTCAAAGGGGGGTCTGCGAGGGTACTCCAGGGGGTCCATGGGCCCCGCTGATCAACTCCTCCCCTCCCGCCCTGTGCCTTCTGCATGCCTATGTTTTCCAGGATGTCAGACTAGATCAGGGGCGGGCAAACTTTTTGGCCTGAGGGCCGCATCGGGTTTTGGAAATTGTATGGAGGATTGGTTAGGGGAGGGGCTCGTGGCCCAGCCCCCATCCTCTAGCCACACCCCGTCCCCTCCAGGACCCCTGCCCCAGCCACACACACCCCGCTCCCTGTCCCCTGACCGCCCCCCTGCCGCCACATCCAACCCCCCTCCTCTCATTCCTGACACACACCTCCGGGATCCCTGCCCCATCCAACCACTCTTTCTCCCTGTCCCCTGACTGCCCCCAGAATCCCAGCCCCTGACTGCCCCCCGCCACCCCATCCAACCCCCCCTCCTTCCTGACTGCCCCCCTGGGACCCATGCCCCATCCAACCACCCCTTCTCCTTGTCCCCTGACTGCCCCCCGCCACCCCATCCAACCTCCCCTCCTTCCTGACTGCCCGCCCGGAACCCCAGCCCCCATTTAACCCCCCTGTTCCCCGCCCTCTGACCGCCCCGATCCCTATCCACATCCCCGCCCCCTGACCACCACCTCGAACTCCCCTGCCCTCTATCAACCCCCATCCCCGCTCCCTACCCCCTTACCGCGCTGCCTGGAGCACAGGTGGCCGGTGGCACTACAGCATGCCACCTGGCTGGAGCCAGCCACGCCACGGCGCAGCGCACCGGGTCAGGCCGGGCTCTGCAGCTGTACTGCCCCAGGAGCTCGCAGTCCCGCTGCCCAGAGCATTGCGGTGGCAGGGTGAGCTGAGGCTGCGGGGGAGGGGGAACAGCAGGGGAGGGGCTGGGGGCTAGCCTCCGGGGCAGCACGGTCCCGCGTGCCGGATGTGGCCCGCAGGCCATAGTTTGCCCACCTCTGGACTAGATGACCATAATGGTCACTCCCGGTCCTAGTATCTATAAAAAATTAATAAGATGTGAACATGTGTGCCAATCTGCACTTTGCTCATTCCTGTATGTTGTATCCATTCCCCCCAGCCTTTTCCCCCCTCCTGCTTTTCTTTTTAAATTCTAAAGTCTTTGACCAGATGCTGGGTGTTCCCATTCAGCACCTAGCATATTTTGAGTGCTATTATAATATAATAATAGTTAAAACCACGTATTCCCCCAATTCAATCAGCTCTAATGCACAGTGTAAAACTATAGAGAAGAAATAGTTACTCCTGTGATTATTCTCCAAGTTTACCGGTGACATCCAGAACTTCTGCGCTCATGCAACTTGAACTCTCACATCATATAGCAAAAATTTGCTAAAATTAGAAAAGCAAAAAAACAAAAGAAGCTTTTTATTGTGTACCTTTCTCCTGTGTTTTGGCTCCCTTTGGATGATGAACATGAACCTGCAGTTGAAGTAACTCAATTATTAACTCCTTTACAGACTCTTTCGGTCTATACTGAGTCCATATATAAAGAACCGTAGGAAGAATTTCTTCTCCTAGCTTACAAATCCGCATACGACAGTTCACAGCATACACACTGAAGATGACATTAATTGCTGGAAGAATATGATCCAGACCTGCAGAGGCGTTCTCCTGCCTGGAATATAAACCAAGCACTTCATCTACAGCAAAAATAGCCAACTTTCTGTTGATAAGAAGTATTAACAAATAAAGAATGACTTGTCTGGATTTTTTTAAAATCTAGTCCTTGAACTGTAAATTGAGCACTGAACAAACCTAATTTAATAAATAAGGCAAGAATATTCGAAAGACCTCACCTCTGAATACTTGCAGATAATGCAAAAAACTTCCAGAATACATATAAATGCAGAAAAGATTCACATTTCAAAGAGCTCTGAGTAAACGGAAAGTTGTTGAAGGTCAGAATCACAGAAGTCAGGGATCAATGAGCCTCCACAGACCATCAAGTCCAACCCCAATTACCTAGGACAAATTATCCTCTGAAATACAATTCTGACACACAAAACAAAAAGCTGAGAATTACCTTGCACACTGTAGTGCTTTATCAAAGAAGCAAAAAAGATTGGAATTTAGTTCATCAGTTTGGAAGCAGCATCCTCTGATCAGTGTGTGAATTATTCTAGCCACCAAAACTCTGTTAATATCTCTGGAAGGTTTGAGATACAATTTGCAGTACAGGGTCAGCAGTTCTGTAAACATAATTCAAAGAATCAAAAATCATATAAAAGTATAACTGTCTCCTTAGCCTGGGTAAAACAGTGATTTAAGAGACCAGAACATACAATTCTAACAAGCTGATTAAATGCAGAAGTTACACAGGAAGGAAAAACCACCACTTAAACCGTAAAATTAAAATATTTTGCCTGTGTTCTGAAAATATCCACTTGCTATTAACATCATAGACATTTGGATCATTATTCACAAAAGTTAATTCCCTGTTTTGCAATTTAACTGCACACAGAAACATTAAGAAAATATTATCTAAACGTATCACAGGTAGCTGAATGCCACAAAAAACAAAACAGAATAACAAAAAAACTGAAAAAAAACTGAAGGGGAAAAAAAACAAAACCTAAAGACTACTAACTAACATTTCAGCTAATTCTTACAGAGAATTATTTCACTCCCTTTTAGCATGTCACCAGTCAGAATTTTCACTTGTACTATGATATGGCAGAGTGTAACGTTCCAATGAGTACCAGCAGAACAATGGAAAAGGTGTATTAGGTACTATTAAAATTTGTTTTTCTCCATTTTCTAATATTTTTATTTAATAGGTAATTATTAAACCAATACTTCATAGAGCTTTGAAGATGCAGTGTTACACGGTATAAGCATTATTTTTATATCTTGTAGGAGAGGATATATAAAAAGAGCTTTAGAGATCAGTACTAAAACCTACAGGGACATCTCAGTAGTACCCTGCGCAGACACAAAATTTATATCCATGGATGCAGATATCCCGGAGCTGCAGGGTTCTACCGCAGCCAGTGCCCCGCACAGGCAGCTCCTCTGGCATGGCTGTACCACCCTCAGCCCCACCCCCTGGGGCGAGTACCGAGCTCACTGGCAGCGGTCCCTGGTCACGCTAGCGTGTGCTAGCGGCTCACACTCTCCCGGACTGTGCACCTTTAATTCAGCCCTCTTGTGCATATGCATTATACAGTAATTAGAGATCCGTGTCTGTCACAGAGGTGGCGGAAGTCACGGATTCCGTGACTTTCTGTGACCTCCGTGACTTCTGTAGGGGCCAGTGTGGCTGACCCCAGGGCTGCCCAAGCAGCTGGCTCCAGGGTCCTACTCTCCTAATGGTACAGCTGGGCTATTCTTCTGTTCAGTGTTAAAATTGCAAATTCATTTTCCACCAGCACTAAAATTCAGTGATCTGCCAAAAATGAATCAAATGAGCAATCAGCTCCAAAATCCCCAAATCGTTACCATTATGTGGTGACCCTAACAGCTCTTTGTGGCTATGGAATGCGAGTCCGCACTCACTTAAGAACTTAATAACTGCTACAACATGCTTAAGGACATCTCTCCAGTACTGACACTCTGCCTGAAACTGCTGAACTAGGTCCCTATCAACTGCCTTTGCATGCCATATCCGTGTAAGGATACAATTTCGGTGGTCCAAGTTTTTCTCACTTTCAGAAAGACATTCAGGGTGTTTCCAATTATTGAAACCTTCGATAAAGGCATGTGTTTTGGTTGAAAGAAGTTTGCAGGCAAAGCAGTAAACATTTCCAGGAGACGGTGAGTAAATAAGCCAATGCCACATAACAGATTCACCATTGTGCAGCTGAAAAGAGAACAGATCTTCAGACAGCAAATGTGTCTTCCCTCCAATCACCCAAGCAGAAGCACAGAATTTTTTTTTTTTATATATATATATTTTTTTGGACAGGCAGCTGAACTCATAGCAATCCAAAAATTCCTGAAACTTTCATCAGTGTTATCCCACAACGCAGGATCACTGCTAAATTCATCTGCTTGTACTGAACGTGTCTCATCAGCATAATTCAGTCCCAGCTTGCCTGCCTCACGCAGATCCTGATCTGTACTTTCCTCTTCTTGAAGGCCAAGGCCTCCATTGCCAGTAAGAGTGTCTGCTGAACAAACCTTGTCAGCTTGTCCACTGTTTCTCCTTTCACTCTCTCCTTGACGTATTGATTTATTGTCAGTATTTTTTGTACCAAAGCAACTTCTTTAACCTCTTTTGCTTGTTTCAGCTTTCTCCTAGCACTCCTGCTTAATGCTGATCCATAGTGTGGATTTCATAAACAAATTTAGTGGCGGTAAGTTTTTTTTTTTTTTTACTGTCAATTCTAATGGACATGGTTGGTACCTAACCAATCACATAGCAAGTCATTAAATGTTCCAAACAGAAGTTTGTCTTTTCAAATAATACCTGCTGCAACAGGCAAATGACTTGCTATGTGATTGGTTAGGTATCAACCATGTTCATTAGAATTGACAGTAAAAAAAAAAACTTACCGCCACTAAATTTGTTTATGAAATCCACACTATGGATCAGCATTAAGCAGGAGTGCTAGGAAAAAGCTGAAACAAGCAAAAGAGGTTAAAGAAGTTGCTTTGGTACAAAAAATACTGACAATTAATTAGTGAGAGAAATGGATTGGGGGAGGGAGTTCTTGGACTTTTTAATTTCTTAGGTTTGTTGCTGTAATGATATCCTCAGTCGCATCTTCAAAGCATGCTCCACTCTCCTGCATCATGTGGGGACCCAGCCATGTTGGAGATGAGTGACAATTTTACTCTGTTCATCTTGGTGGAGTGCCAAGTATCTGTACATGTGTGAGAGCCTGGTGGAGGGGATATTTAAAAGGTTATGAACCTTCATGGTTTGAGACATGAGTCAACCTCTGTCGCTCCCACTTCGAAACCCCATAAGTGCACCTTCCTCAAATCAGGGCACAGCAGGGCGGGTGGTGGTATTGGTCCGTGGAGCAAGGGGCTGGGCAAATCGGGGTACCTACCTCTCCGCCGGAATGTCTGGAACTGGATCCGGGAGCCAGACAGTTCTTTTTGTCAGCAGCTGAGCAGCTCTTCCAGGCTTCAGCAGCAGCTGCTGCTCTTCCCACCCTCTCGGTGGGGAGGCTGATTTCAGTTACTCCAGTAACCAGACTTTTAGCGTCCGGTCAGCATTGCTGACCGGACACTGCCAGGCCTCCTTTTCAACTGGACTTTCCAGTCAAAAACTGGAGACCTGGCATTGCGTCCCTCGGTATTAAAAACTGTACCACGAGGGTGGGGGCGGGGGGTGGGACTTGAGGCTTCAGCGCCATGGCTTCTGCCACCAAGGCAGCTGGGGCACCTGACCTCGGGCTTCTGCCCAGCAGCATCTGCCAGGGCTAGGGGCTTCCCACTGCCTGTCCCACAATTTCTGCCAGTGCTCAGGGCTTCTGCCCACCCTATGGCTTCTGCCGGGGCTCGGGGCTTTCACCCCTCCCCCACAAACAGCTTCTGCCACCTGTTTCTTGGGTACCCAATTTTACGGGGTCCCCGTATTAATCCGCCTCTGGTTGGAGATAGGATACTGGTCTAGATGGACTACAGGTCTGATGCAGTATGGCAGCTCTTAGGTTCTTATGTTCAATATCTATGTGTGGATATTTTTAATCAAAACAAGACCAAAAGCATCTGTTGGATGGAGTATATCAGCAATCCCAACTCTTTGTTTTGTCTTTTTTGTCTGAAATTATACCAATTTCCTTCAAGCTACAGTTCAGAATATGATTTTACGTAGTGCTTTTCTCAAGTATGACATCTCTAACCCCTAGGCACTTTCCCAGTAGTGCAACTGTTTCTGAACTTTCTTCTACATTTATGCATGCAATATCTACCCCCATCCTCTCCGTCAAATCTTTCAAGTACAACTTCTTCTGTGGTGCTTAGGGATTTAAAGGAATATGCTGAGCACTATACAGAGGAAGGATTTCTTCCAATCTGCCAACTGATAATGAGCAGGCTGAGGGGCTGCCATGGGCAGCACTTTTGTATTAATTCAGAAATTATGATGTCCCCCTCCTCCATCTTTCATGTGTCAAATGTCATGGAGCACTGCTTTTATGTTCTATCACATTCCCCATCCCTTCAGCCTTTTTTTTATTTTTTGGTCTTCTTAGACTCCAAGTTCTTCAGGTCTATCCCTTACTATATGTCTGCACAGGGCCTAGTACAAAGGGGTCTGCACATGGTTGGGATTTTTGGATATTACCATAATACAGGTAATAATACTCACTGGTAATACATGAACCACACCAGCCAATATAGTCTCAATAATACACTGGACATTAAAATTGATTTGATTGAGTCATTGTTCTCCGTATACAAGTTAACCTACATAGAATAACAGATAATAATAGAGGAATAACACTGTAACATCCACCCCTGCCCCTTTGTCTTGTCTACTTCAATTGTAAAGTCTTTGGGTAGAGGCTATTTCTACTATATATTTGTACAGTGCCTCATACAACAGGGCCTCTTAGTACTACTGACATACAAATAAATAATAACAACAACAAACAGTAAATAACAATAAGATGCCTAAACACATTTCTATACTAGGAAATACATGTTTGTAAACAGACATTATTGAAACAGAAGTGTTATATACTAACCTGACCACTGTTGCTTAGATATCTCACACCAGTATTTCCTCACTGAAAGAACATCCTTTAGTAGTATGCTACTACAGTCAGCTCCATAAACAGCACAACTTGATGCATCTTTCACTATGTCCATGACATAATTCAGAAGCTCCTGACATTTTAATCTGGGTGCTCCTATGCAGAAAATAGCAGGAGGTACAAACATGGGCTTTTTAATTAAACCAAGTATTGAATAATGAAGCCAAGATTAGAATTAGTGAATTCATAAAATCTGAACATTACCATATTTATCTCAAAGTTACAGTGTATTTCCTCCCATTGTATTCTTCCACTACCAACAAATATTTGAAGTAATTTTCTTGTAGCTTGCAACTTTTTTTTGGAAATATTAGGAATAACGCACATATAGCATCTTCTCTGTATATGACAGATCACATTGCAATTTCTATCTGTTTTTGTTAATGCCCTTGTTTTTAAAGAAACCCTTTCTAATAATGAATTTACCTAAAAGACTGTGGTGGTCTGAAAAAAGGGATAAGCCATACAGTGGTTACATTCACAAGCACCAATGAACAGAGAAATAACACAAAGGGATTCTGAGGTTTTAGAATATTAGCATGAAATGAAAGTGATATTCAGCTGAAAAAATGCATGCTAAGACAGGGGTTCTCAACCTTTTTCTTTCTGCCCCCTCCCGTCCCCCCCCTCCCCCAAACATGCTATAAGACCTCCATGGCTCACCTGTGCCACAACAAGTTTTTCTGCATATCAAGTAGATTAAAAGCTAGGGCGGGTGTTAGGAGGCAGCAAGCAGGGCAATTGCCCGGGGCCCCACAAAGCTATGTTGCTTGGACTTTAGCTAAAGCCCCATGCGGCAGGGTTCGGGCTTCAGCCCCGCACGGTGGGGCTCAGGCTCTGGCTTTGGCTTTCTTCCTGGGCCCCTGTGACTCTTAACGCAGGCCCTGCTATCTGGTTTATTTTGGTGGACTCCTTGAAACCTGCTTGCGGCCCCCTAGGGGGCCTCAGACCCCTGGTTGAGAACCACTGTGCTAACACATATAGGAGTCTCAATATTTAATGGAGGGAAAAAACTTGGAGTTATGCTGAAAGAAACATAAGGATGATGATGCAACCAAAGTAGATGAGCTTCCAATGCAACCTGGCAGCAAAAAGCTAAATGTGATTTTGGGCTGCAGAGAAGCGATAGTCCCCATCTACAAGGTTCTGGTGAGTCTGTACTTGAATACTATGTTCAGTTCTGGGCTTCTCAATATGAGAAAGATGTAAACAAATTGGAGGGACTATAGACAGTGTGAGACACATATTTTACTTTGGAGAGCTTAACTGATGAGGAAAGATGAACAGAACTACATAATTTTGTTAGATGATAACTAAGTGGTCAACACACCCTTTTACAGGCATTTGAAAGATGAGGAATTGTCTAGGACTGTCCAGAGGTATAACTAGGAGAAATGGGATATAATTCATAAAACGACAATTCAGGCTGTCAGCAAAACCTTTCTGCTGGTGAGGGTACTTGGGTTATTGAATAGCTTCCCAAGGAAATTGGCAGAAACCTTATCACTTGAAAATTCTGCCTCAAATCATGTTTTCCTCTATGCTTTGTACAAGCACAGTCCACACCGTGAGTGCTCAGTAAACAAGTAGACTATACAAAGCACTACAATTACACTGCAGGTGAAGAAACAATTCTATACTACCACGGAGAGATGAACTAATACAAATTTTCCATCTATAACTTCTAACACCAATGAAAAAGGTTCACTGAGACATTCAAGAAAAATAAGCACTAATTCATAACCATGGTCCCTGAATATTTTAAAATAGCATGTCACACCTGGTTCAGAATAAACAGTTGAATCTTACAGTAAAGCAGTAAAAGATCTATAATTATATGTGGATATATAAATTACTAACTTTTATTAGCACATCTAATGAAGTATTTGACCAAACCGCTGATCTCTTGCATCTTTTTCTGCCTGGAAGCTTGTGTTGAGGCAGATACATTTGGTTTTGCCAATCTGATACTGTCAGTTTCTTTCAGGATGTATTTCTGCAGAAACCTTCAAAAATACAAAATGGGTATTTGTCAGAATCAGAACTGATTAAAATAAAATGCATAAACATTGTTGAAATTTAAAATCCAGGCACCAGTTTAGCAATTTTTTTTCTGAAACAATTAACACACACAGGTATATATTACTGGTGTAAATCTAATGGAAATAGCTAGCAGATAGTGACAAGAACTGATTATCTAGTACATTTTGTGTCTGAATTATTTTATCTATTTAGATTTTAAGCTACCTGGGGTAAGAAAGCAGCAAAGACTAACACGGCTATCCCTCTGATACTGGGGTAAGAAGTCTATCTTCCTCTAAAATATGTTTAGTGCTGAGCATAAAGTAAGTGATTAAAAATATATATATACTGATATGCATCTATTATTCATGTTACAACAAATATGTATAACTACTATAGCACAGCATATTAAAAAGTACTGTTTATTGTTCATAATGAAGAAAAACTTGAATTCTTTCTAAATAAATGAGCTTCATATCAGACTCCACAGCATGTTTTTGACTGAATATTTTTAAATTATTCCTTGAAAAAGATGCATGACTTCCGTTAATTTTAATGGGGAGAGAAGGGGGGTTAATCATGTACTGTTCTGAGAACAGTATCATATGACTAAGAGTGAATATGTAGTGTAAATAGACTATTAGTTTGTATTAGATGTACTACAAGTGTATGTTCAAATTTTTCATAATTACATCACTGATTTTCTGATATGCAATATTTACTTGGTTTAGCGTCTGCATCTTTGTTTTCTTCTAGTGTAAACCATTTTTGTGTTAGTCATAGCAAAAGTAACAGAAGATAGTAATATAAAAATCTTTTTGATTGTTATATTACACGGTAGAAATACACCTGAAGCTTAGTTTAGATGTATAGTTTAGATGCATGTATGCATGTATAGAAGCAGACATCAGACACTGATTTTTAATATGGAAGTGCCACTTATATATAATGACAAGCACATCATGCTATGTTCCATTTTCCTCTCAATGGAAGATTAAGATGCAACCCGCAGAATATATAGAACAGCAGTCCTAGGGGAATTCTGCACCACTGTTCACATCCAGAATTCATGTCCCCTACCGATTTATTTGCTTCCCAGCAGAAAAATGATTTTCTGACAGGGAAGCAAAAGAAAGCCACAAAAATGATCACGCATCCCTTCCCAGCAGCATGGGCGCATCGTTTCGGGCACCCAGAGCAGCCAGTGGAGAAGTAAATCACAGGTGGCTGGGGATCTCCTGCCAGTGCTGGGTCAGACCCACTCCCCATCCACCCAACCCCCATGCATCCAGATCCCTCAAGACACCCCCACTGAGCCCCATGCCAGCTAGCTCCAGCCCCACCCAGGGCTGGGGATGACCTGGCTGGTGGCTCCTACCCTGTGCTGGGCTCAGCTGCTAGCCCCAGCTGGGCTGGAAGTGGGGGAGAAGCGCACTTCCCTTGCATGGAATGGCAGGGCCAAGGCAGACCTACCCCTAGAAAGCTTCCCCCGGCTCTGCACACATCCCTTTCCAGCCCCCAACACTCCTCAGCCGTGGGGGGAGGGATCACTAAACGGGAGCTACTCTCCCAAACACCCAAACCCCGTGCATCCAGATGGCCCCATGTGGGCTGCCCCTTCCGCACCCAACCCCCCCCGAAAGCCCAATCCCTTCACCCAAACCACCCCCTGTTGAGCTACCCACACTTGAACCCGCACCCTGACAAGCCCCACCCTCTATGGTCCAGGTGGTTCTATGCACCTGGACCATCCCGATGAGCAGCCTGCACCTGGACCCCATCCCACTGAGCCCCAACCATATGCACCCAGACCTCCACCCCACCAAGCCCTGCTCCCCAGCATCCAGAATCCCTCACTGAGCCCCCTCCCCCAGATCCCCCCGCTGAGCCCCATCCCGCAAACCCAGACACACCCTGCTGAGCCCCAACTACCTTCACCAAGACCCTCCTGCAGAGTCCCATTGCCCCTGCACACAGACCCCTCCCAATGAGCCCCTGGGCATCCAGATCCTACCTGCTCCCTGACCCTCCATGGAGCTGCCTACACCCAGATTGCCCCACGCAGAACTTTTTCACCCCACACTTGGATCCCCCCCACTAAGCTCCTCTACACTTGGATCCTGCCAGGCTAAGCCTGCCTGCCCACACTTGGTGCAGCTGGCACAGAGAGGTAGGGCCCCAGGGTGTTTCTGGGGCAGCCTGGCCCTTGCTTTGTGCAGCCTCATTGCCAGGTCCATGTCCTGGGATGGGGGCTGCATGGTGATCTCCCTACTCCGTTCAGCCAGACGCCTGTGCTCCCCATTGCCATGCTGGAGCCTCTACATTTATTTATTGACAAAAAAAATTGCAGAATTTTAAAATATTGTGCACAGACTTTTTCTGGCACAGAATATTTAATTTTTTGGTGCAAAATTCCCTCAGGAGTAAGAACAGATTCCATAGTAAATATGAGAGCCTCCACAGACCATACAGTATAACTCCTTTGGCCCAAGAGCCACAATTCAGCTATCCTAGTTCAAAGGACTGATTAAAAACATAGGTTTCTAATAAGATATCTACACCATAAGTATAGTCCATACTATATATACTATATATATATGTTCAAAGAACTGGAAATTGAAAGCTGGACACAAACTGAAAATATTTATTAGAAAAAAAAGTAATGTAAAGTTAGTACTTATTGTAAGATAAAATCTGAACAGGTGACTAACAATAACTACACTAGCAATCATCCTTATTTAAACAAGTTTCCACTAGCATTGAAGCATGGTGTGACCAGGCCTTAGTATCCTCTGCAACTGGTAACTGTTACACTGAGCCATTTCACTTTCTTTTTGTGACTATCTTGAAAAATATGTAAATTTAAAATCTTTTAAGACATTTCTTATTTACAGACAGGCAAATCAGATTCTGAATTCAATCTGCAGATCTAGGAAAAATATTGGTGTTGACCTGATAAACTATGAAACAAAACAGTGCTGTTTTGTACAGTGAGAAAGATGGCAATTTAGACAAAAATGATACCTAAATACAGCATCCCAGTTCAGTTGTTTTCCTTGTTTAGAGTCAGAATTACGATCCAATTGGTTAATTGTTTCAGAATCACGGATGAGACGTTTGAATTTTTCAACTTCTTTCTGAAAATGTATTTCAGGAAAAAGGTTATTTATTATGCATCCACTCCACTGTTTTACATACAAAAAAAGGATTTTAATTACCCTTCGCTCTGTAATTTTGTCATTTTCAAGTTGACGGCAGCAAACAAGCAGCTCATGTAGCACCAGACTCATGGCTCAGTTTAGCAGCAGATAATTTGCATCTGTAAATGGAAGTAAAGACAATCAGTATTCTAATTATGAAATAAACTGCCTTACTACTGTAGCTAGCCAACCTGCTTAAAAGATAGGAAATGCAATGCAAAGTGGGATCTAGCTTCAATTTTAAGTCTTTTTAAAAAATGTTACCTGAAGTGTTTTGATATTTTAATTGCTTTCAGTTCATAATTGTGGTCATCCTGTCTTACATGCATAGGTATTTTTAAAATTTATGTTTTATTTCACAGAGAGGATCACCAGCACCTGGATTGGTCTTGTGGGCCATCAAGAACAAGACAAGTAGAATCAGAAATACTCTCATTACAAGAATGTAACACATTCTCACAACTAGTTGTTATGGAACAATTGACAACAACGAGGGCCACCTCATATGACTGTGGGTATGTTTACACAGGAAAAAAAAATCTGTGGCTAGCCCTGCCAGCTGACTCAGGCTCACGGGGCTCAGACTGCAGAGCTGTCTCATTGCTGTGTAGACTTCTGAGCGAAGGCTGGAGCCCTGCAGGCGGGAGGGTCCCAGAGCTCAACTCTTCGCCGGACCACGGAAAGTCTACACAGCAATGAAACAGCCCTACATCCCAAGTTGGCTAGCATGGGCCAGCCGCGGGTTTCTCTTTGTTCTGTAGACATACTCTCTGACTTCTGTCCTGACATATAGAGAAGTGAGAGCTGGGCAGACAACACAGACCAAAGCATCAAAAATGAACAGATGACACCTAGCTCTACAGCTCTTTTGGAGGACAGAAATAGCTCCATCTCTCAGCACTCAGCCCCAAATCAGAAGCCGTTTAAAGCTCAGCCAAGGCAAGACTAAGGTAGTGCTGGCAGGAAAAGGGAACCATTTTGAAAACACTTTCCTCCTCTATGACATCCCCCTCTATCAAGAGCATCTACCACCAGACTGTTAAATTTGCAGCCTCGGGGTCCTTTTGGACTCAATACCACAGGATGCCCAAATAGCCATGGCAGGAAAAAATGCCCACCTCCCTCTGTGACTAGCCAGAATATTGTGCTCCATCCTATTAACACTGACCTGGCCTTCCTGAGCCACATATTCATTTCAAACTGAAACTGAATTATGTTTTTCTCGCAAAACAAGCAAGTAGAAAAATTTTGGTTGGGTCAAACAAAATGTTTTGAAAATGTTGATTTTTTTTTTAAATATTGAAATGGGTAGTTTAGAAAATGCCAAAATGTTTTGTTTTGACACTTCTGAAAAAAATTCAAGGCTTTTGGGGGCAAATTTTTTTTGCTGAATTCGACCCAAATTCACAAAGTTTTGGTGCCTCTCACAAATGCATTTTTCAGCAAATTAATTATTCAACAACAAAAAAATGCTCAGCTCTGAAGTTGAGCTCCTTACACCTCAAGCCATCAGACTTCTTTTCCAGACACTGGATCATTTTTATGGCCTTCCTTTGAACTCTGTCCCACATTGCCACATCCTTCTTGAAGTGTGGACACCAAAATTAGACAATATAACAGTAGTGATCTTAGCAATGCTAAGTACAGAGGCAAGAACACTTCCTTATTTTTACTTAATAGTCCACTTTTTATACATCCAAGGATTGCATTCATTCTTTTTGCCACAGCATTACACAGAGAGACCATGTTGAGGCAATTATCCACAATGACACCTACGACCTTCTCTGAGTCACTGCTTTCCAACAGCTTCTCCAATCTTGTAGAAATAATTTGCATTCCTTTTTCCTAGATGTATAACCTTACATATGGGCGTATTAAAACACATTTTGTTGGATTCTGACAACTTAACCAGGCCGTTCAGCAGCTTTCTATTAGGTAACATGAGTCACTGATGAACATATCACCTTAGTGCTCGACTTTGCACTGGCTCCTGATAAATACAGCATCCAATTCATGGTCTCCGTCCTGATATTCAAAGCCCTCCATACTGTTGGCCCTAGCTTCCCAAGACATAGCCTCTGTCTCTCCCTCTATGATCATGAACTGCCATGACAGCTATATTGTACTATAATAATAAAATCTTCAACCAATAGAGGAGGCAGAACTTCCAAACATCGGATTAGATAATGTAACTCACTCCCTCAGGAATTATCACAGACCCAACCACTTTCAGAATGAAATGCAAAACTCTTTTCTCCAAACTTTCCCTCAATACGTTCAAGCTACGACCTCTTACAGATTAGGCATTTACATGGATAATGCAAAAGTCCAGTTATATTACATAGGTTTTTAAAAATGATATAACCCTCATGCTTCTGAACATAAACCAATCACTAAATGATGGGCGCTAGCAACAAAAATCAATGATTTTCTCAACTCTACTCCTCTTATGACCATGTTATTCCATAATTGTCCACCACAGAGTTTCTTAGACTCTTCTCTGAATGATCACTGTTCAGAGACATAATACTGGACTACATGGACTGCTGGCCTAGTCCACTATGGCAATTCCTATGTTCCTAATACTTATTGCAAAATATACAGGAAGTGCAACGTAGCAACCATAACATTGCAGTAGAAAAACTTTGAAAAGACAGTCAATTTAAGTCAGATGTAAACTAACTTCTTGTTACTAATACAGACGCTCCCCGACTTCAGCAAGCATTCCATTCTGGAACGCCTTGCGTAACTCAAATTTTGTTTAAGTCAGGAACGTATACCCGACCATTACGCAAAAAACAACACACAGAACTTTCTAGCTTACGGAACTTTTTCCGTAAGTGCGGATTTGCATAAGTCGGGTCTGTGTAACCCGGGGAGCGTCTGTATGAATATCACAATATCACAGATTACTGAAACAACTATGAAAATTCAAGTTATGTTTCACTATTTATCTTGTTTGTTTACTTTTTATCTCCTGAATTTAGGCAATGAAAATGCATTTAGTCTTTAATCAATTTCACAGTTATTTATTGTCAATTTTTGTTTGAAGTTCGTAATGAAGCAATGTTTAGATTACAATATTTGTAATATTGTATTTGTTTGAAGGCAATTATTATTGGAATGTTTTTTTAAAAAACCATGAACACGTTTTCATTGGTCTTCGGTTTAAGAAAGACCTGTTTTTAAAAAAGATTAGAAATTTAGATTTAGAAAAAGAAAGAATTTAGAAAACACTGTGTCACTTGGAATTTCCTGGCATTTAAATACTTTGCCTCATATTTAGCATTATGTTACGGTCATTACTATATTAAATATGTAATAAACAGAAATTAAGAATTACTAGAAAGAAACTCTAACACACCACTTAATACAAGCTGGAACAGAAAAACAGTTTGTTCAGATAAAGCAAGATCTGACAAATATTCTTTCAAACAGCCTCTCACTTTGCAATTGTTTTGATTTGAAAAACAAAACTTACATTTTATCCTTTGAGATGTTTCATGTTTAATATTTGTACACTATTTAAAAAAAAAAGGCACAAGTCTAAAAGAATTTGTAGAAATTGTAAAACCAGATGCTGCCTAATTTCAGATTGATAAGTAATAATTTTCTCACATTGACTTAAACAGGGAAGACTCAAAACAAAGAATGCATTAGAACAGAGCTGTACGCAGGCTAAATCAGAGTTCTAAAATTCAACCTTTGACTGACCTTTTCCTGTAACCTGAGGCTACAAATAAAGTTGCACTACCGTAGGTTCCTGTTGCCGGTGAACTTGAGCAATAAATAGGGCCCTACTAAATTCATGGCCATGAAAATCGTGTCACGGACCATGAAATCTTGTCTCCGCCCCGTGAAATCTGGTCTTGTGTGCGCTTTTACTCTATACTATACAGATTTCACAGGGGGAGACCAGCATTTCTCAAATTGGGGGTCCTGACTCAAAAGAAAGTTGCAGGGGGGTCATAAGGTTATTTTAGGGGGCGTCACGGTATTGTTACCCTCACTTCTGCGCTGCCTACAGAGCTGAGTGCCTGGAGAATGGCGGCCGTTGGCCAGCTGCCCAGCGCTGAAGGCAGCACCCTGCCAGCAGCGCAGAAGTAAGAGTGGCAATACCGTACCTGTGCCATCCTTACTTCTGCGCTGCTGCCTTCAGAACTGGGTAGCCGGACAGCGATGGTGGCTGACTGAGGAAATTGACCAAAATGGACCATGAATTTGATAGAAATAGCTTATTGCTAGGGCACTACCTATCAAAGAGACTAGAAAAACAAGGAATGCAATGGCTGTGTACATGTATAGCTGTTATCATCAAGCATTTGGCCAGTAGACAACGTGGTCTTTCGTGTGTCTTTCGTGGGTGCCCTAGATTTGCATGGAAGATGTGCTTATGTGCCATAAGAATGCAAAACTAATTTCTTCAAGTTAGCAGTCCCACAATAAAGTTTTCATATGTATGCTATACATCAGAAAACCTAATAAACAGATCAGTCTCTTTGTCCTATAGGCCAGGAAGAAAGAGAGCCAGAAACATTATTTTATTTTATTTTAAATACTTAGGCAGTGTTCATATGCTGTGGTGGGCTAGTGAATACACATCAGATCTGCTCCTTGTTTTGTATTCAGAGTGCATTCTGCTTCCTCTGGTAACAAATACAGGGTTTTAGCACTTTTTACTTGCTAACCTCCCAACCTCCACACCAGCCCAACTACAGCAGAGTGAGCTTGATTCTGTTGTGGTTCTGTGCATGAACAGAACTAAATTCTGAGTGCAGGGGCAAATCTATCCTCAGTTTTACCTGCGTAACCTCCCTGAAAAGAAGGATTTGCATCAGTGTGACTGGGAGTCTAGTTTGATCTGCAGAAGCTTTATCAGAGACCATGCTCATGGGAGGGAAAAAACTCATCTTAATTCTCAGATCCCAGCTTGACTCCACAGGATTAATGGTTAGGGAGGAGTATAAAAATATTGCTTGAGCATGCAGGGGTGTAATCAGGAAGGCCGAAACAACTGGAATTGCAGCTAGTAAGGGATGTGAAGGGTAACAAGAAGGGTTTCTACAGGTATGTTAGCAATAAGAAAAAGGTCAAGGAAAGCGTGGGACCCTTAGCGAATGGGGAAGGCAACTAGTGACAGATGATGTGGAAAAACCTGAAGTACTCCATGCTTTTTTTGCCTCAGTCTTCACAGACAAGGTCAGCTCCCACGCTGCTGTCCTGGGCAAGATAGATGGGGAGGAGGTGAGCAGCCCTCAGTGGTGAAAGAAGAGGTTAAGGACTATTTAGAAAAGCTGGAAATGTACAAGTCCCTGGGTCCAGATCTAATGCATACGAGGGTGCTGAGGGAATTGGCTGATGTGATTGCAGAGCCATTGGACATTATCTTTGAAAACTCGTGGTGATCGGGGGAGGTCCCGGACGATTGGAAAAAGGCAAAGATAGTGCCCATCTTTAAAAAAGGGAAGAAGGAGAACCAGGGGAACGACAGACCGGTCAACCTGACCTCAGTCCCTGGAAAAATCATGGAGCAGGTCCTCAAGTAAAACCATTTTGAAGCACTTGGAGAAGAGGAAGGTGATCAGGAACAGTCAACATGGATTCATCAAGGTCAAGTCATGCCTGACCAATCTGATTGCTTTCTATGATGAGATAACTAGCTCCGTGGATATGTCGAAAGCAGTGGATGTGATATATCTGGACTTTAGCAAAACCTTCTGATACTGTCTCCCACAATATTCTTGCCATCAAATTAAAAAAGTATGGATTGGATGAATAGATTATAAGGTGGATGGAAAGCTGGCTAGATTGTTGGGCTCAACAGGTAGTGATCAACAGCTCAATGTCTAGTTGGCAGCCTCCTGGGTCGATCCTGCAGCGTGCCCCACAGGTTGATCCTGGGGCTAGTTTTGTTTAACATCTATTAACGATTTGGATGATGGGATGGACTGCACCCTCAGCAAGTTCGCAGATTACACTAAACTGGGGGGAGAGGTAGATAGACTGGAGGGTAGGGATAGGGTCCAGAGTGACCTAGATAAATTGGAGGATTGGGCCAAAAGAAATCGGTTGAGGTTCAACAAGGACAAGTGCAGAGTCCTGCACTTAGGACAGAAGAATCCCATGCACTGCTACAGGCTGGGGACCAATTGGCTAAGCAGCTGTTCTGCAGAAAAGGGCCTGGGGATTACAGTGGACGAGAAGCTGGAGATGAGTCAGCAGTGTGCCCTTGCTGCCAAGAAGGCTAACAGCATATTGGGCTGCATTAGTAGGAGCATTTCCAGCAGATCGAGGGAAGTGATTATTCCCCTCTATTTGGTATTGGTGAGGCCACATGGTCTGGGGGAGACGGCTGTGAGGTGGGGGGGGGGTGGGGGGGGGAGATGGCCAGGAGGGGAAGTGGGAGGGGCGAGGCAGGGAGACTGCCTTTAGGTGGAGGGGGCGGGGGGAGGCAGGGAGACAGCCGAGAGGGAGGTGGGGGCGGGGAGACGGCTGAGAGGTGGCCGGAGGGGGGATGGGGAGGGGGCTGAGAGGCGGCCGGCGGGGAGGCGGCAGAGGGCTGAGAGGTGGGGGGCGGGGAGACGACTGAGAGGGAGAAGGTTGAGAGATGGCCGGAGGGAAAGGGGGCGGGGAGAGGGCTGAGAAGCAGCTGGGGGGTGGGGGTGGAGGGGGAAACGGCTGAGAGGTGCCCGGGGGTGGAGGGGGAGACGGCTGAGAGGTGCCCGGGGGTGGAGGGGGAGACGGCGGGGAAGAAGCAGCTGGGGGTGGCGGTTGCGGGGAGACGGCTGAGAGGTGCCCGGGGGTGGAGGGGGAGACGGCTGAGAGGCGCCCGGGGGTGGAGGGGGAGACGGCTGAGAGGTGCCCGGGGGTGGATGGGGAGACGGCTGAGAGGTGCCCGGGGGTGGAGGGGGAGACGGCTGAGAGGTGCCCGGGGGTGGATGGGGAGACGGCTGAGAGGTGCCCGGGGGTGGAGGGGGAGACGGCTGAGAGGCGGCTGGGGACCCCCAGATCCGGGGCGGAGGGCGCAGGGCGACAGGTGGCCGGGTGCCGGTAGGCCCCGGGGACCAAGGCAGCCCCAGTATCTGAGCTCAGACTCGAGGCTTGGCGCACCCGACTCCTCCCCCCGCTGGGCTGCAACCGCCACCCGGAGTCAGTTACCGCACGCGGTGTCCGCACGCTGCCTCCGCGAACGCGAGGTGCCCCGGGCAAGAGTCTAAGAGAGGCGAATGCGCACGCGCCTCCCCATCACTCGGTGCCCGGGGCGAACCCGGAAGCGGAAGCGCGCTTACTTCCGGCGGATGGAATTGGGCGGGGCGGACAGTGGCTCCCAGTTTCCGATTCCGCGCCTTGGCAGGCGGAGGTCGCGGGGCTGGTTGGCTGCGCTCCCGGGGGCTGCCGCTGCCGCCGTGCCCAGCCCCGCGCGGGGCCATGCTGCTGCCGTCCGACGTGGCCCGGCTGGTGCTGGGTGAGTCCGGGGGCCGGGCGGGTCACGTCTCCCGCTCCGCTGGCAGCGCCCGCCGGGCGGGGCCGGAGCTGCAGCCACCGCTTGTATCGGGGCGGGGGCCGCGAGGGCGCCGGGCTGCAGCCGTCGCTCCCTGGGGCAGGGGCCTCACAGGCACCGGGGCTGTTCGACGTGCCCTGGTCAGCAACCAACGCAAACTGGCTGCGTGCAGGAGGCGTGGCCCTACCGCGGCAGGAGCAGACCTGCGCCCCGTACCTTTGGGGGCGCGTTATGGGAGGGCCCCTCGGGGCCAGAGGCTGCCGCGTAAGGCAGTTGTTTGTACAGCTTCCCTGTTGTTATTTGTTAGCCGCTGACAACGTGGTCAGGGCTGTGGAAAATGCAGAAATACAGAGCGCCTTTGCCAATGGTTGTTCCCTACTGTGCCCTCGTGTTGCAACAGAAAAAAGACTCGCGACTCCCCTCCCACCTAGCCCTAAAGAAAGAGAGTAACACAGACCTTCCCTGGATCTGGTTGCAACACCCAAGCTAAGAACACGTTTATGCCATAAAGATTTTACTATTTGTGGCCCTGCCTTCACACAGTTGGTGTAATGCAAAAAGACCTGTCAAGATGCAAACTGACACGTGAAACTACATTAACAGGCTGTATCTTAACCTGGGGGGAGCCTGTACTATCCCAAAAAGTTTAATCCAAATTTATAAAGGTCATGTTTTCTTGTATCTTTCTACGAAACGAAATAGGGTGAATGAGGTCTAACTAAACTTCTGATTACCAGAAGAATTATGTGGGTGACCCAGAATATCTAGACTGTCAAACTTTCATTGAGCATCTAGTGTCTCTATGATTTGGACTAAGGGTCTTGAAATTTGGAAAGAAATTGTCCTGTCAAGGATATGCTCTTTGCCATCCTTATTAAAATTATTATAATGTATAAGCTATTATTATAAGCCTCTGAAAAAATGCAGCTCAGACATGCTCAGTAGAAACTTGATAGAGTTTGGCAGCTACGTTCCCTGAAGAGTCCATTTTCATTGAATGTGGTCCATCCCCTCCAAGCTCTTTGTGCTGATCAGATGGCATGTTTCATTCCCACTGAGCATATGTCATTGACTGGTGAGTGTAACTGGTCCTGCTTCTGTGCCAATCTGCAGAGGACACGAGTTGTTACAGCCCACACCTAGAGAACTGTGGCTTTTCAGTTCAAACTGTAGCAGCTCATGCTTTGTGTCTGGAAGTCTCCAGTTCAGTCCCTTCTATGTCAGACAAGATGGTGGTCATTACACATACTCCAACCCAGGGCTGCAGAGACTGAGGAGGACTTTCCCTGCAGTTGTTCTTCAGGGGTCTGCTATAGTGCCCTGAACCAGAACTGAGAGCAGGAAGACTCTCTCTCTTGTGCTCTCAACAACCACATCCCCCGGCACTTGTTGAAATCGCCATAGAAAAGCCCCTGGGGACATAAATAATTTTGTATTCAGGGTTTGGTGATGTGCAGTAAATAAGGCCTGAGAGCCACACATTGAACCACAAGGATAAAACAAAATATTGGATAGCTGCTCATTTAAGTGAGCACTGTTCATCCAGTATGCTGAATAAGGCAGGGGTCCTGTAGAAAAAATAGTATGTGATGATTTAATTAAAGGTTGTATCATAACACCATCTAGCGACACCGTCATAGGACCCAGCCACACCATTAGAGGCTCATTCACCTGCACATCTACTAATGTGATATGTGTCAGCAATGCCCCTCTGCTATGTACATTGGCCAAACCAGACAGTCTTTACGTAAAAGGATAAATAGACACAAATCAGACATCAGGAATGGTAACATACAAAAGCCAGTAGGAAAATACTTCAGTCTCTCTGGACACTCAATAATAGATTTTAAAATAGCCATTCTTCAACAAAAAAACTTCAAACAGACTTCAAAGAGAAACTGCTGAGCTTTAATTCATTTGCAAACTTAACACCATCAGTTTGGGCTTGAATAGGGACTGGGAGTGGCTGGCTCACTATAAAAGCAATTTTCCCTCTCTTGGTATTGACACCTCCTCATCAATTATTGGGAGTGGACAACATCCACCCTGACTAAATTGGCCTTCAACATTGGTTCTCCACTTGTAAGGTAACTCCATTCTCTTCATGTGCCAATATATATTTATGCCTGTATCTGTAATTTTCACTCCATGCATCTGAAGAAGTGGGTTCTTTTACCCATGAAAGCTTATGCCCAAACAAATCTGTTAATCTGTAAGGTACCACCGGACTCCTCATTGATATCATAACACATGTATGCAGTTGGGCATGAGCAACCTTAATCCTGGTATTTCATAACTTCTGAGTGTTTGGTTTTGCAACTTTAATGTTCTTTGAACATAGCTCTGTGTGTGTACTATTGTAAGCATATAGTCACCCTATGCAGCTGTGGGTATGTTTACATTGCATTTTAAAACCTGTGGCAGTGAGGCTCAAAGAGCTTGGGTTTATATACTTGGGCTCATGCTGCAGTTCAGCTCAGGTTTTGAAACCCACCCTCTTGCCCAGAATTCAGAGCCCAACCTCCAGCCTGAGCCTGAATGTCTACACATCTGTTTTTAGTGCAGTAGCATAAGCCCGAGTCTATAGACCAAGTCTCTGAAACTCCCTTTTGTGCATTTTAAAATGTAGTGAAGACATACCCTGTGTTTCAGGAAGTCAGAGAGAGAGTAATGGTGTGGCTAGATTTTTAAAAAATATCTGAATAATATTGACATCAGAACACAGGTACAGAATTATTACAGGCTGTGCCAGTAGTGTTACACAGCTCTTCATGATGTTAACTCATCATCTTTAGGACCAAGTACAAATATTTCCATGATGTATAGCATTGCAAGAATTATTTTCAGTGAATTATGGGGGTTTTAATTTTTATTTGATGCATCATATGTTGAATACTGGTGTGGACCAGAAAGTGAAGACTTTGATTTGATCTGATCTTTCTGTCAGTTCTAGGAATGGTATTTAATAAGAGACAAATTGGAGGTAGATGTTTGAGATTGGAATCCCATCAGAGACATTAAAATAGAGTGGCTAAAGCACCATCCAGTGTAGCACAGGGGCTCTGGCATGGAATAAACAAAATGACATACTGTACTAACTTTTCATGATTCTCTGTTCGGGATCCTATATATAAATTACTCTTTTTAGCGCCTGAAGGAATTTCAGCATTAAAATGGAAGTTAAATAATTATACACACTTCCTAAAGGCTGGGAATATTTTTGGAGTAGTAATTTCTGTCTATTTCACATTAAAGTAACTAATGGGATCTGAGGGTATGGCTACACTGTGAAATTAGGTCAGTTTTATAGAAGTCGATTCTATACAGTCTATTGCGTATGTCCACACTAAGCGTATTAAGTCGGCGGAGTGCGTCCTCACTACCACGGCTAGCATCGACTTACAGAGCAGTGCACTGTGGGTAGCTATCCCACAGTTCCCACAGTGTCCGCTGCCCATTGGAATTCTGGGTTTAGCTCCCAATGCCTGATGGGGCAAAAACTTTGTCGCGGGTGGTTTTGGGTACATGTCATCAGGCCCCTGCCCCCCTCTTCCGTGAAGCAACGGCAGACAATCGTTTCGCGCCTTTTTTCCGGGGTCCCATCTGCTGGATCCGCTCAGCCTGCTGCCTGATTGGAACCCCAGGCAGGCAGCGGGCTGAGCTGCTCAGCCCACTGCCGGTCCGGGGCTCCGTCCGCCGGCTCCTGCCAGCCAGGGGTCCCGCTCAGCTGGCAGACCTCGGTGAGGTCGATCAGGGGTGCCTGGACAGACATGGCTATCCTCCTCTTAGAGCACCGAATGCGAGTGACTCCAGGTCATTCTCTTCTTTAAATTTCATCTCACGGAGATTGAGTCCTGCCTGGAATATCATGCGAGCTGGAGGCTTCTGCCTCAGGCTGCTCTCTCAGACGGCATTACCGTGCAATTGCACCTACCCCAGCCTGCCCCTTGCTCCCATGGCTCATGAAGCCTGGACAGTAGTAAGGAGTAGTTCAGCTTGTGGAATAACAAATCCAGAATGAAGGATTGCACTCTCTGGGCCACGTTAAGATTATTTGAGAGTCCTAGATAGCATTTAGTCGCTATAAAAGGCTTCATGAAAATTTTCCCCTGCTCCTAACAAAAATGTAATTTATGAGAGCAGCTGAAAGGGTAAGGAACCCGGGACTATAACTTAGAGAGAGCTTCCATATTATTTAACTCATAATTGATATAATTCAAAGTAAAATTTCACAGTGCAGTCTGTTCTAAGACTAAAAATGCAGGAGGGGAGTCAGAAAAAGGAACAGTGACCTGTTTCCGCCCGGTTTCGAACCAGGGACATTCCGCATGTTAGGTGAACGTGATAATCACTACACTATGGGGCTTCTCATTTTTTGCCACAGACTTTGCCAAATGCATAGGAATGTTTTCCCTAGCTACAGAAGCTACCTAATGCAATGTCTATATCTATGGCCTTCCTGCTCACAAAGTGGTCATGCCCCCGCCCAAGGCTGACACAGCGTGGAGTGCATGTGACATAGCAACCTGGCTCGGGCAGGATTGCTAGCAAGATATGATACCTTTGCCGTTAAGCAAACACAGCAATTCTTTCCTGGCCTCTGCCACTAAATGCCTCCATGCATTACGCTGTGCCCTATCAGTGCGGGAGGACTGCATGAGCTCGGAAAACATGTAATTGCGAATGCATTTTTTTCGCCTTCTAATCTGCGATAACCTCAGAGACGGAGATGATAGGGGGAGCGTAGAAATATTCTGGGGGGACTGCATGATCACCTGTGCTGCTGAGTTCGCCACACTGGCCAAACAGGAAATGAAATTCAAAAGTTCCCGGGGCTTTTCCTGTGTACCTGGCTAGTGCATCTGAGTTCAAAGTGCTGTCCAGAGTGGTCACAATGGAGCACTCTGGGATAGCTCCTGGAGGCCAATACCATCGAATTGCAGCCACACTACCCCAAATTCGACCCAGCGATGTCGATTTCAGTGCTAATCCCCTCGTTGGGGAGGAATACAGAAATCCATTTTAAGAGCCCTTTAAGTTGACAAAAATGGCTTAGTCGTTTGGACGGGTGCAGGGTTAAATCGATCTAACGCTGCTAAATTTGACCTAAACTCGTAGTGTAGACCAGGGCTTAGGTGCAGAGGTGCACAAAAGACTATTGGTATGTCTACTGAATATGAAGTTTACAGCATGGAAATATATTACTTTTCCAATTATGCCATCTGCCAGAAATGTTCATCTTTTTAAAGAAATCTGAACATGCTTTAACGTTGCTCATGTTTTTTCTGTTTTGGAACTGTTATATATGCACGTAGAATCTTGATTATTGTATGGCAGTGCATTTTATAAAAAATTACTGTAGAGTTCAATTTAATTTAAAACGAATTTTGGGCTCATGTATAGAGCTCTGCATGGATATAATAGCAGATATCTGCAGCTTTGCAGGACTCTGGATATAAAATTTGGATCCGCATCCATCCACAATCTGCAAATGTGGTCCGTGGATATCTGCAGATTTGCAGGGCTCTATTATGTATTGCTCAGATTGTCAATCCTTTCTGGCAATAATTTTATTTTCTTGTTTATAGAGAGCTATGCACAGCTTTGTTTCTGTATAAACAGTAATAGTTCTTTAGGTGGTACTAATAATTGGTTTTAGTCTGAAAGTAGTTTTATTTTGGATTTATGTAGCGCATCAGCAATATTATGTGCAATTTTTTTTTTTTTTACAGTTAGAGAAATGTTTAGAAAAGGAGCTATTCTTTCAAAATATAACTTGTTTTCTTTAGTTTTTGTCAATTGAGTCCATAGATAATTGCTATATGAGCGTGCTTAATTAATATGTATAGAGGAACTTTGACATCTGCCAGGTGTAGCATGGAGAAGCAATTAACAAAACTGCAAAACTTTCTGTCTTATCTGTTGCAGGGTATTTACAACAGGAAAAGCTTTTAGCCACCTGCCGTGAATTTATATTGGAAAGCTCAGATTTAAAGGAATATGCTGAGCACTATACAGAGGAAGGATTTGTTCCAGCCTGTTTACTGGTGAGTTAATCTTTACAGCACACAAGATAAAGTTACGCTGTGGTATAGTCTGAAAATCTTTCCTAAATAATTTATTATTAGTCCACACAGACTTCTGCACTTTTAGAATGTGAGTAAACTACATATCATCTACCACTCAGACGCTGTTCCAAATGTTTCAGTAGTTTGAAATAGTAACCTCTCTCTCTCTCTCTTTTTTTTGGCATCCCATAAAGCACTGTGTGTGCACAGCTGTCTCTATCCTACAGTGCTGCTAATACTGAAGGATAGATATCTAAAAGAGTAAAATATGCAGATGTATTGAGAATGTTTAATTCAATCTGTTTTGTAGCTGTGAGCATGGAGTTACTTTTGTTAAAGTATTGCAAGAAGCTACATTGATTACAAGGCTACTACAATTATTTAAAGTATTATTTATTAGGAGTATGACAACCTTTGTATCGTGTAGATGTAACATTTAATTACAGTCTGTTCTGCATAAACATTAACTTGAATTAGAGAAATCAGTGTCACTTAAAGATCTCAAATGTGTGCATACTTACCAGCACAACTAGAAGTCTGGTGAATGCATTAATTCTTTCCCAGTTTGACAACTGTAACGCTTCCTCACTTAGTACCCTTATCTATTCCAACTGAGGTGCAATTTATCTATAGTCTTGTCACTCATGATTTGTTTATTAACTATGCATGTAAACATAACTACATGTTAACTCTCTCACTTCAATGGCTGCCCTTTCTAATGCACTCAAAATGAGGTTTTGACTAGCATTCCAAGTGCAATGGCTTTGATTTTTGTACGGGCAACTTTGATATTCATATTTGCACCTACTCACAGCTTGCATTCTATTTTTCTAATACACCATTTGATAACTGTGAATCCTTGGCCTGCAATATTCTAGATTGCTGGAAGTCTCTCCCTTATGAGTTCCATGTTTCTGACTCGCCAACTCAAAAAAAGAGCTTAAAACGTTTTATCTAGTTATAAGCATTTAATCAGTCATGTTGCTAGTAGCCTACTGGGCTGTCTGAATTTCAGTTCTGAATTCAGCTGCGGCCAGTAAGAATTAGATAAATAAAGGGGAGAGAAAAAGATTATGTGGTTTATTAAAGTAAATTATAATGAAATATTCTTTTATTTTATAACTTTTAAGATGGAAAATATATAGACTATTTTCTTGGCAATATTTTTTTTTCTGTTTCTAAATACAAGTGATGTTACAAAATTCCATAGGACCAAAATCTCATTAGAATTCACATGCTTTATAAGTCAAGAGAGCTTTTAACAAGTATCAGAGGACTATAGGTGATTACCAATATCAAACAAGACAAGAAGCTGAAACTAAGGATAGTAGTAATTTGAAAATCCTAATTCTGTGTGTCACCTAAAATCATGGTGTAATGGGACAGGTGCAGATGGTTTGCTATAAAATTATTAAAAACTCTCACTTTTGGCAGCAACTCTCCTGAGGTGTCTGTTCTCTTAGCAACATGTTGTACTGCCTCAGGCTGATGGCCTTTACTTGTGTGCACGTTGCAGCTATTCCCTAACAACCAAAAATGAGACTGCCTAACTTTCTCCTGCCTCTGGCTCTATTATCCCATAATAACAAGAGCAAATTAAAGCAAGTTAGTGTATTCTTGGCTGATATGTCCTGGAATGGCTACTCTGCAGAAGGCTGTATGCTTGAAAATTACGATTATTGTTGAGGAATGCATTTTGTCCCCGGGTTGCACTTTTTGCATCCCCGAGAGAGCGGCATAAGCAGGGTAATCTACATCTATTTGTGTCCAGGTCTACATGGTGTAGATCCTAAAGAACTACAAGAACTGAATGTGTTAGGACTCAGTCTTTTTCACCGTTTGAGTAATGTAATAGAAGGGGTAAAGTGTAGGTTGCTGCTGAAGATTCTTTAGTCTAATACTGATCATTTTTTTTTCTTTCAGTCTTTGTTTGGAAAAAATTTGACAACCATTCTTAATGAGTATGTAGCCATGAAAACAAAAGGTAAGCATTGAGGGTCAGACATCTGCTGTATAGCACTTCATTTCATTTATCTATTTAGGTTGTAAATTCTTTGGAGTAGAGACAGGATCTCTCTCTCTCGGTACCTAGCACAATCCCCAGTCTAGATTGGGACTTTGAGGTTCTATCACAACACAAATAATTGTTAATTTGATCAGAGTTTTAAAAAAAGATGTCTGTTATTGTAACTAGTAATTGTGGGCATGCTTTCTCACTAAAAATGTGAACAGAATCTTTAATATAGTAATGGACAGAAGTGTATATTAGGCGTAAAGTAAATGTAGGTTCATGATTATAGAGTTGTACTGTTTGTATATAGAAAAATAACCAGAGGAGACTTGCAGTGCATGTGTGAAATTTGGCTTCCCTGTCTTGATTTCCTTAAGTTATCTTTAAAAAGTTCAAAATGAATTATTAACATTTTGTGTGGCTAGGAGAGAGAAAAGTGCAACTGTTTTTTTTTTTAAATGCAACTAATGAGGGTCTGTCTTCCACCTAGTTTTGTTCACCATTGACATCTGTGCAAGTGACTAGACTTAGTTCTGATGGTGCTTTGTGAGATTTGGGTGGGGGCATACAGTGTAGTTAAATGGCTGACCTTAGATCTCTATGTAAAGAACTGCCATGTCTTGAATATTTTTGTAGTGTTGTTTTACTCACTTCTCTGACTGAGTATGAACCAGGTATTTTAATGTAGTATGGAATTAAAAAAGGTGTGGACTTGATTCTGAGAGCTGTTTAGTATCTACAATCTACAGTTACTGGGAAATCCAAGTATTCAGGACCGCCAACTCAGACCTACTATACACAAAAATTCTAATTTGGATTTTTAGTCTTTTCTATAATCTTAGCTGCTTGAAAATTCTTCCTTCTCTCCATTTGCTTTTTAAAGATTGTGTGCTCCCCAAATTTCAAGCATATTAACTTCCCTCAGTGATTTATCAAAATGAGCAGTGATTCCTGTAAAAGACTATACATATGCGGTACATTTTTAAAAAATGCACAGTGATTCCCATAAAAGGCTATAAATATACAGTGAAATTTTCAAAAATACAGTACTTGAATAATTTAAAGGCGTAAATCCAATTTTCAGAAATGACTTAGGCACTAAGACTATAGACTTGTAATGCCTAAGGGCATGGCTACACTTGCAGATGTAGAGTGCTTTGAGTTAAACAGCCCTCGGAGACTGCAGTAGGGAAAGTGCTGCAGTGTGTCCACATTGTCAGATTCAAGCGCACTGGCATGGCCACATTAGCAGCTCTTGCAACGGCCACAGAGAGCAGTGCATTGTGGTAGCTATCCCAGCATGCAAGTGGCTGCAACGTGCTTTTCGAATGGGGGGAGTGGGGTGGAGTGTGACAGGGATTGTGTTGTGTGTATGTGAGGGGGAGAGAGAGTGGGTTTTTGGGGGTCTGAGAGCATGTCAACATGCTGTCTCGTAAGTTCAGACAGCAGCAGACCCTTCCACCCCCTGCCTCTCTCTCTCACACACAGCATTCCACAGTAATAGTTTGCTTTGTCCCGGAGCAGATAAGAATGCCGGCTGTCAGAAACGGAGCTTTGAAAGGACATATCCACATTCTTGCAGTGATTCCAAAACAATGACAAGAGTGGCCACTTGACTTAAGGGGATTATGGGATGTTTCCGGAGGTCGATCAGAGTGCAGTAATGCAACATCTCGTTCACAATGATGCCTGGGCATTTCAGCCAAGGCGCAACAAGCGTTATGTTTCTCGTGGAGGTGGATTACCCAGGAGCACTCCAACTGCAGAGTCCAGGCGCTCTAAGTGCCTTGCCAGTGTGGACGGGTCGGGAGTTAGGGCGCCTGTGGCTGCTTTAATGCGCTCTAACTTGCGGGTGTAGCCATGCCCTAAGTGACTTTTGACAATGAGACTTAGGCTCCTAAGTTGCTTAGGTACATCTGAAAATTTTACTTAGTGTTTACCTCTTGATCATATTACACTAGTTTTCTGACACTTCTTCTCTCAAGCTTCCTATTTTAGCTCTCTGAAGAATGTGTTCATGGGTTTTTTTTGTTTTTTTTTAAGAAACCACAAATGAAGTTCCAGCAATTATGTCATCTTTGTGGAAGAAGTTAGACTATACTCTTTCTCAGATCAGGTAATTTGTAACGTTGAAATCAAGAATAGGGGACTTTCCTTTAAAGTGAGACTATCTACCTCCTAGCTTTCCTTTACTTCATTTTCACATTTTACAAATATACTGTCTACACACTAAGGGTAATGAGGATATTTTTTATGTTTATTTTTCTCTGTGAATTGGCAGGGAAAGAATCTGCATTTGACAGTAAAATGGTTGGGTGGGAATCTCAAAACTGTTCAAGCTCCATTTATGCTAGCCAGAGAAATCAGATAGGGAGGTGCTAGTGTGGTTTCCATGGCCTATATAGATATGGCCTTACTGTCATACAACACAGTACTGTAGTTGCCGTGGTTATTGGTTCCAAAATTCAACCTAATTTCACAGTAGATCCCACCTAAAGAACTTAATCAACATTAATCATGCTGCAGCCAGAAACATTGCCAAATCAGTATGTGACTAGCGCATAAACTAGTAAATGCATAACTATAGAATGATCCTTCTTATATTTAGGTGTTTCTAGTGTGTTTTCTATTTATTTTGACTGTTTTATCTTATTTTGTAGGAGTATGCAGAATTCTGCAGGATTTTCTGCTAATCAAAGGAGTAGGTATCTAATTGAATCATATGGATGTAATAAATGGGGTTCAAGTTCAGAACTGATTTTGATTGAGGCCTACCTCTCCTCAAAAGAGTATCAACCTTGTGGTTTTGATCGTCTTCATACTCACTCATTTTAATTTTCTACTCCCTTAAACTTATTTAATTGACAGTTCAAAGGGTAACTGAAGACATGACCAATCCAATTGCAGTCTACTCTCACTAGAAAGTGGAAAAACAATATAAACAGATAGCTTGTCTAGAATTATTCATCTCTTTGGAAGATCTACCAAATGAACTTTTAAACAGCAAAGTTATTTTATTTCCACAATCACTAGAATAAACTCCATGCCTTACAAGTCTTTAATCAGAAACGTTTGTGAGAAAAACAAATGTTAAATACAGGTATTGTTTGCTCTTGAATCTCACAATCCCATTGCCTATATTGGACACAATTACAGTGTTTATTGTTCTGGGAATCGCTTACAGCTTAAGTTTGTCAGGCTTGGTTTACATACAGTGTACATACTGGTTTCACTATTTGAGTTAGAGATGTGGGTTTTACACAGTAAAATTGGTACAGTCCGTAGTGTGGATGCAGTTATGCCGCAATAAAAATGCCCATAAACTTACAGGAATAAACTACATTGATACAAACACCTTTATACTGGTTTAATTTTGCCTGCCCTAGTTAGCTGTACTGCTTTAACTATATTGGTTCCAAACTAACATAGTTAAAGCCATACAAAAACTGTGTGTAGACAAGCTCTTGCAGAAGGTACTGTACTCTTAGGCCCCATTTCTTTTCTCCCTCTCTGCTAAAAGAGCAGTTGGTCCTGTTGGGGTGCCCATAATTACATCTTCAAGTAATGGTGACTACTGCCTGGAAAATCAACTGCCTCTTGAAAATATCCAATAATGAATCTCATTGTAGCCTTAACTTTCCTCAGCACGTACAAGAAGTGGAATTGCAGAAATGAAAAGGCAGAGAATACTTCAGTCAGCTCCTCCAACCTCAGGACTTTTGTCTATAGCCCACCAATCAGGACAACTTAATTCCTCATGTATGGCAACTACCCAAATTATTCACAGACCAACAGTAAATCAAAATGTGTCACAGACAAGATTGAATATGTTGTTTGCACACCAGTCCCAAACACAGGAAAATAATGTCAGCAGTAAGTAAAATTTGTTACTGTTTTTTTTATTTATTTGATTTATGTACACAGATGGAATTATTTTATAATGTGTAATAGTCATCCTACACAAAAGATAGCTTGCTTTGAGAAATTCCTGCTTTGCATAATCTTACTGGTGTCCAGACCAAGTCAGACATTAAGAATAAGATGATTGCACTATGAAGAGATTGTTTTTAATTTGCATATTGGCTGTGGCTCCATGTATGTTGGTGGCTCACAGATGCATAAAATAATTTGTGTTCAGATCCTTCCACGTGCGCCTAGCATCCTCAGAAAAGACGGTTAGCAACTTGAATCGTATCTGCTTGTTTTTGTCTGGATTTTGTAAATAGAATGCTGTGCTTTGTATGGTGATACCAAATTACATTTAATCTAGTCACAAGAGGAGTAGGGATTGGAAATTAGATACTAATAGGGATATTAATGTGCAATCCCAGTTTCCTTTAGCACCTTAAGAAGCTTCATTAGAAAAGATGTAGGTGTCACCCATATTCTTTTTTTGAAGCAGGTGATTCTATACATATTCTAGTTCCTGGGCCTCAAGAACGAAAATTTAATTCAAGCTTGCTATCTCCAGGAAGACGAAAAAGGTGAATGTTCCTTTTATAATTTGTGCAACATGCTTGTCTTGAACATGAGGTTCTTTGGAACACAAAAAATGCAATACTGGATCAGACCCAAGGCCCATCTAATCCTGTATCTGACAGTAGCCAGTACCAGATGCTTCAGAGGTAGGTATAATAACCTCGCAGTAGATAGATGTGGGGAAATCTGCCCTTTTACCCTGCAAGTAGGTCTCATCCTGATCTCTGGTAGTTAGAGAGAAAAGCTTAAACCTTGAAGGATGAGGTTTAATATACTTTCCAGAATTTGTTAGCATTAATTATGATAACTGAATATCCATATAAATATCCAATCCATTTTTTTAATCTAGAAAAGCTTTTGGACTCAGCTTCCTATGGAAATGAGTTCCACAGTCCAGTTAAATATGTGGAAGTGTTTCCTTTTATTGGTTTTCTATTTCCAACCTTTTAATTCGATGAAATGGCCTCTTGTTCTTGTGTTATGAGACAGGGAGGACAGAAGTTCTCAGTTTTCCTCCTCTAGACTATTTATTATTTTATGTGCTCATCATGTCTCTTTTCTAATGTAAAGAATCCCAGTCTTCTCAGTCTCTCTACATATAAGAGTTTTTCCAGATCCTTGATCATAGAATCATAGAATATCACGGTTGGAATGGACCTCAGGAGGTCATCTAGTTCAACCCCCTACTCAAAGAAGGACCAAACCCAACTAAATCATCCCAGCCAGGGCTTTGTCAAGCCTGACCATAAACCTCTAAGGAAGGAGATTCCACCACCTCCCTAGGTAACCCATTCCAATGCTTCACCACCTTCCTAGTGAAAAAGTTTTTCCTAATAGCCAACCTAAACCTTCCCCACTGCAACTTGAGACCATTACTCCTTGTTCTGTCATCTTCTACCACTGAGAACAGTCTAGATCCATCCTCTTTGGAACCCCCTTTCAGGTAGTTGAAAGCAGCTATCAAATCCCCACTAAACAATCCCAGTTCCCTCAGCCTTTCTTCGTAAGTCATGTACTTCAGCCCCCTAATCATTTTTGTTGCCCTCCGCTGGACTCTTTCCAATTTTTCCACATCCTTTTTGTAGTGTAGGGCCCAAAACTGGACACAGTACTCCAGATGAGGCCTCACCAATGTCGAATAGAGGGGAATGATGATGTCCCTCAATCTCCTGGCAATGCCCCTATTTATACAGCCCAAAATGCTGTTAGCTTTCTTGGCAACAAGGGCACACTGTTGACTCATATCCAGCTTCTCGTCCACTGTAACCCCTAGGTCCTTTTCTGCAGAACTGCTGCCTAGCCATTCGGTCCCTAGTCTGTAGCAGTGCATGGGATTCTTCAGTCCTAAGTGCAGGACTCTGCCCTTGTCCTTGTTGAACCTCATCAGGTTTCTTTTGACCCAGTCCTCTAATTTGTCTAGGACCCTCTGTATCCTACCCCTACCCTCCAGCGTATCTACTCCCAGTTTAGTGTCATCTGCAAACTTGCTGAGAGTGCAGTCCACACCATCCTCCAGATCATTAATGAAGATATTGAATAAAACCAGCTCCAAGATCAACCCTTGGGGCACTCTGCTTGATATCATCCTCGTCACTCTTCTCTGAACCCACACTAATTCTGCAATATCCTTTTAGAGAAGGGATGATCAATGCAGCGCACACAGTGTTCCCAGATGAGGCTGCACCATTGATTTAAATATAGGCATTAGAATGTTCTCTGTATTATTCTCCATCAAATTCCTTAGGTAACATAACATCTTGTTTGCTATTTTGACCAGAATAGCTCATTGAGCAGAGGTCTCCATTGACCTGTTAACAGTGATGCCCAAGTCCGTTTCTTGAGTTGATACAATTAATTTAGAACCCTTTAAAGTATACGCAGTTTAATTTTTTCTCCTCCAACATGCATTGCCTTGCATTTGTGGACATTAAAGTTAATTTGCCCATTCACCTAATTTATTTATGTATTTGATAATTGACCTGATATCCTAGATTAAGTATAGGGTGTCTTGTTTAACATAGTTGACTAGACAGAGAGAACATGATTAAAATTGTTTTGTTTTGTTTTTCATTACAAATATGCAGTTCAGTTTTATTGGTTAAAATTTTCTAATTGCAAGGTTGGAAGAGGAAGTATTTATTTATGGCATGAGTCAGTAACCTCTTGTGGACAGAACCTTTTCCCAACATTGTTTACAATGAATGCATTTTCACAAAATATGGCATAAACTTCCAAAAATGTTTCAGTGAATCTCAGAAGAAGAAAAGTATTGCATCACCTGGACCTCATTCAACAAGTAGAAGTTTTCAGGACTCCAGTGTGGTGGTAGTGGAAGAAGAAAGTGAACCCCTTCAGGAACTCATAGAAGGCAATTTCCCTGTAAGTATGAAAACAAAACACCACCGTTTCATTTTAAGGACTTTTACTGGTATAGATAGAGTAGAAAGGAGTGCTCTTCAGCATGGGGCACGAGTCATTTGCTGGAGGATTCTCTGCAGCTTGAGGTCTTCAAACCACAATTTGAGGACTTCAGTAACTCAGACACAGGTTAGGGGTTTGTTATAGAAGTGGATGGGTGACATTGTGTGGCCTGCATTGTGCAGGAGGTCAGACTAAATGATCATAATGGTCCCTTCTGACCTTAAAGTCTGAGTCTATGTCACTGTGTTCTGACAACTTGAAAAGCTCCATTTCTTCTGTAGCTGAGCCAATATTCATTCAAAGAATTTCCATGCCATACTCACTAGGTAGTTAAGTGCATGATGACCCAATTCAAACAACTTTAGTCATCTCGGATTTCAATATCATCAGTCTTACATCTTGGGTCCAAAGCACTGACTCTGCTACCGGATTTCCAGAATGCAGTAACTCCTCACTTAACATTGTCCCGGTTAACATTGTTTTGTTAATAGGTCTCTGACCTATTTGAGAACATACTCCTTTAAAGTCCTGTAATGTTCCCTTATAACGTTGTTTGTCTCTCCCCACTCCGCCTGCCCAGTGCTCCTGTCAGGGACCGGATTGGGGCGCGGAGGGCTTGCCTGCTCTGCCTGCCTGGCATTCCCCTGTGCTCCCGACGAGCTCCCTGGCAGGAGCCCCAGGCAGGAATAGCGGGGGAAGCCCCCGCACCCTGACCCCACTCCCTGGCTGGAATGCCCGGCGGGTGGAGCAGGGCAATCCCCCGACCCTGCTATGCCCCTGTCTCAACCAAGCTTCACAATCATCATTGGTGAGTACAGTATTAGTTTGTTTAAAATTATTCAAAACTTATACTATATATGTCTATATGGTCTTTTGTCTGGCAAAAAAAATTTGCCTGAAACCTAACCCCCCATCTACATTAATTCCTATGGGAAAATTGGATTCGCTAACATCATTTTGCTTAAAGTTGCATTTTTCAAGACCATAACTTGGACGTTAAGTGAGGAGTTACTGTAGTTATGATAAGCAATGTATTAAAGGACTGATTAGTCCTCCCTGTTTGGGTTTCTTAAAAGAGATATCTTCCATAAATGATAGTTTGATACTAGGTTAAAAATAGGAACCAGAATCAAAATTTTGATTCTGACCCCAAACAGCTTTCTCTTCAAGTAATTATAGCAGGAGTCACCACTATAGTTAAGGTTAAACAGGTTTCCGCTCTGACACTAAGGTTTCAGTAATTCATAATTATTCGATGCTCTGACTTCTCAGGCTGAAATTTTCCAGTCTTGATGTCTGCCCAAAGTTCAAACTTTTAGTTGTTTTTGATAGCTTAAGCAAATATGGTTCAGGCATCTGAATATGAAGAATGTATGTATGTATGTGTGTGGGGCCATGGGGGATCCTGTTACATGCAGCACAAGTCTGTAGGAGAGATCTCTTTCTTGCACATTTCTGGAGGCTCCTAAGATGTGTCAGAGCAGAAGTTCCTCGGACCTTATAAAATTCAGTGGGGTCACTGTCAAGGGTTCTTATTAGAAAGCTTGTCACAGCCCCTGTGCTTTTCACTCTGCAGCTGTTGTAGCACATGCATATGCAACACAGGATATTTTAGCTGTATGCTTAACAAGTTAAGTGATATAAACCCTCTGCAAAATGTACTATTCATATGCAACATGCAATTTCCAAAGGGTCATAACTTGGTCAAAGTAAAACCAAATTTCTCTGCTACACCTAGTGCCAACTTTCAACATTATTCTTCAGTCATTTTGGCTGTAAAGTGATTCAGTTAATAAAAGTTATAGGAAATTTTCTTTTAGACACCTCTACCCCCATATAACACTGTCCTTGGGAGCCAAAAAATCTTACCGTGTTATAGGTGAAACTGCGTTATATCGAACTTGCTTTGATCTGCTGGAGTGTGTAGCCCTCCCCCCAACCCCGGAGCGCTGCTTTACCGTGTTATATCCGAATTTGTGGTATATCGGGTCGCATTATATCGGGGTAGAAGTGTATTTGGAAAAATATGTTCTGGTGGTATCAAGAAAAATAGTTTCAGACTTACGTGCATTATTGCTACTTTTTGCAAGAAAGCCATACTTTGAGGTCCTGAGAGTGAAACTACTTAAGTTCCTTTCCCCCTCCCCATCTTTTTAAAATGAAACAAACGAACCTAGTAATGTCTTATTAAAGAAATTATGTTGAGTTGGTAAGGTTACGTGGTAAGAGGCTGAAACTCAGGAAGTACAGTTGAAGTTGTATGCACAATCTTATCTTTTCCCTTTGATTATATACTCTACAAGAATCCTTAATTACATAGGGGGAAAAAGAAATACCGGGGCTTCTGTTGGTAGGGTTTTCAATGCTTTTCTTAGAGAGGACAGGTGGTAACCCTTGAGGAAGCGCTTTTAGACACTGGTCAAGAAACCTCAACATTAACCGTCAAGTCAATCATCAGTCTGTTTTTAATCTTCCCTTTCAGGGCAAAATGAGACAGTGCTCAAGGATGCCCCATGCTACCACAGACAGATCTTTGTCGATTGGTGTTTAGTCAGTTAGGCCCGGATATGATCCAGAGACTGCACTTGTCATGTAGACATAGATCTGGGTGTCTCTGTGGGCAGCATGTGATGTTAGAAGGCCAAGGAGATAAACTTTTATCAAGGGTGAGTTTGTATCAGTGACAGGTGGTGTCTACCATGAAAAGCAGTTGGGACAGATGTCTGCATAGAGAAACTCCAAAGGTTTCTCTGATCTTGTTGTCTCTGGAGGAGGGAGTTGGGCATGAGAGAGAGTGGGCTGCTAGGATCCTTCTCACTAGATGTCTGTTACAGTAGTAGTTATGATAAACTTTCTCATTATTATGAGTCTTTTCTGTGTATTCAAGCTGTTAGTGTCCTGGACATGAACCTGAACTCACTAGTAAATTGGAAATTGATATTCCTTTTCTCGTAATTATAAAAAATATAATTTTGACCACTTTAAAACTGTTTTGTAGCAATTGGTCATTGAAAATGCCAGAGAGAAAATCCTGAGCAACAAATCTCTTCAGGAGAAGCTTGCAGAAAACATTAACAAATTTTTGGGCAGGTAATAAATTTATGTATGAAATATCCTGATCTTGTGTACCTGTTTTACTTCTGAATTCTATACTAACTGTTTTTAATTGTGTTCCAGTGAGGGCAGTGTTGCTCACATTCCTAAACAGACAGACAGTGGTCCTGCAGAACAGGAGTCCTCAATTGATGAAATCTTTGGACTTCAGGTAGACTCGCAATAACTCACATTTGAGCTGATAAAGCCACAGCTGCTATGTGGGATCCTGCTAAACCTAACATAAATACCTTGCTTTGAAGTCAGTGCTTTTTTCACATTTGTCTTATGAAAGCTACACAGTTGTCAGTTAAGTAACGGTCATGGTAATGAGCCTAAATGTCCCCTTTCTTGTTTATCTGAGTGCACCCTCCTCAGGTGGTCTGCCTCTTGCCATTCCCTGTCTCAACGTGGAATTTTGTGATTCTTTCATTCTTAGGCCAGGAGCTGGGTACACTGCCCTATGTATAGCAACCCCGTCGCCCGTAGGTTTAACTGGGTTTCGTGCCCGAGGGACCCCTCCCTTTGGGAACCTGTGACCAGTTATACTTACCAACAGCGTCCTTATGACAGTCTTTTTATTTAGAGTTGGAACAAAACAGAGAAAAAGGAATTAATAACAACATACAGTCAGGTCCCTGCATATTTAGTCTCATCTAATCCTATGCTTTACTACCAGCTGAATTAGATAGATTTTCCTCTTTAGTTACTGGGACAGAACAGAATTGTAGAAGAGTTGACTCACCACTGGGGTGCCCCCTATATGGGTTGGCATGGTGTAGCAATTGTCTTCTCTAGTGCCCCGATGATGGTTGCTTGATGATAGTTGCTCCGCTCTCATGGTTGGGGGGCTGGGGGGAGCAACAGCTGTCAGACCTCTGACCGCTGGAGCCCCACAGCTGAGCCCCACACAGTTAAGTAGGTGGAAGCACTTCTGGTGAGGACGCACACCGCCAACAGAAGGAGCATAGTGTAGATGTCAAATACCACTTTAATTACTGCAGTGACTGTATGTTGACTTCACTGAAGTTGACTTAGTTTTGTAGTGTAGACATGCCCTTTGTGCTGAGCAACAACTCCTAGGGCTTCTCTCAAAGGTCTGGGTGTCGGGGTCAACCACGGGAGCTCATTTCAGTCGTGTGGCTTCCTATTGTCTTGCTTATTTTACAGTAATTCCTCACTTAACATCGTCCCAGTTAACCTTGTTTCATTGTTATGTTGCTGATCAATTAGGGAACATGCTCGTTTAAAGTTGCACAATGCTCCCTTATAACGTTGTTTGGGAACCGGCTGCTTTGTCCACTGCTTGCAGAAAGAGCAGCCTGTTGGAGCTAGCTGGTGGGGGCTTGGAACCAGGGTGGACCGGCAGCCTCCTTATTAGCTCCCCTAAGTTCCCTGTGCTGCAGCCGCCCAGCAGGCTACCAATTGCCGTGCAGTTCAGCTGTCCCTTCCCCAACTGCATGTGCTGCTCCTGCCCTCTGCCTTGGAGCTGCTCCCAGGAGCCTCCTGCTTGCTATGCGGGGTGGGGAAAGAGGGGTGCTAATGTCAGAGTGTCACTCTCCACCCGCTCGTGTACCCCATCTCCACAGAGGAGGGTGGGGACATGACAGGGCTCAGGACAGAGGGAGCTTGCTGGCAGCAGCTGCTGTCTCAACTTGCCGATCTACTTAAAAAGGCAGTGTACTTATAGTGCGGTCAGCATACTTAAAGGGGCAATGCGCCCCTCTCTCTCTTTTACACACCCACACACACACACACACACTGTGTCTCTGCCATGCCGTGTCTCCTCCCTCCATTCGTGCTGTCTTGTACAGTGTGAGGCTACGTTAACAACGTGAGGGCTCAGCCGAGTGCTAGTTCATCATTTAGCAGTAAGGCATTCCCTGGGAAATATCCCACCCTCTCACTCCACCACGTCAGCCAAGCTTCACGATCATCATTGCTGGGTACAATATTAAATTGTTTGAAATGTGTGAGAGAGAGAGAGAATATATAGTCTTTTGTCTGGTGAAAAAAATTCTTATGGGGAAATTGGATTCACTTAACATCATTTCGCTTAAAGTAGCATTTTTCAAGACCATAACTACAACGTTAAGCGAGGAGTTACTGTACTCATTATTTAGTATGTAAATCAGTTCTTTGTGATTTCACCATTTTTTCAGAATGAAATCCACATGTCAGAAGAAGCAATACAGGACATCCTGGAACAGACAGAGTCAGACCCAGCTTTTCAGGCACTCTTTGACCTTTTTGAACCTGGTAGGTTAGGGTTTACACATTTTTAAAGGATGGGCTAGAATGGTGATGCATTCAAAACTTTGCTTGAAAAGCAGGATTGATTTAGCAGAGTACCTTTGCAGACTGGGAGAAGTGGATTTTGTACTGTTACTCCCCTAAAATCTGATTAGCCATCATTTTAATATCTCTTTGGATTTCGTATGGATCACTTTCAAGTATTTCAAGTAAATATTATTTTATTTGGTGTGTCAGTGGCTACACATTTGTCTTAATTTTAGCTTTCTGTTGACAGGAGGATATAGATCATGTTTGTCTTGCTATTTTGTTTTTTATTCAACTGGAGCTTTTATTTCTTATTTCAGATCAATATGGTTCCAGCAATGCACTTAGTAAAACTGGAAATGTTTTCAAGTTACTGATGGATCTCTAGTGAGAATCAGTGAATAGTTCTTCTTTGTGTCTGCATATACTGAACATGTGCAATTTTTAATTTAAACTCTGCTCATTTAACTTTAAACAGAAAATTTTATGTACTTGAGATAGAAATGTCTATTTACATTTTTTTATTGCTTTAATTTGAAATAGGTAAAAACAAGACTAATAAAAATGCACCTCATGCCATTTCCAATCAGAATGGAGTAGAAGGTACAATGTTGGTGGATGAACATAATCTGGAAACAATTGCAAGTTCTTTAGAAACACAAGAAGCTAGTAAGTATATTCATATCTATAAAATCTGTTCCGGTATCAGTTTTCTTCCATTACAAAAATACTTGCACAGTTGATTGTCTACAATTCATGGCTTTATAATTTAATTAATAATCCCTCAGTCCTGCCATTTACAGTGCATAGGGAGACTGATGCACCCATGCAGAGCCTTGTTGAAGCTGGGGATTCACATGGGCATACCAGTCCACCCATGCATTGTAAATTGAAATGTGTGCTTGCAAAACTGTCTTCTCATATAAAACAGAAATGCTCTCAGTTTTTATGTGAGATTCTTAGTTCCATAGTAGAAACAGCTGTATAATATCTAGCCGTGGCAGTCTTTTCCTCCATTCTGTTATGTTCTGGTTTAATAATGTATTTACTAAGGTTTCATCTAGCTATCCCCTGAAATACTACTTGGCGTCTTTCTATAGGGATGTAAAGACTTTGTCACTCTTAGTATAACTCCAGCTGCAGACCTGTAGTGTTAATAGACTTGGCATCTAAATCAGAGTGATTGGGGTACTGACAATACAGATAAGAGAGATGGAAGGAAATGATTGTACCTTTGAGTTATTCAGTCTTAATTTTAAAATAAAACAATTAACTTAGTAAAAAGCAACTTTGTAGCTTACAAGTTCAGGTTACTTCCTGATACAGGTAAGTGATCACCAGTAATTTTTAATATAATTTTGTTAAAAATGGATAGTGTAGTTACAAAGTGATATTGAAAGCCCTAACTGCTATCAGATATTCTAAGTAGCATTAACCTGCTGCTGATGTATCATATACATCTTCCATTCAGTGGAGTGCTACCAGGTAACATACAAGATACTGCGAAGGACAAGCAACAAAAGGGATTAAATTTGTCTGAGGGATGGGGCTGTGAGCCAGATACTTATAACCAAGGAATTAAATAAAATGTTTATACAAACTGACCTCTGCACTCCAACTTTCTGTTCAATATAACTTCTAATCAGTTTTAAAATTGGGAGAGAGGGAAAAGTACATTGCATGAAAGATGAAGGGAAGGTAGGTAAAAAATGCCAAGAAAGTTGATGGTCAATTTCAACATAAAACTGAAAACTAGAAGTCATTGTTTTTGCTGCCCAAGAATTATGCTGAAAATATTGCTTTCAGTATGTCACTTATGAAACCATTTGTCATTGCAGTGACTGATGGACAGTTAACACCTTGTAAGAAACTAATTTGCTGAAATAATAAAATTTACAGAAATATTGAAACAACCCAACTGTTATTTTGCAGGTGATCATTCCAGAGAGGCTTGGTCCTGTACAGATAATCATTCAGAAGAAGTATCATGTGCCTCGAAGAACAGTAATGATGGTGATGACATCACTAACAAAAGTGTAACTTGTGAACAATCCCATGGAAGCAGTAAACAGAAGAAACAGACTGATAACCTTAAAACAGTAAATGATGAACAAATTGGTGAGCTTGAAATTGCCTTTGAATCTGTGCCTGATTTGACTGACTCTAACCAAAGAGAGAATTCTGGTACTGAACAAAACGAACACTTTGTGGGATCCTACAGTAATAAAGAGTCGGCTGAATTAGTATCCAAAAGTCAGACAGCTATGGAAACTGAAAAAGACGCACTAAATCATAATGGTCAAAATACACCCGGTTTGGAGTATGATCATTCTGATATTCCACAGAGTTCCTTGGCTTCCCTTGATGAAGATACTGTAACTATTGAAAACAGAACATATCCTGGAACAAGTGAATGTCATTTATCACCAGATACTTCGTTATCTGGAAAAACAAATATAAGTCCCTCTCACAGGAGCCCTGATCACAGTGTGATGCTAAAAAAAAGTAATGCATCCAAGTGTAGTCAATCAGGAGACTCAGGTGAAAATGAAAAGGATGTAACAGAAGACATACCCATGTTGCCTGTTGCTTTACAACAAAATTCTAATCACCATTCTAACTGTCAAGACCTGGATAAAATGGTGTTGGATTGTGTTGAAAGATCTGTAAATATATCAGATGTGACGAGAACAGAGTTGCAGCTTGAAGTTGTAGATACTTCCAACAAACCTCATTCAGGTGATCAGTTTACACTTGATAAGCCTTCTACAAAAGATTTAAGTCTCCATTCAGGGTCATCAGACTCTGGGAGAACACAAGTGGAAATGCAAGAACCTTCATCTTCTACAGAAACAGATGCTGAGACTATATTTTTCTCTTCAGGTGATGATGGATGTACAGAAATTTCTGTAGTATCCACTGAAAGTAATCCTACTGTATCTGAAGCATGCCATACCCCTCCACTAGAAACTGCATGCTTGACAGAAGAGTCTAGCACTGAGTTCAAAAGTATTGGTGGTGTTTCTTCTAGCAGTCAGCCTGTGGATGTAGATCCTTCTAGTATAGTGTCCCTCAAAATCATCATCAGTGATGACCCATTTATTTCATCTGACACCGAGTTAAACAATGCAGTTTCCAGCATCACTGGAGAAAATTTGCCAACTATAATACTATCTTCTCCAGCCAAAACTACGGGGCTATCCAAATGTGTAACTTCAGAAGAGACTGAAAGAGCTGGGGACTCAGCTTCAGCAGAGCAGAATCTTCTTGTGCTCAGACCTAAAGACCCTGTTGTGAGCACAGCTAATATCCAGAATGAAGATTGCACTGTTTTTTCAGTTGCTGGTGCAACTAATCTTTCCAAGGATGGGGGATTTATACAGTTGATGCCGGCAACGAGCACGGCTTTTGGCAATTCTAATAACCTTTATATAGCCACCTGTGTGACCGATCCAACCACACTGGGCACTACTGTAACTCCATCTAACGTAGTTGTGTTGCCTGGCAATTCTGTGCCACTTGCTGCCCAAGCTCCAGCAACACAACAGTTACAGACTCCTCCTAGATCAAACATGTTTACAATGAATCAGACTCTATCTCCAAACTTTTCACAAGGTAACTTGGTTAAAAGCATTCATTGAATATTTACATAGTGTTTACTTTTTCATTTATCCATGTAAATGTATTAAAAGTAAAGTGGTGTCTAAGAATCAGTTTATCTACCACTTCAAACTAACTAGGCATTTAAATAACTTGCAAGTATATTTGTGTATTTATTATTTCATTTACTTCCAGCTATGGTGTATACTGATTTGAAAAGTTGGACTGACTTTTCGGGGCAAATATCACATAATTATAGAAATGGTAATGCTGGAAGGGATCTTTTGTTTTTTTCAGGCCAGAAGGATTAGTTAACTTTTCCTTAAAACATCCCAAGATAAAACATTGGCACTAAATACCTAACTGGGCCCGATTTTCAAATATCGGATTATCTGCCTTTCAAAACACTTCTCTAAATATCCCAGATTATCTATACTCCCTCTCCAATAGAAAGCATGGGGTAAGAGAACTATTCAGTCTGAATACCAAGTATAAAACAAATGATGGGCTGAAATCGAAAGGACACATTTAATTCAAATAGGAAAACTAGGGTCATATATGCTTCTGATTGATTTATCCAGCAGCAAATCAGAAGATACATCTTTTAATAAGAAGTTATTTGTAAATCTCTTAGTTGTCCTTTATAAGACTCCTGTATTTGAACTATTTTCCTACATGGTGTTGGTACTTGTCTTAGACTGAATGACTAACTAGTTATATCATAGTAATCTTTTCCCCTTCTCAAGTGACTGCCATATTTCAATAATGTTTTCTTTAAGGCCAGGTCTACACTCAGAAGTTGTACCAGTACAGTTATTTTGCTTACTGGCATGATACTTTTACCAAAATAGTACCTGTAAAAGCCCTAGTGTGGATGCAGTTATACCAGGATAAAGGTGATCTATACTGTTTATACCTGTACAGTTAAAGCGGTACAATGTTTTTAGAAAATATTTTTAAAAAGTCAAATCAAATAACAAGAAAATAAGTCCTGTCTAGATAATACAATCTAATATTAACTTGCAACCATCAACATACAATTTGATAGATATGTTTGCAAAGACGTAAATGTAACTCATGGTCATCCCTGCACTGGTCTGCAGCTATTTCTGTGTGGTCAGAGGTCAGTGTAAAAATATCTCCAGTTTGCAGAATTTCAGGGTGGTGTTCATCTGTTTAACTAGTGTTTGTTATTTTGAACTCTGTATATGTGGTTTGCCCTATTCAAAATCTGCATGTTTTTCTGCATTTGAATTTTGTATCATATGTGCAGTCACTCAACTGAAGAGGAAACTGTGCTCTACATAGTCTTTATTTTACAGTTAGTCTGCTAAAGTAATTTTCCGATATTATGTCTCTTGCACATGAGGCAGACAGAAGCTTCATAGCCTAGTATCAATAATGCATAGTAAACATTCCTAGCTTGGTTGTGAAATGGCTTCCTCCCCCTCCACCCTCACCTCACCGCACTTGGGTTTTACAAAACTATCCAGGGGGAAGATCAATTTGAGGAGCCATTTGTTCTTTTTTGAAATATATTTTAATTTTTATTCTATAAAAATAATTAATTTTTTAGGTTCTGCCATTATAATTGCATCTCCAGTGCAGCCTGTTCTACCAGGAATGGTGGGGATGATCCCCATATCAGTAGTGGGACAAAGTGGAAATACTTTCTCAGCACCTCCCCGTCAGGTAAAGTGTTACTAATAAATCTTCATGTTCTCAAAATTAAATTGTTTCAAACAAACCCTAATGTGATACTTTGATTCTTTGAAGGTTCTACACATGCCTATAGCAAATCCTATGTGCAACAGAAGTGTTCCTAAAATACCCATTCCTCCCAAATCTCAGAAGACCGTCGGAGCAAGAAACAAGTCAAATACAGGTACAGTGCGTAAACTTCTTGAGCTGTATAAGGCTCAACAAAAATTGGAATTTCTAGAGCCATTTAATTTGACTATGTGAAATTTTTAAAGTGGTGTTCTGTGAAAATCAACTTTCAGAGTGGCATTAAGGGAGTTCTTGTTTGTTGTCTTAATGACTGACTATCAGATATGCTCAGTTTACAAATAAAAAACTGCCAGCCTTACAAAATCTTTGTAGGTTCAAAGTCAAGCGTGGGTAGTTTTTTCCAACTTTTTATTGTAGCCATTCAGTATGTTTCTGTTGCATATGTGGTTGGGGGGGAAGGAGAGAGGAACCCTCCTGTGGCCAAAATAACTCCTCTGAAGAGTGAATTGATTACTTCATGTTTGACGCCTGTTTGAATGCATTTACACTTGTCATTTTAATTATTTTATAAAAACAATTCTTGCCATAAATATTTATCTGATCAAAACCACACTGAAATAGAAACGGTAAGGCAGAATAGCCAACAGCTCTGAGCACACTGTACTCCTGAGGCAATTCTGCATCAAAAAATTAAAAATTCTGCACACAATATTTGAAAAATCTGGAAATTCTATTTGTCAGTAATATGTGGCTCTAGCATGACAGTGGGGAGCACAGACCACTGGCCACATTGAGATGAGAGATCACCCTGAAGCCCTCACCTCCCTCATTACAGGTACTCGGCAGTGAGGCTGGACCTGACTCTGACACAGTGCAAGGGCTGGGCCTGCCCCGGAAACACCCCAGGGCCATGCCCCTCTGTGCCAGGCGCACTAGGTGTGGGTGGGCAGGCTCAGCGCAGCAGGATCCAAGTGTGGAGGGACTTAGCGTGGGAGGATCCAGGTGTGGGGTGAGAGGTTTCTGTGTGGGGCAGTCTAGGTGCAGGCAGCTCAGTGGGAGATCTGGATGCACAGCGGCTTTTTGAGGGAGGGAGATTTTCCAGGTGCAGGGCAATGGGAGTCTGCAGGTGATCCAGGTGAAGGTGATTGGGGCTCAGCAGGGAGGGTCTGGGTGTGGGGGGGTCCAGGTGTAGGGGGGTAGGGCTTATCAGGGTGAGAGTTCGATGGGCCTGCTTAGTGGGGGAGTCCAAGCTGCTGCTGAGGGGATGCCACATGCCAGGCTCCCGCTTCCCCCATCCCCTTTTCTTCCCCTCACTTCGGGGGTGTTGGAACAGTTTGTATAGTGGGGGTTCTGAGAGCCATTGAGCCAAACTGTAAACTCTGAATATAATGGAAACCACTTTGCACCCCCAGTTCCGGCACCTATGCCTCAGTCCCACATTCCCCTCCCCCTGCACTATTCCACACACCCCTTCGTTCCCCACTGCCTCTTCTCCCCACCCTCCCTTACCCAGCCCCACCGCGGGTACTTGCTGTTGCACAGAAAAGAGGAAGGCTCCCAGTACACAGAAGCAGAGCACAACTGGCACTAGGACCCAGGACGGTGCAGTCTCCTTCAGATGGGCAGCTCTGGGCTCAGTGGCACATAACCTCATGTGTCCCCCTCCCCCCCCATGCCTTGCCTCTGTTTGGGGGAGCAATCCCCCCAAAAAATCTGCACCCATGGTCGTCCCTCTTCCCATGCAGCTTCCCTGCCGTTTTCTGCGGGAACACAGTCTGCAGAATTTCCCCAGGATTAACACTCTCAGTTCTTATTAAATAGCAATAGTCAGACGTACACGGTAAAAATGTAATGTACCAGTGCAACCTCCCTCCCCCATTTTATATATAATTGTATATTTAAACATGTGGATACATTCTCTCTGCATTATGAAGGATTGTTTCTTTCAATGGCAAATTGTAACAAGATAGTTGGAGGTAATTTAATTTTTTCCCTGCCCCATCCTGTACATTTTACATTTACCGTATATACTCGTTCATAAGCCGAATTTTTTTAGTAAAAAACAGAAGCACCAGAGACGGGGGTCGGCTTATGAACGGGTATAGCGAGGGAGAGGTGGGACACAGCCCCTGCCCCCAACAGAGGGAGCAAGGAGAGGCAGCCCAGCCAACAGAGCCATAAGGGAAGAGGCGGGGCCAGAGTCTCTCCGCTTCTGGCCATGCTGCTCCCCACCCAGCCTCCGAAGCAGCTGCAGCTCTGGGGTTGGCAGGCTGCAGCCCTGCCGCTTGGCCCCACCCTCCAGAGCAGGCTGTGGCTGCGCTGCCCAGGTGCCAGAACACGCTGCGGCCGAGCCGCCCGGCTCAGCCCACTGGAACATGCTGCAGCCGCGATGCCCGGTCTGGCCCGCCGGAGCACGCTGTGGCAGCGCTGCCCAGCCTGCTGGAGCAGCTCCAGCCAGGCCAGAGACATAGTCCCCTGGCCCTCCCCAGATAAAGTGGGAAGGGATAGGGAGAGTGTGGGGGTCCCAGGCTAGGGGTGGGATTATGTGGGTGTTGGTCACAGGGGTTACTCCGACTCCCAGCTTCTCACCCCCCAAAAATTTCCCCACCAGTTGCTGTCCCAGCCCTCAGGGTAAGCAGCTGGCGCGCCAGGACACTTTGTTTACTTAGGTTTATCTCCGTGCCTGCGGGCGCTCGAGGTAAACAAATCATCTCGGCCTATCAGCGGCTTATCCTGATGGCCCGGGAGCCAAAGTTTGCTCATTCCTGAATTATAGGGTCGGCTTAGGAACGGGTTATAAAAATTTTCCATTTTTACTTATCCATCTTGGGGAGGTCGGTTAATAAACGAACCAGCTATATACGAGTATATACGGTATATATCCAAGTTGTTTTAACTAAACTTGTATACTGTATAATTGGTCGACCTTGGCTATTTTTCTGTTTCAGATATTTTCACAATCCATTAACTATTAAAACTATAAAACATACTATGGAGCTGTTATGGTATCACCAAGTTGCTCTTTGGATTTTTTCTAACATGCGAAGTGGTGTGAACAAGTGGGATATTCCTATGGTACCAGCTCTAAGAAGATTAGTTTGAATATTTTCAATTTATTAACTGTTACACCTCACCATTTCAGGAAAACTGGTAACCAGTACAGCAAAGCCTGTGAGCCATCCAAGTTCTCGAGTACAAAGGTTAGCACAAATACTTCTTCAGTCTTGCTTTATTTCAGCTTCTGCAGATTCCTTTGTAACTTCTTTTGGGAAAGCAATTTCACAAACCCTCATGAATTAACTATTTGTGGTTCTTTTCCTCCTTTCTTGTACCTAGCAGTTCTTGACATTTTTTGTTTGTAACCTAGAGCCGTGGCCCGAGATACAGAGGGTTGTATGCTGGCATTAATGGGGCTGCAATCCAATCAGTGATAGCCATAGGCTAGTGCAGTGTTTTTCAAACCGTGGGGGTCACGACCCAGTATTGGGTCGCGGCTTGTTAGGCACTGGGTCGCTCTGGTCAGCATTGCCCACCGGGCCGTTGAAAGTCCCATTGGCAATGCAGCACAGCTAAGGCAGACTAGTGGCCAGCAGCAGGTCCAGCTTCTAGGCAGGGGCGCCACAGGGCTCCGTGCGCTGCCCGAGCACTGGCTCCTCACTCCCATTGTCCGGAAACCAGCCAATGGGAACTGGGGGGACCTGTGCCTGCAGGCGAGAGTCACGCGAAGCCTCTTGCGCGCAACCGCCTAGGAATCGGACCTGTTGCTAGCTGCTTCCAGGGCGCAGCACGGTCCGTGGCACCAGGACAGGCAGGAAGCCTGTCTCTGCATCCCGGCTGCACTGCTGACCAGGAGCCGCCGGAGGTAACGCTGCACCCCAATCCTCTGCCCCACCCAAACCTAGCCCTGAACCCCTCACTCCCAGCCCTACCTCACAGCCCTCACCCCCATACCCCAACCCCTCATCCCCAGCTCGGTTGAGTCACAGGCATCAAGAGTGCCAGATACATTTATTGGAGGGTTTTAAACGTATAATTGACTTTCCACACCTTACTGAGATCTTGAAGGATGAGGGGAAGGAACGTTAGGCTGGTCCAGCAGGAGAAGGTGCTAAATTTATTATTGTATTTTAAATAAAAAATAAATATGCTGAATCCATGAGCCTGTGTTAAAAGCTTTGAGTTAAAGGCTGCTTTTCTATATAAAGAAAAAAAGAAGGGTAAAACATCTAACTTTTGAAATCAAGCTTTATAAATATGCCACAATACGTCAGGAGGCTGTCCATTTTCAAGCGATTTAGGCAAGACTAGGAATTTACGCCTAAATGAAAGTGACAGGAGCTTATTTGAACATTTTCCCAGGCTGACCTGAAATAATCAGTTTAATTCACTGACTATAGTTAATCTTTCTGTTTAAGAAATCATTTAGTTATAAATGTGAAACATGTTTTTGATACATAAAACTCATCAAAACATTTAAGGTTGTTTTGTTTAATACATTTTTTTTTAATGCTTAATGCAGCTTGACACAAATCATGACCAAAACGTTAATTTAGTAAACAAGCAGCCTCACTCATCATTTTCTAACATACTAAAAATGTATGAGTATGAAAATATTAAACTGTATAATTGCTTAGCTAAATGTATGTAGGTACAGTGTACTTTCCTAGGTAGCAAAAAGATGAACCCAATCTAGGGTAAAGGCTCTCTTTAGTTGTAAATCAAGATGTTCTAATGGTTCTATCAGCCAATGAGAGAATGCCCCTTCCTTCTGAAAATAACTGAAGTATAAATGGAAAAGCTGATTAAAACGGATGATTTAAATCCAGTCCACCCTGATTAGCCTTCCCTATTGCAACTCTTCCAGGGAGGAGTTTGAAAAGACCACATGGGAAAGAGGGAGGGAGTAAAGGAGGAAATTAGGAGGGCAATAAATTGAGAGTAGAATCAGAAGAAAAAATGTCTCGGAAGTGAAGAGTACTCAGACTAAAATTACTTCTAAAGTACTGAATGAAGAGAAAAATTGAGTTAAAACACATTGGAAAGATGGAGGAAAACCTAAAGGAAGTTGAGTAAGTTAAATTTTCTGTTTCATAGTATGTTTGATGTAGATAAGACTACAATGAAATACATATATACCAATGTGTATACACTTCTGTTATTGTGCATGTAAAGTGGTGGGTGCTCCCTTCTGTATCTGATGGAGAAACACAGAGGCAAGATTTGAGACTCCATTGTTTTGGAGTATTCAATCATCTGCTTAGTCTTAATCAACATTAGTCATATAAATTTTACTTGCACCCTGTGAAGGGGGTAGTGTGTTACAGTTCCTGAAAGAAAGAGTGAGAGTTTCCACAGTGTATCCTGTACTTCATCTTAAGTTGAACTGAAATGACAAAAGAACTACAATGATCCACCCAGTTTTTCTCCATTGGCTTCATCAGCCCATTGATTGCTCATGCCCTTATCCAGTCATTTCAGTGTTCTTATAGTAAAACATAAAGGACATGCTACTGGACACAGCCCTTAGAGGGTTCATTTGTGCTCTCCCCCAAATACATATTTTCATTTGCAAGTTGAGCAAATGTTAAGCTACATTTACAGCACTGAGAAATAGCTTTAAAAGGACAGAAAACAGATTTATATTATGCAAGTTTTTCAATCAAAATTATGTTGCTGAAATATTTCTATCACATTTGTCAGGACTGGAAATTCAGACAGGAATGCCTGTGCAGACCTGGGAAGGAAATTGGAAGAGAGTTCACTTACTGTACCAGCAGAGCCCACAAGTTCAAATTCCAAACCGAATGAAAGCCACAGGAGAGTTCTTTGCTTTGATAGTGCTTTATCTACTCCAGGAGGAAATACTCAAGTTAAAAATACTAAGAGCTCATTACAAAAAGAAAGGAATGAAAATCCTTTATATGCAGTAGATTCTCCAAATGCTGCATCTGCCTCTGTTAAAACACAGTCCAACAAACGAGAGAAGGATAAAACGTTGCCTAGAATTCTATGTAAGGCTGAGATTGGTGGTAGCAGAAATGCAGCTGTGAAAGAAGCACAGCCTGAAAGAAGGGCTGTGGCTGCAGGACTCGTGTTAGATTCCTTTCACAAGACAACAGCGAATAAAGAGAATGAATTAAGAAGGGATGTTGATGAAAAACAAAAGAACCAGGATGCTGCAAAACTGTCAAATGGCCAAAAGAATGTTGGCCTTCGGAATGAAAAAACTGTTGCTTCAGTGCAGGAACAGAACAAAAAACAAGGATCACTGTCAAATGTGAATAGCAAAACTTCAGGATCTGTTTCCCTATCTTCAAAGGAGCCAAAAAGAGACCAAACCAAACCTTCCAACCACAGCCTTAGTTTGGCAAGTCCATTAACTAAACAAGCTGTGGAGATGTTACATGGCATTCAGTGGCACAGCCCTGCTAGCAAAGTGGTTGAAAATGGGGATTTACCAGTACCCCGTACACCATCAGGAGTTGGGGATACACATACAGAGGATATCTCAGACAGCGTAAGGACACCAACTTGTAGACGTTACACTGAAGAGAGTACAACCCCTAGAATAATGGTCCCTCCTGCTACTCCAGACTTGCCTGCCTGCAGCCCGGCTAGTGAAACAGGTAGTGAAAACAGTGTCAGTATGGCTGCCCATACATTGATGATTCTATCACGGGCTGCTATTGCAAGGACTAATACTATGACTCCCCTGAAAGACAACACACAACAATTTAGGTCAGTGAGAAGCACAGCAAAAAAAAGGAAACTGGAGGACTTGAATGAATGTGAGAGAAACTCCCGTTCTGCTAGTAAAAAGGAACTTCAGAGCTCTACAACACCAGTGAAAAAGAAGAAAATAAAGGCAAGTACATAAATTCATTTTTTATTTTAAAAATGTCAACTTAATTTTTTTTAGCACCAATATGTATCCAGCATTGGATGGTAAAGAGCTGTGAGCCCAAATCCCAACACCCAGTAAATGAATTCCTTGTATCAGTAACAAAGCTCCTTGAGCCCACTTTTCCTCATTGTAACTAACAAAATATTTCTTAGGATTCAGACCACCTCACACACACAGGAGCAACTCCCAGTAACTTTGTTGGCAACTGTGTATGAAGGTCAAATTAGCCTGTTAGAAACATACTCATTGTAGAAAAAGGAAACTTATTTTATACTAAAAAGACAGATCTGGAATGCAATCCCTTTCCCACAGCCTCGGTATAGTGATAGAGTCAGGACCTGGCATACTTTCTTTTTGCTACATTTGAAATATTATCTTTAATGAAACTTGGGAGTTTGAGCCATTGATGAATTTCAAAGGCATTATTTTAGATCAAGCGTTAAAGCAGTCCGTGTAAACTGTGATGGGACAGGATACATTCTGTAGCTTTTGTAATTTATAATACTTAGTCCTATAATATTTTTCACGCAGAGCTTTCAGTGGTTTACAAAGGTGCGTAAGCATGGTCCATATTTTACAGATGGGGAAACTTAAGGCAGAAACAAAGGGACTTGTCCAAGGCCACAGGACAAGCAAATGAGTTGGAACTGCAACCCAATCTACTCCCACAGTCCCTTAATCACACTGTGCATGGTCACTACTACACTGCTCAGTTTAAATACACGTGTACAATAATTTAATACAAGGATGTGGGACTCTCTGAATAAGTGTCATGTGTTTACCGCTTCAGCAGGTGGACGGGGAAGCATGAAGCAAAAGTAAGAAATTTGCAAACTTTTCCACCTCCATGATTTTGGTGTTTAACATGAGCCTTTCCTTCTCCCAACAGAAAAAGAAGCTGCCACATTGTTTTCCAGCTGGAATGGATGTGGACAAGTTCTTGTTATCTTTGCATTATGACGAATAAAATAGTTGAACTGTGACTATTTAAAACATGGTGTCGCTTTGTAAAGGGTGAGCTGCACTTTCAGTGCACTGAAGTTTCACTTTATAGCAAAATCATGCTCTTTCTGAAGCAGGTTGCTAGTTTGTAAATAGAATTCTAAGTTGGTATATTTTATTTTTGAGGAAGCACTTACAGTGATGTAGAGCCATTTATTTACAAAACTGTACAGGTAGACTTGTTTGGATAATGTAAGTATTGTACAAATGTATTGTGAGAAGAGTTGTAAACAATCAAATGTTCTTAGTTTGTTTCCTATAACGCCAGATGTTTATATTCTGCAAAGTTCTTTACTTACCCATCTAAATTGCTTAGTCACTTTGTGAATTTGAGGGCAGTGATTCTGTAGCTCAGCATTTCTAAGCCTTGCAGCACTGCTGATTTTAAACAAGGCAGTTGAGAGAAGAATTAGGAAATTAAGCTTTTGGATCATCTTTTACAGGTATTGGGGGTTCTCAAATCAGACTGTTGTTCATTTGTTTGTAGTAGCGTTCTCCCCTACCCCTCCACACCATGTTCTGTCAAAGGCTTTTTACTTTTTAAAACTGAATGGATGATACCCCGAAAGGAGAGAGTAATAGGCACAAACACAAGTCGTCTCTTCTTCTCCCCCCCCCCCCCCAAAGTGTACTATCTTCCAATAAAGTCGCCCAATAATTTTACAAAATTTTAAACAGCAGTTACCAGCTTAGCCAACCAAGTTCCCAAATGCAGATCTTGTTAGCCAAGATGGTATCTTCTGAAGTGCAGAAATTGTTTAAAATAGCGAAGTTTTAAATATTTAAAATTTTAATAGCCAGACTATATGTAGTTTTTCTTTCTCAACAGTGAAAAGGGGTTTAGTTCACATGGCTCAGGTCTGTATCCTCGCATATCAGTTGGAGCCCAGCCGTGCAACATTCCTCCATGATGTTGTATTGAGATGGAAGTTTTGGTCACTGAAATCCAAATACCCTAGCTAATTTAGTAAATGCCATGTACTCAAATGAACACAGTTGCTGCTGGGGGAAAAAAAAACCCAACCACCTGAAATAGGTAGTGAGTTTTGATTTAGGACCTAGCACAGAGAAAAGAACGGTCAATGACAGCTTGAGTAAAATAGTTCACTTGTGTAGGTAGTGAGTTTTTAGAGATTGTTAGAAATCTCTAACACTATTTCTGAACAGGGCACGTCTTCTCTCTCCTAGGTTTTCCACTGTAAGTTTACTTTTTGCTGGGGGGGTGAGTTGATGTAGTGGGACTAAAAATCGAAAATAATGGGAAAGATGATTCTTTCAACCCTATTTTGCATTGTCAATAAGGTAGCTTCTTGTTTCATCTACTTAGAAGGCTTTTAGCTCAAAATAAAGGTAGATGGTGCTGGTATCCAGTGGGGTAGTTCAACATAGTGATTAACAGAAGGTGGCAGGGCAAAGCTCCTCTGTATGCATCCTACAGATACAAATTAATAAAACAACTCTCTTGTGATCACTAGTCCTAATCCCTACTCTAAATGGTAGAAGGCCTAACTTGTTCTGCAGAATTTTCTTCACTGGCAGTGGTGTGTTTCCTCTTTGTTCTCAACTTGATATATTATTGAACAATGTAATAGTTTTCTTGTAAGACCTGTATGGTGACATGGCAATGTTTCAAATAGCATCCAAGGATTCCTAAGGAACCAATTATGCAGTAGATGTTTATATTAAACCCATCCACTCACTTAATACTGCATAGCATTTATGGCTTGAATAAACATTTTGGTTTTAATCCAGAAGTTTGTCTATTGATTGTGTAACAAATAGCTGTTTACCAAGCCTATGCTGGTATTCAGTTCACTTTCATTTTTGCTCTGCATCTTCAAAGGACTGTGTTAATGCTAAATGATCAGGTCTGTTTGCAGAAACAAAAAACCATTAAATGGCATAGCTGAATTTTCTTTTTTGGGAAGATGTTTTAAGAAACACTACACCTTTCTTGCACAAATGACTTAATGTTTCCAGTACCTATTTTACACAAAGCCTTCAACTTCCTTAATTCTGGAAAAATGATAGCTAATGGTGCCCCCAAGGGAAAGAGGCAGGCTTAGACTGAGGTTAAATAGAAATCCTTAACCTATAGTATTCTTCCTCTGAAGTATTACACGTAGTAAGCAGTCTTACTTTACTCTTATCAGTAGTATAGGCTTTTCTGGGGTGGACATGACCTATCGATAAAGAACAATATTCAAAGACATAACACTTGCAACTTGATATTCTTATAGAGTCAACTTCTGAAATTATTTGTTAGTCAGTCTCTAAAGGCTCAGAGGGCTTATCTAGCAAATGCCCACTCGAATTAGAATTTGTAGCTGATTTCACTCCCCCTCCCAAAAAAAAGTTAGATTGCAAGACTTGTGAAACTAATCAATTTAAAGCTGCTGTAAGGAAGGTAGCATAGTCATGACAGAGTGAAATGTTGCTGTGTAGCTGAGGGTTGAAGTTACTTCTGATTTTAAGTTTCATAGGTGCTTAGATCAATGTCATAATTTCCACAGACACAAAACTGATGTTTTAGTCAAGTACCTTGCATATGAGAACCAGTTATCTGCCTCACCTTTGAGTGGTTATTGCCAGAGACTGTTTCTTGACAAGACTAGGATACTGCCAAAATTGAATTAACTTCTGAATCAAAAGACCAAATATTTTCTTATAGATGTTCATTTCCTAGAAGTCAAGGAGTGGAGACTGGTAGTGTAACATACATACATGGCCTTTATATATTTAAACAAACAAAAAAAAAAAGCAGCAGGCTCCTACTATTTGCAGTGCATTGGACTTGTGTAGTACACATGTTGACTGTGATTTTAGAAATCTTTTTAAAAGACCTGTTTGGTATTAGCTCTGGGAGCAAAGAATTTTAAGAATATCTAAATACCAAAATTATTCATTCAGGTTAAACATTAATTGGTGCTGTTGCCAATTTGGTAGATTATCTGCTAGTGATTTGCAAATTTTCACATGTGAAGACCACCACTGAAGTTAAAGCACACACAAAAAAAAAAAGACTTTAGGAAATCAGCTAAAACACTTGCTTCAAGAACTAAAAGTTTACATTACTGCTAGTACTAGGAAAACTAGAGGAGGATTGGTCATTTCTTTGCTTCTTACCCCCTCAAAGCTGCCCAAGAATTGCATCCACCTATTCTTCAGTGAAAATGCAAACTTAAAAATGTAGAAAGATCTAAATATGTATGTCGATATCTGTTCAGCTCAAAATTTTCCCTAAAACTGTAGCACAGATTCAGGCCAGAAGGCCAAATTTTTTTAAAACTGCTCCTGAACTAGCACAAAGGTGACAACAGTTTTTGAACACGAGCAATTGTCAGCCAGTCTTTTTTGGATACCACAGATTGACGGGCTTGTCTCACAGGAACCTGTAATTGTATAAAGTAGGGTGTGAACTTAAAGGGATATAGTTATACTAGTTAACTCTGCATGTGAACACTTATCTCTGGCTAAACTAAAAAGGCCCTCTGAGAAATGCCAAAAATTATGCACAGATAATTTAAGGTTAAGTATTTTAAATATTTTCAGCTGTAGTTGACAAACTTGTGTTCTATGATGTCAGTTACTCATTTTAACAATGCCAAACAAAGTGCTGTGGAAAAAGCTGGTTTAAAGACTCCTCCAGCATTGTAGTTAGACATGCTCCTGTTGTAAAGATATGTTCCAACAGCAAGATTCAGGTAAGTAACTGCCAGGTGATTTTCATGGAAAAAAATTCAACTAGATATTACAGGCTTAAATAAAAAATTGAGCACTTAAGCTGTGTGTCCATTTTAAGAGCTATGAATGATTTAATATCAGTTCATTACCCACTAAAGAAAACAATTTTCATTCAAATAATTACTTACAGGGGTATCTTTGTGAATCATCCACAGAACAGCTACATCCCAAGTAAGCATACAGTCTTTGTCTAGTGACAATTTGCAGTTTACCATAATTTGATAAGTTTTAGTTCACACTATATAAAAAACTTGCACTAAATTAGTTTAAAGTAAAAAAACAGATGTGAGCATGACTGATCAAGGTTTTAGAGAAATACTATAGAAAACCAACAGTTAAGTAGGTGTTATCTGCAAATCCATAAATAATGTAACTGCCACCACCACTCAGGATTATTTTGCTCATATAATTTTAAAGCTTGGTATTTTCAACAGCCAGCCAGCCTACAGCTTTTGGATCAGAATCGCAGAAGCACCACCTCCTCCATTACAAATTCCTGCAAGACCATACTGTCCTTGCTTCAGCACATGGGCCATGTGAGCAACAATTCTCGCTCCAGACATTCTGTATAGAAGAGAAAACAGTTTAGTTTAAAGGAAGTCAGAGCAACTTGTATAAAATCAAGCTAAAACAATCAACAGATTCAAATGGCAGTGCTGCTGTAGCATTGCATCGTCAGATTAAATATCAAATACCCATACCCAAGAGTAATAAAAACAACTTTCCACCAGTTTTTCCACTTTGTCTTTCATTGAGGAGATGAAGGTATTTATGTAAATGAGGGAAGAGACCTTGTAGAATCCTAAACACAGCTCTTTAAAATAGCACACTTCCTGTTCCCTGCTGGAACTGAATTAACTGGGCTGCATTGCAAAGCACAGCTCTCTCAAAAAGACAGCAGGTTGCACATAAGTCTCCTCCATGCTGCCACCACCAGAGGAAGAAAGAATTTTGAGAGCAGCTGTTGGTTCAAGTGGGTTTTGTGCATCAATTTCTTCAACTACAAGTTTGAGGATGTACAATGAGGTGCTGCTTTTGCTGTGATTAAGGCCCAGAACTGTCAAACACAGACATCTGGTCTACGCTAGGAAATTAAGTCAGCTTAATTAAGTCACTTGGAATATGAAAAATCCACACCCCCTGATCAACGCAGTTAAACTGACCTCTTTCCCCCCCAGTAGGCAGTGCTAAGTCAATGGGAGAATTCTACCATCAACCTAACTACCGCCTCCCAGGGAGGTGGAGTATCTACACCAACAGGAGAACTCCTCCCAGTAGTGTAGATAGCATCTTCACTGAAGCGGGCCAGCTGCATTTTGGCACAAAAGTCAGCTCATTTAGTTCAATGCATAAAGGTTTACAGGATCAGGGCCCTACATACTTACAGAGAGAGGGACTTTTGAAAATAACCTATCCAGAGAAGACTATGGTGATGCTGATTTGGTCAGAGGACACCAACAGAATGTGACAAGGAAGATGTTAGCCCTTCTGATTCGAGGAGTGATCCTAACATCTTTGCCAACAAAGCATGCAACTCAAGGAGCACTGCTGGATCACCATTTGCTCCTGGAATCCCCGATGGTTTTTCCAATCTGTATTTAGCTAGATGATTGGGGCTATTTTTCTTCAGTAGATGTGCACAATGCCAGTTACCACCTTCAAAGCAGATTACTGGGAAAGACATATACCATTCAGAAACTACAACTGCTTCATAATGTGGCAATTTGGAGGGGGGGGGGGAGAGAATAGAGTGGGAGGGGGTTAAACTGAAGAAAGCACATTACATCAGTGCTTCAATGACTGCGCTGGCTTCTAACTGCAATACTAGGTGTTCAGTAGATGTTCTAGATCCACCTTACACAACAGCGGAGATCAAATGTGAGGATATTTTCAGTAGAGGGCCCTAGACCTGGAGTTTAATTGCCTGTTGGTGGGACAGATCCAGAGTCCTGTTGGTCTTTACACTATGCCCTGAGGGTCCTCCATTTAACTTAAGCTTTTTGCAGGAGGGCTTAGTCAGCATAACAAATACTTAATACTAGTACAGTCGATATTGAAAGCACTGCACAAACATTAATTAGTGGGTTTACTGTTGCAGTTGATTCCAATAGGAGTAATGTCTGTTTCCTGGTTAACATGTTAAATAATTTGAAAATTTGTGAGAAAAAAAATGATACATGCACCAAGACAACGGTGATGGGAGCAAATAAATGAACTGAATAAATAAATTTCCTGGGACACAAGGAAAATTCTTCATCCAAGAAAAGGTTCCCAATCTTGCTCAGCCACTGCATAGAAGAGCTAAATACTGAGAAAGGTGAACCTCCATCCAAGCCCAATTCACAGAGCCCTAAAAGTTAAGCCTTGGATAAAATTACAATGAACTTGCTACCAAATTGCCACCATCAATTCTTGCTCATTCTTCCTCCTACTTACTGGCTCCCTGGGACAGTTAGCAAAAGCCTTTGCCCCGGCTTGGAAAACTAAAGACAAAATGGAAGTATTTAAAAAAAAAAAACTACACCACACCCCATAGCCCAAGCACACTCAAATGCAGTGATGTGTTTAACAGAAACTGTCCAAGGATAAGACCTACCCTAAAGTGCAAACAAACAAAAAAAACCCCACACAATGGAGTACTTCACCTACCCTATTGGATGTCCCAAAGACACAGCACCTCCATGTATGTTCACCTTCTGTGGATCAATACCCAGCATTTTAATATTGGCTAAGACTACAACACTGAATGCTTCATTGATTTCCCACATCGCAATGTCTTCCTTTTTCAATCCTGCATCACTAAGAACCTAGAAATAAAATATTGTTGTGAAAGTTATGTAGCCAAAAGCACTTCATGGTGGTCCTGTTTTGTTTTTAATTCAATGTTACACTTCCTATAACTAGTTGAAAGTTACCCAGTGAAGCACTTGGCCTGGATCAGAAGCTTCCCCTTGTCACAAGGCTTTTCACCACTTTCCCAGCTGGGATACACATTATTCAAAAGTGGTGTTAAGACTATTTCCTGCAAAGAAAGGATTGTACAGAAGACTGCACATTTCAGCAGTTGCCCCTGTAAAAACAGGGCTAAGATGGCTCTAGATCTGGCTTTAAGTCACAACTGAAATGAGCTCAAGGAAAGCCCAGCAGAGAGAGAGAGAGAGAGAGGAGAAACTTTCACAGCCTCTAGTTTGAAGATGTCAAACACAAGGCCTACTTGATGTATTTATGTGGGTTGTGTAGCATGTTCAGATTCTGCAGAATCTAACCTTTCTTCTTTGCCCTCATGCTTACAAATAACCTTCCAAATGTAAGCACAGTGTAACTGACACATATCTTCCCCATTTGCAGACAGCTGGAAACAACAGCTCTGGAAATTCACTCCCCCTTTTCCATTAGCCTCAATAGAGTGATGATGCTTCACATGTCAGTAACTATTTATCAGCTGAAAATGGAGTGGAAGTGAAGCCCGTGGATGGAAACTGTGAGTTGATGCAAAGAAGAAAATAGAAAGGGGGGGGGGGGGGGGGCGGGAAGGAAGCAAGACAAACCACTTAAAAGTTTTACCATTGTCACTACTGGTTAGGAGGGTGATTTTTTTTGCTGCCAGTTATACTGGTATGGTATAAAGGTAAAATACCAGTATAGCTTCTTTGAGTTATTGAATCAGAATAAGCTATACTAGTATACACACTGTTCTACTAGTATAACTATCTAAACTAGGGAGGGTTGCAAAACTTTTAAGTACAGATAAGACCAAAGCCAGGGAAGCAGTAGAGAGTGGGACAAGAAGAGAAACAGTGGTAGGTCCTAAGAGTGAGAATATTCTCTCAAGTGATGCAGAATGCAACTGAATTTTTATGTAACATTTTTAATTTTTATGCATTCACCACCACCACATCAGTGGGAGATCTGTGGATTGAGGGGATTATACAGATGTAAATTTATGCCCCAGCCCAAGCACCATAATTAAAAAAATAAATTTGGCCTTTCCTACAGAATGAGTTTGACACCCCAGTCTAGTTATTAGCATTGATGTCAACACCTGAGGAATCAATCCTCCATTTTAATATTTATACCTTGCAAGCTAAATTGGTTTTAACACATCAATAATTCCATCAATGTAATTCAATGAAGTGGGTTACATTTTAGGAAACAGCCACGTTTGTATGGATATAACCTTTTCTACTGACCAAAGCCATATATCAGCTCAAACAAAACCAAAGTCTTCTGTAAAGTTACCAGCACATTTGACAAATGTGACAATTAAATATTTTCCACAGATTTTGGTTAATCTGAGGCTGCCAAATACACGTTTCGCCACCAGTCTACAAAGGAACATTTTACCAATTATGACAGTATACCAGCCCCATACCCCATCATGTAGACACACTTATTTTGATAAGACTTTTTTCTATTTAGATCAAAACAAGAGTGCCCACATGGCGGGGAGGAAGGAGGTTATACTAGTATAGCTATATCAGTTTAAATTCATACCTCGGGTTGTATTAAAAAAATCCTTCCAGTGTAGGCAAGGCCTTAGTTATTGATAATTGCTTTGACACGCTTAGAATAATTTAATATTAACCACCCAGCTGGATTCTCTCTCAAGCACAGAGATTAACATGTCTGCCTTAACTTCAACTCAGGCAACATTAACAACCCCACAGTCTGGCACTAAAGGAGTCTGCATAGCAAGTGCCAATACACAAGAACCTGGAAAGTTGTCAGCTTTGTTTTACCTACATTTGTCATACCCACAGAGAGAGCCTTTATTTAATACAATGAACAGCATCATTTAACTAGTTCCTTGATGAGACACTGACTCAGATCCCATCACGCTTCTGTCTAAAAGATTTTTCACTTGTTACTTTAACACCTGAAGTTACTAGAAGGACTACATAAGAATTTTTTTTTCTGTTTTCTAATTTGTTTACTTTGGGTATTTGACTTGATAGCCTATTTATGTTGTGTTCCTGTTTGTGAGGATTTTTCAGACAGCAACAGTGGTGACTTAACCACAAAAAACTGGCAGAGGTATTGAGGGGCAAGGAAGTACCTGTAACTATTTTCAACTTTTTTCTTTAAGCCGACTAGATTTCAAGGGGACTGTGTTCCTTTAATAAAAAAGGACCCAACTAAAACAGAAAACTGCACGTGCACTTTGCGTGAGTTATTCTTGTGGCTAACCAATCATAATATAAATACTACTTTATCTACAAGGTTCCAAAGTACTTTATAAATAAGCCTGTGATGCACGTATTGTCTGTATTCCAATCAGAGGAAAATCCATGTTGTACCACTGGAGCAATTTAGGCAAGCTTACAATTTTTTTTTTATTTTCAGCAATGATCAGTTTTGTTCCTACCTTGGGAACAGCATACGCAGGTGCAATTGGGAAGTCAATAGGATCAACAGCAGCATCTGCAAAAGCTGTAAGACCATAAATATTATTGAAATCCTTTATCACTTTTCACAAAGGAAATATTCACCTATATAGGATACAAGTCCAATACTCCCCTCCTCCACCAATCAATTTTTCTATTCATTTAAATAAAATGTCTCCTGAAAACAGGTTGTAAACTGTGTGCTTGTAAGCAAACAGTATGGTAATAGTTTCAGATTTTACTTTTAAAATGTGTTAGATATAATCGCATTTAAGAAAGGCTGGCTATGATCAGGAGTCCAAGCATGTTTGGCTCTTGGAATTTAAAAGAACAGTTCAAGTTACGTTATAGCTGCACCTTCCTAGCCAATGAACCTATCCCATGCTCCTCCAAAGAAAAAAAAAACACGACTGGTTAAGCAAGATTCTAAGTCACATGGCAAATCATAAGAGTATTTTCCAGTATAGTACTTGAGAGAGGCATTTGGAAAAATTCCTACCTACTATTCTTGCAAGTGGCGTAACATTAAGTCTCTTGGCTGCCTCTGCAGTCATCACAACCAAAGCAGCTGCTCCATCATTCAGTGTGCTGGCATTGGCAGCAGTTACTGTTCCTGAAAAAAGCAGAACAGTATTTAAACAGAGGAAAGAAAATGCAATAGCTCAGGTATGTCTTTCCAAGGCATTTATCTGACAGAGAGGTCCTGAATCTGAGCTCTTGTCTATACAAGTATGGGACACTGGCTTAACTAAGGCTACTTCTACACTACAAGCTAGGAGTGTGATTTCCCAGCTCGCATACAAATTCTCATGATTGCTTGATGAGAACTAGCATCAGTATTAGTAGTGCAGGTTTAGCTGTGCGGAGTACATACTCACAGGTTGCAGGAGTGTTTGTACTGGCATAGCTAAACCATGCCAACACTGCCAGCGCTACCGAAGCTACACTACTACTTATACAAGTGCTAGCTCTCATTGGGTTACCTCAAGTACGGGTACGTGAGCTGGGGGATCACACCCCTAGCTTGTAGTATAATGTAAACATAGCCTCAAGGTGAGCTTTTAAATTAAATTTAGTTAAACTGGTGCAAAAACCTGTGTGGACACTTAAATCGATTTAAACCTGGCTTAAATTGATGCATCTTACTTCGCAGGGCCGGCTCCAGCTTTTTTGCCACCCCAAGCGGCGAAGAAAAAAAAAAAAAAGGAAAAGAAAAGCCTGATTGAGCAGAGCGATTGAGCTGCCGCTGAAGAGGAAGCGAAGCACTGAAGGACCCGCTGCCGAATTGCCGCCGCGGACCCGGACGGAGTGCCGCCCCTTTCTATTGACCGTCTTAAGCACCTGCATCCTTCCTGGTGCCTGGAACCGGCCCTGTTACTTAGGCAAGGTAATGGCTTCCACATTACCAATAATCAAGTTAACGCCAGTCAATATAAGGCTGCAAAAAAGTGGGGCAACTAAACTGATTTAGCTTCAGAGATCCATCGACTGGAGACAGACATGTGTGAAAGAGCACATGCTCCCACTGGAAGAAGAAGTTACACTGTTGTAAACTGTATATGTAGATCAAGCCTATAACTACATTGATTTAAGCCAGATTTAAATCAATTTAAGTGTCCCAATACAAGGTTTTTCCATCAGATTAAAACAGATTTGAAAATGAAGGTTAGTTACTTATAGCCGGAGTTCTTCCAGAAGGCTCTGCATATTCCCAATTTATGGGTACTGTGCTGCACTGTGGTAGAGCCTTCTTTAGCAGTGTCAGCTACAGCACTGTTGTGTACCCCTCCCCTTCCCTCAGCATCACCAATGTTCTGAGGGAGAGGCTATATAAAGAGGAAGAGTGCCCCCACCACATCAGAGCCAGAGACATAGAACAAGGACTCTGACGAAAAGGGGAAGGCAGATGGGTAGTGTGAACATGCGGAGCAATCTCTAACAACTCTGGTTACAAGTAAGTAGCTTTCACTTCTTCTATAAGTGACTCTGCATATTCCCACTTATGGGACAGACTGATAAGCAGTGCTGAAAATTAACCTGGAAATGGGAACAGAGGCCTAACTGAATAAGGGCTGAAGCAGTGCTTTACCAAATCCAGCATCTGCCTTACAGGCCAAGTCCAAAGTACAGTGCTTAGCGAAGATGTGCGCTCAAGTCCAGATTGCAGCTCTGCAAATTTCAGCAAACTGGCAGCTGCCTAAGACAAGTGAAGAAAGTAGCTACCGCCCTAGTGGAATGTGGTAGAATCAAAGCAGGTACAGGAGATTTTGTTGGTATTTAACATTCATCAATACACCGTTTAATCCACCAAGAGTGTCTGGGAAGAAACTGTACAACCAATGTAGTTTTTAAGCATAAAACACAATCTAGACCATTTATTAAAACGTTTAGCTCTACCTAAACAACAAGTGAGGACTCTTCTAGCATCCATAGTCTGGAGAACAGATTCCCCCTTATTAGAATTCTTTTTTTTTTTTATCTTTGGGGGAGGTGGGGGGGGGGGGGAAAGAGAGAAGAGGTGGACAACAAATTAATTGTCTGATTGATGTGAAATTCAGATACTACCTTAGGTAAGAACTTGTCCCTAGGTCTCACTTTCTTTGGTGCTGCAACAGTTAGAACCAAAGGCTCCAACAGCCCCAGTTCTGACACACCACTCAAATCCACCTTCTCAAGGATGGGTCTATGTTTTTTGCTGCACCAAGCACGGCAGGCAGGCTGCCTTTGGCGGCACACCTGCAGGTGATCTGCCGAACCTCTCGTAGGCATGCCGCCAAAGGCAGCCTGACTGCCGCTCTCACAGCGACCGGCAGGCCACCCCAAGCATGCGCTTGCTGCGCTGGTGCCTGGAGCCGCCCCTGCATCTTCTGGATCTGAAAGCCGAAGTGGGAACTGACCCTGGTCTCATGGCCACAAGGGTTCTGTCAGGATTGGATAACTGCAAGGCAGGAGGTACTGCACCAGTGAGAGTGTTGACAAACTCTCTCTCAACATGTCTTCTGAAACCGGGCCAGTTGGATATGACCATGTGGCCCTTGGTTTGGATTCATGTAGCCTCAAGGGCTTGACTGAGGGAGCGGCAGGAATTAGACCTGGCTCTGACAGGAGTTGCAGCCTCTTGGAACCCTGCAGTCACTTTGAGCTATCTTGGCTCCTGGAGTTTTCAGCAGCTCCCTTAGACCTTCAATAAGGGTACTGATCGGATCCAGAGGATCTAGCTTCAAGAGCTTCTTTGAGAAGGAAGAGCTTCAAATGATTCTCCCTATCCTTGTGGGCTCTGGGAGTAAAGGTCCAGAAAATCAAACACTCAGGAGGTGAGTGGCCTGCTGCCAGGCAGGAAATGCATCTTTTGAATCCCAGCCTTCTCCACTTTTGATTCTGCCATGACCCAGAATTGACAGGGGAAAAAATAATCGCTAACACTAACTATCCTAACAATAAAAAGGGCTCCAACTCCAAAGAGACTGGAGATGTTTACCTCCATCCAGACATACGGTCAGACGGACCTGGGGCGCTCCAGGCCCTAGACAAGTCTCACTCTCAGAACATCAGTGACACTGGACAGGAGGGGCAGAGAGCACAAGAGTGCTCTAGCTGACCCTGCTAGGTGGTTCTGCTGCTAGGTACCACAAGGCAGCATAGTACCCGTAAGTGGGAATATGCAGAGCCACTCGAAGAAGCAACCTTTTAGTTAAACAAGTTCAACTTATAATTAAAGCCTGAAGAGAACGAAAAATGCACTGGATCAGCACACAAAGCAATAATGTTCGCCCAGGAGTCAATGGGAGAGCGCTCGGGGGTCGACTAGATGCGATAAATTGATCCCCGCTAGATCTGTGCGACAATAAAACAGATACAGCTCCCACACTCATGTACCACTTCTCCAGGAAAGACACTCACCTTGACATCTACTTTTCAGTGTTAGCATTCCACTTACAAGAACATTTGGGAAACTGCAATTCTAGACCAACTTTGCTGTTTGATTCCCCCACAATCACCACCTGTTTCAAGTGAAAATCATTAAAGCCTGTCACTAAACCAGATCTTCCAAATGTCACAGCAAAATGAAGTATGTAAAACAGCCTGCATTTCTCCAGGAAACACTGCTGTACATTGTCCAGTTATAAGAACAATTCTCCAGGCCACAAAGGGTGCTGCTGTAAGTGGTGCCTGCTGTATTCCTATGCTTTCCGTTGTCTTCACCTTGACCCAGTTAAGCTGTTTTCAAATACACGGACATTGGGGCTGAGTGGAAAGAATGTTATTCACCCACCTATCGAAGCAGTCCAATTTGAAAGAAAGAGTTTTGAGATTTTATTTTTTGAAATTAAGTACCATAAGAATATATAGCTCTCAAAGTAAAGCCCTGAACAAGAGCAGCCTACTGTGTTCAATAGAAGATAAGCACAGTCCTCCGGCTAACATACTTTGGAGGAACTCAGTCAAAAAAGACAAACACCAGAGTCCCTGTTTCAAGTAAAGCAGTTCACCTTTGACTGCAACTAGAGCTGTGGAACTCTTTAATTTAAAATTTGATACATCTCTTCCTCTCCTGTGACACATCAGTAACATATTGGGAATCAGCATGAAGACTGTGTTTAATAAAATAACTATATATGTCCTAGTAATTTCAATTGGAAACTTTTCTTCACTACTTGGCTTAGCGTGGAGAGACTTCAAATATTTCATATAAAATTTGCTCTGTTTAAAAACACCACCACACCAATTTCTCCATATAGAGTACTTACCATTTTCTTTTTGAAAAACAGTCTTCAGCTTTGGAACTTTACTGAAATCAACACGCTTATATTCTTCATCTTCTTTCACTTCTATATCTGGTTTCCCTGAAACAATGCCAAAGATGCCAAATCAAAATGAACTCAATCCGGTTTTGGCACTTCAGCATAAAAAGCTGCACACTGATGCACGTGACATTTTACTAGGTTATTTTTATTATGATTTATCCAAAATGTAAACCCTAAAACAGAACTCCCCAAACTGTGGGGCACGCCCACCTAGGGGGACATGGTGGGTCCAACCCAGCCTCCACAAGGGGCAGGGAGGGAGCAGTATCCACCCCATCTCTGCTCTGGCCCTGCCCTCAGCTGTGGCTCCATTCCCAGCCCCGGCACTAGACCCGCCCTCAGCCTCTGCTCCCTTACCCCTGTCCGTGTTCACACACACACACACACCCTGCTCCCAGCCCGACAGAGGTAATGGGAGGCACAATCCTGAAAAATTGGGGGACCACTGACCTATGTATTCTGCAATCCTTTATTCTATGCTACATTCCATTTTTAGACATCCTGACATATTATTTCTATAAAATGTGACTTAATTTAGCTCTGAAGAGAAACAAAAATTGACAAGCTTGCTCCTTTAACCCATTGATCCACAACAGGTTTATTGTTAAGACAAGACCTTTAGCAATTCATCCTCCCAGGCTGGTGGAGAGAAGAGGGGGGGAAAAAAAAAAATCAAATCACAGATCAATTAGGGGTATTAAAATAGTAAGAAACAAATGGAAATGAATTACAAGCCACATTAGCTAGCACTTATTCTATGTTGTAACACTCATGCAAGTTACAAGAGAAGGATGGATAACTCAAGTACCTCAGTAAAAACAAATAGGAAAAAAATGACCATAAACATTCACCAACTGTGTTTGCCAGAAAGCCAGCTAAGATTTATTTTTTTTACAGAAATTTAAAAAAAATTCCCAAAATTTGCACATTCCAGCTGCAACGTTAGTATTCATCAGTGCACAATTTAACATCTTTTAACATTAAAAATGTATTTTAGAATGTATTTCCATAATACCTTTTTGTGAAATAGTGACAGGAACAACTTCCTTTGTCAGTTCTCCTGATTCCCAGGCTGTCCTGCTTTTAGTATAAGAATTTATAGCATAAGTGTCTTGCTCCTCTCGTGAAATAGTAAGCTTCTTAGCAGTATTTTCAGCACAATTTCCCTGGGGGAAAACAAAGACCATTCTGAGAACATGAACCAGAAATGTAGATGGAAAGATTAACTCCAATTTTTTTTAATGGGCATGACAGAACTTTTGAAGTGAATTTTTAAGTGTTAGTTGCCAGAAGGTTCTATTGTGACAACTGCTACAGGAATCTGAACTTCACAACAGAAGTTAGTGGGCAATTTTCTGGACAGATGTAATTTAAGCCAGAAATCCATGTTCGTAATCATGTATGCAGTGTAGTTGTGGCTATGCAAGTTCCAGGATATTACACAGACAAGGTGGATGAAGTAATATCTTTTATTGGAACAAGTTCTCTGTTAGTGAGAGAAAAAAGCTTTTGAGCCACAGCAAAAGCTGTATCGCTCAAAAGCTTGTCTCTCTCACCAACAGAAGTTGCTCCAATAAAGGCTATTGCCTCACCCACCTTGTCTCTCCAATGTTCCTAATGAGGCCTTTCTAATTTAAAAAAAAATCTGTGTGAATTTAATGCTTTTGAAATGTCTTGGATCGACAATCTGAAGCCCTGTTTAGCCACATAACAGTACATCCACACAGTTCTCACCAATGCACATCATTCCTATACTGGTGGGACTGCCTTCTAGGCTTGAAAGGGTACTTAATCTCAGTTCTTATTCAGTCCTTGGATTCTCAGCAGAGAATGACAAATTGGCAAGTAGTGCCAATTTTTCATCCAACAACTGAACTGAGACCACCTAACTTTTTGCACAGGTTACTGAACAGTGAGATAATTTCTCTTTTTTTTTTTTTTTAATTGCATACACAACTATCCTCTAACTTGACTGCAACCGCCTAACTCATTTCACACAGGTTACTGAACAGCCATAGAACCAACCGTTACAAATCTAGTTCACTACAAACACAGGCTAAATGTACACTGGTGACAGAGATGAAGGGTAATATATCCCATTACCAATTCCCTGAGATACACTAAGTCCACCTGAGAAAGTTATTCTGAAGATGAGAGGGAGCTAGACCCGTCCTCCTTGGTCACTAGGCTAACTTCCTAAGAATCTGCATGCATATTTGGTTAAACTTATGCTGTTTCTATAGCAAATTCGACATATAAAACATTGTGTAGAGATCAGTCTGCATTAGCTTGATTGTAGCATTCCTCCGATTCCTCACACAAGTGCGGAGCCAACTAGAGGGTGATGGGGACTCATCCTCCTCTGCAGTCCTGGCTGGGTGGGGAGGCTCTGCTCCATCAGGACTACAGCCACGCCTCCTCTCCCACACTGCGATAACTTTGCATCTGCAGGGATTGCATGTCACTGGCCCTGGGTCAGCACAGGAAGCCCTCTGCAGCTCTGTTGTCGTGGCCCTACTCGCTCGCTCCCATGGCAGAGGACCTGCAGAGGGCTCTCTGTACTGGGGAGGAGCTATTCAGCAGAGTGGTCTCCCCTGCAGCCAGGGAATCTTTATCCTCCTCTTCTTCAGTCCTAACCAGTAGTCTCAGCTCAATTATCCAAAACCCTGCATTAGCTGAATCTCTTCCTTGTCCTCCAGCATGACATATATGCCCTTTGCAGCATGTCTCTCATGCTAGGGGACACGGAAGGGTTTCAGATAATTCAGAAGTTCAGATAATTGGGTTTCAAAACAAACAGGAGTAGACTGTGTAACCTTATGCAGAGTACATTACTACTCCAGCCTGGAGAAGAACAAGGCATGGATAACAAAGGTGAAGTCTCTATCAGTGAAGAGATGTTCTAATCTATAGGCTAGGCAAAGATTGTAAAAGATTATTTGTGCAACTGCTACTATTTAGGAAGTAGTAGCAACTCATCCAATAAAGACTGTGAATAACTAAGACAAAGGGTAGGAAAATTCCTTCAGTGGGGAGAACAAATCATTAATTCCTCATAATTCCCACCAGCCTCACTTCAACTGGATTCATCTTAAACCAGTGAGCTATTGTCAGGATGCTAGCTGACATGGAACCAGGAGAATCAAATATTATGAGGAGCAGCAAAGAATCCTGTGGCACCTTATAGACTAACAGACGTTTTGCAGCATGAGCTTTCGTGGGTGAATACCCACTTCGTCGGATGCATGCGCACGCATCTGACGAAGTGGGTATTCACCCACGAAAGCTCATGCTCCAAAACGTCTGTTAGTCTATAAGGTGCCACAGGATTCTTTGCTGCTTTTACAGATCCAGACTAACACGGCTACCCCTTTGATTATGAGGAGGTATCAGATGAGAGAGCATACCAATACTCTCAAATCTCATTCTCCTCTAGGAACTTCATTTTTATTTATATTCACACACACACCAGGGAAACTGTGCTGGACCACACAAGTGGATGCCCTGAGGGAGGCTGAGCAGCTTTATTGGTCCCTCCTGGGAAGGAAGGAATAGTGAGCTATTAGTAATCAACTGTGCATTCTACAGCATAAACCCAGGTCTTGAGTCACTGTCTACCACTGTCCTGGACTCTTCAGAAAGGCCTCAAACACACCCACACAAAACCACCACTTGGCCTGCTCCTTAATTTTCTGCCTAGCTTCTCCATGCCACTTAAAGAAAGAATCATGAAAGTGGAAGAACCCTTTCCTCAGAAGCAGTTCTGTCCCTCATTTCCTGGGCATGCCAGAACCAACATTTAAAGTCACTAAAACTCTTGAGTTCGGTAGTAGGCTCATGATATGGCAACTTCATTTTTTTGCCTATGTTTCAGTATTGAACAGCAATAATTACCATGTGAATTTTGTTGTAAACATCAGTCAAGCCATCTTTCACAATCAAATCTTCCAGCTTTACTCCTCCATAAGGTGTTGCCCCTCTGTTCATTGTATAGGGAACATTAGACATGCTCTCCATCCCACCAGCAACCATCACATCCTTCTCAAACAAAACAAGCATGTGTTAAAATTAATTACAATAAAAGCCATTTTATATAAAATTTCTTCCCACATAACAGAAGATTGGAGAACACGTTACAGATGTTTCTTACAAAATTGCTTCTATTTTTTTGTCTGACTAAAACAACAGGAAAAAAAGTGAAAATAGTTAATTGGTGTTGGCACAGGAAGTGAACATAACCAATGTTCTGTGTCTGAGCTGTAATTTCAAAAGATCTGAGAAGCAAAAAGTCTTGAAGATTAGTTACAGGATAGTTACAACATGGAGAGTTTCTGAGGAAAAAAAAAAATCTGAAATTTCTTAGCCAGTATTTCTTTTTAATCTTTCATTCGCTGCACTGGCGCTCTGGCCACCTCACATCAATTACGATCTTCTTTCTCCTACAACTCAACTGTTGAAATGTAAGTGCCTCCAAGATTAAAGTAGAATTTTCTTATTAAAAAGTCTTAGTTTGGCATATTTGTTCCATTTCAGTTCTCCATTAGCAACATGTTATATCTATAGGACAAACAGCTGTTTCAGAATTTAAGATACCAGCAAGGAAGAGAGATATGTTCACATGAATTACTAGCTGCTCTATATAATGTTGTGTCGTCTCAGTGTGGAAAGATCCAACCCAACTTCATAACACAGTTTACCATGTTGTCTGTTAATAAGCCAGCAACAAACAGGAGACTTTAAACGGTTTTACCACTGAACCCAAAATTCAATTTAATTAGTATGTGCATTTATTAATATTTCTACATTGTTTTCAAGAAGTAGTTCCTGAAGTTTTATCACCCTTTGTAAGATATGGTTGACGATTCACTGGAGCTTCACACATGAAGTCTCTAGATTCTCAGCATGAAGAATACATGTAACTATTTTCAATACCGTGTATTACACGTGGGTAGGGATAAGAAAAATTGCAAGTTTAATGTTTTTCTGTAGTCTATAGAAAAGTTCAGTAAAACACTTTTATATTGCATCCTCATAAAGGATACTTTACAAGGAGTCAGTCACAGGATAAGAAAAGGAAGGGTTTTTCTTTTTTAAATGGTAAGATTTAAAGTAAATGATGCTTTGTTCAATATTAGGTATACACTGGATCCAATAAAAGTAATTGAGAGTCCTGATGAGACGGGCAGTAGAGAGAACTCAAAGGCAGTTATGACTAGAAATCAGAAATAGGAAGCCAGAGAAGGGAACAGATGATTTCTTAAAGTCTTTTTTTTTAAGCTTTGTTATTCTGATCCTATATAATTTTATGTCTCCAGCCCTTCCAGTTTTTTTAAAAAATAATCTATAAATCCAGTAAAGGCTCAAAAACGGCACTAATCACACATCCACTTAAGTCAATGGGAGTTTTGTCATTTACTGTAATGGGATCAGAACTACTGAGTGTGTCAGCAAGTAGATTTTCCAAAGATGTACCATAATTGGCAGATAAGATTTTTTTTCCCTCCTAATCTAGGCCTGGTCTAGATTAAAAGGTTACATCAGCATACCTATGTCAGTTGGGAATTTAAAAAAAATTAAAAAATTTTTATTATCTATCTATAGATAGATGAGATCCTGTTGGTATCCAGGAAGTGGGCGGGCAAAGCCTGCCCACTGCTAAAGGACCTCCCACCCAGCCTAAGGGGAGGATCCACAGGTCTGTGATACCAAATTATGTGGGACAACCAATGAAAAAAAACCAGGATCGGGAGTGAGGTCATAGGGCTAAACGAAGGGAACCTGATGGGGATAGCGAGCAGAGAACCCCGGCCAGCGCCCACTGCTCCTCAAAGGTGTCAAGGGAGCCAGCGGACACCGCCCAGAGGAACTCTGCCAGGATGCGTGAACGGACGGAGGAGCGGAAATAGGCCCCACAGTCGCAGGAAATCCCGTCAGCCAACCTCCTCTCCCTGGTTTTGTAGATGGCTAGTTTGGCCAGGGCCAAGAGGAGGTTGATAAGGAGATCCCACAACTTTATGGGGCCACGGATAGGGAGTGCATAGATAAACAGGTGAGGGGAAAAGTGCAACCAAAAATGCAATAAGAGATCCAAGAGGAGCCGGAACAGGGGCTGCAACCTGGCGCACTCTAAATAAATGTGCGACAGGGTTTCCTTCATGCCGCAAAAGGGGCAAGTGTTGGGGACAGGGGTAAACCGCGCCAAGTACACGCCCGTGCTCACGGCCCCGTGAAGGAGTCACCAACTGACATCCCCGGCGGGCCTTGGGACCAGGGCAGAGTATAAGCTAGCCCACCGGGGCTTCTCACCCTCAAGAGGTGGCAGGAAGTCCCGCCACTTTGTATCGGGGCAGGATGCGAGTGTGAGCAGTGAAGAGTGTGGAGCACGAGCACGTACAGATGTTTCCTATAGATATCTATCTATAATCTCTATCTCACACCCCCACAGATGTAGCCATACTAACAAACCCCCAAGACACAGTTATGTTGACAGAAGAGGGTTTCAGACAACAAAGCTAAACTTTGTTTGGGGAGGTGGTGTTCCTACAACAACAGGAAAAACTCCTTTGTCAGCATATATTGAGTATTAAAAGGCTATGCTGGAATAGTCTCTAGTTCTGACTAGCGATATGTCTACAGAAGAGGCATGAATCAAAGCAACCTGGTTAAGATCTAGGTATTTTGCTTCTCTACCCTCTCTTCCCCTTAAAAGGAAAAACTTATAATACTGCCACAACTACTTCCACTATTAACTGTATCCTACGATATATGCAAGACACATTTCTAAATATACAGTTAACAAATTTGTTTATCAAAAACAAACATTTAAAAAATATATTAATTCTAGTTAAGCAGTACTAGCACAAAACCAAAGTGTAGTATATTATAATGGGCAGGAAACCTCCACATCAGTCTCATATTTCTCAGAGATCAGAATTTCCACATTTTGGCAATCAGATATCATGGTTGAAGTTAACAGGCACTAAAATTCACATACCTGATTTCCACACATCAGATTCTGTGCTGCCATCATGACAGACTTCATTCCAGAAGCACAAACTTTATTGATAGTTGTAGCAGGAGTAGAGATTGGTAAACCTGAGACAAGTAAATATATCAATCAAATGAAGACAACCACATTATTCTATTTATAATCTAATTACATCATCCTTTTTTAGCATTTAACAACTATTAGCTGCTAATCTTGTTGCACTGCCCCTCATTACAAAAAACTGCCTTTCACCATCTCTAATATTTCATATGGGGCTAACTTTCATCTAAAGTAGAATAGTTATAATCTGTACCTACAATTCTATAGCAGCTCTATGTAGTATAAATTCTCTAGATCTTTAATCACAGAAACAAAAACAGTATGTTAATACCTGCACCCAGTAGTGCTTGTCTTGCTGGAGCTTGTCCTTGTCCAGCCTGCAGGACATTACCCATATACACTTCCTTCACTTCTTCTGCAGGAATACCTATAAAATAAACCAAGAGGCTTTTTTTAAGGGAGAGCAGCAATACACTAGTATTTTTATCTTTTAGATAAAGTTTTTAATCTAACGCTGGCAATAAAATGCACTGGTTTTACTCCAGTGAGGCTAAAATACAGCACACAGACCTACATCAAGAGCCTCCTGGGTTTCCACACTTATGGTTCATGAAAGAATGCTGAAGACTGCTCTAGAGACCAAAGTCCTCTAGGCATCCACAGAAGGAGAACAGCACAAGCATCAGGAATGCTGCCTTCAACAAATTCCTGGGCAGTCTGTTTCAACCCATTAAAGCAATTCCATTTCCATGTCTTTAGTGCATCCACTCTAACTGTAACGCAGACTATAAATCAATGTCTAATGTGGGGATAGGTTTTGGGAAATGGGAACCAGTAGGAACCAGATTAACATTTTATTTCACATACGCCACTGATTAACATTCTAATCTATTCTTAAAAGCAACACTGAAACAAAATCAAATCAGGCATTAAGTGCTTTACACATTTCATGCTTAGATTTTGTTTTTATTTTTTAAATACTATCAGTTGATAAAAGTTTAAGATATAAGATTAAAATTTCATCCACCCACATGCACACTTATTTTTTAACATAATTTTTTTTCAAAAAAAGATACAAATTGCTACTGTTCACTGGGGCAATGTGTAACTTTGTTTTGTGAACAAATATTTACACATACCTGCTCTTTCAATTGCTCTTTTAATTGCAATGGAGCCAAGTTCAGTGGCTCGCAACGATGAAAGCGATCCCTGGAAAGATCCAATGGGAGTCCGTGCTGCACTTGCTATGACCACTTCCTAGTAGAACAGAATATGCGGTAAGAGTTACAGTATTTGAAAACAATTTATTTTAACTTGTTCACACTTTATTTTGTCTTGTCTTTTAAACAATGACTCATATTTGTACAGTATACAATTGTACAACACAACAGGGGAGCCAAACGGGTCATGGACTTTAGGTTTGCACTGCAGTGCAAACATTTTAATAATTATTATGTTATAGTAATTGAGACACCTGCCCAAGAAACAAGACATTAAGACTGTCATGATAATTTAGCCAAAGTCATGTTATATCAGAGATCTTCTTGTGGGGCTAACCATAAACTTTTGAATGAAACAAGGTATGACTTTCAACTCCTTACCTAGGAGCTCACTGCATCGGACTATTTCAAATTACAACATAATATGGGGTTATTTTAAGTATGATGATGATTTGTAGTGCTTTTACCCCTATTTTTACTCAGCCCCCCTCACAACATATCTGCTGCTAAGCTAGCCCATCAATCTGATGGCAGTATGATGTGCTGACACTGGAGGGACTAAAGTCTGGGTCCCCCACTTGGGGCCTCTTCCTGAATGCTGCCTCGGTGGTGCTGATGAGCACTTTCAACCCCCATGTTTCAGCAGGAGTCAAAGACACTCAGCACCATGCAGTGTCAGGCCCTTGGTTCTTTATTCACTGAGGTGGGCAGGATTTTGGATGGAATACCTTGTGTCACTTGATTTACTCTCCTCCCACTCCACAAGTAACCAGTAATAGGATTAACAAACTCAAGAAGCAGACACTTTCAGCTGCCCTCAATTACAGACCAGGTCAGTGCAGAATGAAATTTTCAAAATGAGAGAGAGAGCATTGACCAGCTCACTGTAAGTTTAACAGAAGCATGATGCCCTCCCTGCCTTCCCAACCCCTCTGCAGCACTGACCACTTTAAAGTTATCTGACATTTTGATACAGACAGATCTTAGAAAAATCTGAACACTTATGATACTAGGTGAGAGACAGGTAACAAGTATTTTTATTCAAGCTTATCACATATAATTGTGGTCAGATCACAAGACGGTAGGGAAAGGAAGAGTTTCAATGCTTTTGTAAAGTAATCTCTCGCACGTAGAAGTCATTGCAATCCAGTGGTTACAGAGCAGGACACTGGGAATCAGTAGACCTAGGTTCTATTTCCAGCTTTGCCAATGACAAGCTGTGTGACTTTGCCCAAGTTACACATTCTCTACATTGAAAGTGCGTTGCAATCCTCAAATTTTTAAAGATCAGACTCTAAAAGCAGGCTAGTAGCAATGGTTTATCATAACTAAAGCTTGTGGCCATATGCTACTTAATACTTACATTTAAAGTGCGCTGTGATGCATAACCCCGGTTTGTGTATTTCAAAACCTGAAAACAAGAAAATTTTCAGAATTTTACTTTGCAAATTTTGGTGACCTGATGTTTCAGCTCAGTAACAGATATACTGTGAAAATTGGGCATTTCTTACAAGTGACTGGGAAACACCAAGAATTATTACATTTTTCAAGTTAAGAAACATTGGGGAAAAAAAAAATAATACATCACAAAATGGACTTTGTTCATTTATTTGACAAACACAGTAGACATTCTGTAGTATATTTTCTTTTAGAAAATAATGTCTCAAATATGAGAGCTGAGATCTCACTACATTATCTGTGATTAAATCTTTCCTGAGAAATTAAGTATCTTTTTTTAAATGCAATTTGTGGAAAGTATGGATTAAAAAAGTTCTGTCAGTTTTAATCATGTAACAGCTACTTCTCAGATATAGGAGCTCCAGCATTTCTCATCAACATCACATACAATGAACAGGTAGGGAATGCTGCTACATTACAAGTTTTGATTACTCAACCCCATTGCTCCTTTAATCCTTTCACTGCTATCACTAAATTTAGCATTACAAAGATAGCAAATTTCTAGAGCTCAATTGCACTGGCATTTGTGATTTGTAATATGGGTTGTGAACACAGAATTCAGCATCAAAAGATGACAACCAAAGAACAAATCTGTATAGCAAACCAATTCACAGGCTCTTAACTTCATCCTATTACTAGGTATACTCACAGTGGAGTGAAAATTCATTACATTTTTTAAAAAAATTAAAAAAAATTTGAAAAAGATACATTATCTTAAGATATCATTATCCACAGCTGCTTCTGCCTGTCCTTGGGCAGCAGTTTAAAATAATTTAAAAAGTTCAACTATTTCATTAGACAGTGTACAGCTATATTACTGACCACTATCATTTTACTGAAAGAATATATTCAGGTAAGTGAATTAAAATTAATAGTCACTTGAGGACTTTGAAGGAACACCATAAATTTAACTTTTCTTAAAATTACTAGATTATAAAAGTACTTTCAGGTACTATACCCACCTTGAGTCCCCATGCCAGTTAGGATGATTTTTTAAATGTTAGCTTCACAGCAGGAAAAACAAATTCACAAGCAAGAAAAAGGAAACTGCCTATATAATTTTATGCATTTAACAACATTAAGTGAACAAAAAGAAAACATGTCCTCTAGTCTTTCAGTTATATTCAACATGGGCAATTATCTGTAACAATTTTAGGTGTGAAATTTTCTGACAAATGGGTAAACTTTCAAGTTGACTGCATCCCTTTAAGGTTTTATTTGAACATCCCAGAGAGTAGTTTATTCTTAGAATGACCTGACAACTAACAAGGGTAACAGCCTTTTATCTTAGACTATCTACAGTTCACGTTATTCAGTCAATTGTACAAATAAGCAAAAACCCAGTAAACATAGCTGATTGCAGCTAGCATTGCCTGTGCTGCGTACCTATATGTACAGACAACAGATTTTTTTTTAGCCTTGGCAGTTGATAAGATCTCAACTTTGGTTCTGTGGACATACCTGACCCTTGCATAAACCACAAATGTCTGGATGCTTCTTCACCTGCCTCATCCCCTTTTCCAAGGCAGAGGCTCACAACACTTTGCCAGGCATGTGGGTCCTGAGGGATCCTGGCCCGGGCAGGCCCTGCTCCTGCTCCGGCCTGGCTGATTACACCACTCCAAGGGGCCAAAGTTATCCTGCCCCAACACCAACCCTGGCTGCGCAGCTGGCTCTGCCTGGCAGACACAGTCACCTCCCATCAGGGCCAGCTACTGTAGCCAGGGGTCAGGGCGTAGGCGAGTAGGTCTCTAGAAAGTCCTGGGGGGACGCTGGGCAGTGGGGAAGGTTTGTGTGTTTTGGGATGCTAGGCAGTGTGGGGAGTCCTGTGTATGTTGGAGGTTGTGCAGTGGGGAAGCTCTGTGTGTGTTGGGCCACTGGGAAGTGGGGGGAGTCTGTAAAGGGCACTGTGCAGTTGTGGTGGGGGGGCTGTGGGGAGCACTTGGCAGGCTCTGGGCAGGGAGGTGCAGGGCACTGTGCAGTTGTGGGAGGGCTGTGAAGGGTGTTTAGGTAGGGGGCACTGGGCAGTGAGAGGATCAGGGAGGGGTGCTGGGCATAGTGGTCTGTCAGAGGGTGCTGGCAGGTGAGGGTGTGTTGGGCATAGTGGTCTGGGGGAGTGCACTGGGCATAGGTGTTTGTGGGGGTCCCTGGGCAGTGTGGCACTGGTCATAGGGGGTCAGAGGGGTGCTGGGCAGCAGTGCAGCGTGGGCCTGCCCCCGAGGGGAAGAAGCACGATGGCAGCACAGGGCCAGGCAGGCCGGCCGGGCAGTGTGTGTCTGGCAGCTACTGGTTTGTAAACAGTGCCCTTGTGCTGGGCTGGGTAGAGCGGGGCTGTCCCTGCCAAGCCCTGCCCCATCACCCCCCCAGCCAGCTCCTTGTTCTGCGGGCTCTGCCCCGCCCATGTCCCCACAAATAGGTTTCGCACCAGGCCCACAAAAGGTTAATCCGGCCCCGCTGTTGAGCCTTCAGACTTTTGCCTCCGACGCTTTAGGCCCCCAACTCCCTCGACCCAATGAGCAGACGCTGCGCTGGCGTGGCAGCCCCACCCCCCGCCTTGCCCTCTCTAGGGCAGCCGCCTCTCCGCGCAGCCACGCCCCCCCCCGCCGCAGCTAGCGGGCTTGGGGAGCGGGCCGCGGCGCCGGCATGTCGGGGGGGAGCGGATTGGCGCCCCCGCCCCGCAGCACGAGGATGGCCTTGGGGGTTAAGGCGCCTGACTGGGCTTCGGGCCACGGCCGCCTCCGCCTGCCCTTGGGCGGGTCACCCCGGGCCGAGCCCCCCAGCGCCCGGGAGGCGCCCCACGCCGGAGCCCAGCCCGCCCGGCCCTCACCCAGCCCGGCGAGCTCGATCAGGCCGGGGTGGATTCGGGGCCCCGGGCAGCCGGCGGGGCGGCGGGTCTCTCACCGGCCGGGGGGGGGGTGACAGGCCCCATTTCCGCGGCGGGGGGGGGGGCTTCGTGCTTCCCCCCGACCGCTGCTCGCTCACCTGCAACAGCCTCGCGACCTCCCGGCCGCCCAGCGCCGCCGCCGCCGCCATCCCCGCCCGAGTGCCTGGCGAGCCCCGGGCCCGCGCCTCACCTTCAGCGCGGCCACCGCCCCCGCCCGCAGCCAACGGGAGCCGCTGCTCCGACCCCCGCGCTCCCCCATTGGCTGGTGGCAGGAAGGGGCTGATGCCGTTGGAGGGGAAGGCGGGACTTGTGAGCGGTGGGGGCTGCCGCCAGGAGCGGGGCGGGACCCAGCCAGGGGGGAGGGTGACCTGACATCCCGAGTTTATAGGGACAGTCCTGGTTTGGGGTTTTTCTTATACAGGCTCCTATTACCCCCTGCCCCAAACTTTCACATTTGCTGTCTGGTCACCCTGCCCCTCCCCCCAGGCTCCGCGCTCTGCTTCCCCCTCCCGCACTGAACAAACCCGAACAGCCCAGCCTTGCCCAGGACTCCAGCCCCCCTCCCTCCACTGCTTACTCTCTCTCCCCGCCCCGCCCCCCCGGGCTTGGACCGGGGAGGGGGAAAGGGGTGAGGGCTCCGGGGCAGAGCTGGGGATGAGGGATTTGGGGTGCAGGAGGCGGTTCCAACCTGGGCCCAGGGGCTTGAAATAGAAGAGCAGGCTCAGGGCTATAGCAGAGGCGTGGGGGTGCAGGCTCCCAGATGGAGTTTGGATGCGGGAGGGAGCAGGGGCTTGGGATGCAGGCTCGGGGAGGGAGTTTGGGTACAGGAGGGTTTGCAGGGGGGGTGTAGTGCAGGCTCCAGCCAGGCTGTGCTTACCTCAGGTGACTCCCAGTTGATGGTGCAGCAGGGCCAAGGCAGACTCCCTGCCTGCCCTAGCTCCTCGCTACTCCCAAAAGTGGCTGGCATGTCCAGCCTCTAGCCAGAGGCATGGCAGGCAGCTCTGCACCATGCATGGTACCTGCACCAGCCGCCCTGTGACCGCAGCTCCCATTGGCCACAGTTCCAGCCAATGGGAGCTGCAGAGCTGGCACTCAAGGAGGGACATGCTGGGTGCTTCCAGGAGCTGCACAGAGCCAGGGCCGGAAGGAAACCTGCCTTAGCCTCACTGAGCTATCCCCCCCACACGTGTTCTGATAAAAAAAACTGGATGCCTGCCACTCCTAATTAACACTCATAGTAATGCAGCAGCCAGCCTGTCACCCCTATTCTCGAAAAACACACATTGTGTCCAAATCCTTCCCTCGTCGCCAGGGCCGCCCAGAGGGGGGGGCAAAGGGGGCAATTTGCCCCGGGCTCCGCAGGGGCCCCCAAGAGAACAGCAGAGGCTCCCGCCTCCGCCCCTCTCCTGGAGCCTCAGCGCATCAAGCGCCGTGTCTCCAGCGGAGCCCCTGAGCCCCGCCCCGCTCCGAACCGTATGGTGAGGGGGCGGGGCTGCGAGCTCCGGGACAGGGCTCAGGCCCCGCCCCCCACACGCTGCGGCTGTTCCGGCAAGGCGCTGAGACTCCGGCTGAGGAGGGACCCGGGGGTAAGAGGCTGGGGCTGGGGCCGGGGGGGAAGCGGGACCCGCCGCCGAAGCGCAGCCCGGTCTTCGGCGGCGGGGGCCCCTTCCGTTCCAGGACCCGCCGCCAAAGTGCCTCGAAGACCCGCGGCGGGGACCCTCCCCCGCCGCCGAATTACCGCCGAAGACCGGGCTGCACTTTGGCGGCGGGTCCCGCTTCGGCGGTAATTCGGCGGCGGGGGGCTCCCGCCGTGGGTCTTCGGGGCACTTCGGCGGCGGGTCCTGGAACAGAAGGGCCCCCCGCCGCCGAAGACCCCGGAATCCTCTGGGCGGCCCTGCTCCTCGCTGCTCCTCTCAGCACCTGTTTGCCCCACACACAACATGCCTACGCTAGAGAAAGACACAGTGCCATAGGCACAGCCCTGCAGAAGCCAGCAGCACAGGCATCTGTAAAGGCAGGGCTGCACTTAGCCACACTTTGGTCATGGCCCACCTTGGGGTCTGCAGCAGGTCTCCAAATTCCCCCCTTGCTCCATGCCCTCCTCATTGCAAAAATCATCTCTCTCTCCTGCCCCTTAGAAACCCTGCTCCTTCTCTAACTGCCTTTGCCAGCTCCCTCTCCTTGCCCAAATCTTTCCACCCTCAAAGCTCAAGCTTTTGTACATGACTCCACTTTTCATCTTGCCCTCTTCAGCCTACCAAAGATGCAGCCTCACAACCCTTCCCACATCCCACTCCCCTCTTTATGGCATCATGCCCTACCACATGAACACAGCTCAAATGACAGTCTTAGTCCATTGTCTAGCCACTGCTTCCCCCTTCACAATTTCCCACATCAATTTACCACCACTAGTTTCAGGTGTAGCATGCCATCCATTCTAACCCCAGTCACCACTCTGTTGGCTATACACCTCTATATTATAGTGATAACTACCCACACTACACCTATTTTAATTATTCAAGTATACTTATTAAGCATTAGTATGGCAGTTTTTAGCCTGGACTGTCCTGAATCTTTATTATAATCCTGAACATTTATGCAAAACATCCCATAATATCATGCATTAGTTGAACTAGTTTAGATAAATAGGAAAACTTTCAGTATTAAGACAGGATTCTTTCCTCAAATACAGGAAAAAAAAGTTGCTCACACAAACCTAGGAGGTGTCTTCATCCCTAGTAGCTGGAATATATGTACTCAAAACAAAGAGAAGGGTGCATCATAACCTGGACTGCGTAGGACACATCATGGTAGCAGAACAAACAAGGCAAAAATCTGATTAATTAAATTAGTATAAGGTAAAAGGTATACGGTACCTTTTTCTGGTAAACAGAGTATAAAAGGACGGCTTTACGGAAGTAGCTTGGGAGAGCACACCATCTTCCTAAGGTGAATGTAACATCACTGCACAGGACTGCTCTTGGGAAACTGGTATGCACAACCTTTTTCCTGTCCCATATTAATAAGCCTGACTGACATTGATTATTTGGTCTCAAGTATATTTCATAACAAAATAGCAAACCAAAATGTAGTTAAGCAGTTGACAATACAATTTATCAACAAATTGGTGAGCCAAGCCAGGAGCCATTTAGCCAAAACATGAGTCAAACCAAGCAGTGAAGGGGGATCATAGTAAGCGGTAGGACACCACTGTTTGTGAATCTCTGGTACACGTATGCAGCAGCCCAGGCCAAAGATTATTATAAGTGCTCAGACATTTCCAGTATCCACAAGAGGTGCTACTGGAACTTTTTTAATTGCTACTAGGGCAAAATGCCCTGTTAAAAGTAACCAGTTTTAGAACTAGTGCATAATAAAGCATTCTAGGTGAAATGCCCACACTTTAGGAATTCCTGGGCAAAAGCCACATTGTAAATGGGCATAGACAAAGTGTTTCCTTGGCAACAGCCATATAAAGAAATCACAGCTATGCCTAATAAAATGGAAAGACAGTAGGACTAGAATCCTTTGTTGTACAATTTATAAACCATGGTGGTGCATTGTTCAGATGTAATATTGTAAATAAATGCCATCCTTGCGGTTATGTATATAATCTGTTTAAATCAGAAATGGAGGAAAAACAAAGTAAAATGGGAAGAGATAAAGGGCATGGATATACAAGAGCTTTACTTAACTTGCTTAGTTTTAAACAGTAAAATAAAACATTTAATGGAAAACAAATACAGAAAACAGGTTTCAGAGTGGTAGCTGTGTTAGTCTGTATCAGCAAAAAGGAGGAGGAGTACTTGTGGCACCTTAGAGACTAACAAATTTATTTGGAAATAAGCTTTCGTGGGCTAAAACCCACTTCATCGGATGCATGCAGTGGAAAATACAGTAGGAAGATATATATACACACAGAACATGAAAAAATGGGGGTTGCCATACCAACTCTAGCGAGACTAATTAATTAAGGTGGGTTATTAGCAGCAGGAGAAAAAAATTGTAGTGCTAATCAGGATGGCCCATTTCAAACAGTTGACAAGAAAATGTGAGTAACAGTAGGGGAAAATTAGCATGGGGAAATATTTTTTACTTTGTGTAATGACCCATCCACTCCGTGTCTTTATTCAAGCCTAATTTAATGGTGTCCAGTTTGCAAATTAATTCCAGTTCTGCAGTTTCTCATTGGAGTCAGTTTTTGAAGTTTTTTTGTTGGAGACTTTTAGGTCTGTAATTGAGTGACCAGGGAGGCTGAAGTGTTCTCCAACTGGTTTTTGAATGTTATAATTCTTGACGTCTGATTTGTATCCATTTATTCTTTTGCATAGAGACTGTCTGGTTTGGCCAATGTACATGGCAGAGGGGCATTGCTGGCACATGATGGCATATATCACATTGGTAGATGTGCAGGTGAATGAGCCTCTGATGGTGTGGCTGATGTGATTAGGTCCTATGATGGTGTCCCTTGAATAGATATATGGACAGAGTTGGCAACAGAGTTGTCCAGGGAAAGAGAGACTTGATCACCTGTTGACACAAATGATGCTATTAGGGAGCTCAGGGAATCTATTCATGATTGTACAGAACCATGCCCCTGGGGCAGTTCTGGAGAAAGTCTTTAAGGGTGGCCGAAATAGAGTAGAGTTTAAAACAGAACTAAGTGACAGGAAATATCCCTGAGGTACTAAAATCTAGCATTAAAACTTTTACCTTCATGGCACAAAATGGTGGGAAAATGCAAAAATCAGATTCCATAACTCTGCATGGCAGCTGAGTAAGATCCAACGGTGGGCTGCACGGTCTCGGTGAGAAGAATGATAAAGGTTTTCCAATTAACGGTTGATAGGGCATCTTGGAATGCTATACCCTACTACTTTAAAAGGACAGTAAGCCTTTGACAATATTGTGGCTCAGCTTCAGGAAATCCTGTGCCCAGGACAAGCAGGTATAAACTGTTGGCAAATATTGACCAATCCCCTGGAAAACATTACACTAATTACCATGAACAGTTGTCATCGGCTTGGGATATGGATACCAATTGGGATAAACAATCCTCAGTTCATCTATTTGCTTGTAAATAATTAAGTTCCAGGAATCAAGCATTGGGTAGAATTGGTTGTAAACAAAAATATCTCCCTAAATGAGGTTCTGGGGCTAATAATGAAACCTCAGCAGGGAATCCTGGTCACTAAAGCAGAAAAATGCAAAATTGCAGTAGCCACAGTAGAGATATAAGGGTTATGAGCTGAGAGCCTCCCAAATAGATGGGGCAGTAATTTTAACCAATAGGGGCAAGCTATGGTATTGGTGCCAAGGGAAGGGAATGGTCCACCAGAGGAAAAGGATCTCTACAAAACAATAGGGGTGTAATTACAAGGGCAAATGTTGATTTATCAGTTTGTCTGCAATTTGTGCCTTCCATAACCCGAAAGGATGAACAAGAAGGACCAGCTGGCCCTTACCAGCACCTCAGACAGCAGATCTTGCACCTGTCAAATCAATTGGATGCACTGGCCAACACCCAAAAGCAAACATACAGCCCCTGTAGTGGCTCCAATAGCATCCATTGCGATACAGGAATTCCCACCTTCTCAAATGAAGGTTACAGGCCTTGTGTAAAGTTCTGTGTTCCTTACAATTGGACGGTGTGGCCATCACTGTGTATTAGTACTGATCAGAGGCGGTCAGCTAAAATTTGCTAATAAAGGTGCGGCTGTGTCAATTCTTCATGAAAATAATCCCTCAGGCTCTCCACCTTCATTTGGTACCTCTGCTCTTGGAAACATTTGCAAGTAATCCTGTCCCCCTTGGTTTTATCACAACCTTTCAGTGGTGTTGGGCTCTGATAACATTGTGTTAAACAGAAATAATGTCTTTGGTCTTATGTGTTTGCCGGATCCCCGACATACACTGGGGTCTGATTTTATGGCACAACATGACTGCATTATTGATCTTACTAACTGTTTGTGCATTACCACTGTACCACTTTTTTACAGCAACATCATTGCTATATATCAGAGGGGTAGCCGTGTTAGTCTGGATCTGTAAAAGCAGCAAAGAATCCTGTGGCACCTTATAGACTAACAGACGTTTTGGACCATGAGCTTTCGTGGGTGAATACCCACTTTGTCGGATGCAAGTAGTGGAAATTTCCAGGGGCAGGTATATATATGCAAGCAAAAAGCAAGCTAGAGATAACGAGGTTAGTTCAATCGGGGAGGATGAGGCCCTGTTCTAGCAGTTGAGGTGTGAAAACCAAGGGAGGAGAAACAGGGCCTCATCCTCCCTGATTGAACTAACCTCGTTATCTCTAGCTTGCTTCTTGCTTGCATATATATACCTGCCCCTGGAAATTTCCACTACTTGCATCCGACGAAGTGGGTATTCACCCACGAAAGCTCATGCTCCAAAACGTCTGTTAGTCTATAAGGTGCCACAGGATTCTTTGCTGCTTTTATCATTGCTATAGACTCAGACTTTAAGGCCAGAAGAGACCATTATGATCATCCTGCACACTGCAGGCCACAGAACCTCACCCACCCACTCCTATAATAGACCCTTAACCTCTGGCTGAGTTACTGAAGTCCCCAAACCATGATTTAAAGACTAAGTTCCAGGGAATCCACATTTACACTAGTTTAAACCTGCAAGTGACCCATGCCCCATGCTGGAGAGGACAGTGAACCTCCTCCCACCCCCTGATCTCTGCCAGTCTGACCCAGGGGAAAATTCCTTCCCAACCCCAAATATGGCCGTCAGTCAGACCTTGAGCATGTAGGCAAGACCCCCAGCCAGACACCTGGGAAAGAATTCTCTGTAGTAACTCAGAGCCCTCCCATATAGTGTCCCATCACCAGCCACTGGAGATATTTGCTGCTAGCAGTCACAGATCTACAATGGCACGTAGTTGGCAGCTTCCTCATCCCCTCCCCTCCATAAATTTATCAAGCTCAGTCTTGAAGCCAGTTAGGTTTTTTTTGCCCCCCACTGCTCCCTTTGGAAGGTGTTCCAGAACTTCACTCCTCTGACGGTTAGAAACTTTCATCTAATTTCAAGCCTAAACTAGCCCTGACTTGCATGCTATTGCAGTGGAAAAATACCTGAACAATACAACTTGTCACTTGTATACAGCACCCATCCCTTGCAAAGCATGTTGCAGCCTTTGATGGAATCAAATGCTGCAGCCTGTGCTCAACATAAACATGACTGTGCTAATAGTTGTCACTATAACAACCTGATCCATCCCCTCAATACCAGTGCCCACGCTGTGATGGGACCAAGCCTTATATTGCAGAAACCATTCTCCCCTGTTACAGCCAGTACTACACTATTGCATCTCTACTAACAATTCACCAATATGGCCAGTCTTCAAACCGGTGGTGGCAACTCACTATATATTACCACAAGCTTAATCAAGTATCATCAGCTTGCTTGCCCATGGTGGCCATCACCCTTTATCTAATTAAATCTTTTACCCCAGACCTTCAATGTATTTCTACCCTCAATATTTCAAATGTTTTTTTATTAATACCAATGGACCCCAAACCTCAGTACAAATTTGCTTTTACAATTGATGGTCAACTGGTCACTTGGACCTATTTACCCCAGGTCAAGGAACTCACTTTACAGGCTAGGTTCTACCCATTGTCTATTGTTCTTAGGTATTAAACAAAAATTCCATTCTTTATCTCCCTCAATCCTCATGCCAAGTGGAAAGAACAAACAGAACCATCAAATAATGTTTAAAAAGTTTGTGAAAGTAAATGGTGGGGGGAGGAAGCCTCATATCAGTCCTCATGGCAACTTGGGCAACTCCTGCCACAGCATCAAATGTAGCTCTTTCAAAGTAACGATGGGTAGGGAAATGGGAACCCCAGAACATTGCTTGTGGAAAGCTAGTGCTGAAGAGGGAATTAAGATGGATGCATTTATGCAAAAGGTACAGGAACATATCAAATATGTGCATCTTTGTGTGGGGGGAAAAATGGGAAAGGCAAAAGCCTATTTTGACAGAGGTAGCAGAAAATGATTGGAAAGTTGGGGTCCAAGTTATGCATCTGGCTTATGCAGTACCAGAGCACTGATACTGATGCTGTGACCCCTACTATATTAAAAAATCTGTATATAAAATTCAAATTACTGGAAATAAAAGTGAATAAAATGTATCATGCTAACCATCTTAACTTGTTCAAGGGTAAATTCTTTCCCACCAAAGTACAGAAGCTACTTTGTGTTAATCACATTATCATGAAAATGCTCCACTGCAAATAAGCTTGCAATAGCACCTGACAGTGAAGATGCCAGTTCAGGTAATCCACAAGAATGAAGGGGATGAAGTAACTCTGCAATGCCAAGCAATGTATAAGAATATAACACAAAAACGGCCATACTGGGTCAGACCAAAGGCCCATCTAGCCCAGTACCCTGTCTTCCGACAGTGCCCAATGCCAGGTGCCTCAGAGGGAATAAACAGAACAGATAATCATCAAGTGATCCATCCCCTGTTGCTCATTTACATCTTCTGGCAAACACCATCCCTGTCCATCTTGGCTAACAGCCATTGATGGACTTATCCTCCATGAACTTATCTAGTTCTTTTTTGAACCCTGTTACAGTCTTGACCTTCACAACATCCTCTGGCAAGGAGTTCCACAGGAGTTCACAGTATGTGAAAATATACTTTGTTTTAAACCCCCTGCCTATTAATTTCATTTAGTGAACCCTAGTTCTTCTGTTATGAGAAAGAGTAAATAGCACTTCCTTATTTACTTTCTCCACATCAGTTATGATTTTATAGACCTACCATATCCCCCCTTAGTTGTCTCTTTTCTAAGATGAAAAGTCCCAGTCTTATTAATCTCTCCTCAGATGGCTACTGTTCCATACCCCTAATAATTTTTGTTGCCCTTTTCTGAACCTTTTCCAATTCTTATACATCTTTTTTGAGATGGGGCGACCACATATGCACACAGTATTCAAGATGTGCACGTACCATGGATTTATATAGAGGCAGTATGATATTTTGTCTTCTTATATATCCCATTTCCTAATGATTCCCAACATTATTAGCTTTTTTGATTGCCGCTGCACATTGAGTGGATGTTTTCAGAGAACTATCCACAATGGACTCAGATTTCTTTCTTGAGTGGTAATAGCCAATTTACCAAGATACATCCCAAGATAAAGGACTTGTGAACACTGAGTGGAGTCACCAGCAAATTAATGACTGTAGCCTAATCCATGCTGAAACCATAGGGATTGTGTTAGCGGGAAATAAAGTCTATACGGATGGAAATTGGAAAGAAATAATAAATTTTAATAATCCAAATTTAAATTCTGGAGATGCATCTATCAAAATTATCAATCTGGCTGAAAGTGACACTGGTATAAATCAATGTGTGTAAAAACAGGGACCTGGAATTGGAAAACAAAAGTTAATTTTAATGGTAGTGGTCCAAGTTTCTGTTCATCCTACCATAAATAAACCACATAGTTCCAGGGCACCAACAGAATTAGCACCACAGTGTCCCCAAGTAGATCCAGAGCCACTTAGTGACTTAACTGCCACATTGGTACCTGGAACTTTGATAAATAACACAGGTTATGCATATATCTATAGTTTTAAATCTCTCATTGAAATATGGCTGAATTTGGCTACTGTGTAAAAGCAAATGTATCACTTCTGTATAATTCTTTGTTAATCAATATACTAGCTTCTTATCAGGAACATGCATGCAACCCAGCAGCCAGGCAAGAGACTGTCCTGCCATCTGGAACTTTCCAAACTAGAAAACTTCAAAGCGTAGGCTCAATTTCAAGACTATTCGGATCTGGAATGTCCATTTGGAACAGGGCTGATATGGAAAATATAAAAAGGCACATTAGCTATTTTGTGCATCGGGTGGCAGAAACAGCCTCAAACTCCATAATTTATGGCACTGAAGGCCTGGCTACTGAGGAACAGTATATGGGCTATAATATGCATGACATTGCTGAACTGTTTAATCAAATACAAGTAAAAGTGAATGAATTCATTGACGTAAACAACCTAAGGGCAAGAGAAAATCATGCTGGTAGGGAGATTACATGTACTGCTTATGGAAATTACATGCTAACCACCATGATCAATTCATTAGGGAATACTGAAAAAGGAAAACTGCCTGACCTTATCAGAGATGAGCAGTTAACTGAATGGTATTCTCCTTAGTACATAACAAAATCTATAGTAAATCAACATGTTAAATTATGTAGGCAAATTTCTTTTAGCACAATTAATAATTTGGGACCAGTGACACCGCATCCTAATCGAGGCATGTACTATTCAAAACAGTCCTTTTACTGTAAAAAGTGATACTGTATCACTACCAATACTGGATCCTGATACAGCACGATCCTGACAAATTGATTATGGTCCATTCAGTAGGTTACCTGAAAGACGACATCTACAAGGAACGTCTGGATCTATTGCAACTGTTAGTGTTCCACACAGCGACACAAACAGAGAGAAAACCACACATGGCTTGTTGTTTCATTAGAGGATATCAATACGTGTGCCGCTGTGATGTTTTTGACATTGCCACTCCCACTGTGTGGTCACAATGGCTCACCTCAGCACAACGAGACAAAGAAGCTAGCCACTCCTGTCTCTTGTCCAGGAAAACTTACCAAGTGGAGACAACCAGCTGTATGGATAACCTATAATATGAATGGACAGTATTGCATAGTAACTGATCACAAAAAAATTATATATGGAAACCTCACTTGTGGTGTCACAAATTTTTGTTTTACTCCTCATGTACGTAGTATTGTGGGACACACTGCCTATCCCAGTTTTTCAAAATCAGTGATCTACTAGGTCACCCCAATCCTTGACTGGGAGCCAGCCTTACCCTGTTCCGCTCTGAGAACCCCAACTCCTGGGTTGTTCATGCACAGCCTCTGGCATGTAAGCTGCTCCCAGCTACTTGCAACTGAATGACACTAGCCAATATCTCCGGTCCCAGACACAACCCTAAGAACCTCCATCTTGCAGTGTCCAGTTATGCCCACTGGACACTGCGAGCTTATACAAGTTCATCAATTTAACAAAGAAATTGATATGTACCAGGCTTGTTATCCCCAGAGGAGCCTCTGATACACTGCAAACCAAACACACTGCTTCAGGTAGAATAAACAAACACATTTATTAACTATAAAGATCGATTTTAAGTGATTATAAGTCAAAGAGTAACAAGTCAGCTTTGGTCAAATGAAATAAAAGCAAAACGGATTCTAAGCTGATCTTAGCACTTTCACAGTGTCCTTACAAACTTAGATGCTTCTCACCACAGGCTGGCTGGTTACTTTTCAGCCTGGCTCTCCCCTTTATCAGGCTTTCAGTCGCTTGGTGGTGGTGCCTGTAGATGTAGGTGAAAAAGAGAGAGCATGGCAAAAGATAAAAGGGGGAGACAGTGTCCTTTCTTTCCTCCTGGCTTTGTCCCCCCCACACCCCCCCTTCAGAGTCAGGTGAGCTTTGCATCATCGCAGTCCCAAACTGCCCAAAGGAAGGTTGGGGGGGGGGGTGACTCCCTTGAGGGTCTAACACAGGGATGGGCAAACTATGGCCCGCGGGCCGGATCCGGCCCTTCAGGGCTTTGGATCCGGCCCGCGGGATTACCCCTGGTGGTGCTGCGGGCCCAGCGCTGCTCTCAAAAGCAGCCCCCGGGCCGGGAGGCAAAGGGCTCCATGTGTGCACGCAGAGCCCTCTGCCCCCCCCCCCCCCAGGGGCCGCAGCACTTCCTGGAGTGGCGTGGGGACAGGGCAGGCATGCAGGGAGCCTGCCCTGGCCCTGGTGTGCGCCACTGCCACCCCGGAGCCACTTTAGGTAAGCGGCACCGGGCTGGAGCTCAAACCCCTCCTGCCCCCCGCCCCCCAACTTCCTGCCCTAAGCCCTCTGCCTGTACCTCACACCCCTCCTGCACCCAACTCCCTGCCCTGAGCCCCTTTCTGCACTCCTGTGCATTCCAACCACCTGCCCTGAGCTCCCTGCTGCACCCTGCACCCCAACTCCCTGCCCTGAGCCCCATCCTGCACTCCGTACCCCTCCTGTACCCCAACCCCCTTCCCTGAGCCCCCTCTTACACTCTGCACCCCTTCTCTGCCCCAATCCCTTGTCCTGAGCCCCTTCCTCCACATCCCGCACTCCACACCCCCTGCCCCGGCCCTGCATACAATTTCCTCACCCAGATGTGGCCCTCGCCCCAAAAAGTTTGCCCACTCCTGGTCTAACAGATTCTTTTGTTGCTGCCTAAGCCAGAGTCCATTGTTCCTGTGAGGCCGGGCTGGGTTTGTCCCATTCATGCCCTGACGAGGTGTGAACTGCCTCTCTGTTCTTGGAGAATTTTTGCCTAGGCTTGCTTTAAGCCATGAAGATAGATTTTCAGCCTCATAACTATATACTGAAATTATAACCTATAACCTTACTATAACATTACTGCAACATTAACATCACTATAACAACCATGCTCAGTGCATTATGAGCCTTCTGAAGACACCCAACATGACAAACTTTGCACTGGATACCACACAATCATTTTATAAAGATGAACATGGGGGTGCTGGGTGTTCCCCCAAGGTACAGATCATACTCACTCATCTCAAATTTAAAAACATTGCTAAACAGAAAAGATGCACACTTCATCCAGATTAGCAATGACATACACAAGGCAAAACAAGTCTTGAATGACTTTATTCATGATCGGCATCTCAAAATACTTATTTCTCACACCAGGATAGGGGTTGCATTTAAAGCTTTGCTTGTGTTACAAGGTGTATTTGTATTGGCTGTATTAATTTCATATTGTCACTTATGTAATCTGTTAAAATGCTTTAAATCACACAAAGGCCTCACCATTGCTTCATGTATTGATTTGGCAAAGGTGCTGCCCTGACTATAACAATCAAGGCAACGCACAGGGGCTTGTTGACTAACATACACTGGCTAGTATACATATATATTATGTATACATTTAAGTATACATATTAAGCATTAGTAGCTACACAGTGTAGAGTGGCCTGCACTTTTATTATAATCCTGAACACTTATGCCAAGTATCTCATAACACCTTGTATCAATTGAAGTAAACCTTGGATTGAATAGAGAGGAAAATTGTCAGAATTGGAATAGATTTCTTCATAACTAACACAACAAAAGGAGTTGTTCACACAAACCTAGGAGGTGCCTTTATTCCCCCCTGTGTGCTCAAAACAAAGAGAAAGGTGCATAGTCTTGTGGAATGCATGAGGTACAGCATAGTACTAGAAAAACCAAGGCAAAAAGCTGATTGACTAAATGACATGTACAGTACCTTTTTCTGGTAAACAAGTAGGGTATAAAAGGATGGCTTTAGGGGCAAACCATCTTCCTAAAGGGAATGTAACATGGCTGCATGGAACTGCTCTTTGGAGACTGGTATCATATAGAACCTTTTGCCTATACCGTATTAATACACCTGATTGACATTGGTAATTTGGTCTCAAACAAACAACTCTACTCCTCTGACAGAATGGAACTATCAGTCTTCATCCTAGAGCTTGAGTTGATCTTTTAGATATGCTGGGCCCAAAGCATCTTGAACTTGACTTGATATTCTATGGGAAGCCAGGGTACAGAGCAATGGACAGATGATATTTGCTTACTGCAGCTCATGTTGCTGAGAAAACATTCTGTATATGATCCTTGTCTTTTAGACTAAGATTTTCAGGCCTAGGAATAGGTCTACTTAAATATTTTACAGCATGGACCAGATTTTCAGCATTTAATATGTATAGTGTAGGCAGTAAACCCCAATCTTTCTAAAAGCTGTGTGTTTATATTTCGCTCAATTTGGCCACTAATTCACTGCCCCGGTCTCCTTCTCCCTCTCTGACACTCATTGAGGTTGAACAGTACTTATGTAACATGCCTGAAGTATGTTAGAGGTGTGTCTAAAAGAAGTAGATAATGGGTGGATCAATTATTTGTTATACTTGTTATGGCAAAAAACGGAAAAGGAATGAAAAATGTAAAATAAAGCAATAGCTATAGGTTTTGTACACAAAATAACCTTTATTTTCTCATTTTAAATACAAAACAGAACAGTAATAGATGGCATGAAAATGGCATTGAACATAGGAATTAACATCAGGGCTATCTTTGTAAATTTAGTGCAATTCCTTCCTTTCCCTAAACCCTTGGAGAAAGTAATGGACAACTACTGAGACTGCTATCCTGGTCCTTTGTGTTACTCCCGCATGTTGCCAGCAAGCTGCTACTTCATTCAGTTCTGAGAAAATGAAACAAGCAAAATTTACATTCATGTACAAACCTCGGCTGCTAAAATGACTAAGCCCCACTGTCTTTCACATAAGACCATTGAGGGCCAGGTGTTCTACTGCCTTAGGCAATTTACATTCCAGTAGAGGGCTCTAAAGCACCAAAATGACTTCTGAATGTGGCCCATCCATGAAAATCTCACCACCAAACTGATTTTAGGGAATATGCTAATGTGCACTTAATTTGTGAGCATATGGACAGAGAAATTCCTGCTCTTTTAACCTTCTACGAAGACCCCAAGTTTAACTTCACAGACCTTAAAATGTTTTCTATCCATCCCACCCCAGCCCTGCACACAAATATTCAAAGATGGCCAGTCAAAGCTAACATCCCCCTCCTCCGAACTAAAAGTAGTTGGGTTATTGCCTTAAGAATAAGGTTGCTGTCCAACTGGTTTCAGACCAGTCTCAGTACATCCAAACCAGTTCATTCTTTCCTACATTACACTTTTCCTTCTCTTTCCCCATGTCTAGGATAGAGGTCATCAATAAATATAGTGGAGAAGGTCTAACCTGATGGTCCCTACGCATACTAATATCAGCTGTGTATATTAATTTCCCAGTGCTATTGGAAAGGCTGTAGAGAATTGGTACATTAAAGTTACCCTGGGACCCACAGGTGACCCAAATATAGTTGCGGGCACTACTTACAAGTGTTTCACTTCCTTTGCCCCTCTTGCAAACCCTGATACTATTGTCCCTCATGATTTTTCTCAACCAGGTGGTCCCAAAAGAGTAGGCAGAGAATCATATGGGGGTAGGTAAATCAACCAGGACAATGGTGGATTAATAAATAGCTCAGGGATATTTGCAAGCTTCCATAATCTTACAGTAATACCTTCTAAACCCACCACACTTACTGCCACTGAACACTCAGAAAATCCCTCACATGCATTTGTAGTGTGGTACGCTTCTAAACAGGTAAAAGGAGAAAATGACATATTGCTGGAATGGGCCCACAACATTGCCAACCAGAGCTCTGTTTTGTTAAACATTATTGACCCACAAGTAGGGCAAAGCAGTGTGGTAATTCACTGTGTATTCCAGCAAACATTTGCAACAGTAATGCTGTACAGCCTTCTACGTTTTTTTATTTTTTATTTAAAGGATAATGCCACTATCAATTAAATCCTCTCTCACATAATGGGTCTGTAGTTGTGTGTGTAGGAAAACTGGTTACAACTGCATTTTATGCAGGAAGGCATTTGAAAGTAAGAAGTTTGTGAATTTGGACTATTCAACAAAATGTTATTGAACTTTGTAATAATGCTAGAAAAAAGGAAAAGCATTGGCAAAGTTCCATAAACAAGCAGGCAGAAGATTGCATGTTAAAGGTTGAAATTAAAAAGGAAAAAACTGAACTGAGCACATACACGTTAATATATGCCTGTTGTAAAGTAATGGCATACAAATGATCTTTCAGTATGAAGGCTGAAAGTTACATTTTCATTTAACAGTGCCTCCAGATTTTATGAAAAATGTATATGCCTATAGTTCTCTAAGTCATTTTAATGTGCATCCTAGGATAGCCTATTTGATCATCAATAATTAAAATTTCTCTCTCCTTTTATACATGTAATATAGTTGCTGTAATTAAATGTAATTTTTAGAGTATCTAAAGATAAAAGGGTTAAATTATACAAATTTGTAAAATTGTTACAAAAAGCTCAAGCTAATGCACGCAGAGGTATGACAACTGTACACCACACAGTTAATAAAATTAAACAAATTGTAAAGAACGTAAAAGGGATTACACAACATAAATGGTAAATAGTCTCCCACAGTGCTTTAATGGAATTCTGCATCCCATTGCGATGTTTTTAGTGTTTCAGATATTGGTAGTGATCCTATTATTGTGGCATGCTGGATTAAGCAATTGCGGCATATGACCTTTAAAAGAATTGAAATGGTTACATTGTCCTAGTGAGGCAAAGTCAGGGGTAATAAGGTATTGTGCCCACAAGAAGCCACACCTGCTCAGTCTCAAAGGGAGCCTGGAGCTAATGTTGCACAAGGCCAAATACCCACTGAACCTACTAATTGATATGATTGAGTGTATATAAAATATGTCAACCATCAAGGAGGTTATACCAGAGAATGAGTTACTCCTATTATAAATCTTGCCACCGTTATGTGTTAAGTAAGCACACCACTGAGGTACCATTCCACCATTAGCTGAAGGTAAGAGAACACGTAGCAGCAAAAACTAGTGGGAAAATAAAAAGCACTGATGAGGCAGTTAATCATAAGGTTGGGTGCATTTAGATATTATGTTACAACGCTGGTGTGCGCACCAAGGGTTCTGACAGAAAGATATAAGCAAAAGTGAGAAAAATAAGAGTGGTATAAGAATCAGAGTCAGTCAGTCAGTGAGTGTGTGTGGAAGAGCAGAAAGAAAAGAGAAGAGACCCAAGGAAGACTTGACTCAAGAGACTTAAGAACTACTAAGGAGCTGCTGTCAGTGACCCATGGAAGACTGGTCATCAGAAGAAGGGCGCCACCACTCAGCATCACTCCCAATTGTATGTAACTTCGATTCGGGGTGCTCTTAGTCTATTGTGACAGGGACTGCTGTGCTGTGTTAATAAAAGCGTTTTGGTTTTTTTAGATACTGCTTGTGTCAATCACTTATCGGACAAATGTGCCATGTCCCCTTGCTACTCCTGAGACCACCCTACCTGAGAGAAATCCTTGGGGTAAACAAGCCCTGCTGAGATTAGTCACCCCTTCCCTGCTCAGCATGCAACCACATCCCTGCCATTTCCTATAATGTGTTCTTGGGGACAACCACTTTTAATTTATGATCTTGCCCTTCAGGATTTCTTCAGCCCTGGGCTCTTACAAAATTCCTGATTGTTCATAGCTTTTTCCTCACTGGAAAGTGATACAATGACAATCACCACCTTACCAGAGCATTCCCAACCCTTGGCTTCTGCATTCCCAGGACAGGGTCACTATTTATCTCAACATATATTCTCAATCTATCAGGACACCCCACATCCTCTCACCTGCCACACCTAAATAAAACCTATGAGGGATTTAAGGCAGCAACCTGCTGATCTCCTCACACCTTCATACAATACTACCAGCTGGACCTCTGCAAATCCGAGTACCTCCTTTGAATAGAGTGTCCTTCAAATGGCACCATATGGTAAGACCTTCCCTCCACAGGTACATCCACTAACTATCCATGTGACACAGAGCCAAAAAAGGTTAAGCAACTTGCAGGCTAAAGGACCCTAATTCAACCTTTAAAGACATATTAGAGAAGTATATAAAATAATTAGGGCTATTCCTTAGAAATAGTTAACATTTATATTAACAATAGTTATGTTAAATGGACTAGAGCTTTAAAAAGCAAAACCTGTATTATTAGAGAATTAGAGGTAATACTAATTGTATGTGTTTACTTATATCTTGTTAGATGTTAGCCATGTAAACAGACAGTTCCTGTCTATTATTATAGTTATTGATTCAGAGATCAAAAAGGAATATTAACATTTAGATGAAGTTTGTGGTAAACTGTCTACGAACTGCTCAATTGATAATTACCTTATATTAATCCATGCAGTTAACTGCTGGTGATGTTTAGGAAATAGGTTACTTCAAAAACACTATTGTTCATCCCAGGACTGCATAGTCAAGAGGCTGCAAAAATCTCTCTAAAAACTCTTGGCACCTAATCCTTTAATCTCAGATCTGATTAAGCTTTATTCGGGGGACATTTGAGTCATAAGACTGAGATCTCCAGTCCCATCTGGACTGTCCTGATGTTGAATATTTGGACATTGCACTATAACCCATGGACTAATTCTGAAAGAACTCTATGCAACTCTGAAGACCACCAGCTCTACTATGAAACTGACCTAAGCATTATATTCAAGTCTGTATGTATACTGATCTTTTAACCAATACACTCTCTTTTTTAAAATAAATGTTAGTTTAGTTAATAAGAATTGGCTGTACGCGTGTATTTGGGCAAGATCTGAAATATTCATTAACCTGGGAGGTGTCCGATCCTTTGGGATTGGTAGAACTTTTTATATGACGAACAAGATTTTCAATCATCATCATATTTGACTTGGCTGTCTGGGTGGAAGCCCAAGGCTGGGATGCTTTAAGGGAACTGTATTTTTGGCTTCTGGGTAACCAGTAAAGGATCTTGAAAGCTATTTTGTTTCTGGCTTGGTAAATCCAAGTATTGGAATAACCACCAATTTGGGGGATTATCAGCCCCATTCTTTGCTTGAGTAGGGCAAACTGCAATCTCAGCCCCCCCTCGTCACAATCCAGAATGCTGGTTATAGGTTGGGAGAGGAGATTGTCATATGACTACGGGGGAAAATAAAGGCAACATTTTTTTCTCTTCTTCTCCCACTCTACATATATCCTGACTGTTCCCTTTGATGTACAGTGCCATTTCCTTTTGTGTGTGTGTGTTTACATTGGCCACAACCTCTCTTTCAGTGAGTAGCTCTAGCAGCTCTCTAAACTAGAGAGACAGAGGGAAGTTCATAGAGACAGGGACAGGATCACAATTGATTGGCCTCCTTGCTTTTTGGCCCCCAAGCTCTTACAAGCAGTCAGGCATGACAATTACTGCCAAGCAGCTCTTACTCTCTTAAAAAAAATCCCATTTCTCTGATCCAGAGCCATATAGCTCAGCAACTAACTATATATGAACAAATAACACAGGGAACAAAGCTCAAAACTTGGCTCAAAACAGCTAAAAAAATCTTTAGCACGAAAACAGATTTAAAAAGTGTAATATAATAAAAATAAAGAAGGTTCTTGGTTGGACATGGGTGTCTTTTCTAATGCTAAATTCTGAAACCAAGCTTAGGTAGAATAATTAAGAACAAAGTCAAGTTTCCAGGTCTCCTTGATTTCACATTTATTCCTGCAGTGCAGGTTCCTTTAGCAATGTTGACTGCACTCATGAAAAACACGATAGAATTATAAAATGTTTCTCTCACATGAATGTATTTTAATCAAAGTCACAAACATTATGGATGATTGTGTCTCTTGCCCACACTAGAATGATTTTTGCCCTGCTAGTCTGAAAAAACATGCTGTACCTGGCCAAAAGGCGAGCCAGCGTATCAATAATGTATCAGTGTTTTCTGCAGAATGGATAGCAATTCTGTGGCCCAGAAGATAAGACACAAGACATCATTATATTAAAAAAAAAAAAGTTATCTGAGCACTCCACTGGTTGTAAACCAAAGATTTAAGCAACAAGACAGACTTCTCAAATAAAATACTAGTTTACACTGGGATTTGAACTATGCATGTCGTTTTACTATGATTACTACTAGTACAGTGAGTAACTGAGAGGAATAAATTAGAAGGCAAAAAGGGTGAAATTCTCCACTTGATGACTATTCAGTGAGTATGATATATATCATCCCCAAACCTTCTAAAAATGAAAGCAGAGAAGACATCAAAATAGCATTGCAAGTAAGAGAATAATTATTTTACCTGTATATGATTACTTTCTGCATAAAAGGTACGAAAGCTACTTTATAAAGTGTTATGCAACATTTAATACGGGATATTTTAAATATTTAACATATTAAGATATCCATGATCACTGGCAACACTTTCTGAATGCAGCATTGATCCAATGAAAGTAAATGGAATTGAAGTCATAAAGGGTCAGATGCTGGGCTGCACAACACTAATGACAGATTCTGGCCAATCAAACCAGCAAAACTAGGCAAGGGAATACAACCCCTATGCAGCATTTGGTGGCATAGTGTCTCCTACACTGTCCGCTCCAGGGTTGTTGCTCCCTCAGGGCTGTTAAAAGCTGGAATAAGTTGGAGCAGACTCTACACTTATCTCTGGAGACTCGCCTTGCACAGAGCAGGCCCAGAATCAGCAGAGAGCAGTACCCTGCCCCCCTCAGCTTGTGATAGGTACTCTCCAGATTATGTCCCAGGATCTGGCTCACATTATCTAATTGACGTTACATGGGAGAGTTCAGAAGCTTGAATGACCAAGTATGAAATTAAGGCAGGAAACCAGGAGAAATGAAAAGGTCACGTGACAAAAGATAGCTACAGAACAGAAGATTCTCTTTCAGCCTCACCATAGGGAGTTATTTTACCTCCCCCTGTCCCCCACACAAATATAAACAGGAGACATGTTAATGGATAAAATCATAATTGAACATAGTAGGGAACTAAATATATCAGAAGACTGAAATGGATAAAAAGCCCTTCACCTTTAAGTCATTGGTTCAAGTCTAACATAAGCTGGCAGAAGCTGAAGAAGTTACCACTCAATGCTACACAACTGATTTCTGTAAGAGTTGTTTGTCTTATTTATTTCTTGTGGACACATTTCACGAAGACCATCATCACAACTACTTTCCTTACTGCAAGTGGTAGCGGAAGCGCCCTCTCAAGGATTTGTGGGACATGGCAACTGATTGTACTTACCCTTTGCATTGAGTTCTTGTGAACAGGATTGAGAAACATTGGCAGTATGGTATGAGGAAGCTTTCTGTCTGCAAGGGTTGCCAGTCTGAAAACTGCCATGAGCACTGAATATTCATTCAAAAATAGTATTTATTCCATAGAAAGAATAATCTTTGCATATATCAGAAGGCACAAAACATTCTAAATTTACTCTGTGCACCTTAAATACAAAAAAGCTGAAATATAAGAATTGTAACATAATAAAAAGACGGCAAGGACAGTCAAAGAAGAAAGTCACAGCAGAATCAATACCTTGCTTGATAGTTTTCCTTCACCTTAGTTTGTTTATACAGTATTAGCTTCCTGAAAGTTCCATCAGCTTGCATAATTTGGTGACACCACTGATAGATAGTTCTAGTACTATGCAATCAGTGATTTCACGAAGTGATTTATTCTGGGAGGTATTTAACAAAGATGTGCCAGAGAATTTCATGGACATATACAAATTTTTAAAAGAATCATAACATTTGTGTGCTGTATATGCCTAAGCAACACTGTTACTGAGGGTATTCAGCCCACATTTCTTGGTTTAAGTTATCTTTCATTTTAGATTTACATTTCACCTTTAAAAAGGAATTTAACATATAACATAAAAAAGGACAGCAAAAGATCTGTCTCTATGTACATACACCCACACACTTAAATCAAATTACAAAGGTGAGAAAGGAGGACTGAAAACTGTTTCATTGTATCTTTTGGTCCTCTGCTCACCTTGTAATATACACTGGAATTTAGAATAGGTGGATTTCACACATGGTGGTATTTCTAATATAATAACTAGGAAAGAGTACTATGCTCATTAAAAAATTTGCAGGGGAGGACACCAACATATCTTGCTAAAATGAATAGTCTTTTATATTACATTTTTATTTTGCAAGAAAATAAATTATACAACTTAAAAAATAAAATTCAAAAATTAAGCAGTACATCAAAATAGTTCAGCCGGACTGCCATAAAGAAACTGCTACCATTCAAAATTGTACAGCATTATCATCTCAGTATGTAGTGGCACACATTCAAAATTGTAAATATGTAGATAGATATTACAACCTAAGAACTCAAGCTTGCTCAACACACCAGACTACATATAGTGTATATGACAGGAAAGCTTTCATGTATTGTTTATTTCACAAAGAATATTTCATATGACCTTGAAGAATTTACAAAGATAGCATCCCAATCATTTAGAGGAAAATAGAAAACTGTTTTGAGTTTAAGACAGCAAATCTTTCGGTAAAACTATCAAATCTTTCACCCCATTGTGTTTTTTAAATTTGCATCTTACAGGATGACATCCCAACGCAAATAAATGTAAAATGCTGACTATTCAGAACATATTACACATTTAAGGATCGGTGAAAACAAGAAAGCCACCATTTGTTTTGTTTTTGAAATGTAATTGTATTATGCTCAAAACAAGTGCAAGAGAATTAGATGACTAAACAGAAGCTATGGACACTAACAGTGGAAAGATAAAAATGGAAGACTTCAGAATTAAAACTGAGATCTTCATTAAGTTATTGGGACAGAGGAGGATTTAACAATGGTTTCTTAATTCAATGAGACATTAAGAATGTGATAAACTGTATTTTCACTTCCGTCATCAGTTTTACTCCATACCTATTCACTGAGACACCATGAGGGGCACCATGTGTTTCAGATGCAGCACCTCTTTAAGCTAGGTCTTTGGAGATGTATAGTCATTGCTAAACTTCAGCTTTAAAAGTGCATTGTTGCCATATTGCAAGTGAAGAATCTTTTTTATTTAGATCGGAATTCCTCCCACCCCCAAAACACTTTACTGCAAGTATCTACCTATGCCTCAGATAATATTAGCTTTAAATGCATGTTCGTGAAAGTAACCTGATGAAGGATGCTAAATGTGATTCTGCATCTTTAGGAAGTTGCTGGTGTGATTCTCAGATTCAAGTTTTTTTTCTTTTTTTAAACATAACATCTATTTTTAAATATAAACCTAAGGAAAATGTAGCAATGTTATAGACATGCTGTTAATTATAAATTCCCCTCATCCAAATAATGAAGTATGTTTAGATAACTTACAGGCTATAATTTTAGTATATGCCAGTGGGAGGGGAAGGGAGAAATGTAAATAGCATTGAAAAGTCAGTTGCTGTCTGGATGCAAAATGAACTGGGACATAATTGTTTATGAAAGTCAATCTCAAAGTTGTCTCCTAGATTTTGGTTAGGGCTTAGAAATTAGTATTGCCCCACTTTCATATTTAACTTGCTTGTGTGTGACAATACTTCATGGCTACTATTCTCTGATTTAATGTTGTAAACTGTTACATATTCAAAATAAGTGCTCAGATCATCATAATAGAATTATTTTAAAATTCTGGCTTGTTCGCCATTTCCCAATTATTCCCAAATGAGCATTTATTACTCTTAATATCAAGTTACAAATGCTGAAAATCTTGTGGCACCATACAAAAAGATTTCTATTCTTAGAACAAACTAATTTTAGTTTTCTAAATTTAAAATGTTGGCATGTGTGTTACTGGCAAAATACAGAGAGCACCATTTACTTTTAATTCTGAATAGCAACATTTTAGGGCTAAGAATCTGATGTTTCCATGCTAGCTTAAAGTTGAAATACGTTTTCACAGTATCCGCTCATTTATAAGCATCAATAAAGGCATATAAATATATGCAGTGAGATTTCAATCAGAGTTTTATATTGCCACATATCAGTTTTTCTCGCTCTCTTGCATGTCCATAAAGCCTTCCTGGAACTGAAGATGTCTTATTCAGCAAGATGTCAAATATGCACTGTTCTAAGGAACTAGCACTGGAACATACTTCAGTGGTAGGACACACAGCCCTGGTTTACACTAAGAGTTCACATCAGTACAGCTACATCTCTCAGCGTGTGAAAAGTCCACACTTCAGAGACATTATACCAACCTAACCCCCACTGTAAACAGAGCTAGGTTGACAGAAAAATTCTTCTGTCTACCTAGTTACTGCCTCTCGGGGAGGTGGATTACCTACACCAACAGTAGAATCCCTCTCCATGGAGTAGGCAGTGTCTACACTGAAGTGCTGCAGCAGCAGCATTTTAAGCGTCAACAAGCCCACAGTTGGCTTAAGGCAGTAAAAGACCATCCCCACAATTTCTTTTTTTGTAAGATGCTCTTATTTTACGCATTACAGCAACCATACAAAATTCAGTTCCCCACTCACCTAGGGAAAGGTTGGTTCTTTTTGGAAGAGTGTGTAACATTAAGGGATTACCCCCCATTATCGATCATCAAAAGCAAACAAGTAGATTCTGTGCTTGGGTTCGTAAATTTTCAGGGCAGTTTTTGAAGGGCTGCCTGATAGCATCTAAGAGTATTCACATGACACTGAGTAAAAGCTGACTTACCTTCCACCCCCCACCCCTCCAAGGCAGATTCTCTGCTCCAGCGGTACTGATATCATCAGTCCAATAAACACTTGGAACATTTGAGGGGGAGTTAGCTATTACCAAGAGGCTACTTAACATGGCTGAAGGAAGATGTAACATTTAAAATTTGCCAAATACACATCAGGAATTTTGACAATTTCTCTTCACACACAAGAACTGGGAGTTTTCTCTTCCTTAAACCTTTGCAGGTCTCCTTTAGCTACATCCTTTATCTCCTGCTCACTTCAAAATCAATAGGCAGTTGCTGCTTTATGGATTTATTTATTTTAAAGGAGATTGACTTTTAGGCAACTAAGCGTCTAAACCCTAAAACATAAAGCCATTGGAATACCTGGATATGCTGCTACTGTATGTGTACAGAAATTGCAAAGGGTTTTCTTCTCATAAGGGACTTGTGAATCAGTTACTTTTTAATGCCTTCAGATTTATGGAGTTATATTCAAACATATGGAATACAAATATTAAATGTACAAGAGAATACACTTAATATTTCTGTTCATTATAACAGACGCAGCCATGAAACAGATATGGGGAAGAAAGCTTCACCTTTCAAAAGGATTGTAATAAACCATTTGCTCAGATAAAATAAACAAATGTATATCCATATGTTTACAGCAAACAATATAAAACAGTGATCTCCTGCTTAAGGAAAAACAACATCCACAAGTTGGAAATACTTTTATGTCACTTGTATGTCAATATTAAAATCCAGTTACTATATTGAAGCACTGCTTGAGCCAACAGGTTGTTACTGTAACAAATACATATCTGTTGTGATGCATCTGTGTCTCTCTCAAATGTAATACATAAAAAGGATCACCAAAGGTGGACAATACATTTACTCTGTTGATCCAAAACACAAAGTGAAAGTGCTACTTCTAGTCCTAATTGCATTTAAAAACAAAAACAAAAACAAACTTAATAGCAGTTCCTCAGTGCATGAGTATTTGAAGGTCTTTTTTTGTGTGCAAGTACTGTTCATCTAAAAACCCAAACCTGTATTCTTCTTGGTGGGTGTAAATCAAATCTACTTTAAAAAGCTCACAATGGGCTCTTCATGAATGCAAGTTTCCCACAAAACAGCATGCTGTTAAAGTGTGCAACATGAAGGGAATGCCATCATGCTAGCTGAATGAGATTGGCAAAATATAGTCCTCTTGTAAGATAAGGCAGGGATTTTAATATGTAATGAAAGTCAAAATAAGTCCTTCTCCAGCACAAAAAACTGTTGCAGCTGTCTGCCCAAGCACCCTTCAATTTGTGTTCTTGGCATCTTACAGTCTTCAAATTATGCCATGTATATGAAGGTGTTGATATCCGATTCATCTCTTCTGATATATTTGTGCTCTATAAGCCATTCAATTTGCTCTTTTATCATTTTCTTTTGTGGCAAGAACATGTTTTTCAATATTTCTACCAGTTCAGTCTGAAGCTGAGCATTAGTAATTTTCTTCCGCATTTTCATTATTTGGATAATAGCCTCCTAGTAGGGGGGGATAAAAAAGAAAATGTTTTTGGAAATATCGGGTACAAGTGGCAAAATGAATACACAGGGTTAATTGGGAGGCTGTGGGAAAGGAAAGAGCAATTCAGTTTGATGAACACCAGTTAATTTTTTTTCCCCCTCAATATGTTGCTAATAGGAAATTTAGCCTGTCAGGTTACATTAGATCCTAAAGAAAGTATGTATAGTAGACCTTAGTAAAAGCAACCTAGAGCCAACTTCTGCTTTTGTTCATGTCCAATCAATCCTACTGACTTCAGTGGATGTGCATGGGTGTAAATGAGGGCAGGATCTTACCATGAGGAAATCACTCCACATATATGCATATTTAACCAGTGTGAAATGCAATAACTATGTGGATTAAATGGGTGAGATGACTAGCCTTTAACATCTGGAAAAAATAATGAATGGTATACAGAAGGTCGTTTGGGAACACAAGAACATGGTGATAGTCAAGGAAATTAAAAACTGATCAAAGAAAATACTTGTTCCACACAATGAATAATTAGACTGTAGAATTCAGTACCATTCGAAGTTGCAGAAGCCAAGAACTTAGCAAAATTCAAAGAGATTGGAAATTTATATGGATAACAATATCAAAGATTATAATAGGTAATGCCAACAAAAATTTTGGAAGGAATATTAAACCTGATTCTTCAGGGTTTAAACCCATCTCTAAACTATTAGAGACCAAGGTAAGATCTAATGTGGAGAGCAGAATACTCCACATTCACCTACTGCAGGGTTCATAACATTCCTTTGAAGCATTTAGCACTGGCCACTGTCAGAAGCAGGACAGTGAACTAGACAGACTACAAGTTTGATCCAGTATGGCAATCTCTATGTTCCTATGAAGTCTGGTTTAAAACTACATGTTTTGCTCAGCAAATATCTAAGATGGGAATAGTGATGATTTTATTGTCCATATCAGTTATGGACCAAGTGCCTTCAGTCGCTCACTGAAGAAAAAAGGGCACACTCCATGTTTTTAATAACCTCTAAGAGGAAAACATTAAAAGGGGGCTGGTTTTCTCTGGGCTTACAACAGAATGCCTCTAAACAAGACTACTTCGGAATGATCTGCACTGTAGAGATCTTTGAAGTTAGTATGCTACACGGATCTATACTTTGAATAATAATTTGTCAGCTAGCTTGGTAAGAACTGAAAGTCATATTCTACAACCATCCTTCTTAATTCACCTAACCAGAATTGAATACATTTCATGAAGAGGTTGGTGGATGGAGAGTATACAGTTAACTGCTGAGAGGATGATTAAGAGTTATGATGGAATTCAGTCACCAACTTTTGAAGGAATTTAGAAGGCATTCATCGTGCTACCCTGCTTTGTGGTTGGTATACAACATGGATCAGCCACTAAGGCATTCACTCACTCTGTGTGCTAAAGTAATTGTAATTAGAAAAACGCTTTCCTTTGAAAAACAAGCTCTCAGGCATCAAGGGGCTCAAAAGGCGTTTTCATCAGCTTAGCCATGACCATGCATAAAATCAAGCTTTCTGTTGAAAGAAGAGCCAAAATGTCAAGTGGACCCAGGTGGCACAGTTTGCTAGACAGCTGGCTGCAGTGACCTAGGGCTCTAATCCTTGACCATGATCAGAAAGAAACTGCAAGTTTAAGTTAATATAAAATGTTGAGAGTCCACTGCAAGGGGTAGTGTATGGTAGTTCTACTGACTCCAGTGAGGGTTATCAGCTCAGAGACTTTCCATATGGGTATGTATTTTTATAGAACTGCATTTTTTATTACATTTGTAAAGTACTTTTAAACCTTCTCTAGAAATTAAATGAAATAAGGGACGTTAAAGCTTCTCGAAGAAAGCATGTCACTCTTTTGCACTTGAAGTCTGATAAGTATTTCACAAGAACGCTGCTTTCACCCATTCTGTGTATAGAATAGTCAAAGAAAAGTTAAAACCATGATTCATTGTTTCTTCTTCTTTGTCAAGAACTTCTGCCCTGGCTGGAATGAGACTCAATATCCCACTGTCCCCACTACAAAGTGTCCACTCCCATTGCATTGCTCTCTGCCATTTACAGATGACAGTTCGTTGTTACATCAGAACAGAAGGTCGATATTATCTGTAAACAAATACAAATAGGCACTCACCAGGGCTCAAATGGAGCCTGTAAGTCAAAACTAAGCATCCCACCCTCATCCTATCCCATCACTGAATCTGAAATTTAATCTGAGTGAACCCCTTTACAAGCAAGAAATTAATTTTGCTTCCAGAAGTCAGTCAGTTTTTGACATCCTTGTCCAGAGCCCTCACAAGAAAATCAGCTACAGCTGTGTTTTCTGTGATTTGGACACCTGCTTGCTGGGAACTGGACCATAAATTAGATCACCGACACCTTTCACACAGGGTTACCAGATACCCATCTGATGGGTAACAGCTTTCATTTACTACTGATTGGTTCTGCATACAAATTGCCTAGGTGAAAAGTTGGATATCTAATGCTGATTTTCTGACTCATCTAGTCATCATCTGTACAGTCTTCAAAGGCTTAACACAAGTTGGTAACAGTTCAGAATTTAGTTATTTTCAAAAATCTGCAGATTTTTACATTGAAAACACATAACGACAGTATAGATACCCTCGGGGTAAGCAGGTGATTTCAGCATGTAAGCAGGGGACAGATGGGCTATTGGCACCTAACAATAACTGGGAATGTTGCTTTTTGACACCCAGGAAGCACCCAAGGCATTTGATAATGGGAGGGTATGAGTCTCCCTCTTTTGGGGAAGAGACGGAGACACTAGATTTGAAGGGGAGTGGAGAGTAGGTTGAATTTCCCACTCTGTACCCCCCACTGTCCCTTGATAGCAGCTAGCTCCCCACTGAACGCCAACCCAATATTTGCCACTACATCCAACAGTGATGTACGTTAGCTTGAGGTTTCTGCTATAATGATCAGCAGTCACTTATACATTGAACCACATTGTCATTTATACCAGTCTTTTGTTTCTGAGTTAATACCTAACTGAGATAAATTGGAGTTGGGCAGCAAACACCTCTCAGAGCTATTGTTTCAGGCTGACTTCAGTGGACAAGTTCACATTTGTTTCAAATTCTGAAGGTTTTCTTCACAACCATAAGGGCTAGAGACTGGATATTTTTAAATGGAAACTTATATTTGGGAGCAATGCTGCGGAGTACATAGTTCCCATGTTGAACACATTTATGAAACTTTCTCTCAAAAAAAAAAAAATGCATGCATTGGAAACCCTTTTCCAAAACAATCCCCCCACCTCCACCCACTGATGAGCCTCTAAACCTGGGATTCTCTAACTTCACTGCGTCACAACCCCCTTCTGACAACAAAAATTACTATAGGACCCCAGGAGGGGGGACCGAAGCCTGAGCCCACCCAAGCCCCACCATCCCAGGGGGCGGGGGGCGGGAGAAGGAGAGGAGAGGAAAGGAAGCAAAGCCCAAGGACTACAGGCCTCCCCTGCCTGGGGATGAAACCTGAGCCTTGCCACCCAGGGCTGAACCCCTTGGGCTCGGGCTTTGGCCCTGGGATTCAGCCCAACCCCAGCAAGTCTAACTCCAGCCCTGGTGACCCTATTAAAATGGAGTCACGATCCACTTTGGGGTCCCAACCCCCAGTTTGAGAACCGCTGGTCTAAATAAAACTGAAAGGAAATACAGTTTGGAAACAGCCTTTTTCAAGTGGTGCAGAATAGAAACAATAAGTACTTTTAAACAATAGCGGTAAAGCAGCATAACAACCCAGACTCCTTGTGCTCTGCAGACTTCGTGAGGTTGAGTTTAAAGCTATTTTTATCCAGTTTAATAAGCTTTTCATGGAAGAACATCTCAGAAACAGAGGTGGCACATGGTAGTAGTAGTACACCAAAGGAAATGGGACTGTTTTACATTGCTCTGTTAAACTTTACTTACCTGGGTTCGTAATATTCTTAGCTGGACTATTCCTTCATTCTCCTCTTCTCGCATTCTTTCTGTAGTGAGTTGCAACCGGCCAATCAAGTTTATCTTACCCCTTTTCTGAACTTTAGCATTTTTTCTGAAAGAGTCAATTATATATGAAAATAAGCCAAAACATACCCATTTTACATTAAGAAGGAATTCACATTAGACTTACAGCAAAGCAGTACTGACTTAGTATAACAGTACTGCAGCAATGGTTGAAAATGGCTCATTGGCAGTCAATACACAATTCAAAACCCCATCCCCAAAATATGTGTAGGTTAGTTTAATGCATCAACAGATGAAAAACAACACAACAGATGTCAAACTGACATCTTTTTTTACAGACAAAAATACTTCACGTACAATATTAAGTTCAGGGTTCTGGACAAGGAGTTTATACAAAAATAAAATTAGGAAGTTGGGCTACTTTATTGTTCATCATAGAGGCCAGCTGTCTATCTATCACAAAAATATGAAAAAATCAGATAAATTATGATAAATATGATAATCATGGTGATGGAATTATTCAATTTTCACCCCCAACATTTTTCCAGACTGTTTCCTCTGTATCATGGTGTCCTGTCATCCGTTCTCCCAGGGTACGTTCCAAGAAGGAAACAGGGACATCTTCAGCCCTTTGCATGGGACTCAGCAGCTACTGGGGACTAAGCAGCAGTTGTCACTATATCCCCCCTCTAACAAGGCCTAGCAGCAAATAGGAGAGAGTCACAGAATCTGATCCCCACTGCAAGCCGCCATTCATGATAAAAAGAGCTAATATCTTCTACATCAAGTGCCCAGAAGCAAATGTATATCATATGTTGTTAATGTTTTATTTCTATAGCATCTTTCATTCTGAAGGATCCCAAAGCATGAATATGAGATTTCTACACTCCTCACTGCAATACGGTCACCTCTATTGTAAGATACAGTAGCTGAGCCACTTTTTAACAGTGCACAGAAACATTAAACAATTTAGAACAAGAAGTGAAAATATCAGTCCTATTGTTTCTGACACCATAGGGTAAAATGTAGATAGTATCAATCTTCTACTCAGATTCTGTTCTAACACACTTATTCCTGCTTGACGTGCCGTGGACTCATTAGTGACAAGTCATCAAAACCTCAATTTTGCATCTCATTGCTAAGTGATTAAGAAATCAGCTTATTTCAAGAGAAATCCTTTAGTACTAAAACATTATATACTTTCATTTTCAAAGAATATCTTACATTAAACTGAACTCCTGGTTCACTGAGAAGAGAGTTCCTTCTGTAAAGTCTTTGGGCGAATTAACTTGAGGTTCATACAATAAAACCTGACGTTTCAGCTTTGGAAATGCTACAAGAGACTACAGAGAAAAGGGAGAGGGGAAGAGACCATGAAAATGAAACATTAGACCCTTAAAACAGAACCAACCAACCTTTAGGATTTAACTGCATAACAGAGAGCTCATTGGTACAGGGACTGTGTAGTCTTATTTGATTGTAAAAAGCTCATGCATACTGTTGGCACTCATAATAATCTAATCAGCATCAAATCAATGATTTATTAAACACTGTTGTGACACATTATTTACCACACTTCTCTTTTTGAAATGTTTTAATATAAACAGTATCATTCAGAAGAGCTGAAGTGTATGAACTCATAGCCACAGAAATGGCCAGTGGTAAATCTGATCCATTCAAGATTTCTTCTTCTAGAGTTTCTGCTGATCTGAGTGGATTACAGAAGTGTTCCCCCCAAAATTAAGTCACTTTTAAATAAAGTACAATTAATTAGTAACTGCTGAACTCCTAAAACTTGATGAGTCCTACAACAAAAACAAACTATTACAATTACATCCTCTAAGCAACATCTGGCCAGAAAGACTTAGCTGCCTCTAAAAGTTTAAGTTGGGCAATCTTGATAGGAAAGAATGCCTATAGGTAAAGGCTATACATATTAATGTAAAGCACAAAGAAGCACCATTGCAACTAAAAGGCTAGTTAGGAAAGGTTTTCACTCTTCAATTTCAAAAGCACTGCCAGAGTTAGTACTTTTAAAAAAATATTCAGGTGGCTATTTAAGTATTAAATAAAGGTAAAGAAGAAATCTGTTTCAACAGAAAGGGAAAATACCCATAAAGTCCTCCTAAGTTCTGCATCAGGGAGCTCAGTTGCCAGTTTAAGATTTTCAAAGCTGATTTTCTCTCTGGGTCTTTGGTTCCATGCAAACAGCACAGCCAGCTGAAACGTTGTTACCTCTAAGTCATACTGGCCAACCTCATTCTTAAATGTTATCTGAAAACAGAAAAAAAAATACATTTTTGTTCATTAGGTTTTTTTGTTCATCAGTTGTTTTTCTAAGTTCAAGCATATATGCTTATTACTGTAGACAGAAACAGATTTTATACATTAAAAATGAATAGTAAACTCAATATACTTACAATTCCATTGGACATGAGATGATGCCAGTGCAGTTTTCTGCCACTGTGATTCTTTTTGTAGAACTCTTCCACCTCTGGGATAAGGTCTTCTAATTCCGTGGGTAGCGATACAAACACTTTTTCAGAACTTCGAGACCAGGCACCAGCATTTAAAATTTTAATATTCACAGAATCAGCTACAAAAAAACCAGACAGTATCAAAATATATTAATCTGAAAATATACCACCAAACCAGATAGCAAAGGAGCATATTAACTGTTTTTGACCTCAAAACAAGATGTGTTCTAACTGACAACCTATGTTCAAACTGAAGTCTAAAAATGATAGAAATTCCAAGTTTTAAAAGAACTATTTTTTAACATGAGTAAAACTAATATCAACACACATTTGAGAACGATACCTGGTAGGGCCAATTTATTATTTTTGTGCATTTCTTTGAAGGCCTGGTTCAAGTCTTCAGATACTTTGATATCCTGGAACATCCTGGCCAACTTGTTTACATAGTCTGCTGGCATACCTACTTCCTGTATAAACAGATAACAAATTATACCAAGACACCACAATCTTTAAGATAAAAGCTTACATACATCAGTCTTGAGGCTTACAATAACTAATTTAAAAATAAATGATTTCAGTAAAAAACAAAACAAAACAAAAAAACCAGATTGTGGCGTTTTGTGATAGCACGCTGCAATCTTTCTGTAGATATATCACATCAGGGCCGAAAGAAAATGCAATTACTTTCAAGAATCAACAAAAAAAGGTAAAAACATGAAGAGACTGACAGATCCTATAAACTGAAGGGGCTTAAACCAAAAAGTTTAAGGTATGCAAATAAACATGCAAAATGTACAGTTAACTTATGTGCAATTCCATGAACGCACTCACAAATCTGTTATTTGGATGCCTCAACAACTAGTTAGCAGTGTACCTGGTCATCTGGATGTGTAAATACCTGATGGCTTCACAACTTTTGCACATCTAGCCCTAGGGCTGTTCTTTTGATATGGCAGGAACTAATCTGCTCAGTTTCAAGTCAGATGGTTTGCCTAACTGTATCACCCAATGTTACAAGAACATATGCACAGGATTTTACAGAATAATTTTGAGAAAGCCAAATCCCACGTATGGTCTATTGAACAGACCTCTATGTACACAATTCCCATTATGCATCAGGACGCAAGATTAGCCCTTAGAATGCATATGATTCCAATGTAAAAAAGTCTTCATGAACACAAAAACTGTATCCTTTCATAAAGTAAAACAGTTCTGTCTGGGCTTTTTTTTCCATGTTAAGCTGGGGTGAAAGTAACTTACAAGACTTACCGGTACTGCCGGAGTACTGAGGGGGCGTGGCCTCAGTCAGAAGAGGCGTGGCCTCAACGGGAAGAGGCATGGCGTCTCAAGATTTAAAGGCCCTGTGGCTCCGAGTCCCAGGGCCTTTAAATCAATCCGGGGCTCCCAGCTGCAGAGGTGGCTGGGAGCCCCCGGGGCTCAGGGGCAAATTAAAGAGCCCGGGACTCCGGCTGCCGTGGAGCTCCGGACCCTTTAAATCCCCACCGCAGCTCCAGCTGCCGGAGCTGCGGGCAGGATTTAAAGGGCTCTTGGCTCCTGCAGCCGCGGCAGCCCAGAGCCCTTTAAATCCGGCCTCAGCCCGGCCGCCGGAGCTGTGGGCAGGATTTAAAGGGCTCTGGGCTCCTGCAGCCGCAGCAGCCCAGAGCCTTTTAAATCCGGCCCCAGCCGCGGGCGGGATTCAAAGGGCTCTGGGCTGCCCGCTGCAGCAGGGAGCCCAGAGCCCTTTAAATCCCCGCTGCAGAAGCCGGTGCCGTCTGGCACGGCATACTGGCTCTTGCCGGTACTCCGTACCAGAGAGGACCGGCTTACTTTCACCTTTGATGTTAAGCCACAACTCACTTTGCTCCACATAACCCTTTACATCCTTTATACTAAACGACAATTCATAAAACATTGGTCTCATTTTCATAATAAATTAAAATTTAACCAGTAGCTAAGGTTTGTTTTGTTTTTTTTAAGAGTTTCATTATTGAAGAGAAAACATTTTAAAAATAATTCACAGGTCCTGTTCCACATCTGCAAAATGTTGGAATTTATGCAGAGTAAGGCTGTCAAATGATTAAAAAACTTAACCACACAATTAATTGAGCTGTTAAACAATAGAATACCATTTATTTTAATATTTTTGGATGTTTTCTACATTTTCAAATATATTGATTTCAATTACAACACAGAATACAAAGTGTACAGTGCTCGCTTTATATTTATTTTGATTACAAATATTTGCACTGTAAAAACAAAAGTAATAGTATTTTTCAATTCACCTCATACAAGTGCTGTAGTGCAATCTCTATCATGAAAGTTGAACTTGCAAATGTAGAATTATGTACAAAAATAACTTCACTCAAAAACAAAATGTAAAACTTTAGAGTCTACATGTCCACTCGGTCCTACGTCTTGTTCAGCCAATTGCTGAGACAAACAACTTTGTTTACCTTTATGGGACATAGTGCTGCCTGCTTCTTGTTTACCATGTCACCTGGAAGTGAGAACAGGCATTCGCATTGCATTGTTGTAGCTGGTGTTGCAAGATACGTGCCAGATGTGCTAAATATTCATATGTCCCTTCATGCTTCAACCACCATTCCCGAGGAAATGCTTCCATGCTGATGACAGGTTCTGCTTGGCAACGATCCAAAGCAGTGTGTACCAATGCATGTTCACTTTCATCATCTGAGTCAGATGCCAACTGCAGAAGGTTGGCGGGTTTTTTTTTGGTGGTTTGGCTTCTGTTGTTTCCGCATCGGAGTGTTGCTTTTAAGACTTCTGAAAGCATGTTCCACAGCTCTTCCCTCTCAGATTTTGGACAGCACTTCAGATTCTTAAACCTGGGGTCGAGTGCTGTAGCTCTCTTTAGAAATCTCACATTGGTACCTTCTTTGTATTTTGTCAAATCGGCAGTGAAAGTGTTCTTGAAATGAACAACATGTACTGGGTCATCATCTGAGACTGCCATAAATGAAATATGGTAGAATGCGGGTAACACAGAGCAGGAGACATACAATTCTCCGCCAAGGAGTTCATTCACAAATTTAAATAACGCCTACTTTTTTTAAATGAGCGTCATCAGCGTGGAAGCATGTCCTCTGGAATGGTGGTTGACACATGAAGGGTCATATGAATGTTTTAGCATATCTTGCACGTAAATACCTTGCAAAGCCGGCTACAGAAGTGCCAAGTGAATGCCTGTTCTCACTTTCAGGTGACATTGTAAATAAGAAGCGGGCAGCATTATCTCCCATAAATGTAAACGAACTTGTTTGTCTGAGCAATTGGCTGAACAAGAAGTAGGACTGAGAGGACTGGTAGGCTCTAAAGTTTTACGTTGTTTTGTTTTTGAGTGCAGATATGAAACAAATTAAATATTTACATTTGTAAATCCTACTTTCATGCTAGAGATTGCAGTACAGTAATTGTATGAGCTGAATTGAAAAATACTATTTCTTTATCACTTGTACAGTGCAAATATTTGTAATAAAAATCACAATATAAAGTGATCAGTGTACACTTTGTATGCTGTGTTTCAACTGAAATGATATCTTTGAAAATATAAAAAAATACAAATTATTTAATAAATTTCAATTGGTATTCGATTGTTTAACAGTGCGATTAAAAATGCAATTAATCGCGATTAATTTTTTTGAGTTATTCATGCGAGTTAACTGCAATTAATCGACAGCCCTAATACAGAGGCATAAATATCAAAACTGGGTATAATTTAAAATAGAAAAGTCACATGACAGGAGAAACATTTAAATTGAAGAATAACTGATCATCATCAACAGGAACTAAGAAATCAAACAAGGTTTCAGGATACTTACTCTCAGCCATTCCACCATATTCTCTTCAATTTCACTATCCGCTGATATATCTAGTATCAGACGTCTTGTTAAGTGAGCTTTGTGGTATCGCATGAACACATCCTTATTCTGTACATATTTAAGTACCAAAAGCTGTTAAAAATAAATTTCAATGTCTATTAATTTCCATGCCAAATCAAACCACTTCGTTTTCTTCCCCCCCAACCCCTCAAACCTGGTCCCACATATCACCATAAACAAAACTAGCGCAAGGCTACTTTAGATTTCCTTACAAAAGGATCATGTTACAAGCTAGTCACCAGTTGTAAAATTGCTACAGTATCCTAATCACCAATTTCTTCAACTGAATCATTGAGGAGCAAGCCCTTCAATGGTGCATCAGCTCTGCTTTGTATTTAAACTTTAATTTCCTGTCTATATTTTCAGATTCTTGTCTATTATATACGTAATACACAATATGTAAATTGTAAACTAGCACATTGACATTGCTGTCCTGTGACAGCATATGGACATATAAATATTCTCTGTGGAGGTTTCAGTTTCAACTATTAATATTCTAAGTGTAGCAACATTTTTGAAGATGAAATCCTGAAAAAACAGCAAAAATTATTTCTTAGCTTAATTAAAAAAGTTGAGAGCATGCACATACCACTTCCTTAAGCTTTGCTTCAATTTCTTCAGAGGTTAATTTTTTGCTTAGTGGTGTTTTTCTTAACAGCATGTCACAGTAATTAGCAAGCAGTTCAGGGCATTTGGACTCAGGCTGGGTTTTCAATCCAACCCTAAAAGCAACATGAAACGAAAACTCCATAAAACTGTGAAGAGAAACCTGCTATACCAGGTTAACAAGAAACTAGGATTAAAGGGAAGGGAATAAATGACCAGGTAAGAGATCCAACCTCAATTAAACTGTTGCAAAATGAAAGGTAATTCCCTCTTCCATTCCCCCTAACCCCACCCCATTCAAACAGTAACCAAAAGATGACCAAGTGTTTCCATACATTTCTTCAACTAATGTTGCTTGGAAATGTCAGAACTGCAATTAGCTAGGAATAATTTCAAACAGTAATTTGCATAAACACCTGAAAGGCAGGTGTCCACGTACTGGTTAGAGTTCCAGAAAAGAATGATCACATAAGGAATGCATTTTCTGTGTCTTCCTGTTACTAGTGCAATTTGACGGGTGCCAAGTAACAATGCGGCGAAATGCAGTTCATAAAAGCAAGAGAGCAAGCCATTATTGTCACAGACACACCAAAGAAGTATTGGATGCAAACCACTGGAAGGTGGTTCTGAGACAGCAGACCTGAAATCCCACCGCTACATGCGGAATCAGCAGAACTACAATATTAAGACTGTAGTGCCTCACAAAGTATGCAAGGGCCACAAGATAGTAGTCTTATGGAACACTTCAGACAACTCAGTGATTTTAGGACAAAAAGCATCTTGCAGTACAGGGTTATCTGATGGCCTTTTAAAGGTCTCAGAAATGTAAGTATAGCACCTTTAGGTTACTGTAAGTCTTGAAGCCTTGGCTTTGGCATAGTTCTCAGGATTTTCTGAATGATGGGATCATGCTGATTTTCGGGCCATAGAAGCATTTAACAGGTATCAAAGCTTTATTTTGTCTGCTCAAGGTTTAGGGCACAAACTAGGCAGGAAAATGTCCTGGTTAAAGTAAAACCGACCAAAAGGTAGAAAACTTGGACAAATTCATGGAATGAATGATATGCAGAAGAATTCTGAATAGGAAGATGATGACAAAACAGTCACTTTTTCTACCATTCACATTAATATTATGACCTCTAGGAAAACTATAGGCTAGGAATGTCATTAGTGGTTCAAATGGTGGTAGAAAGGCTAAACTGTGAAAGAACTAGATGTAGGTTCTAGGGAGGAACCACAGACTTAATCAGGAATCTTTGTTTGGAAACTGTGTTAAGAAATTGGACTTTGGTGAATGAAAATCTAGTGGAATTCTCTTTATATTACCTCACCTGGAGAAAACTGGGCTCCAAGCTTCTGCAAAGTGGGTTCCTTTAATAATTTAGGGGGCATAGCAATCTCTTTTACTGATTATAGTTTACCCCAGTCTAGATTAGCAAAAACAGGACACTGGCGCTGCACAACTCTGGTGAAATCCCATGTGAAATTTTCCATATAAGGCACTGACAGGCAAACAGATGTGGGTAAAAGTTTCTATGATGAACGATTGCCCTACCTGTAGCCCAAGTCCATATGGACACCAAGGAATGTTCTGAGATGCTGACTGTGGGAATACCTGAGAAAATATTTCTTTTGAGTTGTTAGTGGGAAATGGTGTAACCAGGTAACTCCAGAGCGCACAGATGCAAACCGAATAAGGCCAGACACAGTGGCCCAGAAGCTGAGCTCACAGTTTACCTTTACCCGGGAAGAAAATCAGTGTCGACCATTTCAGTGGTCAAAAATCATGCCAGAAGCAGGGGGAATGATACAGTTCAAGGTCTTATGGATTCAAAACCCTGCTGGGAGAAATGGTAAAGTGCACCCCCTCAAACTCATGATATTCAGCAGATGTGGGAAAAGCCCCAGCTTGGTATAAAGCAACTGCTTAGGGAAATGCAGAGAAAACGAAGGGGGGGAATTTCCCCTTAATCTGTGGCTTCAGGGTAGTCAGTCAAGATGAATCATTGAACTAGAGTGGGGACGAATGAGGAAGCACAGCTCACCTCTCTTCAGCAGGTGTGAAGAATAGAGATTCCACCTCATCCAGCAAGCGGAACTGCTCACTTGACAGAGGCACTGCAATACTAATATCCCCTCTGCAGGGGGCCAAGCCTCTCATGGCTGCCCCAGCCAACCAGAAGTATTGGGGTGCCAAGGGCTATGGGGGAATCCATGAACTCTACCCAGTCCCAACAAGCTGTGGGATTCAGCACTTGGATCCTCCCGCACAGCAGTCTGGTAACTGTCCAACAAGTGGAGCTCAACCAGATCTGACACAACACACTATACACTATTGTCAGGAACTATGTTTTAGGATTCTATTTGCTTAAAGTAACAGTAACTATCCTCTGCCCTTAAAAATGCAACTTTTTAAACATTAGACCTAAAATGTTTTTGCCCAAGTGATCAGGGCTCTTAATTTTCAATTCTGACTGTTGCAAATAAGTGGTTTTCAGATCACGTGAGCTGACAAGTTTGTTAATGAGTAGCTGTCAGAGACCTCACCCATCAGTGCTGTGTGTAAATAGTGTTCACAATTAAGAGACTCCCTGAAAAAAGCAACAAGATATATAAGGTACTGAAAACACAACTGACTATGAATGTCAACATGGTATGAATGTTTAAGTTTTAGAGGAATCACATTGACTTGTACATAAACTTAATAATTACACAAAAACCTTGACTTCTTTGAATACAAAGTTTTCAGTTTTTCAAATTAAAATAGATACTGAATTACTTCATAATTTTAAAACCAGAATTAAAAGAAAAATACAGTCTCCACCCATAATAGTAAACTATAAGAAGGAACCATTTTTACTGGATACAGCTATCATATGGTTATTATAAGCAGATTCATTTTATATGAGTAGGGCCCTACCAAACACACGGCCATGAAAAAAGCATCATGGACTGTGAAATCTGATCTTTTGTGTGCTTTTACTCTATGCCAGCAGTTCTCAAACTTTAGCAACTCAAGGACCCCATTTTGATTTAAGTTTTTTCACAGGCCCCCCAACAGCCCTGCTCAGCCCCGGACCCCGCCCCCACTCCATCTCTTCCCCCAAGGCCCCACCTCTTTCTGCCCCCGCTCCATCCCTGCCACCCCTCCTCCCAGCATGTCCCGTCCCTGCTCCTCCCCTTCCCTCCCAGCACCTCCTGCATGCCACCAAACAGCTGTTCCCCGGTGTGCAAGAGGCACTGGAAGAGAGGGGGAGGAGTTGATCAACGGGACCGGTGGACCCCCTGGAGTACCCTTGTGGACCCCAGTTTGAGAAACGCTGCCTTGTACTATACAGATTTCACAGGGGAGACCAGCGTTTCTCAAATTGGGGTCCTGACCCAAAAGGGAGTTGCAAGATTATTTTAAGGGGGGGGCACAGTATTGCCAACCTTACTTCTGCGCTGCCTTCAGAGCTGGGCAGCTGGAAAGCAATGGCTGTTGGCTGAGCACTCAGCTCAGAAGTAAGCATGGCAATATCATACCATGTCAACCTTACTTCTGGACTGCTGTCTTCAGAGCTGGGCGGCCAGAGAGCGGTGGCTGCTGACCAAGGTCCCAACTCTGAAGGCAGCAGCACAGAAGTAAGGGCAGCAATACCATACCATGGCATCCTTACTTCCGCGCTGCTGCTGGTGGTGGGTCTGCCTTCAGAGCTGGGCTCGCGGCCAGCAGCTGCCGCTCTCCAGCTGCCCAGCTCTGACAGCCGTGCTGCTGCCAGCAGCAGAGCAGAAGTAATGACAGCAATACTACAACCCCACCTACAATAACCTTGCAACCTCCACACAATTCCTTTTTGGGTCAGAACCCCTAACAATTACACCACCATAACATTTCAGATTTTAATATCTGAAATCATTAAATTTACAATTTTTAAAATCCTATGACCGTGAAATTGACCAAAATGGACCGTGAATTTGGTAAGGCCCTATATATGAGACGGCTACAGAATTTAGATGCAGATTGTCACAGCATACTCAGGGTTTGTATATAATCCTATGTTGACATTCCATAGGACAGAGAATGTGCAATTTCATCTTTCCAAATAAGGCTCCTGGCCAAAAAAAGTGTCTCTACAGCTTACCAAGTTTTGCATTCTCAGTTTGAATGCTTACTTCCCGAGGGTTCCTACTGTCTGGACACAAGGATTTTCTTTCTGCCTTTGACATTTCCACCTCAAGAATAGACCATGCCCTGATTGATACCAGGTCCTTCTGGACCTAGTGACCATCTCATGGTCTCTTTGACTGAAGTTCTCTCCTTCAAATTACAGCTTGAAACTGCTGCCTTGCTGTGGAAATTCACAGTCTGCTCACAGGTCACAAAAATCCTGGTGAATAACTGCTGCACTAGGCTCCCCACACACAGTGCACCTATGTCTTTTTTCTTCTTTCATCCCACTTCCTCCATTGTTGTCATCATTATCTCACAGAAAAAGAAAGTAACAAGTGTGTATAAAGTAAAAGTGCAATAGGACAGAAAGTGATGACAATGGCCTCTTCCTTCCTGCCTGATTCAATGACAGAAATTAAAACAGTAGAGGGAAGTAAAAGTTGTAGTTACCCTAGCTGAGGGGAATGAAAATGCTTGGCACTCACTGCCAGCTCTGAGTTTGACTTTTGAAAGAGGACTATCCATCAGTCTGGATAGTGGCAGTCCAGCAACAGTATGTGGAGAGACAAGGATTTGTGCATTGATACATACACAGCTCAACTGCAGCTTTACATAATTAATAAAACTACCATTTTAATAAAGACAGGTTTAATTAAAAAAAAAAAAGAATCACTATCTCTAAACAGTCCTAAACTTATATAGACCCCAACTCTAAGTCATTATAAACAATGTAAAAATATTTAAGCAACAAAAACTAAAAGTAAAAGCCAGTTTGATAGGCTACATTTTTTATTTATATCACTGATCTGCTGTCATGTGAAAAAGTTCCTCAGAGTATGAAAAAAGGTACAAAGCCCCAATAGGCCTTTAGTTTTCATTTCTGTTGATCCGAAAAGCACTCAAAATAAACTGTAGTATGACATTAAATGTTTTAAGAACACTATGTAAAAACATTATTGAACTTGCCTGTTCATATTTCAATTTGAAATACTTGATTCACATTAGTATTTAAATGGCTTACCCTTTCTGCTTCAATGGCAATTCAAGTTTAAATATCGTAGCATCATTCACAACTGCCTTATATGCCTAAAATGAATAGTTAAAATAAGAGTATAAAACCTCATTTTTTTTAGAATGTATTCAAATACAAAACAATTCACATCTCTCATTTTTGAACATTATTATAGCAAGTATCTGTACCACTCTAATCCATGTCCTTCGCTAGTCCAATATGTTTGTAGCCTGCTTTTCAATATGTTTGTCTTAGAAGCAGGCGAAGGCTTTTTTAGTATTAAATCAACCAATTTGAATTCATCAGTGCTATACGTTTCCAGGGCTTGTCAGTGGTTTCCCCAATTCTTGTATGTCACTGACAGGCCCTGGAAATGTATAGCACTGATGAATTAAAAATCAATTGATTCAACACTAAGAATGTCTTATACGCAGGCTAATGCTACCATACTGAAAAGCAGCTTTTTCTTAAGCCCCGATTCAGCAAGATACTTCAGGACTTGCCTAACTTTAAGCATGTGATGGATTCCACTGAAGTCAGAGGACTATTCAGAATTATACGTACAACCTGGAGCGTGACAACCTTGCTGAATCAGACACTTAGACTATAAGCTCCTCAGCACAGTCAGCATCTTCATAGGTGCTGTACAATTAAACAACACTACCAGCTCCAGTCCTGAATGGGTTCTTTGGGCACTACCACAATACAAATAATAAAAATCAGGTTACCAATTACCTTAAAAAGATTCTAACCAGCTTTTTATTCAACAAGTTTATTAGCATAAGAACAGACTTCAGGACTCATCAATAAATGGGCAATGGGATTTTAGAGGCATAATTTATTATGGATTTCAACAATTTAAAATAAATGAAGACAAAGATCAGTTAAATTAAAACATATACCTTATCTCTTGCAGTAAGAAACCTCGGGTCATCTTGAAAAGCTTCTTTAACCAGCTTACTAAATCGATTAAATAATGTAAGCAACTGCTCTACATATTTCTCAGAATCCTAAAATTAAAGCAGCAAAACAATAAAACAAATGAAAACAAAAACTAATCTCCAGGTGAAAAGAAAAAAACAAAAAAGAGAGAGAGAAGGTTACTCACCTTGTGCAGTAACTGAGGTTCTTTGAGATGGTTCTCACTGCAGGTTCTCCACTTTAGGTGTCTTGATGCCCTGCGCTTGTAATCAGAGATTTGTCGTAGCAGTGCCCGACTGCACCGTGCCAGCGCCATCTTGTGCCACTATAGGTGGTTACATAGTGGTGCATAGCTAACTGCCCCTCACAGTTCCTTCTCTACCACAGAGAATCTACGTGACATTACTAAGAAAGGCCACAGATGCTGCCTGTGCTCTGGTAGAGTGTGTGCGGACTCCCACTGGGGCTTGTAGGTTGGTGTTTTGGTAGCAAAAGTGGATGCATGCTGATATCCATTTGGATAGTCTCTGTTTTGAGATGTTTTGATCCCTTGAGCATTCTGTTATGGAGACATAGTCTTGGTGATTTTCTGAATACTTTTGTTTTCAGTGCAGAAAGCTAATGCTCTTTGGATGTCCAGTGTGTGGACTGATGCCTCTCTCCCATCAGCATGTGATTTTTGAAGGAAAAAAAAAGGTAAATAAATGGGTTGATTCAAATGAAAGGGGAAGGCAACTTTGGGTAGGAACTTGGGGTGTGGTCGTAAAGTAACTTTATCTTTAAAGAATGTTGTGTATAGGGGATGTTCCATTAAGGCACCTAATTCTCTTGCTCATCTGGCGGCTGGGATGGCAACGAGGAAGGCCATAGATGTGACAATCCATCTCCGAATGGTTGGGAGATAGTGTCTGTTTCTAGCGTTAGACTGTGCAGTTGTCTTGTGCCCTCGAGCACACCTTCAAAACTGCTCTCTAGTGTTGGATTGTCGGGACGTCGAAGGTTGGTTTTGGGTCCGTCAACGTCTGTTTTGCTGTTGTTTGCAGTGCTGGTCATACTTTCTATGTTGTGTGTATAGAGGCGATCAGACTCTCTCGTTATAATACCTACCCTGTTTCTTTTTATTTTCAGGCGTGTAGATACCCATGGATTTCAAAGTTGCCCATATGTCTTTCAGGGTTTGGAGAGACCCGTCTCTTTTGGCCACAAATAATTTTGGGTCTTCAAAGGGAAAGTCTTCAACTGTAGCCTGGACCTCCCTAGGGAACCTTGAGTGAGGGAGCCAGGATGTATGGCGAATAACCACAGAAGCCGCAATGGACCATGCAGCCATGTCTGCGGAGTCAAGAGAGGCCTATAAAGCTGTTCTGGCGATGAGATGTCCTTCAGCGATATTAACTTTAAATTATTCTTTTTTTATTGTCAAGCACACTATCAATAAATTCTGACATTTTTGAAAAGATAGTGTGTGTGTGTGTGTGTGTTGCCAGTAGGGCCACATAACTAGCTATGCAGAACTGAAGTGTTGCAGAGGAACAGGCCTTGCGACTGAAAAGGTCTAATCTTTTCCAGTCTATCATATGGGGTTGTTCTGGAGTGGTGTTGTTTTCCCCTCTCATTTACTGCCTCCACCACTAGTGAGTTTGGTGTGGTGTGTAAATAAAAATTCGGCTCCTTTAGATGGCAAATAATATTTTTTTGTCCGATCTCTTGCATGATGCTGTTGCTGGTGTCTGCCAGATGTTTTTGGCAGGCTCCATATTAGCATCATTGATCGGTAATACTATCTTTGCTGATGGGGATGACTGGAGTATGTCCAGTGACTTATGTTGAGATTCAGGTACCTGTTCTAATGAAATAGCTAAGGATTCTGCCACTGTTTTGAAGAGGTCCTGAAAGGCCTTGAAATCATCCCAATGGTTAGGGACGGTGGCATTATGGTTTCATCCGATGACAAAGATGAGAGGTGTGCATGTGGTGAGGTTTCTGGTCAGATACGTCCTCGGTTTCCTCAGTCACTTCCTCTTGTATATCTGAGGGCGCTGGGATAGTTGGCAATGGGAATTGCGTGGCTCTCAATCTTGGCGGGGTAGTAGACCTGCGGTGCTGGGCCCTGTATACTGCCCACGGATTCCAGTATGGCGAGTTTGGTGGGAATGGCACAGAGGGCAGTGCCCATGCCTCTGCAGATAGTGGTGTTCTGATAGATGGCCCACTTTTGGGTGAGGAGTGACGAGGAGTATATGTGACTGGGTCATCCTCGTCTTCATTGTCACTAGACAGAGGTGGAGCTGATCTAGGTGGAGTATTTGAATGGCTCAGTACCGATCTGGATGGAGTACCCTCAGTACCAAGTAGAGGGGACTAATAGATCCACATATCTCATGAACTGTTGCAGAACCATGAGCTTTGGTACTGGGGATGGCATTGCTGACATCCCGGGAGTGTAAACAGTAGCCACCAGTGCCAAAGATCTCGAGCAGTGCAGCATAGGCAACACAGGTGGCAACACTATGCCAGTTGGTGACAAGCTTCTTTTCGCCTCTGTGGGTGCCGAGGTGGAAGGTTTCACTTTGCTCTGTGAACCTCCATTCGAGCTTGCCCTCATAGGGTCTTTTGCTTTCTGAGGACTCTCAATACCAGAGGGTCCCAGTGTCTCATGGTCTGATGCACTAAGTGCCATCGGTACTGGGGTAGATTTTTCAGACGGGGAATGCTTTTTCTTGGCTGATTCCCAGTGCGGAGAATTCTGGGACTAATTTTTGGTAGCGTTCTTCGGTAAAGGCTCTTTCATAGATGTTGCTGGGGCAGAACCGCTGTCAGAGGCTGCCGCTAGTGACCGTTGGCCCAGAGGTGTCCTGGACTCGGGGTATAAGGCCGGCCTGAGTGATTTCTCTATCATAAGGAATTTAAGTTGGAGATCCCTGGCTTTTCTTGCCCTGGCCCTGAGATTCCAGCAGCATGGGCACTTCTGAGTAATGAGTTTTACTGACCGGCGGGCTGGCGCTGGTACAGGCAGCTGACGCATTGTGAGTGACTGTCAGAAACCCGGACTGACAAGTCAGGCAGCGTTGGAAGCCCAGTGGTCTGGGCATGCCTGCAAAAGTCTATCCCCCAACAAAAAGGGATGGCAGTAATCCCAGGGGAGGATAAACGTATCTTCTTACTGAGGGGTATATAAGGGTAGACAAGGAAGAAAAACTTTTTTTTTAAAGAAAAATAAAATAAGTATAGAGGGTAGAATATCTAACTACTGCTTATACCAACAACTATGAACTATCTAAATGCTAATCTTATCAAAGGTAAGAGGGCCGCTGCTGATCAATTCGACTCAAGCTGAAGGCGGTAGAGAAGGAACTGAGGGACCATTAGCCATGCACCACTATGTAACCGCCCGCGGTAGCATGAGACGGCACGTGTGTGGCCCAACTGGGCACTGCTACCACAAATTTCTGATGACAAGAGCAGGGCATCAAGACAACTAAAGTGGAGCACCCACAAGGACACTCAAAGAATAATAATATGTGATCACGTAATTAATGACCATTAGAAATTAGAGACTATCATAATACACATGCATAGGTAAGGCATGAGTAGGCAATGTTAACTGTATTTCCCTAACTTGAGTGCTTTGGCTTTGCAATTTTTACATTCTTTTAATGTAGTTTTTGGTATGAAATTTCCTACTTAAAAAGGTGTACGTGTACACTGAGTATTTAAAAACCTTATAAATGCCAAATCAAATCAGTTTTCACTGGAGGGATATCTATGCTCCAGAGGCAGGAACGTGGTACATAGTATCATGTGTCTATCACTTCTCTCCTGTGCGGCTACAGCTATTTAAAAACAACCCCCACCATCAAGGATTTTTAAAAAAATCCTAAACTGAAAAATATATTTTGTCCTCTTGCTTGAAAAACAAACATTTCTGAGAAACTTCCACACAAAAAAATACCATTCCTCAGTTCAGAACAAGCATGCCAAATTTTAATCTCAAAAGGTAGCAAATCTCAAAGGTAATCTCAAAAAGTTATAAGTAATTGAAAAAAATCCTTTATAACTAAATTGCTAATACATCTAACTATAGGGATTGATATGCACTCCCTCTAATTTATCATCTGCACATTTTCTTTAAATTTCATGTTTTAATATATGGATCCAGTATTAGTAAGTTCAAACATGCAAGAGGATTCAGGTATAATTGTACAAAATTCCTTTTAGGATGTTTTAAATTCTGATCTCTTAAACAAAGAGAAAGTCAAAGTGTATGTTGACATATCTATTAAATTTAAAAAATATATGTTTACACTTACATGTAACATACCCAGTAATCCCACCCGGGGGGGGGGGGAGGGGGGATTTTTTGTTTTCCTTTGCAATTAGTTCTTGTTGACTATTGATATTCTTCCCCCCCCCCCGCCCCCAAGAGCATACACTTACAGTAGTAATAGTTTCAGCAGCTGCTACCATATCTGCTAGTCCAGCACTAACAATATGCTCTTCCAAGTCTTTTAACATGGGCTCTATTCCATTAGGAACTTTATCCATCAGTGAAAACATTAGATGCAACTCTGGAAAAAAAACACAAAATACTGATGAAACTACTAGTCACTCCACATGTAACAACCGGACAATGCTTTAAGTAAAAATTGTATATGTTCTGTTCATACTAATATCTCAAATAGGACATAAAAGTCACAAAAATAGTAGAGTAAGCGATCTCAACAATACATCCCCTCAAATGGTTTTATAGGTAATATTACTGAAACTTCTTCAAAATGTGAACTCCGCAAGGAAAGGATTCTTCTCTTTGAGAAGTTAGTAAAAATGCTTAGTAGAATGTTAGAGAATAAAAACTTTTCTGTATTCATCAGTAAAACAACTATAATAAAAAAAAATCACTGGCAACCAGGAATAAGTCAACATATATATATTATCCTCCCCTTCTTTCAGTGTTTGATTTATTTTCCTTTTTGCTAGATTACTTGTACGTATACACACACACAACCAAGTCCAAAGTAAATGCATCTCATAATCATAAGCAGTTCTTGTCCCACATCCCATTTTTGTGTCATCTTGTTCATGGAGAAGTAGTTTGGGGTACAACTAGAACCTCTTCTCCCACCTTCAATCACACATCCTCTCCAGTTGCTTCAACTTTCCTAGTAACAATGGATCTCAGAATTAGAAGCCTACATTCATGTAGGTGTGAAACTGACCAGGGATGCAAGACTGGGAACTGATATACAAGCAGGGTTGTATTGTTTTGGTTCTGCTGCTTGTTCCAAAAAAACATCTGTGGCCAAGGATTCTTTGGTCCCTTTTTTCTGAATCAATATCCTCTCTAGTTCTTCCTCCCCACTGCATCCACAAGGAGAGTAACAAAGGCATCTCCAACCTCTCTCTAGTTTTTTCCCTAACAATAACCTCCAAGACGTAGTAAATTACATCTGAGACTTTGAGAAAGTACATAGATAAATGTCAAAGAGATGCAAATATTAGCATTAAAACACTTTCAGACAACTGTTTCAAGTTTTTAATTTGTTTTGAGTTTACAAAGATTAACAACTTTGGCTTGACAAATAAAATTATTGTAAGTATAAAACTCCCTGTTTGCCCCCCACCCAGCTCCCCATCCCATACCCCTCAATTGTCCCCTATCCAGCTTAGGGTTACCATATGTCAAGTTCCCACAAAGAGGATACTGCCTCTGTGTGTGTGTGTGTGTGTGTGTGTGTGTGTGTGTGTGTGTACACGTGTGTGTGTGTGTACGTACGTACGTACGTACTGGGAGGAGGTATTTGGGAGGAGGTACCTGCAGCCTCACTCTTGAGTGAGGGACACAGTGCCAGCGTGTCAGTTAGCACCTCCCTGCAGGCTTCCCCCGACCCCAAAGCGGGGAGTCAGGGCCTGGCTCTGTCACCCTTCCTGGCCAGGCTCTGGGGCCCCGCATGGAGCAGGCAGCCCGGCCGAGAGGCAGTTGGCAGCTCTGCTTACCTGGTGGGCCGGGCAGCCCAGCTCCCTGCTTGCCCCACTCACTGAGCCTGAATGCCAGCACCAGCTCGTTCACTCACATGGCCCACTTGCCCCATCCCTGAGCTGCTGTCGGCGGGTGGAGGAAGGAGCTGTGGCTGCACAAGCAGCTGCCTGGGACACACTGCACCCCACAGCCTAGCCCAGCTGCCCACCCTTGCTGGGAGACGCTGCGCTGAGGAGCTGGCACTGCTCTGCACGGCTCCAGGCCTGGTCTACACTAGGCATTTAAACCGGTTTTAGGAGCGTAAAACCGATTTAACGCCACACCCGTCCACACTAAGAGGCCCTTTATATCGATATAAAGGGCTCTTTAAACCAGTTTCTGTACTCCTCCCTAACGAGAGGAGTAGCGCTAATATCGGTATTACCATATCGGATTGGGGTTAGTGTGGCCGCAGATCGACGGTATTGGCCTCCGGGCGGTATCCCACAGTGCGCCACTGACCGCTCTGGACAGCAATCTGAACTCGGATGCAGTGGCCAGGTAGACAGGAAAAGCCCCGCGAACTTTTGAATATTTCCTGTTTGCCCAGCGTGGAGCTCCGATCAGCACGTGTGGTGATGCAGTTAAAAATCAAAATAAAGAAAGAGCTCCCGCATGGACAATGCGGACGTGATCGCTGTAAGGGCAGGCAAATCTGTTCTATCAGCGCTCCGTTACAGAAGACGAAATTCAAAATCATTTTAAAAAAATCTCCAGACAGATGCCATAGCAGGGACTCAACGCACTGCTGCGTGACAAGCGTAACGGAAAGCCAAAGAATCAAATGGACGCTCATGGACTGGAGGACTCAAGCTATCCCACAGTTCCTGCAGTCTCTGAAAAGCATTTGCATTCTTGGCTGAGCTCCAAATGCTTCTAGGGTCAAAAACAGTGTCCGCGGTGGGTCAGGGCATAGCTCGGCAATTTACGCACCCCCCACCCACCCCCAGAAGTGAAAGGGAAAACAATCCTCTCTTGACTCTTTTACATGTCACCCTATCTTTACTGAATGCTGCAGATAGACGCGATGGTGCAGCACTCAACACCAACATCCTTGCTCCCCCCATGCTATGGATGGCTGATGGTACAATATGACTGGTATCCGTCCTCATCATCAGCCTATTGGCACATGGGGCAGTGCAAAAGGACTGGTAACCATGCTGACTAGCATCTGTTAGGTCGATCAAGGGCGCCTGGCCCTAATTTTTCCTGGTAGATGGTACAGTATGGCTGATAACCATCGTAATCACAGCAACAGGGGGCTGAGCTCCATCAGCCCCCACCCTTCATGTGTAAAGAAAAGATTCAATTGCCCCTGGACTAGCAGAGGGATGCTGGGCTCCTCTCCTACACACTCCTTACTGTCCTGTTTGGACTATCCTAGCAGCTGGAGGCTGCCTTCCACTCATATCTCACTAACAAGTCACTGTGTCTTATTCCTGCATTCTTTATTACTTCATCACACAAGTGGGGGGACAATGCTACGGTAGCCCAGGAAGGCTGAGGGAAGAACGGAATCAACAGGTGGGGTTGTTGCAGGAGCACCCCCTGTGAATAGCATACAGCTCATAATTTCTGCAGGATCTGACACAGAGCAGCTGTGCTCTCTGGTTCTATGATACAGTGGTTCTCTAGTACACTTGCCCATATTCTAGGCAGGACTGATTCTATTTTTAGATACTAAAAAGGAGGGATTGACTCAGGGAGTCATTCCCAATTTTGGCTTTTGCACCCCTGGCTAAGAGCAGCCAGGGGCACTTATGACAGCAACAGATGGTGCAGTGCAAAAGGACTGGTAACCACGATCATCTTTTTACCAATTTATGGCATGGTAGATGGTACAATATGGCTGGTAATCATCTCTGCTATCATGCAAAAGCAAAAGCATGCTGCTGTGTAGCGCTGCTGAATCGCCTCTGTGAGCGGCATCTAGTACACATATGGTGACAGTCACAAAAGGCTAAACAGGCTCCATGATTGCCATGCTATGGCATCTGCCAGGGCAATCCAGGGAAAAAAGGCACGAAATGCTTGTCTGCCGTTGCTTTCCCAGCGGAAGGAGTGACTGACGACATTTACCCAGAACCACCCGCGACAATGATTTTTGCCGCATCAGGCACTGGGATCTCAACCCGGAAATTCCAAGGGGCGGGGGAGGCTGCGGGAACTATGGGATAGCTACGGAATAGCTACCCACAGTGCAATGCTCCAGAAATCGACGCTAGCCTCGGACCGTGGACGCACACCACCGATTTAATGTTTTTAGTGTGGCCGCGCACACTCGATTTTATACAATGTGTTTTGTTAAACCGGTTTATGTAAATTCGGAATAATCCCGTAGACGTACCCTGAGTAACTAGCAAAGTTTCTAAGGAAAGTATCTTATCTGAAGTACTTCTATAGCTTTGGGTTCAAATAAACCTACTGTACTCCTTTGGGGACTGAAAGTTATACTGTAACAAGCAGACATGACCCATGCCTGCCGATTTGCAGGGAAGAGGGAGTGAGGGCAGTCAGTTTCAGCAGTGTTACTGAGCATGTTCAATCCTGTGAGTATGCTCAGTACAAGCCAAGCAGCAAACGGAGGGGGGGGAGGGGAGGAGGGAAGAGAGAGAGAAAAGAGGCATGACCCCACATTTCCCCCCTCCTCCCCCAAACACACACCCACCCACTCTCTGGTTAAAAGGTTTGGTACTTGGCTATACTCAGTCCTGGACTAGTGCCAAGAAAGTACTGCTAGACGGAGGGATCAGTCTGATGTAGTATAAAACATTCACTTCTACACCTGGCATTTCAGAACATATTTGATCTTAAGACTATCTGAAAGCTGAGAATCCCAGTTCTCACATGTGTATAGAAATGAAAACTTCATACAGTTACAAAAATTCAACAATTTGGTTGCAGGATCCTGTGCTTTTAAAAATAATCTCACTGATTTCCGGTCTTCTTTGTCAATTCCCCTACTTCATTTCTGACATTTTAGTAGCTAATATCTTGAATGGCCAGCAGATCAGCACCTTCACAAATCTTTCCTACTTGAATCACACCACTCTCTCAAAATCTCTATAAAGCAAACACTTCAAACCATCTTTTAAATGGCACACAGCATTAATCTTCAGCTCTTTCAGGTCTTGCGATATTGGCTGTGAAAACAGGTGAAAGACATGCAGAGGTACTTTATTCGCTGACCAGTACATTCTTCCAAATGTTGGTCCTGGACCGGAAATAGTAATTAAAACACCCAACTCTTTCCCTGCCTTCAAAAGCAGTATCTTGGTGAAGGAGAGAGACTCCCAGAGAGAGGTATTTTATTTTTAAAATTACTCAAGTTCAAGAGGATGCAATGCTCTGAAGAAGAGCCCCAAAGTTGATTAAAATTAGAGAAAACAGGTTCTTGCAAAAGAAAGAACAATAAATGGGTGTAAAAAAAGCCTTACTCACAATTAGCCTTTCACGAAAAGAAGAGTTATCCAGTCAAACTGGCATATTGAAGGTACAGAGTATAAACACATTTTAAAACATATTACCCTACAATGGCACATAGAAGCATCTGCTTTTTGTGGAATGAAAGGGCCTCATATGCAATAAAAAGAAACGTCGCTGCCTCAGTTACAAAATGGTAATCAGATACATTTATCAAGAATTTTTTTTTTTAAAGCTAGCTGACTGTGAGATCATGCTGCAATATTTTTTAAGCTTCACTTACTTTCTGTTTCATTTCGTTTGATCATGCCTTGGCATTCAGCTAAAATAGTTTCTTTAAATGATGTCACCAGAGCATTCACACAGCACTCCATAAGCTGAAATGTATTAAGAAATATAGTTAGCTTACTACAATCCTTTGAGCCCCAGTTTGTTCCCTCTCTCTCAAGTTCATGTTCAATATAAATACTAGCCTCTCCTCATGCACTACAGCTCAGTAAAATGTTTCATGCTCATAGGCTGTACTTAATACATAAATTATGACACCACGAAACAAAGTCTATACTTCAGTTCATAGGTGTTTTTCCTTTAAAGCATGTAGCATGGGAAATGCAGTAGTTTCTCTCATAAAAGAGTGAACAGTTTAATATTTCTGAGGCCTCTTCCTCACAAGGGAGTATCAGTTCTGGAACAGTAACTACCCTACTTAGTTTCCAAATGCATTTCCAACAGCCAAGAATAGTTCATTCCTGTGTACCCTACCTGACCTGACTTAGTTTGCTTTGAACAAGAGCCTAATGACAATTCTAGCACAGAAATTACTTCTACACTCAAGAGATTGGCAGATGAGACAATTTTATACACTGCTTACCATTCACCTTAGCTAGGGATGCCCCACTTTTGATGTAATGCAGAATGCGGCAAACCAATCCTGACCACTACAGATCTTAGGGCGTTTGTTTAAAATAGTCTTGTGTCCTGAACAAAATTTCAGCACAGGCAACTACAAATTGCTTCTTGCTGCACTTAAATCTCTCCCTGGAGTTTCACTGATAAAGTATTTTTCACTTTCCTTCTTAAGCTGTTTGGTGAGCATTGGTAAACCATTGATGTACTTCACACCAGAGATAGTTACATTTCAGTTATGGAGGGAGCAAATTTAGTCATTTACCAGTTGTGAAGTGTTTGGGGATTTTCGTGTGATAAACAGTGAACTTTTCCAGATATTGTTACCTGGCACTGAATAACCTTTTACCTCCTAGGACTGCCTACTGTGAGGGAAAATTTAGCAGGCCCTGAGTTTGGTCTAGCTTGCTTACAGCCCTTGAACTAAGATCCTGCTTGTTTCTGTGCACAAGGGGCAGAAGGAGTCAGAGTGGAAAAAATCCCCAAAACAGAACAATTTGTAATAGCCAAAGCTTAGGAAATATATAACAGCAATAGCACTGTTTGCAAAGTCAAACCGCAAACGAACCAGACTGTGAACAAGAGGGTTATTGTTCTTTTTTGCTTTTGACCTGTATTAATTTTGCAATATATTCCAAATAAGGTACACCTCTACCCTAATAGAACGCGACTCGATCTAACACGAATTCAGATATAACGTGGTAAAGCTGCAGGGAGCCCGGGGCCCTTTAAAGAGCCACCCGAGCCCCACTGCTTTACCGCGTTATATCCGAATTTGTGTGGAGCCCTGGGCCCTTTAAATCACCACCTGTGCCCCGCTGCCAGAGCTCTGGCGGTGATTTAAAGGGCCCGGGGCTCCCCACAGCAGCTGGATAAAAATAAAAATAAGGCTTCTAGTAGGTCAGATCTTCTGACTGCAATTATGTATTAAAATAAAAATGCAAGACAAATTATGATAAAAACTGACATCAGAACCCTTTACTACTATTGAAATACTGCACATGATTTTACTACATATACAACTAAGTTTTTAAACTTACCGCTTCTACAGAGTTACATTCGCGCCTTGTCTCTAGATACCTTAACGCTCTTTTCTCTTCTTCCTTTAATTTAGCGTCTGCCTGTGCAGAAGCGGAACAACAATCATTTTAAGTACTAACAACAACAGAACAGTTATCATATGACTATCTTTATACTAGGGCTGTCGATCAATCGCAGTTAACTCACATGATTAACTCAAAAAAATTAATAGTGATTAATCACACTGTTAAACAACAGAATACCAATTGAAATTTATTAAATATTTTTGGATGTTTTTCCTCATTTTCAAATATATTGATTTCTATTACAATGCAGAATACGAAGTGTACAGTGCTCACTGTACATTATTTTTTATTACAAATATTTGCACGGTAAAAATGATAAACAAAAGAAATAGTATTTTTCAATTCACCTCCTACAAGTACTGTAGTGCAATCTCTTTATTGTGAAAGTGCAACTTACAAATGTAGGTTTCTTTTGTTACAGAACTCAAAAACAAAACAATGCAAAACTTTAGAGCCTACAAGTCCACTCAGTCCTACTTCTTGTTCAGCCAATTGCTAAGACAAACAAGTTTGTTTACATTTCCGGGAGATACTGCTGTCTGCTCCTTACAATGTCACATGAAAGTGAGAACAGGCGTTCGCTTGCAACTTTTGTAGCCAGCATTGCAAGGTATTTATGTGCCAGATATGCTAAACATTTGTATGCCCCTTCATGCTTCAGCCACCATTCCAGAGGACATGCTTCCATGTTGCTGATGCTCGTTAAAAAAAATACGTTAATTAAATTTGTGACTGAACTCGTTGGGGAAGAACTGTATGTTTCCTGTTCTGTTTTACCCGCATTCTGCCATATATTTCATGCTATAGCAGTCTCGAATGATGACCCAGCAAATGTTCATTTTAATAACATTTAACAGCAGATTTGACAAAATGCAAAGAAGGTACCAATGTGAGATTTCTAAAAATAGCTATGGCACTCGACGCAAGGTTTAAGAATCTGAAGCAGCTCATTTGTAAATAAGTCCAAAATCTGAGAGGGACGAGGTGTGGAACACGCTTTCAGAAGTCTTAAAAGAGCAACACTCAGATGCAGAAACTACAGAACCCGAACCACCAAAAAAGATGGTTTGGGCAAGATATCACATTGTGTAAAGAATTTGCGCCATTCTACTATGTATGCTTTTAGTAAAGCTGTATCATCTTGATGACTCAGTACTCTCTGGAAGAAAAGAGCAGCTCATTTGTAAATAAGTCCAAAATCTGAGACGGACGAGGTGTGGAACACGCTTTCAGAAGTCTTAAAAGAGCAACACTCAGATGCAGAAACTACAGAACCCGAACCACCAAAAAAGAAAATCAACCTTCTGCTGTTGGCATCTGATGAAAATGAACATGCGTCAGTCCGCACTGCTTTGGATCGTTATCAAGCGGAACCCGTTATCAAGCAGAACCCATCATCAGCATGGAAGCATGTCCTCTGGAATGGTGGTTGAAGCAGGAATGGGCATATGAATCTTTAGCACATCTGGCATGTAAATATCTTGCGACGCTGGCAACAACAGTGCCAAGCGAATGCCTGTTCTCACTTTCAGGTGACACTGTGAACAAGAAGCGGGCAGCAGCATCTCCTGCAAATGTAAACAAAACTTGTTTGTCTGTGCGATTGGCTGAACAAGAAATAGGACTGAGTGGACTTGTGGGCGCTAAAGTTTTACATGGTTTGGTTTTTAAATGCAGTTACCTTTTTGTACATAATTCTACATTTGTAAGTTCAACTTTCATGATAAAGAGACTGCACTACAGTACTTTTATTAGGTAACTGAAAAATAACTATTTCCTTCGTTTTTTACAGTGCGAATATTTGTAATAAAAATAAATATAAAGCGAGCACTGTACACTTTGTATTCTGTGTTGTAATTGAAATCAATATATTTGAAAATGTAGAAAACACCCAAAAATATTTAAATAAATGCTATTCTATTATTGTTTAATCACGTGATTAATTTTTTTTTAAATTGTTTGACAGCCCTACTTTATACTTACATATTTCATATAATTCTGTACTCCATTTTGTTGTAAATAAGAAGGGGCTTGTGTTCTATAAAATCTCTCTGTTGAATCCAAATATGCCTTCTCAAAGTTATCCCGATAAATCTGAAGTTTATCTTCAGGATTAGAACAAAGGTTAACTGTAAAGAGAAAAAGTTAGATCTTATTCTAGTTTTCAGTGTTCGCATTTGACTAAAAACCAATTATTTCTCTTGCTAAATTTTTCTTTTGAAGATACTGAGGTATGTCTACTCAGCAAAGAAAAACCTGCAGCTGACCCATGCCAGCCAATTCTGGCTCAGGTAGACTTCCAGGCTCAAGCTGGAGCCCAAGCTCTAGGACAGGGACTGCACTGCCAGGTGTCACATTCAAAGGGCTAAAACTATTATTTAAAATGTACATTTCAATTTTGCAGAAATTGGTGAGCAGGCTCCTCACCTGCCAGTGAAAAGTTTATTACTTGCCATTGGCAAGTGCATTTACCCCACCGATAATCAAGACAAAAACATTATAATGATCATTCCAACCATACCCCTTTTGTCAACATCTAGTTGAAGGCATGTTATGAACGTTTGTGAACTAGAAAGGAAGATGAGGCTGAGATCACACTGTATAAGACATACCATATGATTCTCTAACTCCAATAACAAGTTGAGAGTCAAAAGCTTCTCCTAGTCTTTCGGCATGGACCAGCTTCATTGCACTGTCCTGAAGTCGATTCTTTATATTTGAAAATATCGACTCATTCCAAGTATCTAGCATGAGCTAAATAACAAGGAAGAAAAAAAAAGTCAGTTAGAAAAGGATGAGCAGAACTTCAAATTAAGGGCATATCTACATGAGCACTTACTGCACAGCAATCTGGGATGTAAATCTGGAGAACACAAGCATGCCATGCACTAATTGTCTTTGTGAACCCTGCTAACGTGCACTCAAAGTTCTTTAAGGCCTGGTCTACACTAGCGTAGTTGAAGTCGAACTACCTTAGTTTGAACTTCTTATCTGTCCAGACACTGCGGGATCGAAGTCCGCGGCTCCCCCGTCGACTCCGCCACTGCCGTTCGCGGTGATGGAGTTCCGGAGTCGACGGGAGCGCGTTCGGAGTTCGAACTATCGCGTCTAGATTAGATGCGATAGTTCGAACTCCGAGAAGTTGAATGCTATGCGTCGACCCGGCAGGTAAGTATAGACCTACCTTAAGTGTGCACTGACATACTAAAGGATGTAACAGGTCTCCCAATACAAAGGAGTTAACCTTGGAGCTAAATGTCGAATAGTGGTCCAGCAGTTGGCAGACCCAAAGGCTTTCATAGAAAAATTATGATAAAATAGCAATTAGTAAGTGAGCAAAGGGTATACAAAAAAAGGAAATAATTGTTGGATTGCCTGAGATTTTCATGACAGTTAGATTAAGCTATTAGCATCCAATGTCATGTGATCACTTGTTTCTGTGAGTACAATGTGAAAATAATCAACGAGTTACATAGACATTGCAATGAACAGTTCAGTCAATGCTGTAGTCCCCATTTAAGAAGAGTTACTGCTAGATAAGGGTCTCACTACTTTTACTGGATGACTGTCGCTTCATCTGGTTCTGGTAAGCAGCAAGACCTCTTAAGATTTTGGTGCAAACCTCAAGGTCAGACCAATGTGTTGCATCTGAACAACACTGAAAGCTCCCTGGTGGAAGTCATATTTGCACAGAGTCAAGCACTGCCAGCCGCTCAATAATTCTACAACTAAGAAGCATATATGTAAATGGCATATTGGTCATTTTAAAGTTAAACTGTCTGTAATAACCTTTCCTTATAAATCCTGGTATTCTTCTTTCTGCCACACAGAATACCTACAATTTCATATTTTAAGCTCTGGCTTTGTTAATGTATAGTATCTCCGTGTTTTATATTAATGCTATGGTCTCAAGCTTTTAAGTGCATCAACTGCTTACTTGAGATTCCAGTTTTGTTTTTCACTGTCATCGCTGTAAAAGATATTGAATCAACTTTGTTTTTGAAGGATGATTGTAAAAGGTCTTATCTTTCAGTGATTCCAATAGTGATTTCTAGGAGCCTACTTTTTTGGCAAATTTGGTAAAGATAAAAATTTCCATTCTGTGCATCATAAAATTTACTATAGTGGGTCTCTAATGAAATGAAGATGAGTGTTTGGAAAAGTTAACGAGCATAAAGACACCCTTTAGCCTGAGCTGCTCCATGAAACCAAACTCTGCCCTGACTTCAGTGTTTTATTCTTAAACGTGCTAGACTCAGGCATGTTGGAACTGAATTAATGCTCAGAAGAGAGCAGGTAATTTTTGAGTGTCATTAAAATAAAGATTTCAGAGTAGCAGACACGTTAGTCTGTATCCGCAAAAAGAACAGGAGTACTTGTGGCACCTTAGAGACTAACAAATTTATTTCAGCATAAGCTTTTGTGGGCTACAGCTCACTTCTTATAAAGACTTTTCTTAAGTTGTGTTTCTTTTGTTTAGTTCTCCTTTCATATTTAAAAGAATTTAAAATGAAGATGTCAGTAAGTGTATACATTACAATTGCTTTTCTTTTAAAATTTCACTTCAGAGTAGGTAGGTGAAATACTTAACTTTGTATTTTGATGTACAAAGATTTATTCAAGAACAACTTGTGAGCTTTAACATGATACTGTGACGGTCACCTCTTGGAACGGGAGAGGAATCTCACACTCAAAATGAATAAATGCTCATTTTTTAACACCTGGAAGCCAGCAAAGCTAAGGATTCTCAACGTGAGCTCATCACTCTGTCCTAACAACCAACTCTAAAGGATTTATAGTAATGGTAAGATATACAGTAGGTATACCACTTATCTGAGATTTTAGCGACACATGTCCAACCAAACATTTAATTTAAAAGCCACAGGAGAGTGAAATTTTTGGGCTGCTACTCAAAACAAAATGGTTAATTTTTTAGAGGTCTAAAATGCATTATCATAATTCAAGCATTTCAAAAAGCAGTCTTCCAACTTACAATTTTCAAAGCAACAATAATATTGGCTCAGAGATTTATCGATAATGGAGATGAGGAAGAGGTGTTTCTTTTCAGCAAAGACTGTTTTTCAATATTTTTAGCTATCCACCTTGATACACTTTTTAAATTGCATGAAAACAATCAATAGGCATTCCAGGGAAACAAGTTAATAGATGCTTAGAAAACATGATCAGCATTATCTTGAGCAACAACAACAAAAAAGCAGATATAATCAGTGCATGCCCCCAGCCTCTGTTACTTTACACTAATGATCTCCTCCATTCAGTTGCCAGATCAGTTCCCTTTTGTAATTCTGTGCAGTTTTTGTATCTGATGGTCACATAAATTCCATGCTATTTAAAAGTATAAATTCCCTTCCTTCCCAAAGAGTAGGGAAGTGTCCTATATGGAGCAGGAGGGATTGCCCTTGAATAGCCCCATTAAGTGCCCTCAGTTACAGCTATCTGGCTCCTTGCTAAGTACCAACTAGAGCTTCATCTGTAACACATCATTACTACTCCTTAATGGTCCCGTAAATGTAAGCTCATTGACCTCCCGTATCTCAGGCTGCAAAGGGAGCAAGATCAGAAGTATTTTTGTTAAATAAATCATTTCGCAGAGATCTAACACTATTTTAAAACACAGGGAGCTGCCATGAACAGATGAAGGAAATTGTCAGAGTTAGGGCAATATTCGCTAAGTGACAGAGGAAAACTATGGGAAGAGGAGTAAAAGTTGCGAGGTGATTTAAGCAAAGTGATACTCCAATACTGTGACGTTAGTGCAATTTCATCCTTCAGCTGTGGAATGCATCAACACTAAATCTTTTATGTTCTGTTACAAAACTCTGATCAGAAAGTGTCACTTACCTTTCGAACAATACTGTCTTCCACATTGGATTTCTTGTTGCTGCCCTGCTTACCCATTAAAGTAATTTCTAATTGACAAAATGGTTTGGGCAAGATATCACATTGTGTAAAGAATTTGCGCCATTCTACTATGTAGGCTTTTAGTAAAGCTGTATCATCTTGATGACTCAGTACTCTCTGGAAGAAAAGAGCAGCTCATTTGTAAATAAGTTTTTACATAAACAACAGATGGCTTTGTCTACATGGTACAAGTATTTTTGGTATAACCAAAGATTTGAATTTAAAATGATATAATCCCCCACATAACCACTCTGGTATAAGAATGGCTTTTTTGGGTTAGGTTATGTTGCCTGTGAAGAGATTTGGCTTTTCTTGGTTTTATTTATTCTTACACCAGAATAAATGTCCACATGGGGGTTATATCAGCATAGCCTGTCTACACAGGAAAGTTTCACAAGGACTATTTTCTACCTTATACGCTGTAGAAAGTTGAATTCAATGTGATCTACTGATCTGGCTTTAGCCACCTGAACTTTTAACATTTATGCTGCACTAGCTCCTACAGGTTACAGCCAATTTAGGCATGATGGGCTAGACATTGCATAAACATAAGCTTACAAAAACAGCAACCAGTACAGATCATGCCTAAGGTCTCAATTCGACAAAAGCACTTAAGCACGTGCTTTAGTACCAATAAAGTCAAAGGAACATCAGCACATGTAAGTGCTTTGCCAGATAGGGATAGTCTGCTGTATCTGGGCCTCGAAAAGAAAAGGCTTTGTTTGAGTGAAAGGCCCTTTCTGAGTTTGTAGGAACACATTTTAGATTTATTTTTCTTTTCCAAATTTTTGTCTTTGCACATCTTTCACTCTCTACAAAAACTTTTATGAGCACACTACAACACTATTTCATATGTATTTTAATTTAGAATAAACTCAAAACCAGGTGTCAAGTCAACAATAGACCAAAGCTACTGAAATACAAATGGCCTATGGAGCTTGTCAAGCTGTTAACTCATTAGTATTCTGTCAGAAGACTAAACATTTGACCATTTCTTAAGCAAAACCATGAATATGCTAGTGTAGTATTGAAGCCAGCTAAAACAATTAAAGAACTTCCTTGCATTTAAGAGGTAATATTTATTTCCAGACATTTTCTTATAGAACACAAATTCTGGCTTTATCAATCTGACAGCTAATAGTAAAAAATACTGGTAATTTCGGAAAAATATTTAAATAAACCGCTACCCCGATATAACATGACCCGATATAACGTGAGTTCGCATACAAGGCGGTAAAGCTCTGGCACACTGCTCTGAGCAGTATGTTAAGGGTCTTGGAGGCGGTCAGGGGCTCCCCTTCTCCAGGGTCTGGGGGGGCAGGAGCTGTGGGAGGGCACTTTTGGGGGCCCCGCAGTCCCAGAGTGGCCCGAGGGATTAGCAGGGGGCTGGGAGCAGCCCACTCCGCTTCCCTTGCCCCGGCCCCAGCTGTGTCGCTCGGGGGAGGGGGTTTGGGGGAAAGAATCCCCCCCGCACTCACCAGCAGCGGCAGAAGCAGAGCAGCTGGGCCCCAGCCCACTCCACTGTGCCAGCTCCCAGCCGCGGCGCTCCGCTTCCCGCCGCAGGCGAGTACGGGGGCCGTCCTTTCCCCAACCTCCCCGCACTCACCTGCAGCGGGAAGCAGAGCAGCCCAGCCCCAGCCTGCTCCACTCCGCCAGCTTCCAGCCATGGCACTCCACTTCCCGGCACAGGCGAGTGCAGGACCTTTCCCCAGCCGCCCCCCAGAGACACAGCTGGGGTCAGGGCAAGGAAAGCAGAGCGGGCTGGGGCCATGTTGCTCCGCTTCCCATCGCAGGTGAGTGCGAGGGGGGGCATCCTTTCCCCAACGTCCCCGCTTCCTGCCCCTGGTGAGTGCGGAGTCCCACAGCTGGGAGGTGGCGGAGTGGAGCGGGCTGGGGCCGGGCTGCTCCGCTTCCCGCCACTGCCGGTGAGTGCCTGTCAGGGGGGTGTTAGGGGTGCATAGGGGTCGGAGCAGTCAGGGGACAGAGTGGGGAGGTTGGGTGGTGTCCTGGGGGTGATTAGGGATGGGGGAGGTTTCTGGAGGGGGCTGTCAGGGAACAAGGGGGGGGCAAAGCAAGTTTGATATAACGCGGTCTCACCTATAACACGGTGAGATTTTTTGTCTCTAGAGGACCACGTTATATCGGGGTAGAGGTGCATCTTTGATCTGATCTCTTCATCTTTTTTGATAGGCATTCAAGGTCTCTTCACTGATGGCTAAATTTAGAATATTCTAGCTACTTCTGTAACAAGTTAGACAGCTTGCAGATCACATCCCCAGAAATGAATTTTCTAGGCAATAAAAACCAGAACTAGAAAAGGAGGTTTATTGTTCTTTTTCCAACTCTTTCTCTAATCATACAAGAGAGATCACTTCTGATGCTTAACTTTGCCTCAAGTCAAAGTTTCAGCAGTAAGTGCTTTTATTTATAAGTCAAAGAGGTAAGCGAGTGAAGGAATACTTCCCAGGAGACTCCCTGATAAATATTTTTGTTTATCCAATAATGACCAAATCTCCTCCACAGTATATAACAATCATTACCTCTTTATTCTCAAGAACAGGCTGAGAAGTACTTAATCTTTCTGGCCAAGGTAAACACTCAGGATAAAATGAATCGGTTAATAAAAAGTTTTCAGTACAATTGTGACATTCAAAACAAGGACCACCAATGCCTAAAAGGCAATTTTCCATTGTGTTAGAAATTACTAGAACAAGTCATGTTTGGGATCCAAAGAGGTTTATGGTTATACTTTTATTTTTTTTTAAAAGGACAGTGTAAATTATTGAAGGTTGAGAACTTACTGCCTGTGCTTGTTTAATAAAATCAAGGATGTCTTCTTTCAAAGCTTGATGGATTTTTGCTGGACCTTTGTCATCCCACAAGCAAACTGCATGCACATCCCTAGAAAACAGTTTATACATCTTTCAGTAAGAACTACACTTAGAATTTAATGCAGAAATGTAAAAAGTCTAAACAGTTATATTGAAGTAGTTCTCCAAAGGAAGTGAGTGTACAATCCACACACTAAAAATGAAATCCCACCAATACAGTGAATGAGGGCACATGCCATCTTCTTTTCTAAAAAGCCCTTCATGAACTATTTTGACATGTAATTTTAGGTTTTATCTGATAAACACACTTGGGAGGAAAAAAAAAAGAATAAAATAAAATAATAGGTGTTGATCCAAATCACACCAGAAATGGGTACTTGTATTTGAGGGCTTGTCTACACGGAGCAGTAATGCAGTCTATGGAGGCATGACTTCTAAAGACTAAGAGTGTTGCATACTTATTGGTCAGTGTAGGCTTGCTGGTAAGCACTAAAGATTCCCTAGTGTGCTTTAACATAGTGCTTTTGAAACAGTAGTATGCTGAAGTGCACTAGGAAACAATACAGAGAGATTACTCATTACTGTATATGATGAGTAATGTATATAATATACATTATTCATTACAGTCTATAAAAAGAGAAAGCACCCAACCTCCCCAATTATTGGCATCTACATAAAATGCAAAAATTGCTAAAAATAAACCCTGAAAAGTGAAATACATAACCCTAAAATGATGCCTTAATAATATTAGATGTAATGCTGAAATTTGACAGTCAAGCAATATAAAGTCAGGAACTGCAGTAATACTTTGTCCTTCACCTTCCATTTGAGTATACCACAGGGGCATCATTAATGTTCATAAAGCACCAGAGGTAGGGAAATAGCCCCATTATACGGATATGAAAGTGGAGACCCAGCAGGTTTAAATGAATTGGCCAAGATCATGCTGTAACTCTGTGGCAGATCCAGGATATGACCCTATACCTCCTGACTCTCTGTCCTCAACTAAAAGGTTGTCTGCCACTCACAACAAGTAAGACGATCTCCACAGCTTCTCGATATAGTGAAAAACTATTATTTGGTATGCACAGATAAACAGCTGCACCAGTATGAACACTAAGGTCCTAGTCCTGCAACTGGATCAACACGGGCAGACACTTATGCCTACATGGAAACCCAGTGCCTTTAATGGGACTCCATTCTCCACCTGTGTGGAGCTGGTTGCAAGACTGGGACTTAAATATGCATTTTGAACTTGATATATTTTCCTACAGTGCCTTCTCCAAAATGTTCCTACTTAAGTTATTAAAACTAAACATTTAAAGGCAGCACATCTTAATGAGAACTAATCCATGCTATACATGAATTTTCAAATTTCCACCATTTCAGTTGTTTTAATGAAAAAAATGGTACAGTAGATCCTCCAAGTTACGAACACCAGAGTTACAAGCTGATCGGACAACCACACACCTCATTTGGACCTGGAAGTACGCAATCAGACAGCAGAGACAAATAAAGCAAATACTCTACCGTACAATATATGTTAAACTACTAAATAAATAAAGGGAAGTTTTAAAAAAATTGACAAGGTAAGGAAACTGTTTCTGTGCTTGTTTCATTTAAATTAAGATGGTTAAAAGCAGCTGAAAACTTTTGAAAGAACGACCATAACGTTGTGTTCAGAGTTACAAACATTTCAGAGTTAAGAATAACCTCCATTCCCGAGGTGTTCATAACCTAGAGGTTCTACTGTACTCAGACAAGAAAAAGACTTACTCACAGTTTATTACTTTCTGAAGATATTCACCACCTAAGTATCAACACTCTTGAGTCTGTTCCTTTGCAAACCAATGTGAGAACTCCAACTTCTAAAACTACTAATCCCAACAAGCAGAATCATAACCTAGTACTAATTATTTGTATCACTTTAGTCCTAGAGGCCCCAATCAGGATTTATGACCCATTGTGCTGGGCACTGCAGAGAGTAAAAAAGCATCTAGTGACTGAATCGGAAAGTAGGCAATTTGGGGCTCAACGAAGAGATTTTATGTACCGAGAAAGCTGATACCTCTCAAAAAAGGAAAAGGATGTAATTTCACTTTATTTGGGGAATATTTTAAGAAATGGTTGGTCAAACCTCTCTTGTGAAGGGGCTTTATAACACTGACAGATCACGTCTTAATTAATATCTAGAGGCCAAATCTAAGCAATACCATACCATTTAGTGAATGCATTCAAAGAACTCCATATGACTATCTTGAAAATCTCCTGGATGGCCATAGATTAGAAGCTTTCTAATGTAGCAGACTTGACAAGAAATAGTCGTTGCAAGCTTTAAAGCACCAATATGCTACAGTCTAACAGATTCACTCAGACACTTTAAATATGATTATTTTGGAAACAGCAAAACATACTCATTTAGTACCAAAATAAACAGCTGGATCACTTTTAAGAAAGTTTGAGTTGTTTTTTTAACATGAAACATCTGAAGGAGGACTAACAGGAGTGGCATGCAGACATGGGAAAACAGTAGCAGAGGGATTGACTGATTAAGGTGGGATTGCAGCAAAGAATCCTGTGGCACCTTATAGACTAACTGACGTTTTGGAGCATGAGCTTTCGTGGGTGAATACCCACTTCTTCGGATGCAAGATGGGATTATCACCATCTTCTAGCGATGGTACAAAATGGATCTCTCTCTAAATCAACAGTTCTCAAAACTGTGGCTCACTTAGTAATTCAAGGACACGATGTGGCAGTCTGTGATTATTGTTGACCAATCAGGGTGCTGAGGCTTCATTTTCAGTGAGCAAAGAGCCTCATTTCCAGTTACTGCAAAGAGTCTTGACATCTATAGAAGCAGCTGGAAACAGAAAAGGAGCAAGCCTCCACTAGAAGCCATTCCTATATATGAGGAGAAGATGCTTAGGGATTACAGCGGCCAGCCACCATTTGAACCCAAGAGCTCCCAATGGGGCTAGTGGCTCCCCCATTAGAAACAGAACATCCAGGGAAGTAAAGGAGAAGGTAAACAAGTAGCCAAGCAATACATTCAAGGAATCAGAGGAAGGACAGCTGTGAGTTGGATGGAACTGGGGTAGCAGGGAGATCATTAGTACATGCAAGGATTATGGGAGAACAAAACCGGGGGTAGGGAAACACGTAATGGGAGAAAAGAACCAGACAGTAAGAGAGAAGGGAACCAGGTTACAGAAGTATGTCCAGGCACCTGGTAGGGGTAAAAGAACAGATGGGAGGAAAGGGAACGTAAAATGAAGAACAAATGGAGGCTTATTTTCTTTCAAAAGGGACAGGAACACTTACTAAAATTAAAAACAGCTACACACTTTTCTAACTTTACTTTTACCTAGAAGCAATTGCTGTCATTGCCACACTGATGCTGACCAATCCTAAGCAAGATGAGAGCTTTTCATGAAACACTCTATTAAGATGTGGTCCCAGCCGTGAAAAATTTCTGAATCGCTGCACTACAGCTTGAAGCTCACTTGTTCAGCAAGCTGAATCACTATTGCCCAGAAATTGACCTTCCTTGTAAGAAATTTGAGCTTACAGGTAATCAGGGACTTCAAGAGGCACTTTTGTCAGCTTAGTCACGAAATGTTCCATGACATAGGTGGCTTTTCAAAGTGTGGTTCTCCTCTGGAAAGGAACCAAACATGGCACTATTGCATCACTAATTCCATAACAAATTTGATCCATGTGAACACAAAATATTTTTTTTAACCTAACTGCCAGTCCAGCAAACTCAACCTGGCCTTTAAGAGTCAAGCTAGGCTCTTTCCTTCTCACCACTAATACAGATTCTTCAGGTAAATTATGCCCTCAGTTACATCATCATGGGTCACATAAAACATGCTATGTCAAGCATCACTGATTCATTGCCACCTTTTGGGATACTACAGCCATGTCTACATGGAAAAGTTGTATTGTATAATCTAAGGAGTGGATTTACACCAATATAGTTACACTGATGCAAACCCCTGTGTGTAAACACATTTCTTTAGAGAAGTGGGTTTTTTTTCTGCTTAAGAGTGACTAAGCAGGGTTTAGCTATATCAGTTTAAAAGCCAATTCAAGTTAAACCAGTGCAACTTTCCAATGCAGACAAGGACTAGATCTTTGAATACTCTTTGTCCATTTGAGACCACACTGTTCTCTGATCAGGGTCAGAAAGGAACCAGTAGCTGGAATGTCAGAAGATGCCCATGTTCCATTGCAGGAGCTGGTACAAGATATCCCTGCTGGAACCAGTAACTTTAGAACTTTGCAATTAAAACAGGGCCTCCCCAAACTCAATCTTAATTTTTGATCTATCATAAGTCATTTATAATTTCAGCTGACAGAGCAGAGATGGCCTGATTTATATAATGGAAGCTTTACTATCTACTCCTTGTATCGTAGTGAAACTGGAATAATAATAATTAAAAAAAAGCTAGAAGTATAATGCTGCAATCAGTGTCAGGAAAAAAATCGTATAAGAGTTATGTTTAAAAATATACAATTACTCCAATTATATCACTAAAATTGCATTATCATTTCATTTTTGAAGGACACGCCACAATCAGCTTAAAGCTAGACCACTTGTAAGTCATATGCATTTATTGTCAGAGTAATACTGTATGAAGTGATTGGTCACATACGCAGACTTTACTGTCAAAGCACTACAAAATATCTAGTCTCCATTTCCAATTAGAGTGAAAGGTTTGCAGGAGGGTACAAAAGAAGCCTATCATCTTCAGCTGAAGTAGAAGAAAATTGTAAAAACAATAAGAAAGCTGTGCTGTTTTTTGTGTTATATTTGTGGAGGCCTGTGTCGCAGCAAAACACCAACTCTACAAAACTGTACTCAAGAGAAGCAGACACGCCAGTGTTACTATTTAATTAAAAGAATTAACCAGTATTTTTTGTTATCTCTTTTATCTTGTAAATGCATCCATTTCTACATGGCCTCCTACATCTGACTTCTACGTTATAAGCAATATTATAATTTTATTTCCATTCTGTTACCCAAGAACTGGAAGTTTTAAAAAAAAAATCACTTACGAAAACAGATCAAACCACTGCTGTTTTGTGACAGATTCCTGGCGTAACAGCTTCAGAACAATGGGGCGCATGAAATCCCATTTGTCTTCAAACTGAAGTGAACCTTTATTCTTTAAAGAAGAAACAAAAAGCATAATTTAAATGCAGATCAAGTAAAAATGAACCTCTAAGTCAATTAGGACAGTTTGAGAGCATCCACATTTTCTAATACTTCCTTTTACTTCAAGTTAAGGATTACTATAACCAGAAGCTAAATAGACAAATTAACACTCAATTTTGAGTAAAATTAACAAACAGTTAGTTAATTCTAAGAGTTGTGAGGTACGACCTACTTCACAGAATAGATATAAAAGAACAGTTATAAAGTTTTCCAGATCTGTAGGTTTCCTATTTACGATTTTTACAAATAGTAATTTACACTTAATATGTATGTTTAATGTCTAAAAATCTTAATTTTGTGATTTACAATTACTTGTAAGAATTACAGGCCTCAATGGATTATAGTTCAATAGATATTATGATCTCATCACAGATGTCTCACATTTCCTTCCATTTGAATGGTCATATCTACAATATTCAAGTTCAACTAAATTTTTCAAGGCAGCGATTGACTTTTTTGTAAAATGTCATGTACACCTACAAATTCTGTATTGTATTTGGAGTACATGATGGGCATGCATTCTAGTATATTAGAATGGCCAGTTGTGAATGTTTCATATTTATGTTAATAATTCTAAGCTATAAACATTGTTCTATGTGTCACTTGAGATACGGCTGTTTGTTTTATAAAATTTAATAAGTGATTTTTAGAAAAAGCTATACATCGATTGGCTTATTTAAGAAGTACAACCTGAACTCTAAATGCCCATGTTTCCTAATGTTCATTTTTAATTCCAAAACTCTTTAGAGGAAATATGCATTCAGACCATCCATGTGCATACGGACCCTTGCTTCCCCAGTGAATTAATACAGGGAAGCACTTCTTCATGAAACGCAACTTTAACTCTAAAATTCCCCAATTTTCTAACTTTAAAAAAAAAAGTCTAAAGTTATTGTAAGGCACATTTTAGGTAGTCCGTGTAAAGTAGTTGTAGCTAACTGTAAACAAAAATTTAGTTAAATCTAATGTTATTGTGGTAGTGTTCAGAGGCCCCATCAGAATTGGAACTCCATTGTGCTGGGCCCTATATAAAAACACATACAGAAACAGCCCCAGCCCTAGCCGTAAAGAGCTTACACCACTTTCACTGTCAAAAATTCATATACCGTATTTTCCGCACTATAAGGCGCACCGGATTATAAGGCGCAGTCTCAATTACGGGATCTATTTCTGTACTTAACCCATACATAAGGCACACCGTATTATAAGGCGCATGCTAAAACATACGGTCTACAAAAAAAGGTAACGGTGTTCATAGTGTAGTAAAAAGGTAACGGAAGCAAAACAGTGAGTTTAGTTGAACTTTATTCTACTATTTAACAATACACTCACATTATTTTTTAATCAATCTTCTCCCACAAATCCATCAAAGTCATTGATGTTGAATTCTTTCGCAGCTGCTCTATTCCCATTTACAACCGCGTAACTGATAGCCTGTAGTTTGAATTGTGCCTCGTAAGCATGTCTCTTCACTGGTGCCATTTTCGGGGGTCCTTAGACAAACAAATGTTGTTTTGCAGCATACCGGTAGTATACCTACCGGAGGAGTGGAGAAGGTAAACGTACGTACTGTACGTATTACGTAATGTTCTCTGATTGGTTTATCGCTGCCAGCGTACGTAATTTACGTATTACGTCCCTGTGTCAGCGAAAAATGGTCCGACAGTCAATCAAGCAAAGCGCTTACCAAAGTCGCACAACAACATTTTTACAGATTTTGGAACTCAGTGCACACATAAGGCGCACCGGATTATAAGACGCACGGCCAATTTTTGAGAAAATTTAAGGCTCTTAGGTGCGCCTTATAGTGCGGAAAATACGGTACATTGTATTTTCATAGCTTGGCAGTCACCCCTATGTTCCTTGTAGACCCAAGTAGCCAGAGAAATCTAAATTTCCTGATAAGCTGCACATGACACTATTTGCAAAGCCATCTCTTTGTTTATCATGAAGTACATATACCAAGGCTAAAATGCAGAATGGTGTTTTCTCTAAGAACCAGACCAGCGGTTCTCAAACTGTGAGTTGGGACACCAAAGTGGGTCATGACCCTGTTTTAATGGGGTCACCAGGACTGGTGTTAGACTTGCTGGGGCCCGGGGCTGAAGCTTCAGCCCTAGCCCTGAGTGGAAGAGCTCAGGTTACAGTCCCCCAGCCCAGTGCTAAAGTCCTTGGGCTTCGGCTTTGGCCCGCCCACCCGGGGCAATAGGAATTGGACTTTGGCCCCCCTACCCAGGGCGGGGCTCAGGCTTCGGTCTCCCTTCCTGGGGTCACACAGTAATTTTTCTTGTCAGAGGGGGTTGCGGTGCAATGAAGTTTGAGAACCTCAGAACCAGACTATTCCCAAGATTAAAACGTTTAGTGGAAATGACAGTTCTTTTGAGCTTCCAGCTCAAAAATTCTTTAGCAAACATTAAGATTAACTATTTACCATACTACATGTCCAAGCACATTCATCCTTTCCTAAAACATTTAATCTTTCCAGATATTGTAATGAATGTTCCTCCTCAGACTGGGAGTCCCTTGCTGCATTGCAATCTCATTTGAAAAATGGAGCATTTTGTTCCCATAGGATGGTTTCCTACCCTCACATTTAACAAACTATTGTCCTTTAGGCTTCTACAAGCTCACTCTTAAACTAAGCTGTCCAGGCAGCAAGCTTCTTATGGTATTTGTTTGGTTAATACTTTCAGATTACACACACTACGCTGGCAGCAGGGAAAGGGGAAGAGAACAAGGAAGTGGAGGAGCCTCTATACCAAAGGAACCTCCTTCCATCAGGGTGATTCTCCAGGGGCAGGCACATCAGCATGGCAGCCAGAATCTGCAAGCAGTGCAGTCCAAATGACCACATGGAGGATCTGGATTTTCAAAAGCATCTAAGTAATTTAGGAGCATAAGTCCAAACGGAAAGTCAGTGGGATCCTGACCTCTTACACCACACTTGGGTCCTTTTAAAAATCCAACTCCTATATATGCACTGAACCCTAGCAAAAATATAGACTAGGAAAAAAAAAAGATAAAATAAGGATATAAAAAATAAAGGATATTTACTGTACATGTTGTAATCTTGCCTGAGCACAGCCCCCAACTTTTTCCAGAAAAAAAATTCTATGGGATAGAAAACATTCTTTTAAGAATACAAACTTGGAGTCTGTAGCAAATTCTGTGGCCTGGGAATTGCTGAAGATACGGGGTCTTGGTTGAACTCTCTGCTGTCCTAATATACCCACTTAAACAATGACCTGTGCTATCAACCTATTTCTTAGTCTATAATCATAACTTATTTAAATATTACCTACAAAATTCCACTAATAAAATTTTAACTCTTTGGAAAGTCTGACGTAGGCTTTGTAAGCTGGCCCAATTGACCAGTCAAATAATCAGAGGGGTAGCCGTGTTAGTCTGGATCTGTAAAAGCAGCAAAGAATCCTGTGGCACCTTATAGATTAACAGACATTTTGGAGCATGAGCTTTCATGGGTGAATACCCACTTCGTCGGATGCAAGTAGTGGAAATTTTCAGGGGCAGGTATAAATATGCAAGCAAGAAGCAAGCTAGAGATAACGAGGTTAGTTCAGTCAGGGAGGATGAGGCCCTGTTCTAGCAGTTGAGGTGTGAAAACCAAGGGAGGAGAAACTGGTTTTGTAGTTGGCAAGCCATTCACAGTCTTTGTTTAATCCTGAGCTGATGGTGTCAAATTTGCAGATGAACTGAAGCTCAGCAGTTTCTCTCTGAAGTCTGGTCCTGAAGTTTTTTTGCTGCAGGATGGCCACCTTAAGATCTGCTATTGTGTGGCCAGGGAGGTTGAAGCGTTCTCCTACAGGTTTTTGTATATTGCCATTCCTAATATCTGATTTGTGTCCATTTATCCTTTTCCGTAGAGACTGTCCAGTTTGGCCGATGTACATAGCAGAGGGGCATTGCTGGCATATGATGGCGTATATTACATTGGTGGACGTGCAGGTGAATGAACCGGTGATGGTGTGGCTGATCTGGTTAGGTCCTGTGATGGTGTCGCTGGTGTAGATATGTGGGCAGAGTTGGCATCGAGGTTTGTTGCATGGATTGGTTCCTGAGCTAGAGTTACTATGGCGCGGTGTGCAGTTACTGGTGAGAATATGCTTCAGGTTGGCAGGTTGTCTGTGGGCGAGGACTGGCCTGCCACCCAAGGCCTGTGAAAGTGTGGGATCATTGTCCAGGATGGGTTGTAGATCCCTGATGATGCATTGGAGGGGTTTTAGCTGGAGACTGTATGTGATGGCCAGTGGAGTCTTGTTGGTTTCTTTCTTGGGTTTGTCTTGCACTAGAAGGCTTCTGGGTACACGTCTGGCTCCGTTGATCTGTTTCCTTATTTCTCTAACCCCTCAGACAGAGACCAACACCTACAAAATCTCCACCAAGCATTCTCAAAACTACAGTACCTGCACGAAGAAATAAGGAAACAGATCATCAGAGCCAGACGTGTACCCAACACATCATCAGGGATCTACAACCCATCCTGGACAATGATCCCACACTGTGGCAGGCCAGTCCTCGCCTGGCGAGACAAAGTGTGTGATCCAATAAAAGATATTCCCTCACCCACCTTGTCTCTCCTATACTAATGTCACCTTTTGGAGAAAAAGGAGAATCAATGGAAAGCTGAGCTTCTTGACTGGCTGCAATCTTCTAGTATACAAACAAAGATATGCATACAATATTTGTACTAGGCCATCAATGCTGTGACAACTGAGTGAATTTTGGCAATATTTTTGTGATTCTGTGTATGACTTATTTTTCTTCTGTGCTTTGCACTGAGTATAAAGGCTCCTTCTTTTCTGCTCTGTTCCTCCTCCTGAGGCTGCTTAAGAATCCACCGTATTTGCTGAACAAAGTAGTCGCTGCCTTTCCACCTCACCCTCCATGTGATCTGGGAGTCTGCAAAGGTCCTGGGGAGGGGGGCAGCATGCCCAAAAACATTTTGATGGGCTGGAATTTTCTGGAATACCAGAAGTTAGAAATCAGACTGAGTGGTTACTGATGATTGAAATACGAGAGATTCTTCATAATCTAGAGAGCATTCCAGAAGTAGTGAGACATTAATAGTGACATAATAAATTATACAGTCAAGGAAAGTCAAAATCATTTGTATGGAAAAACTGTTCAATCTAAGTGTAAGTTCTGTGCTTCTGAAAACATGACACAGATAGACTGGAGAAACACTTGTTGAATTCTTGTGACGTTTGTCAACTTATTGTCAAAACTAGATTATTGCACTCAAAACAGAAAGAAAGGGAAAACCAGTCTGGATCAAAATTTGTTTTCTTCTTTGCGTTCTCCTCTAACTTCATCTTTGGCAATAGCATCATGAAGCATGGAGTCTTTTGCTGAAGATAGTGATATGAATAACAATGAAAGTGAAGCTAATTCCATTTCTTCTAATAAGAATTTTACTACTCCATCTGCTTCAGCACTGAAAACTCCTTACTCCAGGAAAGCCTTCAGATGTCCATCAAATTGGGATCAAGAGATTTTTTTTGCATGGAGTGTCCCATGACCAGAAACACAAACTTGACCATATGTATGCTAGAGGTATTTATGCCAGCAATACACCCACCATTTCATATAGTTTAAAATTCTTATATGCTAGAATTTTTTCACAAGCAGTATCCAGTTTACAAAGTATGGCTTGCAGAATGTCTTCTGCATGCCATAGTGGACCAAAAAGAAAAGAAAGAGTTTGCATTTTTACTGGTCAAGCTCCTCACATCCATGATGGCTGGAGCACTAATTGCAATGAGGGTGTTTTCAACTTCATAACTTCACAATCAGCATTTTACCCATTCCAATGCACAACTAAGCATCACCACACAGCCCAGTAGATTGCTGACCAGTTTAAAAACAACAAATTGGGTTCATGGAAGGTTATTTTGGTTGTGACTGACAATGACGCTAATATAAAAGCTGCTTGGGCTTTATTGATAAATGAGTATCCACATTTTTTGTGTTACAGACATGCTAATGGAAAGCTGTATTACATGGGTTGCGATGGTCAATATCTGACAACTTTCTCAACACGTCAGGAGAGAAAAAACAGACAATTTTTTTGTTGTTTTTTTAAAAGCCAAAATACCAGCAGTCATTTTTTAGCATTATTTAGTACAGCACTCAGTTAATCTACACTAAGTAAGCTATGTCATAGTTATGGGGCATCTTCTATTAAATGTCTCAAAAATCTTCAGATACTAACAGCCTTCTAGCAATCAGCTGCTGTTCCAAAAGGGGTGGCTAGGTACTGATCCTGAGTAATCCGCATTGACATTCTTGATGATGAGATCTTTTGGATGCAAAACTCAATCCATTCAGAATATAGAAAAATGATCGTTCTACACTGATGCGAAGAATAAGCTCCTAAAGGTTAAGAAACGTTTGTGAGAATACTGAATAGTCCACTTACAAAGAGAAAAAGAGAATACCGTACCCAAAATAATAGCATTGAAAAAAATCCCTCAGCGTAATGCTGCCTACCATCTTGATCCACACTCCCAGGACCAAGACCTTTCTGATGATGAATTTGATTCAGTTTGTGACCTTGTAGCGACTGTTGCAAATTGTAAAAGACCTCCAAGCAAACAAGATTCTGATGGAAGTAGCAAATTATAAAATAAGCAGCAGCTCATTCAGTCGTAGAACAATATGGAGTACAATCCCAGCAGCTGAATCAAGACAGCTTGCTATTTCATCATGACTGAAAGGGTGGGGTCCATTTTGCTATAGTGGCAGAAATTCTTTTAACACTGTATGCACTACTTCATGTATGGAAGAACGTTTTTCAATTTGGGGAAATCATCCATTCAAAATCCAGAAATAGACTGAAGACCTCTAGTGCTGAGAAGCTGGTGACTGTGTATCACAATTTAAAATTAAAGAAGAAAATAGCAGATGAAGCGTTGACTCAATATTGATCAGATGAAAAGGAAGGAGGAGGTAACAGATGAATCTGATGACAACAAAGATATAGATGAAGCAACTGAAACTGATAAAAAAGATAATGAAAAGTAAGACAAGTAACGAGTTGGCCTGTTGGCTACCTAGAATAAGTGCATTTAAAAAAATTTTTATTGTTTAAATAGAAATGGAATAATACATAACTTCTTTTATTTTGTAACTGTTCAGTTTCTTTCATTTTTAAAAAATTCATTGTTTCATATTTTTGAGTTAGAATAACTAATTAAGTATCATACATACTCGTTCATAAGCAGAATTTTTTTAGTAAAAAAGGGAAGCACTAGAGAAGGGAGTCAGCTTATGAACGGGTATAGAGAGGGAGAGGTGGGACACAGCCCCTCCCCACAACAGAGGGAGCAAGGAGAGGCAGCACAGCCAGCAGAGCCAGAAGGCAAGAGGCGGGGCCAGAATCTCCCTGGTTCTGGCCACACTGCTCCTCCCCAGCCGCCAGAGCGCGCTGCGGTGAGGCCAGAGACATCCTCCCCTGGCCCTCCCCAGATAAGATGGGAAGGGATGGGATGGGGAGAGCGTTGGGGTTCTGGGCTAGGGGTGGGGTCACGTGGGGGGTGGTCACCGGAGTTACTAACCTGACCCCCAGCTTCTCCCCCCAAAAAAATTTCCCCACCAGTTGCTGTCCTGGCCTGTCAGGGTAAGCAGCTGGCGCGCCGGGACACTTTGTTTACTTAGGTTTACCCCTGTGCCTGCGGACACTCGAGGTAAACAAACCATCTCAGCCTACCAGCGGCTTATCCTGATGGCCCGGGAGCCAAAGTTTGCGTGAATTATAGGGTCAGCTTATGAACAGGTCATAAAAATTTTCCATTTTTACTTATCCATCTTGGGGGGAGGAGGGGGTGTCAGCTTATAAACGAACCAGCTTATGATTGAGTATATACGGTAACTTCTTTTTGTAATTAGGCATAAGTATATCTAAGACTAAGAGCATCGGAGACCTTTTTGTAACTGTTCTAATAAATTAGCACTTTAAAATATTTCACAGTTTTTGACATTGGTCAAACATGGGTCAAATTATTGTCAGATCAACTGACTGACTGTTTTTGGACTGATCAAATGCCCCACCCTAGCCTGAAGTAGGGACAACTCTCTTCTTGAATTCCACATAATATTTTTGAAAATCATGAACTGCATGGTTCTTTCTACTTCAGTTCAGTTTTCTTAAGTCTGTTGGGCAATCACAGGTAGCCTGCTTAAATATTTTCTTGCTCCTATGGCAAGATTTCAACTTCTGTTAGCATTTCTAATCCGATCAACTGCTCTCACAGCAAGATAACAGACTTGACAGACCAACTGTCTAAAAGAGTAGGATTTGCCATCATAAACTTGTGTTTGCACTTAGAACTTCCTGAAAAGATTTAGTTTTGGGCTGAAACTTCACAAGTATGGTATTAGTCCAAAGGTGGGTTTTTTGTAAGTGGAGAAAACCCTGTTCAGCCATTAGGATTAAGAGAGGACTAGGAATACACTTTTTGGTTTGTTTGTTTTTTAAAGCAGGAGAAAACAACTGTTCGGACTTGTTTGAAAATACAAAAACAAATGCAGCTGAACTTTAAAATCTCATGCTTTGCACCTGGCTGAATAAGAATAGTCTCTTTTGCTAGGTGTGGTGAAATATAGCTAGGACCTGAGTGTGTTACACTTATTTATCTGATTTACAATGATTATCTTGTAAATTTTAAAGCATATATAAAATGAAATTCAGTTTTAAATGTAACAATTAGAATTAACACATCAACAAAAAGGGCTCTCTGCCCAAAGCATCTCCCTACACTCCCCCTCCAGAAAAAACCTGAATGAATAAAATCAACCTTGAACCATGTCCTCAAAGCCTGGCACAACAAGGCAAGGCAATTCCAGATACAATGGTCCTCCACAACCTCCCTATCACCAATCCTCAACTGTCACATCTGAGGAAAGTTAGCATAAGGGCCAAAATAGATCTTAACAGCCATGCTGGTTCATAGGAAAGGAGATTAAATCAACACCAAACCTATAGCAAAAATGAGAGCCCTACTTTCTAGAGACATGGCTACAGCGGCACAGCTCCACTGATGGAGGTGTGCTGCTGTAGCACTGCTAGTGCAGATGCTTTAAGTCTATGGGAGAGCTCCCATTGACTAATTACTCCAGCCCCTGTGAGTGGCAGTAGCTATGTAAGTGGGAGAAGTGCTGACCACACCAGCGCTTGAATTGGTATAATTTACACTGCTCGGGGCGGGAGTAGTTTATTCACACCCAAGCAACACAATTTATACCAAGGTAAGCTGTAATGTGTACATAGTGGTTTTAAACATAAGGAATATATTGCCTAGGCTAAGAAGCAAATAATAAGTACTGGCTGAACTTTTCAAGTGGTTGTCAAGCATAGATCCACGTAAACTGCATCCACACTACAGAGAAACAACTGCAGTTGTTATCCAATAGGAAAGAGACTCCTTCTACCTGGAAGCACAGCACAGAATCTTGCAGAGAAGCCTAGCATTGTCTTCCATTCCCAACTGCTAGAAAGTAGGGCAGGAGACAAGGCGAAGCACTGGGCTTCCCACCAAAGTGATGGCTCTGAACCCTGCTTTTGAGTACTTAAGTCTCATAGTCCTTAACCAGGGCTCCCCGAATTCTGTGATGAAATGGAATTTACTCCAGAAATGGCAGAATGGCACTCCAGGCTTTCATTTAAAATAAGTATTTCCAGTTCTCAGTGTTGTGGGGAAAAAAACCACGAAATGTGACCCGAAGACTGCAGTATTGTCTGCCTCAATCTACAGACAGCCTGAAACAGTAGCTCGAGAGTTATGAACTACCCCATATTCATTCACTGAGGTGGAGAATAATAATGTAACAACCACTTTTATGGAGAATTAGCCAGATTTCTACAATGCAGCTAAGTGTTAATAAAGAAGTCTGCAAAAGAAAGTGTGAACAATGCAAATGATTAAGAAATTTATTTAAATATAAAGGGTGGCTATTACATTGATTGTATCATTTGTTGTCACATATATTCAATACTTCATTTTTTTTTTAATTTACAGAAAGCTACTGCAGAACTTCCAATCACCCAAGCGGTACAGAATGCCAGGACCTTGCTGAAGGCTTAGATTCATTCTGCTGCAGAATACATACAGCTGACATGGCCCTTTACCTTCAGGTATCTAATACATTTCATGTCATCCCATACACACAAACACACCACAATGATACTGAAAAGGAAGGGGAAAAAAACTTTACCCTTCCACGCTACCGTTTCCTACCTACTGCAAAAAGCCAGGGAGTCCTTCTCACTCTTCCTCTTCACCAGCCTATTTTTGATCCTCTTCCCCTCGGTCTTCCATATCTTCACTAGTCACAAATTTCCAGAGCAAAAGAATGATGTTTACAAAAATGTGTTGAGTTTCACTGCCATTTAAGAGCCCAATTCTATACTCCACAGGCAAACAGAACTACAATTGGAGAGAATTAAGGGTTTTGCCTGAGGAATGTGGCAGTAGGCCTATGGTTCTGAGCACTAGTAAACCTGATGAAACCTTTGTAATTTTCATTGCTGGCTCTGAGGAAAGACACTATCAATATAACACAATTCTTTGCTGTGGAGAGTGTATGGGTACAGAAGCAAACACTCCCCTCTGCTCCCTCTTTCCTGCTCCTTGTAATTGAAGACTGAAACCTTGAGGCTGCTCCCTGTCTCCCTCAGGATAAGCCTTGGAAAAGCCACTTGCCAGTGGTGAGCACAGTATGTTCCTTGGTGATTAGGTCACTTAACCAACAATTTCTGACAGATGTAAGCTTATATTTATATAAAGTTTCTAGCCTTCACAGTTGTATAAATAATCTTCCAAATCTGAATCCATCCAGTACGGGCTACTGAATCAGCAGACTGACAGTTCCAATGCCTTTACTGCAGATCCCAGATTTCACAAACATTAGCAAAGTGAAAATGTCAAGGCTAGCTATTTTTACTGTTACTATCCAGAATATACAGCTGTGAAACTAATAGTCATGTCAATTTTATTCTAAATACTGCTTGGGAAAGCTCTGAACAGCAGCCAAGACAAGTGCTGGGCTACCTGAGAAGAAGAGTTCACCAACCCCAAAAAGTCTGGTCTTGTCTACATAGGAAAGTTTTATCATTTTATGTTTTTCCAATATAACTATACCAAAATATGCGCCCACAGCACTTTGTTGATGTCCGCTTAGACTGCTTCCCATGTTAATTAGTGTCCAGACAGTTCTGTGCTTTTTCAAAATAACCGCACAGCATTCTGAGCAGATTCTCCCATGGTGCAATGTTCTACCACTAGCCTATGCATTCTGGGTTTTTTCTTGCACTGCATTGTGGGATTCCTACCAGAACCAACTGGAATTCTGGGATTTGGGAGTTATGTTGACAGAGGAATACATCCTTTCAAAGAGGGAGGGTTTGTGTACACTACAGATTCTACAATGGCACACCTGTGCTGCTGTAGTGTAGATGCTACACAGATGGAAAAGGTTTTTCCATAACCTTAGTTAATCCACTGCCACATGAGGCAGTAGCTAGGTCAATGGAAGAATTCTTCCTTTGGCCTAGCAGTGTCTATATCAGGACTTCGGTCATCTTAACGTCTCTCACAGGTGTGAATTTTTTACACCCCGACCTAAGTTGACCTAAATTTTAGGTATAGACATGACAGGAGAAGTTAATTCTGGTTGTTTCCCACTTAAACAGCATTACTTCCATCTAACATGCAAGTATCTGCAGACAAATTTTATTTGATTTCAGATCATAGTATGAGGAATGGCTAATGACATTACTATGCAGGTCCAATGAGATGACGACAGAGCTGAGCATCCAGCATGCTCATGGAAATGCAGCCTAAACTGACATCACCTCAGCAGCTTGACACAAAACAAGGACAGATGACAAAATAAAACCCTACAAGTCCACCTATGAGAGAGATCTCCGCACAGATGATCCATCACACGATACTATCCTCTGGTTCTTCTCAAAAAGAACCAAGCCACTCAAGTGCTACTCTGGCTATCCCTGCCAGGTTCTACAGTTGACACAATCAACTGTGGTCGATGACAGGATCAAAAGCAGTGATGGACCTAAGTTAGCAGAGAGATTTGATCTCTGTTCATCACCAGAAGGAAATGATAGACCAACAAGCCCAGCATAGTCTCCATACCATACCTAGGGCTAAGACTGAAGGGGGTAAAAAAAAAAAAAGTTCACATGGGCCAGAATGGCAGTATCACAATCTCCTCAGTAATCTTCCCCACTTTCCAGCCCCCAAAAAACATTAGAGACAAGGCAAGACTGTTAGCACTGAGAGATTATTTCTTGTGTAAGGGCCTAAGAATAATTTATTTGAGAGATGCTCACCTTGCCTTCCCAGAGGGACCATATATTAACACCTTCTCCCCCAATAAGTTGCTATAATTGTCAAAGTTTTGGACACGTGGCAGCCATTTGTAAGGGAACAATAAGGTGTAATAAATGTGGAGGAAATTACTCCTATGAGAATGGTGTAGAAGGGACAGAACCTAAATGCAGCAATCACGGGGGGAAAGCACAGTGCAGAATATAAAGGATGTGCAGTAGCAGAACAAGCCAGCGAAATACATTTAGAATTATTTTAATTTTTTGTGCGTCATAAGCAGAGGCTACCAAAAGGTACTCACTGCAGAAAATAGGAAGAAAAACATTCAAAGAGTTGACGAGCAGCAGAACACATCTCTGGTCAGGGAGGAGAATATGGAAAGGAATGGGAGATGATGTACTGCTTGTAAGTAAAGAGCAGTTTACAGTGTTCATTATAAAAATAATTAACTGAATCTTGCAGACAGGAAAAAACCCTGAAACCATTAAAATCATAGCAAAATCAGCAGAAAAATATCTAAAGATAAACAACCTCTCAATAGACCGCATTCACATGATTTTAAATTAAAGCAATAATACATCTTAAATAACATGGTCTTAATGATCCTTAGCTGGAATGTGCATAGTTTAATAATGCAGTTAAGAAAGCCATCTCTGAATTGGGGAAAAAAGCCTAATGTAATATGTGTGCAAGAAACATGGCTAATAAGTAAACCTGTGTTCAATCTACCAGGATTTGATATGTGAATTGTCACTTACAACCCCACAATGGAACACATATGGGGCATCAAACAACTACAACTCATACTCGATGAGGACCACCTCCTGAACGAAATCTTTCCTGAATCTCCTCTTCTGGCCTTCAAACAACTCCCCAACCTCATCATCAGAAGCAGGCTCCCCACAGACCAGCAACTCAAAGCAGAACCAGATGACATATCTGTCCTACACATACCTATCACAAAATGTGGTGTTCCTCATCCAGTGCACTAAATGCCTCAACAACTACACGAGTGAAACAAGACAATCACTATGCTCTTGGATGAACTCATACAAAAAAAAAAAAGATAAACAAAAAAACCATATCACCTATGGGTGAAAGCTTTTCACTAAACTGATCATTCTATATCTGACCTCAGTCCTCATCCTTAAGGCTCTGTATTTGTCACAGAGGTCACGGATCCCGTGACTTTCTGTGACCTCCATTACTTCTGCAGCAGCCCAGTGCAGCTGGCTGCTGCTAGGATAGTCTCGGGGGGCTCCTCGCCCCAAGCAGTAGGAGTTTAGGGGGGGCACCCTCAGGACCACTGCTTACTGGGGGGAGGGGGAGCTGCTCTCCCTCAGCTCCCCTCACTCCTCCATATGCTGCCTCTGCCGGCAGCCAGGCACCACCCCAGCAGCTCCCAGCCAATGGGAGCTGCAGAACTAGGGCTTGGGAGAGCGCGTGGAGCTAGGGAGCTGGGACTGCCGCTTCCCAGGAGCTGGGTAAGGAGGCTGCCCCAGCCCCACCCCACCCCCCCAGTGCTTCCCCGATTCCCCCCACCCCACCAGTTTTAGTCAGGGGTATTTTTAGTAAAGGCAGACAGCTCATGGCTCGTGAATTTTTGTTTACTGCCTGTGATTTGTCCATGACTTTTACTAAAAGTACCTGTGACTAAAATGTAGCCTTACTCATCCTCAAAGGAAACCTGCACAACTCCTTCAAAAGATGAACCTGGAAGCTTAAATTCATAACTTTGGTAGATATTAAAAATCATGTACTGAATAGAAACACTGACTTTACCGCTTATTACAACTATCTATAACCCACTAATCCCCTCTCCAGCCCCCAGCTTTCCAACCCCTGATGGCTGGAGAGGTGTTAATGCGCCACTTCACCTTAAATAGTCTCTTGAAATATGTGTTATCTACTTATGTTAAACAATCGGTTCCACCTTGTATTTAGCTATGACACAGAGTACATTTTCCAGACCTGAAAGAGAGCTCTGTGTAGCTCAAAAGCTTGTCTCTCTCACCAACAGAAGTTGGTCCAATAAAATATTACCTCACCTACCTTGTCTTTCATATTCTGAAACCAACAGGGCTACAACACTAGATACAAATATATGGACTAAGGATAGAAGACTTAAAAGTAGCCATGGAAAAGACAAAAATAAGTCACTCTAGAGAATTTCAAGTGGGGACATGATTGGAGATTTAAATTCTCACTTGCAAAAAACTAAGGGAATGTTTTTAAGCAGGAAGAAAATTAGGGAAGACAGGGACTTCTTTATGGTGAAAAAAATTCAGATAAACTTTTGAACTATGTTCCTAGGAGTACTGTTTAATAATAAATTAACTTGTAAAGGTCACATAAGGTGTAAAAGTAGAATGACCTTACTTTAAAGTGTTGTTGGAAGCAAATGGGGTGCAGATAAGAAGGTATTAATGATGTATAGAGCATTCTTGAGACCAGTTTTAGACTACAGATAGCAAGCTTTTGGTTCAGCAATCAATCAAAATAAATAAATAAAATAAAAGCAGCCCCTGTGCTGCTGTAAGCTCTCTGGATAACCGCTCTAAGCCAGATAGAATTGGTTTTACAAAAAGTATTATTCTGTTTTTTTCCCGATTTTCACCCTACTTGTGTACCATTCAAATATATAAAAAATAATTTGTTTTATTTGTTTTATTAGGAAAATTCAATACTCTGAATCAGCTATATGTATTACAATAACACATTATCATCTGTGTATATATGTAAAACTGCCTGTTGAAGTAAGGCTATGTATTAGTCTAGAAGATACACACAATAAACAAACAGGCATGTGCACATCTGAACGTACTGATAAATCTCACGTCCACCACATACACATTTCAAGTTTCTAACAAACAGTTTAAAGATTTGACACACTAAAATGGAAAGAAAACAAAAGTCTGTATCAGAATACGCTTCAGAACACAAGAAAGTATTCAAAAGTTTTAAAAAAACAAAATAGGACAAACGGCTGAAGTTGAATGTATGCGCTACAAATGGTGCGGCCCAATTATTAAATGTAAATATTAACAGGCTAATAGTTGTAAGAATACAACAGTAAACTGTTTATTCAAATTAAAAGTTTTATTTGTGGATGAGAGATGTATTTTTCTCTTAAACTGAGAGGTGGCATGTTTTGAGTTCTGTTTTAGTTCTGCAGCAAACCACATTGATGAACTGAATTCAAAGAGTTAATTACTAATTTTTTCCCGTCTTTCCATCCACCAAAATAAACCCTGATATTTACCCAGAAAAATTATTAATATTTTTGCACTGATATTCACCTGTTTTTGTTGCGGTGGTAAACAAACACTGAAATTCCCAGGAAAAAATTAAATAAAATAAAAACTGAAAATGAAGGGCCCTACTTATTTGTCATTCTTTTCCACCCTGGCGATTGTGCTACCACAAAAAGCATCCATCTGATCCAAATCTACGTGATCTTATCCACAAGGTAGAGAAAAAAGGTAAATTTTTAAAAATAACTAAATCTTTCACTGAGATACATTTAAGGAACCTTGCTAATGAAATTTTGACTTTCCTTTCCTCCCAGCATTCACATACTACATTAAAATACAATAATTGCATTTCAACAATACCAATATCCGCTGTCTGAAGAGGCACTGAATACCAGACACAACATGTACCAATTTTAGACTCTCTCTCTTCACTACTTATTTCCTACACACTGCTCTATGAACAAGTTTTCTTTTTCTTAAGGAAATCCTATGCCCTTTAAATTGTTATAATAGGAAAGAATAAATGAGTAGACACTGATGCAAGGAGAAGTATTTTTCCAGTGGAAGTTAAACTATATTGCAGTATAGACAAGGTTCACATAGCATCAGAATGAGAATACATACTTGCTTTGTTTCAGAGTAACAACGCTGACTAACTTTACAAACAAAATACAACTGTAGAACAAACATTTGTATAACTGGGCTTGGAAGGATTATATTTTTATCAATAAATGTGGGTAATCAATTTCACTGTAGTCAAATTGATCAGAAAAATTTCCATTGATAACTGAAATTTACAATTATATAAGATTAGAAAAATGCTACTTGAGAGCCTATTAGAGTTTGATATAAAGATATTTACCTTTGTATATTTTTATAGTTGATGCTGACAACTTGTGTTTAAAACTGTTCAAAGCTTTACGTTTTTGAATCTCAGTATCTAGTCATTAAATAAATTGTCTGACCATGTCCCATACTTCCCATAATTGTGAAAATTTATATAAATATTAATAGCTTAAAATTATCCTTTGACATTATAAAAAAATCAAACTCTGCCAAGTCTATGTATAACACATAACATTATATTTTGTACTAAATACATACAGATAATGTCTGAACAATCCTTACAGTTGTAGTTATCTACCAAAATAACCTCTATTTCTTCCAAAATATATTCTGCTCTAGGATGGGGATTCTGACACCACCATATATTCACTTCCCTCTCTGCACAAATTTTCACCACTTTTTCCCAAGAGAAAGTTGACAAAAATACTATATGATCTTCACCCTCTTTTCAGCTTGTCTTTCCTTCCCTTCCTACAACTCTCATCTCCTTCTCCCATCACAGACACAATTTTCTCCTCTGCTCTCCACCTCTAACCTCATCCTACTTGCCTTAGTGACCCCAGCACATCAAGTGATCCGATTCCTTTGTGCCCACTCTCATGCCCTCCTTTACTCTTCTGCTGTCCCTGCTCTAGTCTCTGCCACCCTAAAAAACACACACACCCTTGACCCCACATGCCTCTCCAGCTACTACCCTGTCTCCCTTCCATCTCTAAGCTCATAGAGTGCGCTGTCTACATTCACTGTGTGAAGTCCCTTTCCTCCAATTCCATCCTAGCCCTTTTCAATCTGGCCCCTGGCCAGGATATGCGGTTAAGGTTGCCCATGCAATCTGAACTCTGCTCTCTTTCAGTAATGCCCCAGTACATCTTGTTAACACAAACAAAAATGTATGACTAAGTGTTTTCAGAGCTCTAGCTACACCTTTGCAAATATAAATTTCCATAATTTTGGGCCCATTTCTACAAGTCTTGAACTTAACTGGACTGCTCACATGAGTAAAGATCACTCAAGAGACTTGTGAAAGATTGGGCTCCTTGGAATGGAGGCCTGATATTCTTGTTTGTCTATAAAGTACTATGCACATCTTTGTGTTATTATTATTACAAACACTGTAAACTAGCTAATGTTGTTAATCAAACAAGCAACAGTTCTGAATCACAAAAACGGTGATTTGTATGAGAAGACCCAAAGGAAAATAAAACTGTCATGCATCTCGGGGGGGGGGGGGGGTGCAACGACACATACCTTTACTCTGCCTGAAATATACTTCACTTCCTTTAACAACCAATTCACTCTCACCCATCGGATTCCATCTAACACTATTAAAGGACAAAAAGGAATGTTTGCACAGGCAACTTTCACTTGCATTTCCTGCTTCTCAGAAGTTTGAGTTTTCCTCGACTCAACATTCTGCAACAGGACAACACACTACCAAGCAACTGTAACTCTGCCTTCATGTAGTGGGTTTTTTTTGTTTTTGTTTTTTAAACACTGAATAGTAGCCTCTTTGGAGCAAGGCTGTCTCTTGCTGCACGTTGTATAACGTCAGGCACAATGGGGCCTAGATTTCAGTTGGGGTTTAGGCACTACTGTAATACAATAAAAGAGAATGAGACATTTTATACTGAGAGCACACCCACCCATCTCAATTATTTTTGTAGATAGCACTATATTTCCCTCACATTTCTTACTTCATTTTCCTTAACTTTAATGTTACATGCAGTGTTGATGTAGCCACGTTGGTCCCAGGATATGAGAGAGACAAGGAAACTTATATTTGTAACTACTGAATACCAAAAAACATGGATTTAAAAGAGAGACTGATTTCATGGCCCATTACAACAACTTACTACTAGGGTTGTCAAGCGATTAACAGTGTGATTAATCACAATTTTTTAAACAACAATAGAATAACATGTATTTTATATATTTTTGGATGTTTACTACATTTTCAAATATACTAATTTTAATTACAACAATACAAGGTGTACAGTGCTCACATTATATTTATTTTTATTACAAATATTTGCACTGTAAAAAAGAGAATTGTATTCTTCAATTCACCTCATACAAGTACTGTAGTGCAATCTCTTGATCATGAAAGTTGAACTTACAAATGGAGAATTATGTACAAAAAAAGGGCATTAAAAAATAAACCATGTAAAACTTTAGAGCCTACAAGTCCACTCAGTCCTATTTCTTGTTCAGCCAATCACACAGACAAACAAGTTTTGTTTACATTTGCAGGAGATGATGCTGCCCGCTTCTTGTTCACAGTGTCACCTGAAAGTGAGAACAGGCGTTCGCTTGGCACTGTTGTTGCCAGCGTCGCAAGATATTTACATGCCAGATGTACTAAAGATTCATATGCCCGTTCCTGCTTCAACCACTATTCCAGAGGACATGCTTCCATGATGATGATGGGTTCTGCTTGATAACGATCCAAAGCAGTGCGGACTGACATGTTATTTTCATCATCTGAGTCAGATGCCACCAGCAGAGGGTTGAGATTTTCTTTTTTGGTGATTTGGGCTCTATAGTTTCCGCATCAGAGTGCTGCTCTTTTAAGACTTCTGAAAGCGTGTTCCACACCTCAACCCTCTCAGATTTTGGACAGCACTTCAGATTCTTAAACCTTGGGTCGAGTGCTGTAGCTATTTTTAGAAATCTCACATCGCTACCTTCCTTGCATTTTGTCAAATCTGCTGTGAAAGTGTTCTTAAAAACGAACATGTTCTAAGTCATCATCTGACACTGCTATAACATGAAATATATGCAGAATGTGGGTAAAACAGAGCAGGAGACATACAATTCCCCCCCCCCCCCCAAGGAGTACAGTCAAATTTAATTGACTTTTTTTTTAAACGAGCATCAGCATGGAAGCATGTCCTCTGGAATGGTGGCTGAAGCATGGAAAGGCATATGAATGTTTAGCATATCTGGCATGTAAATACCATGCAACACCAGCTAGAAAAGTGTGATGTGAATGCCTGTTCTCACTTTCAGGTGACATTGTAAATAAGAAGCAGGCAGCAGTATTTCCCATCAATGTAAACAAACTTGTTTGTCTTAGCAATTGGCAGAATAAGAAGTAGGACTGAGTAGACTTGTAGGCACTAAAGTTTTACACTGTTTTGTTTGAGTGCAGTTATGTAACCAAAAACAAAATCTACATTTGTAAGCTGCACTTTCACAATAAAGAAATTGCACTTCAGTACTTGTATGAGGTGAACTGAAAAATACTGTTACTTTTGTTTATTTTTAGTGTATAAATTTTTAATCAAAAATAATATAAAGTGAGCACTGTGCACTTTATATTGTGTTGTAATTTAAATCAATATTGAAAATGCAGAAAAACATCAAAAAATATTTAATAAATTTCAATTGCAGGATCACAGCAGAAGAGAGATCTCCCCGCCATCAAAAGAGATTGCCTCACAGCCACTGACTCCATGAGCAGGCAGCAGCTAGCCAAGGAGACACACCACAGCTTTGCCCTGCTACATCAGCACTTCAGTGAGCAGGGACAAATGGAAGGCAGAAATCTGGGGGGCATGTGATGCCTCTATGCATCACTTCTGATTGTGGGTCTGCAGGTTTGTCTATTTAAGTTTAGGGGTCCTTGGGTAAAAAAAAAGGTTGAGAACCACTGTCCTACAACATGTGTTAACCCTTTAAGCTTAACAATCTATCCCACCTTGTATTTAGCTTGAACACTTGTGTTTCCTTCCTTCCACAGACCTGAGGAAGAGCTCTGTGAAGCTCAAAAGCTTGTTCTTTCCACCAACTGAGGCTGGCCCAATAAAAGATATTACCTCACCCTCCTTGTCTCTAAATTTAATATGTATGACAGGTTTCAGAGTGGTAGCCATGTTAATCTGTATCGGCAAAAAGAACGAGGAGTACTTGTGGCACCTTAGAGGCTAACAAATTTATTTCAGCATAAGCTTTTGTGGGCTAAAACCCACTTCATCAGATTCATGCAGTGGAAAATACAGTAGGAAGATATATATTTATGTAATATATAATATAGTAGGAAGAGATATATTTATTCTTTCGCATAGAGACTGTCGGGTTTGGCCAATGTACATGGCAGAGGAGCATTGCTGGCACATGATGGCATATATCACATTGGTAGATGTGCAGGTGAACGAACCCGATGGTGTGGTGTGGTCATCCACATCATCCAGACCACACCACACGATTCACTGTCTATAGCCAAGCTCTAAGATACAACTGCATTTGCTCCAACCCCTCAGACAGAGACAAACACCTACAAGATCTCTATCAACCGTTCTTAAAACTACAATACCCACCTGCTGAAGTGAAGAAACAGATTGACAGAGCCAGAAGAGTACCCACGAGTCACCTACTACAGGACAGGCCCAACAAAGAAAGTTACAGAACTCCACCTTCAGCCCCCAACTAAAACCTCTCCAGTGCATCATCAAGGATCTACAGCCTATCCTGAAGGACAATACCTCACTCACACATCTTAGGAGAGAGGCTAGTCCTTGCTTACAGGCAGCCCCCCCACCTGAAGCAAATACTCACCAGCAACTACACACCATACAACAAAAACACTAACCCAGGAACCTATCCTTGCAACAAAGCCCGTTGCCAACTCTGTCCACATCTCTATTCAAGAGACACCATCACAGGACCTAATCACATCAGCCACATCATCAGGGGCTCATTCACCTGTACATCTACCAATGTGATATATGCCTTCAGGTGCCAGCAATGCCCCTCTATCATGTACACTGTCCAAACCGGACAGTCTCTACACAAAAGAATAAATGGACACAAATCAGATGTCAAGAATTATAACATTCAAAAACCAGTCACAGAACACCTCAACCTCCCTGGTCACTCAATTACAGACCTAAAAGTCACAATTATTGAACAAAAAAACCTTCAAAAACAGACTCCAATGAGAAACTACAGAACTGGAATTAATTTGCAAACTGGACACCATTAAATTAGGCTTGAATAAAGACTAGGAGTGGATGGTCATTACACAAAGTAAAAACTATTTCCCCATGCTAATTTTTCCCCTACTGTTACTCACATTTTCTTGTCAACTGTTTGAAATGGGCCATCTTGATTATCACTGCAAAAGTTTTTTTTCTCCTGCTGATAACCCACCTTAATTGATTAGTCTCATTAGAGTTGGTATGGCAATCCCTATTTTTTCATGTTCTCTGTGTGTGTGTATATATCTTCCTACTGTATTTTCCACTGCATGCATCTGATGAAGTGGGTTTTAGCCCACGAAAGCTTATGCCCAAATAAATTTGTTAGTCTCTAAGGTGCCACAAGGACTCCTCATTCTTTTAACATGTATGTTACTGTGCTGATCTTATATACTAGCTCCTGGATGTCAAACATGGGCCTAAAGGATGCTTAAATCCAGCTCTCACAACAACTTCAAATTTAGCATGCAATTTGACCAACCTCTTCTGTCTGGCAGCTCTCACAATTGGTGCTGTGATTGCAGTGCAGTTACTACTGAATGCTGAGCAACTACGGACAAGCCAAAGAATGGGGCTTTATCGGCAGGTATTGAGGGTTAGGCAATGTTAACGACAAGAAGGCCTCCACTATACAACGGCAGTTGGCATATATTCCTTGTTGACATTTTAAGGAAGTCCTATTAGGAAACAGTCAAGATGAGACACCCAAAGTACACAGCTGGAAACATTTACTGTGAGTTATAGAGATCAAAACTAGCTGGTATACTGCAGGTTGCCAAGGATGAGAGGTTGGACAAGAATGGTTGAAATAAGAGGTAAATGGGATAAGATACAGGATTTAAACAGGGGAAGGGAAGGAAAAAAAAAAAAAGATAGGTTACCTACAGAATCCGGACTAAGCTTATGCCCCAATCCCTAACTAAACTTGAAAGGGTATACTTGCACCTGTATGCAGCCCCTTTCACTCCAATGAGAATCTACTCAGATACAAGGTTCTGTCCACATGGGTCCAACTGCACAATCAAGGACCATATTTTCTTGTTCCCAGTGCCACCAAGGGCTCTGAGGAGACCATAATATTGATATACTGTGATATCTGAATGACAACCACGGAACTGAACATCCCTGAACTTTGGGAGTTCAAAACCCTGTTATGTATTTGGCCTCTACTTCAAAGTTTCAGAAACCAAGTATGAGATCCCTGCAGTAGTTTGAGCATCTTTACTAAATTTTGTAAAGCAGTCATTTACAGAGTAGCAAATATACTTCTGAAATAACCGCAATTCATGTAAGTCTCATAATTGCTCCAGTTTTATGCAATGAGCTCTAGAAATATTTAAAATACAGACACAAAGAACTGCCCCCTGAAACCCGAGGCCTATTACAGAGGAGTGTAGCACCACTACAGTTAAGGGAGAGACCATCTTACTGTTTAACAAACTGATTTTGATAAGTGCTCTAAAATCCACAGGCATAAAGCAATTGCCTTGAAATTTGCTGTGCCTCATCGTGGTCCAGGGGAGGACTAGTTGGCCAATTTTGAGGTTGTTTGAGCAAAGTGTTTTCAAAAGACAACATCCCAATTAAAAAAAAAATCATGTGATATCAAAATGTTTCTATTGTTCATTTTGCGGGGGAAGGAAGGTGCATATCTGAGGTTCAAATTATTGTACTGATCCATTCCAAACTGACATCATCCAGTTAGGTTTCAACTCAGCTAGTGTCAAGGCATCCGCTGCCCCCCTGGGGAAGTCATATTTCATTTCACTTCACTTCCCAAGCAAATAGAGAACCATAGGGAAAGTGCACAAGGAATGAGAGGGAAACTCTTAGGCCTTGTATTTACTAGGATAAAGGTACAGTTTAATGAACAGAAGCTACCTAAGTCAGCCCTACACTCAACCACTTGGCCTTCTCCCTCCTCCAAGGACTAGCCAAATGTTAACACCTTTTCTTTCTAATCCTAAATATTACCTATGGGACAACACCTTCAGTTATTATTTATTTGTATAGCAGTAGTATTGGATGTGGGCCACCAAACAGCTAGAACTCCCCAGAGCCACAATGCAGCACAGAGGACAGAAAGGATGCAGAGCAATGCGTGAACATGAGTACTGATACGCTATAGTATAAGTGCATTTTATATTCTGAAAGGATATGAGATACTGCCAGTCAACCTTAATTTTGTGTTAATATGCTTTAAGTGTAGTAGTTTAAGCCTCAAGACTGGGAATCAAGAGTGTTTCTATTCCCAGCTCTCTCAATGGACTGCTGTGTGGTTTCCTGCAAGTCAATCTCTATCTCAGTTTCCCCTTTAGTAAAAAGGGTTCATATTTATTTGTCTTTGTACAGGGCTTTGAGATGTTCTGATGGAAAAGACAAACTACCAGTCAATTACTACTAAGTTAATTATCTAAAAGCTTTAGAGACACCAGCAAGTTATCTACCAGGCATCTATATCTATATCATCTGTGTTGAGTCTGCACCTTTGTATATTTAGCATGTGATTATAAATACTTTTTCAAAACCAGTTTTGCAGATGATATCATTCCACAACTAACAGAATCTGGGCCTTACACTACACTCTCCCCCAATTGTAGGAATTATCTTCTAGAAGATTCTAAAGTGAAATACTATCAACGCTGAGATGGTAAACTTTCTTACATCTGTTTACAAGACCATGTAATTAACGTTTTCCCAAAGCAAATGTCAATCTATCCAAAATCCCTAAACATACTATAAGTAACAACAACACACAGTGCTGAAGTAAAACATGGCCAAATATATAGGCTGTTTAGACTTAGCATTCTGAAATAGGACTCCTTCAAATAATCATACTATGTCCCCATTTCCCCCTCTTGGCCATTTTGTTTCATAGCAACACATAGTGGTTTTGGAATTCCGCAATTTTAACTGATCAGGGCTATTACTCCTGGGGGAATTCTGCGTACACGAATTCTTGTCTCCCGCAGATTTCTCTGCTTCCCTGCAGAAAAATGACTTTCTGACAGGGAAGCAAAGGGCAGCTGCAAGAGCAGTCACACACCACTCTCTAGCAGCACAGGTATCCTGAACAGCTGGCAGAGAGGTAAATCACTGCAGGGCTGGGAACACCCCAGCCAGTGGCTCCTACCCTGAGCCAGGATCAGCTGCTAGTCCTGACTGGGCTGGAGGTAGGAGAGGACTGGACTTCCTCTTCCCCTGCAAGGAGTGGCTCAGGCTGTGTCAAACCCATCCCCAAAAACTTCCCCAAGCTGCAGGAAGCACAGCATCCTCCTCTGTTTCCTGCCCCCATTGCTCCTCAGCTGTGGGGAGCTGCTGCCCCATTTGGCCAACCCCCTACATCCAGAACTCCCATACCCAGACACTCCTGCCACACCTCACCCCATACACCCAGAACCCCCTGGCCCTCCATACCTGAACCCCACCCCACTGAAGCTCAACCCCTGCATCTGGAGCCCCCTGCACCCAGACCTCCTGCCTCCAGACCCCCACCCCTGCACTCACACCACCACCCCACACTGAGCTCCCTGCATTCAAATCCTCACCCTGATGAGCCCTATGCCCAAGCCCCAAATCCAGACCCCAATGCCACTGACCCCCAGGGGGGAAGGATAGCTCAGTGGTTTGAGCATTGGCCTGCTAAACCCAGGGTTGTGAGTTCAATCCTTGAGGGGGCCACTTAGGGATCTGGGGAAAAAAAAATTGGCCCTGCTAGTGTAGGCAGGGGGCTGGACTCGATAACCTTTCAAGGTCCCTTCCAGTTCTAGGAGATTGGTATATCTCCAATTATTACTTTTAGCTGCACCCAGACCCCCACCCCATCAAGCTCCACTCCCCCAGCACCCAGGACCCCCTGCTGAGACCCCCACACCCAGACACCTCCACTGTGCCCCAACCACCTTCACCTGGAAGCCCCAGCAGAGTCCCATTGCCCCGCACCTGGAACCGGCCCCAAGCCTCTGTGAATCCAGATCCTCCCACACCTAGACCCCCCACACTGAGCTGCCTACACCCAGATTATTCCACATAGGATCCTCTCACCCCACACCTGGATCCCCATCACACTTGGATCCTGCCTCGTTGAGCCTGCTTGCCCCCCAAATGTGCACCTGGCACAGAAGGGCAGGGCTCCAGGGTGTTTTTGGGACAGGCCCAGATCTTGTGCTGTTTCAGGATCAGGTGCAGCCTCACAGGTGCAGTCCGTGTCCCAGGAGGACTGCAGGGTCAACTCCCACCTTCATGCAGCCAGTGGCCCTTGCTCCCCACTGCTGCGCTGAAGCCTCTGCATTTATTTATTAATAAAACTTGCAGAATTTTAAAATATTGTGCACAGAATTTTTAATTTTTTGGCACAGAATGCCCTCAGGAGTAATATTATGTCAAGGTTCGCTGATGTTTATCATCATATACCAAAAACATATGGAAACACTAGATTATGTAAAAAATGTTGCTTAAATAAATGATACATGTTCAGTGTTTTTTCCCTTACAGGTAAACTGCACCCCTCAAATTCTGAACATAGTGGTGATGCAAACAATACTTATTCAGGTACAATCATTTCAAACTCTCTATCTAAAAATCATTGTCTGTGTGTCTAGGGTTTCTTTGTTAATGCAGAACAGAATTAAACAGTGTCCTGTCACCGTATACTTTCCCCACATTTATTTGATCGGAGGCGGGGTGTGTGTGTGATATTTGGAGACAGGTTAGACTGTGTGAAGTTTAGCACTGGAGGGAAGGGGACAGAGGAGAGAGATCCGTGTCTCTCGAGCCCACACAGCCACCAGCACAGGGTAAGATGAAGGTTTGTTATACGCCCTGCCCCCACCCCCACCCCCAAAATATTACAACATACTGGACACCACAACTTCAGAGACAAGCCCGTCTCTGCTTCCCCTTCAGGTCTCTGACCCCGCACAGCCCCTGTCCCCCACCACTGTCCCCCCCGTCTCCCCACACCCCCGGCCCCTCCCCCGCTCCAGGCTGCCCCCTGGCTCCCCCACATTCCCTCTGCCCGGCCGCCGCCGCCGCGCCCCCCGCCCCGCAGAGCAGCCCCCAGGCCCCGCCGCCACCGGCGGACCGAGACGCGGGCCCGGGTCGCACCTTTAAGAGATTAGACGTCGCCATGTTCCCCCCGCGGGGGCCCCTCCGGGCCGGCGGCGGCTCCTCGCTCCGGGCGCGGGCTCCCGGCCGCTCCGCTTCACATGGCCCCGCGCTCCCGCCGGCCGGACCCGCCGCCGCAGCGGACGCGGCTTCGCTCGGGACAAGGCCGGGCGGAGACTCGGGGCTGCGGCCGGCTCGATCCTCCACACGCAGCCGCCGCTCAGCGCCTCATGGCGGCGCCCACCCAGGAGACGCTCGGCCGCGGCCGCGGCTCCGTGCAAGGGCTGGCCTGGCCCACATGATGCGGCGCCGAGGAGCAGGCTCCGCCGCCAAGGGGAGAGGCTGGGGCGGGCGGCTCCGGCTGCAGCGCCCTCTGCTGGCCGGGCGGCGCCTCGCAGGGAGCGCCCTGCCCTGGCTCCCTTCGACCCCGGCAGACCCCAGACCCCTGAGCCCAGCCCAGTGCCCGCCCTTCTCCGTCCCCGGCAGCCCCCCGAGCCCAGCCCAGTGCCCACCCTTCTCCGTCCCCGGCAGCCCCCCAAGCCCAGCCCAGTGCCCACCCTTCTCCGTCCCCGGCAGCCCCCTGAGCCCAGCCCAGTGCCCGCCCTTATCCATCCCCGGCAGCCCCCTGAGCCCAGCCCAGTGCCCACCCTTATCCATCCCCACACACCTCGGCCCCCTGAACCCAGCCCAGTGCCCACCCTTATCCATCCCCACACACCTCGGCCCCCTGAACCCAGCCCAGTGCCCACCCTTATCCATCCCCAGCAGCTCCCTGAGCCCAGCCCAGTGCCCACCCTTATCCATCCCCGGCAGACCCCACCCCCCTGAGCCCAGACCCCCATCTGCCCCCCGGGACACCCCAGACTCCTACAGCCCAGCCCACCCTTATCCAATGCAGGCAGACCTCTGCCCCCTGAGCCCAGCTCAGTGCCAGGCAGGGCTGGATGAACTTTTTGTGGGCAGGGTGGATTTGATTTAAATCACTAGTCATGATTGACTCTGTTTACACAAATTTGCAGAGGGACAATAGAGTTGAGGTCTGAGACTCCAGCCCCCTGCAGCCCTCCCTAGCTCCCTCCACCTCCCCCAGAGAGACCCCAAGCCCCTGCAGCCCACCCCCCCAAGGGGTCATGATTTTTGAACACTTGACATTGCTAATATTGTGATGTAGTTGTATGTGTACAGCAAGCGTATGTGAAGCTGTGTAATGTAGTAAATATGCTGAACAGTTAACAAAATCCATACCCCAAGGCATTTCCAGGCATCTTAAACAATTATATATGTGCTTAACTTTAAGCACATTCATCATCCCACTGAAATCCAGGTTAAGCATGTGTATAAATCTTTTCAGAATTAGGGCCGGTTCCTGCAAACATGATAAATAGGCATATGGTTACTGAGGTGGATAGTCTCCTATGCCTATTAATAGCATGATTGCTTATGCCAATAAAGACTATACATAGTCACAGACCCAAGTTTGTACCATGTACACTTAAACTTTCTATGTCTAAGGGTACGTCTATACTACCCACCGGATTGGCGGGTAGTGTTTGATGTATTGGGGATCAAGACATGATAAATTGATCCCCGAATCAACACCTGTACTCCACCTTGGCAGGAGGAGTAAGCGGAGTTGATGGGGGAGCTGCGGCAGTCGACTCGCCACCGTGAGGACAGCCAGGTAAGTCAAACTAAGATACTTCGATTTCAGCTACTTGAATAGCATAGCCCAAGTTGCGTCTTAGGCTACATCTACACTGGGGGGAAGGGGCGAGGTGTCAACCTAAGATACGCAACTTCAGCTAGGTGAATAGCGTAGCTGAAGTCAGTGTATCTTAGGTCGATTTACCTGGCTGTGAGGACGGCGGCAAGTCAACTGCTGCCGCTCCCCTGTCGACTTTGCTTCCACCTCTCGCCACATCGGCGGGTAGTGTAAATGTACCCTTAGTTCGAACCCCCCCGCTAGTGTAGCCCAGGCCTTAGTTTCCCTGTCTGTGAAACAGCACTAATGATGCTTACCCTTGTTTGGAAACTTTTTTGAGCTCTGTGGGTGAACAATAAGTTAAATATGTAGTAAAACTGGTTGGTTTCCAGGAAAAAAATGTGGGGTTTGGTAAATTTGTTCTGCTTTTTTATTTTTATTTTAAACCAAAGATAAGGAATTGTACCAAAACGGGCTTTCAAAAACCACAAAGGAAAAAAAAGTGGATTCAGGTAATTATTTGGGGGAAAAAATATGTTTTTGTTTGTTTGTTTGTTTGTTTGTTTTTGTTTTTAACAAATCAAATATTTCACCAGAGATTTATTAGCTTCTGTGTGGGGTTTGGTTGAAAAACTTGAAAAATATAAGTAAAATGAAACTATTATAAACATTTTAATTTTGGTCAATAGGTCCTTTTGTGTCAAAAAACTGTTCTGATGAAAAAATGTCAACCTGCTTTACTCAAAGGTTAGGAAGTTCTCGAATTAAAATTGACTGTACAACTTTAATTCAGCCCCTTTGTCTGTAAGCATTAGATCATACAGTTCTTATTTTCTCCCTCATCCAGTGCACAAGATGAATGGTGCTCCATCTGTAGATTCCTACCTGCTTAATTGCAGAAACTGGAAGGGATGTAGAAGCAGGTGCTGACAGGAAGGGAAATGATGGTTTTGCTGTTCAGAAAGTTGAATGCAGCCCCGGAGGACAGGACTCTATCTCTGCCTCTGTTGGGGCAAGTCACTTAAACCAAATTTTTCACAGGTGGTCAATAACTGTGTGGGTCATCTCTGGTGCTCATCTTGAGATGCCAGTTGCCTGATTTGCAGAAGTACTGTGCAGTCATAACTGCAATTAAAGGCAATGGGAGCTGTGCACTGAACACAGCATTTTTTTTATTGCACTTTATAAGTACTTTGAAAAATCAGGCCTTAGGCATCTCAAGTTGGGCACCCAGAATCAGTAGACACTTTTGACAGTTTTGGCCATGGCTCAGTTCCCCATCTGTAAAATGGAGACAATAACACTCTCTTACCTCACAGGTGTGCTGTGAAGATAAATATGTTTGTAAAGCACTGAGATACTATGGTGATTGTACCATTGAAAAGCCCATGAGGAAATAATTGTGTATTCAGTGCTAGGTTTGGAAAATATTCAGTAAATAAGGTCTAGGGCCATACTTAGATGATGAGTATAAAAAGAAATATTGAATCGCTTCCCATTCAGTGAACACTCTTTCCTAACTTTGCTAACTTTTGAATACTTGAATTTTCACCTTCAACATTTTCTTTTTGTATGAAATGATATTGTAACATACAACAGACCCGATGGGGACGAAATCCTTATTGTTGAGTACTTTATAGAGGAGGGGAGTGAGTCTTCAGGCATTTTTTGATTCTGCCATTTGAAAATGATTGACTTACACAAGACCAAAGAGCCTGTGATCTTGTGACATCAAACTGTAAACATGGTGAGCCAGTACCTAAACACATTAATTTTACAATAAAATATGAATGCAAAGCAATTTTTACAATCACACAACTTCTGTTTGTGCCCGTATCTGTCCATTTTCTCACAACTCACTAATTAAAACTAGAAATAAAGTAGATATTGTGCTAAAGAAAATCTTCTTGTCTGGACAGATTTAATGTCCATAGCAAACGCCATTGCAATTTGGATCAGACCCAAACCAAGATCCGTGTAGTGTCTTATCTTGTCTGTGTTAGGGGCTGGTATCATGCTTCAGAGGAGGTATTAAAAACAGCACAGCAGGCAAAAGTGGGATAATCTGCTTCCATCTTGGTCTGTAAATTAGAATTGGTTTAAATCCTAAAGCACAAGGTGTAATAGCCCTTACAAAATTTGTTGCCATTAATTATGATAAATGGGTATTCTTGTTATCGATATTAATGTCCCATCCCTTCCCTAGCTGTCTTGCAAATGTCCTTGTATGCTGCTATAATGGGTTCCCCCCAGGGCGCCACCTGTAACTGGGGTACCACTGAACACCCCTGACCCGCCAGCCTGGGCTCCCTTTACACTGTACTGCTGTGACTAGCCTGCACTTTCACCAGCACACATACAGGTAGGGACACACCCAGCTGCAGTTACATGCAGACGCTGTAATCAGCTCTGCATGGGAAGGCTCCAGATAAGGAACTTCCCAGCTACACAGGCACAAATCCCCCTCTGGAGAGTAAACCCAAAATTATACCATCTTGCACTGCACAGGGAACGGTACAGCATAAGCGCATGAAATTCACTCCCTCCCTCAATGTGGAGAGGAATATACGACAGCTTTCTGCCCTGAGTTATGATTCCCACACACTGGTTTTAGACAAAATAAAAACAAGTTTATTAACTACAAAAGATAGATTTAAGTGATTATAAGGGATAGCAAACAGAGCAAAGCAGATTACCTAGCAAATAAACAAAACATGCAAATTAAGCTTAATTACTACATAGATCGAATATGAATAGCAAATCCTCACCCTAAGTGATGATACAAGCAGGTTGCAGATTCTTAAGGGGCAAGCTGCACCGACTTACAGATTGGAATCCCTTTAGCCTGGGTCCAGCACTTCTCCCAGTTCAGTTTTTGTTCCTCAGGTGTTTTCAGGAGTCTCTTTGGGTGGGGAGTCAATGAAGAACCATGATGGTGTCACTCCCTTGCCTTAAATTGCTTTTGCATATGAGGGGAACCCTTTGTTTCAAAGCTTGGTTCTCCCACCAGTCAGTGGAAAAACACCAATATCCCAAGATGGAGTCCAGCAGCAGCTGATCTGGTCACATGTCCCTGTAGTGTCACAGCAGCCATAACTTGGAGGCTGTCTGTAGCATCCTCAGGAAAGCTCCCAGGTGGGTGATAAGCTTCTTCTAAGACCCACTGTTTTCTCCTAATGGCTCACTAACCTGAATGAGCCCTTCCCAGCCAGCCATCTAGACTGAGAGCCTTTTGTCTAGTCGGTGTTCCCCAAGTGTAAACTCATTTTTAATACAGCTACATAGTCAATATTCCTAGCTTCAGATACAAAAATGATACATGCATACAAATAGGATAATCATATTCAATAAATCATAACCTTTTAAATGACATCTCACATGACTTATCTTGCATAAAATACATTATGATTATGTCATAATCATATCATAATAATATCTCTGTGAAGAACGTGGTGTGCAGTGTCACAACTGCCTCCAAGAGTGGAGTGGGGGAAGCACAATTTGCCCCTGCAGTTACTTTCCAAGAGACGATAGACTAAAGAAAGCTGTGGGAAGTTAAAGGAATTAATAGGCAGCAGGTTTAAAACAAACAAAAGGAAGTATTTTTTCACACAATGCACAGTCAACCTGTGGAACTCCTTGCTAGGGGATGTTGTGAGGACCAACACTATAACAGGGTTCAAAAAGCAGCAAAGAGTCTTGTGGCACCTTATAGACTAACAGACGTTTTGGAGCATGAGCTTTCATGGCTGACCTGGAACAACGCTTCCTCAGCTCTCGTCCACTCATGCCCCTTCTCTACCTATGCTACATTGATGACATCTTCATCATCTGGACCCATGGGAAGGAGACTCTGGAAAAATTCCACGACGATTTCAACAGCTTCCACCCCACCATCAACCTCAGCCTGTACCAATCTACACGGGAGGTCAACTTCCTAGACACCACGGTGCAAATAAGTGATGGTCACATTAACACCACCCTATACCGAAAACCTACCGACCTCTATGCCTACCTTCATGCCTCCAGCTTCCATCCCGGGCACACCACACGATCCATTGTCTACAGCCAAGCACTGAGGTACAACCGTATCTGTTCTAACTCCTCAGACAGAGACCAACACCTACAAAATCTCCATCAAGCATTCTCAAAACTACAATACCCGCACGAGGAAATAAGGAAACAGATCAACAGAGCCAGACATGTACCCAGAAGCCTCCTACTGCAAGACAAACCCAAGAAAGAAACCAACAGGACTCCACTGGCCATCATATACAGTCCCCAGCTAAAACCCCTCCAACGCATCATCAGGGATCTACAACCCATCCTGGACAATGATCCCACACTTTCACAGGCCTTGGGTGGCAGGCCAGTCCTCGCCCACAGACAACCTGCCAACCTGAAGCATATTCTCAACAGTAACTGCACACTGCACCATAATAACTCTAACTCAGGAACTAATCCATGCAACAAACCTCGATGCCAGCTCTGCCCACATATCTACACCAGCGACACCATCACAGGACCTAAGCAGATCAGCCACACCATCACCGGTTCATTCACCTGCACGTCCACCAATGTAATATACGCCATCATATGCCAGCAATGCCCCTCTGCTATGTACATCGGCCAAACTGGACAGTCTCTACGGAAAAGGATAAATGGACACAAATCAGATATTAGGAATGGCAATATACAAAAACCTGTAGGAGAACACTTCAACCTCCCTGGCCACACAATAGCAGATCTTAAGGTGGCCATCCTGCAGCAAAAAAACTTCAGGACCAGACTTCAAAGAGAAACTGCTGAGCTTCAGTCCATCTGCAAATTTGACACCATCAGCTCAGGATTAAACAAAGACTGTGAATGGCTAGCCAACTACAAAACCAGTTTCTCCTCCCTTGGTTTTCACACCTCAGCTGCTAGAAGAGGGCCTCATCCTCCCTGATTGAACTAACCTCCATATCTCTAGCCTGCTTCTTGCTTGCTTATATATATCTGCCCCTGGAAATTTCCACTACATGCATCCGACGAAGTGGGTATTCACCCACGAAAGCTCATGCTCCAAAACGTCTGTTAGTCTATAAGGTGCCACAAGACTCTTTGCTGCTTTTACAGATCCAGAGTAAGATGGCTACCCCTCTGATACTAGGGTTCAAAAAAGAACTAGATAAATTAATGGAGGATAGGTCCAGCAATGGCTGTTAGCTAGGATGGACAGGGATGTTGTCCCTAGCCTCTGTTTGGCAGAAGCTGGGAATGGGTGACAGGTAGGGTGACCAGACGTCCTGATAAAATCAGGACTGTCCCGATATTTAGTTGTTTGTCCTGCATCCCAACTGATGTATGGTCAGGACACCATTGGTCCCAATATTTTGGCTCAGGGCTGGAGGAATACACTGGGGAGTGCTCACCTAGGTGGTGCTTACTGGGGGTGGAGGCTCCCAGGAAATGGCAGGCAGCAGGACCCTGTGGCCCCTAGGCGTCTGTGCGTGCTGCACCTACCACAAGCGCTGGCTCCATCATGGCGAATGGCTCCATCACAGCGAATGGGAGCTGCGGGCGTGGACAGAGCACAGATCCCCCTGGTTGCTCCTACCCTGAGGCGCTGCGTGATACTCACGCCCCCAGGTAAGTCCCGCCCCACAGTGTCCAGCCAATGGAAGCTGAAACCGATGCTTGTGGCAGGTGGAGCATGTGGAGTGGAGACCCCTCTGGCCGTCGCTGACCCTAGGAGCTAGAGGAACCTGCCAGGTGCTTCCCAGTGGGTGGGAACTGTCTCCCAGGTAAGCGGCAGGGCTGTGGCTGGGGCCCTGCGCCCACAGCTTGCAGCGGGGCTGGAGTGGGGGCTGTGAGCCCCCGACCCATGGTGGGGCCGTGCCCAGAGCTGGGGCCGTGCGCCCCTGACCCCTGGCTTCCTCAAGCTGTGTAATCTCCTTCCTCCATGGCTCCAGCGGGGTGGGGGCTGTGAGCCTGTAGCTGCCCCCCCCCATGTGTCCCGATATTTTATTCTTGTCATCTGGTCACCCTAGTGACAGGGGATGGATCACTTGATGATTTCCTGTTCTGTTCATTTCCTCTGGGGCACCTGGCTTTGGCCACTGTCGGAAGACAGGATACTGGGCTAGATTGTCCTTTGGTCTGACCCAGTATGGCTGTTCTTATGTTCTTATGAATACAATCATTTAGTGAGCTAGGAGTACAAAATACGATGCAGCGAGTGTAGCAAGACTAAACAGAAATGCTTGTATTTTGCACCACTACTGTAGTCTAGTACTAGCAGCACCATTCAAACTTTCACTCTGACTAGCCGGCCTAAGAGTGCCACAGAGGCAGCATCCTCAGCCCCTAAGAAGTGCTTTTTCTTTCTTGTTAGCCTCGCACGCCCTTTCCCTTTGGCAGCGTACAGAGTTATATTAATGTTGTGCTCTAGAAGAAGTCAGTCTCTCTGAACTGGAAGCAGGGTCACTGCAGTGGAGGGCCTCAGAGAGAGGAGGTAAATGGGGAGAAGAAGCAAAATGGAGTCTCAAGTTATACTTCATCTCCTTGAAAAAAAAACTACAATCTATATGTTGTACATAAGAACGGCCATACTGGGTCAGACCAAAGGTCTATCTAGCCCAGCATCCTGTCTTCTGACAGTGGCCAATGCCAGGTGCCCCTGAGGGAATGAACAGAACAGGTAATCATCTAGTGATCCATCCCCTGTTGCCCTGGCAAAGCTGCACTAAATGGAAAAGGAAACAGGACTAAGGGTATGTCTACACTACAAGAGTAGTTCGATTTAACTTAGGTCGAATTTGTGGATTCGACCTGATGAATTCGAATTTGTGTATCCACACTAAGGACACTAATTCGACTTTGTGAGTCCACACTAACGGGGCAAGCGTCGACATTGGAAGCGGTGCATTCTGGGCAGCTATCCCACAGTTCCCGCAGTCCCCGCTTCCCATTGGAATGCTGGGTAGAGCCCCCAATGCCTGCTGGGGGAAAAATGTGTCGAGGGTGGTTTTGGGTAACTGTCGTCATTCAACCATCACTCCCGCCCTCTCTCCTTGAAAGCGCCGGCGGGAACTCTGTTCGCGCACTTTTCTGGTCAGTGACAGCGCGGACGCCACAGCACTGCGAGCATGGAGCCCGCTGCGATCATCGCTGCACTTATGGCCGTTGTCAACTCCTCGCACCTTATCAAAGACCTCTTCCACAGTCAGCTGCTGAGAAATCGGGCGAGGAGGCTCCGGCAGCGCGGTGAGGACATGAAGTGTGAGAGTGGCACAGACCTCTCACAAAGCACGGGATCCCGCGACGCAGAGATCATGGTGGCAATGGGTCACGTTCATGCTATGGGACGGCGATTCTGGGCCCGGGAAACAAGCACGGACTGGTGGGACCGCATAGTGCTGCAGGTCTGGGATGAATCACAGTGGCTGCGAAACTTCAGGATGCGTAAGGGCACTTTCCTTGAACTCTGTGACTTGCTGGCCCCTGCCCTGAAGCGCCAGGACACCCGGATGCGAGCAGCCCTGAGTGTGCAGAAGCGAGAGGCCATAGCCCTCTGGAAACTTGCAACGCCAGACAGCTACCGTTCAGTAGCGAACCACTTTGGCGTGGGCAAATCTACCGTGGGGGTTGCTGTGATGCAAGTAGCCCACGCAATCGTTGACCTACTGCTCTCAAAGGTAGTGACCCTGGGAAACGTCCAGGTCGTCATAGATGGCTTCGCCGCGATGGGATTCCCAAACTGCGGTGGGGCTATAGATGGCACTCACATCCCTATCCTGGGACCGGCCCACCAGGCCAGCCAGTATATTAACCGAAAGGGCTACTTTTCAATGGTGCTGCAAGCACTGGTGGACCATAGGGGACGTTTTACCAACATCTACGTCGGGTGGCCGGGCAAGGTTCATGACGCGCGTGTGTTCAGGAACTCTGGTCTGTTTAGACGCCTGCAGGAAGGTAGTTTCTTCCCGGACCACAAAGTAAGTGTTGGGGATGTGGAGATGCCTACAGTGATCCTCGGGGACCCAGCCTACCCGCTAATGCCCTGGCTCATGAAGCCCTATACAGGCGCCCTGGACAGTGACAAGGAGCTCTTCAACTACCGGCTGAGCAAGTGCAGAATGGTGGTGGAGTGTGCTTTCGGACGTCTCAAGGGGAGATGGAGGAGCTTACTCACTCGCTCGGATCTCAGCGAAACCAATATCCCCATTGTTATTGCAGCTTGCTGTGTGCTCCACAATCTCTGTGAGAGCAAGGGGGAGACCTTTATGGCGGGATGGAAGGTTGAGGCAAATCGCATGGCTGCTGATTACGCTCAGCCAGACACCCGTGCGATTAGAAGAGCCCAGCGGGAAGCGCTGTGCATCCGGGAGGCTTTGAAAGCTAGGTTCCTCAGAGAGCAGGGTAACCTATGACTGTCCAGTCTCTTCACAGAGAAGCTGAACCTGCCCCTGTTTCAGTTACTATTGACTTTTTTCAGCGGTTACATACCCCGTTCACCAGGTTTCCCCCCTTCCAACAGACGTTTAAAAATAAAGTTATTGGAACATTTTTAATTAACAAAGTTTTCTTTACTAACGAATTCTTGTTCAAGGGTTCCAACAGGGACGCAGACTGTGGTGGGTACGGTGTGCAGTGATGTACAGACCGCTTCTACACTCGAGGACTGACAGGCTCCTGCTCCTACAGTGGTCTCTGGGGGGAGGACGGTTACTGGAGGGTGTGCAGGAAGGGGTGGGTTTGCAGGAAGGGGTGAGGGGTGTGTGGGAAGGGTGAGTAGGTGTGGGGGGATGATGGCTCTGGCTGGGGCTCAGGGCATCGGAGAGGTTCATGGCTAGGGTGGAAGGGCATGGTAAGGGCAGCCTGCCTTGCCATTTGTGGATGCCAGGCGCTCGGACCATGGGGCAACATACACCTCCCAGACTGACCTGGGGCAGCAGACACCTCGCAGAGTGACCCGGGTGCCTAGTGACTGCACTCTGTGTGTGACCTGCTGTTGATCCTGCCCCCATGTCTGTACCCTGTTAATGGTGGCTGTCCTATGCAATTAACAAACCCCTCCCCCCCCTTCACACAAAGTCTTCTGCAAAGAAACATGACGGAAACAGTAATGAACAGCAAACTATTTTTAATACTCAACTACACAGTTGGGGGATGAAACTGGGATTTGGGATCAGGTGAGCCAGGAAGGCAAGCAATTCTCATACTTTAGGGAATGAGAGCTGTTTGGTACATGAGCGCTCTGCTGGGGTGGAGTGACAGTTTTCACGGCCCCTAGCGCCCCTCCTTCTTGTGATTTTGGGTGAGGGGGGGACAGGACTTTGTGGCGGGGGAAGGCGGTTGCAGATACAGTTCAGGGGGGCTCTCTGCTCCTGCCTGCGGTCCTGCAGAACATCCACAAGGCGCCGGAGCGTGTCCGTTTGCTCCCTCATTAGTCCAAGCAGCGTTTGAGTCGCCTGCTGGTCTTCCTGCCGCCACCTGTGCTCCCGTTCGCTCTGTGAGCGCTGCTGCTGAGAGAGGGTCTCCCTCCACTGGCTCTGCTGGGCCGCCTCGGCTCTGGAGCAGGCCATCAGTTCAGCGAACATCTCGTCCCGAGTCTTTTTCTTTCGCCGCCTAATCTGCGCCAGCCTCTGTGAGGGGGATGCCGGGGCAGTTCGGGAAAGAGCCGCAGCTGTGTGATGTGAAAAAGGAAGTGATTTCCTTGCAAAGATACATGTTTGCGAACACTGAACACAGTCTACTCAGTTTCTGTGAACAAGACCATACAGGGCAACTAATCTCATGTGCTCTCAGGACAAGTTCGAATTTTCGGCATTCGCTTTCATTGCCTGGGGTCTTGCACTGGAGATCGGACAAGCGGGGCAGGACAGCAGAATCCGTGTAGCAGCCAGGCCTGGTAAGCCGTAAACTTTAGGCTGCTTAACAGTTAATGGATAGCAGTGCCCTCCTGCTGCAGGCAATCTGGAAAGCATAAAGTCTGACCCTGTTCCAGCCCCTCGCGGCTGTCCCCGGGAAAAATCCCTGTATGCTTTTCCTCTGCAGCCTCCAACACGTGGCTGTTAAACGACGGTCATTGTTATGCAAAGGAAAAGTCAAGCATTCACAATAGTAACATTAAAGTAATTCCCCTAATTAGATGCAGCAGTCGCCGAGCGAGATCACCCTGAGGCGGGTCTCCAGGAGAAACAGAGAGCGCATGCTGCGTGAATCCCTGCACAGACCAGGGCCCTATGCTGCCATGCTGGTCGAGGCAATGCTCCCACTATACCTCAGGATGGCCTGGCGCGGAAGAGTGTGCTTCCACGGAGCACCCAATAAGGCACCTCTCCCCAGGAACCTCCTGCAGAGGCTTTTCGAGTATCTCTCCGAGAGCTTCGTAGAACTGTCCCAAGAGGATTTCTGTTCGATCCCTATATGCATTGACCTTCTATTCATATAGTTTTTATTCCTGTTTTGTTAAAAAATAAATGTTTACATGTTTATAGCACTTACCGACTGATCCTTCCCCTGATTCGGAGTCCGGGTTAACGGCCGGGGAGGGTTGGTAGGGGATCTCTGTGAGGGTGATGAAGAGATCCTGGCTGTCGGGGAAAGCAGTATTGTAAGCGCTGTCGCCTGCCTCGTCCTCCACAAACCCTTCCTCATCTTCCCCATCGGCGAACATCACCGAGAAACTGCCCCTTGACAATATCCCATCCTCAGAGTCCACGGTCACTGGTGGGGCAGTGGTGGCAGACCCACCGAGAATGGCATGCAGTGCCTCGTAGAAGCGGCATGTCTGGGGCTGGGCTCCGGAGCGTCCGTTTGCCGCTTTGATTTTTTGGTAGCCTTGTCTCAGGTCCTTGATTTTCACGCGGCACTGCGTTGCATCCCGGCTGTATCCTCTGAGTGCCATGGCTTTGGAGACCTTCTTGTAGGTCTTTGCATTCCGTTTTTTGGAGCGCAGCTCCGAAAGCACAGACTCATCGCCCCACACAGCGATCAGATCCAAGACTTCCCGGTCAGTCCATGCTGGGGCCCTCTTTCTACTCTGAGATTGCATGGACTCCTCTGCTGGAGAGCTCTGCATCGCTGCCAGTGCTGCTGAGCTCGCCACGATGTCCAACCAGGAATTGAGATTCCAACTGGCCAGACAGGAAAAGGAATTCAAATTTTCCTGGGGCTTTTCCTGTATGGCTGATCAGAACATCTGAGCTCGGACTGCTGTCCAGAGCATCAACACAGTGGTGCACTGTGGGATAGCTCCCGGAGCTACTAAGTTCGATTTGCATCCACACCTAGCCTAATTCGACATAGCCATGTCGAATTTAGCGCTACTCCCCTCGTCGGGGTGGAGTACCGAATTCGAACTAAAGAGCCCTCTAGGTCGAATTAAATGGCTTCCTGGTGTGGACGGGTGCGCGGTTAATTCGAATTAACGCTGCTAAATTCGAATTAAAGTCCTAGTGTAGACCAGGCCTAAGATAGTGGCATAGTCATTAATTAGTTAGGCCCAGATCCACAAAGGGACTTAGGCATTGTGATGCTCAACATTGCAGCACCCAACTTCTAGGTGTCTAGAAAACCACTGGAACAACAATGGGATTTGCAAAGCCTGAGTTAGGCACCTAGCTCCCTATACAATGTATGCTGAGGGGGCGTTAGATGCTTAAGAATGACATTCACAAAAGCCAGCACGCTAAGTGAGGAGCTGCCTAAGCACCCAATGGGAGATGTCAACAATGTTTCCTAAGCCCTGCCCCTTTCATGGAGATAGGCACCTAAGTCTGGGGGCAGGGAGGTGCCTTTCTCTGCTTGTGATCAACAACCGAGCCAGGCAGCTTCAACGCCTAAGGCATTTCTTGCAAGAATGAGATAGGAAGGTGTCTGCCTAGCTCCACACAAAATGGGGATGGGGTAGGGAAGGAGCAGGGGCGGCTCTAGAAAATAGGCTGCCCCAAGCAGCCGTGCGCAGCGCCGCCCCTTCCCCGGTCCCGCGGCCGGTCCCCTCTTCGCGCGGCTCCGGCTGAGCTCCCGCAGGCATGCCTGCGGGAGCTCAGCCGGAGCCGCGCGAAGAGGGGACCCGCCGCAGTCATGCCTGCGGCAGGTCCGCTCGTCCCGGGCTCCGGTGGACCTCCCGCAGGCATGCCTGCGGCAGGTCCACCGGAGCCAAATGCCGCCCCCCAGGGAAAGGGCCGCCCCACGCGCCTGCTTGGCACGCTGGGGTCTAGAGCCGGCCCTGGGAAGGAGAAGGAGGAGGTGTCGGTGGTGATGATGGTTTCCACATTGTAACTTTTAGCCCATTAGTTAGAGCATACACCTGGGATGAGAGAGACCTAGGTTCAATTGCCCCTTCTCCCTGATGGGGAGAAAACAGTTAAAGCACTCACCCGAGGGGTGTGGGAGACAGGGAAAGTGGCAACTGAGCAGGGCTTTTGTGGATCTCAGTGGAGCCTAAAACTGGGATTTAGGCATCTAAATTTGGAGCTTAGGCACTCGAGTCCCTTTTTGGATCTGGGTCCTAATGCACTAAGTTCCAAGAGGTGGGTTATTCCTTTTAGGATAGAAAATTAGTGGTCAGAAGACACTAGAGTATTAAATTATCCTAATCCATTTTTATTTACAAATGCACAGTTCCCAGACTTTTGAACAAAAATGGGAATTAATTGCAAAGACAGCAAAATTCAAGCTTGCAGAAGTGGACTCATAGCCATGACTTTTCTCACCAAGGTCTCAATGTACAGTTCTCTAGAGGCAAAATGCTGACGGCCTTATTCAGGCAAAAGTCTCAAGGACTTCAGGGTTTGGCCCTTTTCCCATCAGAGCTCAGATGCTTTTCCATATAACTAATTTTTCAGAGGTACCTCACATAGCTTGAAAGGCTCTGTGTGCAACTCCAACCCAAACACAATACTTCCCCTCAGTCCATGCTTGCTTGGTGCCTGTCCAGATTCCTTTGCTAGACCAGTCACTCCTCAAGCACTTCAGTGGGACTAGCTATGTGTGTGTCTGAAGTTAAGCATCTGCGTAAATGTTTGCAGAATTCGGGATAGAGAGGGTAACATGAGACAGGTCATTGAATCTGTGTTTCCATGAATCTATGAATTGAAGTTTCCTCTTTTTTTAAAATGGGAATAACAACATTGGCCTCATAGAGATATTGTGAGGATCAGTCAGCGTGCATGTAGTGTGTTGGAGATATAAAGTGCTGAGTGTTAATATTAGTATAGACTACAGTTATTGGTTCACAAGCTGACAGGCCTCGTCCTCTCAGAAGAAATAATACTTCTACCTCTTTCATATATCTCGTTTAATATGAGGTTATTTCCAATGGATCTGTAATGGTTTAGTTTCCATTTACAAAGTTGAATCCTCACCTCAGTTACTAACTGTTATACCTAACATTTTTGTATCTTTGTATCTGCCACAATTTAGTGATTTTTTTAGTGATTTTTGCTTTTGAGAAAGGATTTTAGCCAAGATGCAAATTGATATGCAGAGGATGACTTCAGTTCTCAAACATTGGCACGGAGTTTATAGTACAAAACCACAGTGCAACTCATCAGAATTTCATGACTTGCAAATTTTGCTTATCCAGCATTCAAACAGGATGAACTTGTAAGATTTTTTTAATGTTATGATTTACAACAAACTCACCAAGGAGATACATACATTGCTTTTTATTTATCATCTATTATTATTTATCTAATTATTATTTATCTTTTTATTTCTCTCCCTTAGTAATGCAGGTTGACAAGCAGTGGTGGTTCTTGAACTGTGTTGTGTCTTGTTACATCCTCTTTAGCTTTTGTGGTTAGTGTTGATAAAACAAGTTTGTTTCCTCCATAGGGTTTTTACATGTGCTGTAGCTTACAGTGATAACACATTCCCTGTAAAAATATGAAATGCTGCAAGGCAAATGTAAATGCACCCAGGTTGCAGAAGTGTCTGAATACCCTGCAAGCTCTTGTCTGCATAAACATTTAAAAAAATTCTTCCACCATTGCTCTAGCAATGGTGTGGTTCAACTGGTGATGCAACAGTGAGAGCTTTAGCATAGAGAGAGCACATACCATTAGCTGAGGGGGAAGGGATTTCTCAGTGGTTTGAGCATTGGCCTGCTAAACTTAGTATTGTGAGCTCAATCCTTGAGGGAGCCATTTAGGGATCTGGGGCAAAAATCCATCTGGGGTCTGGTCCTGCTTTGAGCAGGGGGGTTGGACTAGATGAACTCCTGAGGTCCTTTCCAACCTTGATATTCTATGATTTGTTCTGAAATAAGCTTTGGGAGAAAAGATAGCTAGGGAAGAAAGGGTATTTAAACAAAAAAAACCCACAAGGTAAAGAAATAATGGTATTTCCTGCTGATAAATAAAGCTTAATTTATTCTGCATGGTTTTGACAATATCTATATGATCTTTCTATAAGGCCTATAGAGTATCTTTGCTGGAAAGGGAAGAGCTCTTTAAGCATCATGGTTTATTGTTTATTTAGTGCCTGCCTCAATAGTTATATAAGTATGAATAATGAAGGAGTTACATAATTTTGTCTTATTAGTTTTAATGATTGCAAGCTGATTATTACTAAATGATGATGGTGACAAAAGATTAATGAGTACATGGTGTTACATTGATTGACAATTACAAATATATTGCATGAATTTAAAAGATAATAATGAAAGACATTTAGCAGTTATATCACCTTCAAAGTGATTTGCAAAACATTAGCTAATTCAGATTTGGCAGATGACAGAAATAAATATTGGATATAATGTCCTAGAGATATTGGGTCGAATTTATCCCTGGTGTAATTCCATTGATGATAACTGATTTACATCAGAGATAAATTTGGGGCATTAAGAGCCTTACCAGGACTTAGTATCAGCGTGTTATGCACAACCTGTATAGAATTTATCCCACTTTTTACTGAGTGCATGATGGGACAGTTTAGTTATTTTTATGCCACCCTCCAATCAGGCTGGATGTATTCAATAAAGCTGTTTGGCCGAGATCCTCAGAGGTATTTGGGCTCCTAAACTCCACTGATTTCAATGAGAAATAGGAACCCAAATACCTTTGAGGATCTTGGCCCTAGTTCTTTATGTTCCATTGCTATTTGGCAACACTTGGCTTGTCAACCCAACACATAACCTCAACATTAAGGCAAAGGTAATATTAACAAAATGCCAATCTTCTATTTGGGTTTTATAAACTTCTTTGCACCTTTATCAAGTATTTTATACATACAGTTATAAGAATGTTATAGCAAAAATGTTAAAAATATAACAATTTTGCTATGTGTGGTTATCCCACCTTTGGCTCCCAAACACAGCAAAGTGTCATGAAAATGTAATACCCTCAAAGTGTTTGCTGAAACTTGCATTGAAAATTCATTTTAGTTTAATTTTTTATATGGTTTTCTTTTACATTATGTTAAAGGGAAGTAATGGTTGTTAAAGTTTGTGCTTCTATACAGTTAACAAAAGTGGAATTGGTATCACCAGCAAATTAACTCTAAAAGATTTGGGTAAAAATTCTGTTACTAACTTTTTTGCTAAAACAGTGCTCAACAGGGGAAAGCATACATCTTCTCATAAAAGGTTGTGAGCATCTATTTTAGCAGTCAAGCATTATATTTAGTATAAGGCTGTCAATTAATCGCAGTTAACTAAGACGATTAACTCAAAAAAATTAACTGCGATTTAAAAAATTAACCACGATTAATCGCACTGTTAAACAATATAATACCAACTGAAATTTATTAAATATTTTTGGATTTTTTCCCTATATTTTCAAATATATTGATTTCTATTACAACACAGAATAAAGAGTGTACAGTACTCATTTTATATTATTTTTTATTACAAATATTTGCACTGTAAAATGATACACAAAAGAAATAGTATTTTTCAATTCACCTCATACAAGTACTGTAGTGCAATCTCTATCATGAAAGTGAAACTTACAAATGTAGATTTTTTGTTACATAACTGCACTCAAAAACAAAACAATGTAAAACTTTAGAGTCTACAGGTCCACTCAGTCCTACTTCCTGTTCAGCCAGTTGCTAAGAGAAACAAGTTTGTTTACATCAGGGGTTCTCAAACTGGGGGTTGAGACCCCTCAGAGGGTCATGAGGTTATTACATGGGAGGTCGTGAGCTGTCAGTCTCCACCCCAAACCCTGATTTGCCTCCAGCATTTATAATAGTGTTAAATATATAAAAATGGGGGCTTGCTATGTGGAAGGAGTCACCAGTACAAAAGTTTGAGAACCACTGGTTTACATTGATGGGAGATACTGCTGCCTGCTTCTTATTTACAATGTCACCTGAAGCTGAGAACAGGTTTTCGCATAGCACTTTTGTAGCCGGCGTTGCAAGGTATTTATGTGCCAGATATGCTAAACATTCGTATGCCCTTTCATGCTTCAGCCAACATTCCAGAGGACATGCTTCCATGCTGATGATGTTCGTTAAAAAAAATAGTGTGTTAATTAAATTTGTGACTGAACTCCTTGGGGGAGAATTGTATGTCCCCTGCTCTGTTTTACCCACATTCTGACATATATTTCATGTTACAGCAGTCTTGGATGATGACCCAGCACATGTTTGATTTACAAACACTGTCACTGCAGATTTGACAAAACGCAAATGTGAGATTTCTAAAAATAGCTACAGCACTCGACCCAAGGTTTAAGAATCTGAACTGCGGTCCAAAATCTGAGAGGGATGACACATGGAGCATGCTTTCGGAAGTCTTAAAAGAGCAATACTCTGATGCGGAAACTACAGAACCCGAACCATAAAAAAAAAAAAAAATCAACCTTCTGCTGGTGGCATCTGACTCAGACGATTAAAATGAACATGCATCGGTCTGCTCTGCTTTGGATTGTTATCGAGCAGAACCCGTCATCAGCATGGAGGCATATCCTTTGGAATGGTGGTTGAAGCACGAAGGGACATATGAATCTTTAGCACATCTGGCACGTAAATATCTTGTGACGCCGATTACAACAGTGACATGAGAACGCCTGTTCTCACTTTCAGATGACATTGTAAGCAAGAAGTGGGCACCATTATTTCCTGCAAATGTAACCAAACTTTTTTGTCTGAGCGACTGGCTGAAGTAGGACTGAGTGGACTTGTAGGCTCTAAAGTTTTACATTGTTTTATTTTTGAATGCAGTTTTTTTTGTACGTAATTCTACATTTATAAGTTCAACTTTCATGATAAAGAGATTGCACTACGGCACTTGTATTAGGTGAATTGAAATATGCTATTTCCTTTGTTTTTTACAGTGCAAATATTTGTAATAAAAAGAAAAAGAAAATGAGCACTGCACACTTTGTATTCTGTATTGTAATTGAAATCAATATATTTGAAAATGTAGAAAACATCCCAAAATATTTAAATAAATGGTATTCTATTATTGTTTAACAGTGCAATTAATCGTGATTAATTTGTTTAATCACTTGACAGCCCTAACTTAGTATAAAATATTGGTAATGCACCTCAAGTGAAAATAAATGTCTATACAACAATTGCAAAAGTATAGCTTGTGTTATAAAACACTTGGTCTCTATTACATTGTAAACAAACTAAGTTCATCTGTGTATTTTGGGTTACTGAAAACAAGAAAAATGTAAACAAACAAGCAAAAATTGTATTAAGTTAACTAACTTAAGCTGTTTAAGGTTGCATCCCACAGACCAAAGACACCAGAAGATATCACACCACAAAGACACCAGAAGACATCAGAATACAGTGAAGGAATCCCCAAGCATCAAGAAAAGCAAAATGAAGTGCTTTATAAATAAGAGACTGGTCAACTACACCTCAGTCTACCATATATGGACAATTAAGTTGGCAATCAGCTCAAAACCACTAGCTGGACCAGGTTAAACTGTCATTTACTTAGAATTTGGCTACTGTATAAAAGCACCTGTATTATTGCTGTATTATGGCATTATTGCTTTATTATTGCTGTACAACATTTACAATGTGCATAACATTGCTAAACTATTTAACCAAAAGACAGGTAAAAATCAACAAATGAATGGCAGGAAACAACATGAAGGCAAGAAAAAAAAATTGGTAAAGAAATTAAGTTACATAGTAACTATAAATTAGGTAAACAAATTCCCTGTTAGTAATAGTCACAATTTGGGGTCAGTGACACTGCATCCTAACTGAGGCACATGTAATTCAAAAACATCTTGTTCGGTGTCTGGGTACTAATACTAAATCCTAACACAGCAATATTTAATATATTGGTTACTGTCCATTCAGTAGATTATCTGGAAAACAGCATATATAAGAAACAAATGGATCTATGTCAACTACTGGTGTATTGCAGAGCAATGCAACCAATGGAACAGAGAAGCCAGCCGCTCCTGTTTCCTGCCCAGAAAAGCTTACCAGAGGGTGACAACCAGCAGTAAGGGTAACCTATAACATGGATGGACAGTACTGTGTAGTAACTAATTATAAACATATTATATGTAAAGGCCTCATTTGTAATGTCACTACTCCAAATTTTTGTTTTACTTCTTATATACATAGCACTATGGGACACACTGTAATACCTAGCCCAGTATTTCAAAACACTCAGCCTACTACTAATGATACAGGTGGTAACTATAATTGCCCTAAAAGGAGTGTGTTGCTATCTTCGGTACAAAAGTAAAAGGGCCAGACTACACCACCAGGCTGGAAAAAGATTGTCATGCTTGGATATAAGGTGGCGTCATGTGTGCACATACATACTATACATATATACCCATATAAACTACACATATAGTTTATGTGCCCTCAAGGCTCAATTATAAAACTACATTCCTCAATACAAGTCCTGGGCCTAACATTCCCAGGCCCACCATAAAAAACTAAACACAATTAAAAAATAAAATCTGTCCATCAGTCGTACGAGGGAATGTGCAGTCCAAGGGCAGATGGGGCATGAATGGGTGAATGATAAAATAAGGTGGCCATATAACAGTGGTTAGCCCACTGGTCATCTTCAGTCCATGCATTATGCTTTTCTGGGATGATGGGTAAACATCCTCCCCATAAAAAGAAAAAAATGGGGGAATGTAGTAGAAAGAGAGACCTGAAGCATGGGCCTGGTGCAAGGCCTGAGGCCTGAACCAAAGTCAGCAAAAGTTATGCTATGGGCAACAGTCAGGCCCTAGCAAAAGCAGCTGCTTGCCTGCAAGTCAGTGTCTGGTACACGAACTCGGCACCACTATGTAGCATTGTTAAAACACACTGACTATGTAACACATTCCAGCTGGCCAGCACAAGAACACCCCAACCTAGCACACGATAAAATGGTTAGACAAAAATGATGAATAGTGATATTTTGTCTGAAACATTATTCCTGGGGGCATTCTGCACCAAAAAATTAAAAATTCTGCACATAGCATTTTAAAATTTTGCAAATATGTCAAAATAATACTAGATAATCACGCCAGTTTCAATTATTTTGGTAATTTATTTCAAAATACCTGTCAGGAAATATGTCTGTAACAATACAGACACACACAAAATTTCCCCCAGCAGTAGAGAGTTAAAGAAACCCCTATGACAACCCAGTTCCTGTTTCTCTGCCACCTTCCGCCTCCCCCCCGCCAAGCCCAGCTGCGGGGCCCCTGCTTGCTCAGATACCCACATTCCCTCCCCACCAGAGCCCATCCATGCCCCTCCCTTCCCATGGCCCAGGGATCCAGAGGGAGAAACAGCCTGATGCTGGGTCCCGGCTTGCACGGAGTTTCCTGTGTGCTGCCCTCCCTTCCCTCAGGGCATGCTGGGAACTGCAGCTGCCAGGAACCCTCTAGCTCCCTAGGGATTACCAAGGGGAGGTAACAAACATGTCATGAAACATGTAAGGTGATACCTACGTTATTTATCCCAGATTGTTTGTCTCAGTCTATAAATGTTGGGATACCTCGCTTTAACCTTTCCTCCAGCCTAGGAGGCAGTGGAAAGTCCTGCCACTGAGCTGTGTCCATCGTCACAGGTATACATGTGCTAGTGTAAGCATTGATCCAGGAACCTAGGACTGTTCTTTGTTGGCAATAAACCTGACTGAGTTCCTTCGCTACTAAAACAGGTCTTGTGGTTTCATTGGGCAGTTCGATCGGAGCCTGCTGTATGGGCTAACTGGCCGGAGCCAGTGCGGCACACAGAAAGAACACATGCATGCAGCCGAACATCTGATGACATTCAACACTTGGCTTGTCAACCCAAAACACAACCAGCACCCATGGGAAAGAAGCAATCATAATCAGCATGTTGTGTGTATGAATTTAATGATGATAATATTAGTAACACAAGATGTCAGATAGGGTCAATTGGAATTATTTAATGAAAGATTATTAGTATGATATGGGAGAGTAGCACAATATGGGATACAGAAAGAAAGGCATAGTTTACCAAATCCTCTGTAACTGGTGAAGCAATAGCAACTTGTCCACTTTCAGCATAGCTAACTTTTCCCTTTTATAGGGTGTGGGACAAAGATATTCCTTTGGGAAGAAGAGAAGCTACTTTCCCACAGTTGATCCCACTATGTGTTGATATCTCAGTTTATGTAATTACTTACGGAACTTTTTTTATGGTATCACAGTTCACATGACTGATAGGGATTTCTAATCCAGTCATTATTGCTAAGAACGTGTGTGGTAACTAGCAATTCCTAATGAGTTATAAACATCTTTCAAGGGGTCATTATTTAATAAATCACAGAAAACAATAACAAATATATCTTACCAATCACAGAACATATTTGGATAAGTACCTGTTATTTATTACACTGTTCTAGTGAAGTGATGAATCATCCCTGAATTATAGCCTGATTAAACTACATGTGGAAATGAGTCGTTCTTGTGTTAGGCTCCAGCCAATCCACAAGCCAGGAGCTGGTCTTGTGACTCTCAGGGCAGGTACATACCTTACAGGATTAGACACAGCAGCTCAGTTTGCTCACCATTGCTCCATGGGGTGGAATGCTACTCTGCCTGATGTGACAGATTCCACAGGCCTCTTCCCAGCTTTTGCTCCAGTCTTCTCTCTAGTCCTGCTCCAGCCTGGCTCCCAGCCCTGCTCTTGCCGTGTTCCAACCCTGCTTTTGAGTTCTGATTTCAGTGCTGACCCTTGGCTCTGACCCGTAGGCCTGACTAACATTGTTCCAATCCCTAGGCATGACCAGCCTCGCCTTGGTTTCTGACATTCTTGCGTTCTTCTTACAACACACATTTGTCATAACAGCCTCTGACACTTTTTTGGGCTAGCTGAGGTGTCCAGGTGAATCACTACCACCTGCTCACAGTAGGACAGTCTCCTCTGCACCCAGCAGAAGAAACTCTCCTCAGCTACTAGCTAAAGGCAACTTAAGTGCTCTGTTCCAGGCTCCACAAGCCCTGCCCTTTGTCTATGCAGGCTAGCAATTTACACACCTCACTTTGTTACACTTGAGTGCCCAGTCCCTTATCTTCATCTGCAGTATACACTGATTCGCTGTCTCCAGTGAAGTAGTGCACCCCAGTTCACTGGCTTCCCCTCAGCTCAACGCTGTCTTGAGTGCAAGTTACTTAGACAAGTCTATAGTAAAACCAGATTTAAGTTTATTTAACAGAGCTTGAGATAGCAATTCAAATAAAAGTGAGGCTAAGGATTTGGAAACATAAGGTTACAGGAAAAAGAAAAACATAAGATGCAATCTAGAGCCTATACTTACCAACAGGTTACGTTCCTGTCTAACAATGTATTTCTCACCCCAAAGTTATTCCATGCAGTGCTTGTCCATGAGACATCCCTGCTGGCAGAGAGTCTCCTCCTGTGATGGGTAACAACTTCTGTTGTTTCTTCTGCTCTTTTACCATTACAGGCTATTGTCTCTTAGCCTGCCCCCCACCCACCCACTTCAGAGAGCTCTCCTGGGGTTCTTTTTCTTTGACAATGTTCAACTCTCTACCTGGACCAGAAACTAAACTAAGTGCTGTCTCCATAGATGTCCATTGTTCTTAACGTTGTTTGAATTAGCGCTGAACCTGCCTTGCCTCAGGTGATAAGTCTCACTTCAACAGTTTTGCAACTTCATAGTCTACATTTGACATATCTCACAAACTGTTTTCCATACAAACATTTTGTAATAACCATGACAATGAGCTAGTTCTTAGCTTTCGGCAGAGACCACACACAACCCCTTTTGGTGTAATATCAAGAAGATGGTCTGACATAGACGTACCCTGCCTGGGTATGCAGGGGCATGTCTGTGTCACACAGGTATCCTTTGTTAGTCACCAGAGGTCTCTTTCTGGACATGTGGACACAATTCTCCATGGGTTAACAGGGTCAGATTAAAGGTTATGTTATTAACTACATACATTTCTTCATTTGCTCATCCACTATGGTTTTACCCAAAGTACAAAGAACTTTTCAGTTTGATACATAGAGAGCACTAGATTTTTAATTAAAAAACATATTGGTTTATACACGGAAAGGATTTTAGTTAGTGGTTATAGTTGTGAGAGGACGGGAAGTACCACCTTAGAACCAGGAAAGACCTCCATGTTTGCAGGCAGGGTGGCCCAAAAACATACATAAGAATGACCATGCTGGCTCAGACCATCATTCCATCTGGGACAGTTTCTTGTCTCTTCTAGTTGTCAGTGTAAGGTTCTTCAGATGGGGATGCAAGAAATATCATAGACGACAACTATGGAATGACATCCACATAGGGAAACTTCTTTTCTAACGTCATCAGAAGTGATTGGGATATACCCTGAAATATGAGGGTTTATCACTCATACATTTTTTTCCTCCTAGCTAATGTTGCTGTGGATGTTCTCATTATCCATATAAATGTCTAATCCTTTTGTGAATTGTACTAAGCTTTTGCTTTCAATGTCTTGTGGGAATAAATTCCACAGTTTAATTGTGTTATGTCAAAGAGTATTTCTCATTATCAGTTTTAAAGTATTTGCTTTTGAATTTCATTTAATGACCCCTTGCTCTAGCATTATGAAAAAAGATAAATTAGAGTGCCAGAATTACCTTCACATTTTATTTACCTCTATTATATCCTCTCTTATATGAATTGTCTCTTAACCAAGCAGCACCAATCATTTCACTCTCTCTTCATATGGAAGTCCCTCACCCACGCCAGCTGCTGAGCAAGTTGCTATTTGCTGGAAAGGGTAGTAAACTGGTTTGTATATATAAATATACATATTAGGGCTGTCAAGTGATTAAAAAAATTAAACAATAATAGAATACCATTTAGTTAAATATTTTGGATGTTTTATACATTTTCAAATATATTGATTTCACTTACAACACAGAACACAAAGTATACAGTGCTCACATATATTTATTTTTATTACAAATATTTGAGCTGTAAAAACCAAAAGAAATAGTATTTTTCAATTCCCCTCATACAAGTACTGTAGTGCAATCTCTTTATCATGAAAGTTTAATTTATAAATGGAGAATAATGTACAAAATATAACCATATTCAGAAATAAAACAATGTAAAACTTTAGTGCCTACAAGTCCACTCAGTCCTACTGCTTGTTCAGTCAGTCACTCAGACAAATACGTTTGTTTACATTTGCAGGAGATAATGCTACCCGCTTCTTGTTTACAATGTCACCTGAAAGACAGAACAGGAGTTCACATGGCACTGTTGTACCCGGCATCGCAAAATATTTACATGCCAGATGCGTTAAAGAGTCACATGTCCCTTCATGCGTCAACCACCATTCTAGAGGACATGCATCCATCCTAAAGAGAGGTTCTTCTTGATAGTGATCCAAAACAGTGCAGACCAATGCATGTTCACTTTTATCATCTGAGTCAGACGCCATCAGCAGAAGGTTGATTTTCTTTTTTGGTGGTTTGGGTTCTGTAGTTTTCACATTGGAGTGTTGCTCCTTTAAGACTTCTGTAAGCATGCTCCACACCTCATCCCTCTCAGATTTTGGAAGGCACTTCAGATTCTTAAACCCGGGGTTGAGTGCTGTAGCTATCTTTAGAAATCTCACATTGGTACCTTCTTTGCATTTTGTCAAATCTGCTGTGAAAGTGTTCTTAAAATGAACAACATGTGCTGGGTCATCATCCAAGACTGCCATAAATGAAATATATGTCAGAATGTGGGTAAAATATAGCAGGAGACATACTACTCTCCCCCAAGGAGTTCAGTCACAAATTTAATTAATGCATTATTTTTTAATGAGCGCCATCAGCATGGAAGCATGTCCTCTGGAATGGTGGCTGAAGCATGAAAGGGCATACGAATGTTTAGCATATTGACACGTAAATACCTTACAATGCCAGCTTCAAAAGTCCCATGTGAACGCCTGTTCTCACTTTCAGATGACATTGTAAATAAGAAGCAGGCAGCATTATCTCCCATAAATGTAAACAGACTTGTTTGTCTTAGTGATTGGCTGAACAAGAAGTAGGACTGTAGGCTCTCTAAACTAAAGTTTTACATTGTTTTGTTTATGAGTGCAGTTATGTAACAAAAAAAAATCTACATCTATAAGTTGTACTTTCACAATAAAGAGATTGCACTACAGTACTGGTATGAGTTGAACTGAAAAATACTATTTATTTTGTTTATCATTTTTACAATGCAAATATGTGTAATAAAAATAATAATATAAAGTGAGCATGGTACACTTTGTATTCTGTAATTGAAATCGATATATTTGAAAATGTAGAAAAACATCCACATTATTTAATAAATTTCAATTGGAATTCTATTGTTTAACAGTGTGATAAAACTGCAATTAATCGCGATTAATTTTTTAATTGCATTTAATTTTTTTTAGTCAATTGTGTGAGTTAACTGCAATTAATCAACAGCCCTAATATATATACACACAGCTCTTTATGTAGGGGAGTTTGGAAGTGAAGAGTTCATGAAACAAGCTCTCTTCATCTTTAGTACTGTTTTTGACATTACGCCCCCATATTCTTCATAGAAATATTGTTATGATATGAATATGGCATAACTAAGATATGTTTTATGCAAGATGCATCATGTGAGTTATCATTGGAAAGGTTATGATTTACTGAATATGATTATCCAATTTGTATACATGTATCATTTCTGTATCTGAAGTTAGGAATATTGACTATATAACAATTATAACTGTGTGTGTACTTTGAGAATGCCCACCAGACAGTAGGCAATCAGCCTGGGATGGGCCATTAAGAAGGACAATAGGACTTTGAAATTACTAATCTCCGTCCTTCCTGAGAAGTTTCCTGGGATGCTGCTTTGACACTGCAGGGTCATGTGATCATGTCACCTGGTACAGGATACCATCTTAAAATGCTGTGCATATCTTCCTCCACATTGAGGGAGGGGGTGAATTCCATGAGCTTATGCTATATAGATCTCTATACAGCGTAAGACATATAATTTGGGGTTTGCAGTCCAGAGGGTGTGTGCACTAGAGTGCTGGGCAATTCCCCGAGCTGAGTCTTCCCACACAGAGCTTATTTCAGACTGTGAGATTCTACAGCTGGGTACATCCCTACCTGAGCGCGCAGAAGGACAGGGTGAGGGAGCCCAGGCTGGTGGAATGGGCAGGCTCAATGGGACTCCAGCAAGTCAAGGGGCACCCCAGAAGGGGGGTCCAACCCGTCACACTGTTCTTAATTCATCACCTGTATTTCTCTCTTTCACAACTGTGAAAATAAATGTTTAGTTCCTCACCTTAATCTTCTGTGAATGCAAATTGCTTAAAAAGAATTTATAGTATTATTGTTTATGACAATACAGTGTGTGACTTCTTTTCCGTCCTTTTCACTGATGGAATCTCAATGCTCTTTGTTATGTATTTGCTTTACATAGTGTGTTAATGGAATAACTAATGGTAACATTTTCAAAAGCCCCTAAGTCCCATTTTCAAAAGTGACTTAGGCCCTTAGGTGCATAAATTTACTTGAAAGTCAATGGGAAATAGGACTTTCACAGCTCATTCTTTTATTGCAGAAGGCATGGCTATATGTCATGCAAAGATGGAAAAGGTGCAGGTTTTCAAAAGGACCAGCATCAGATTTATTTGTGTTATATACAGGAATGTCTATAGCATTTTTACTTTTTAAATTTACAAATCATTGTCCTTCCATTATTGCTTTAAAAAGTTTAGAAATATGTCCTATTTCTAGCAAGTCCTCAGATTCATGATCTGGAATATATAGCCTGAAGATTAGTGTAGTTCTGAGTCTGCTGGGCTATTGAAGTTATTCACAATCAATTAATTTGCAAATGTATCTATTACTGCTTATTGGCTCCAAACGTAATTATCTAGTTCTGTCTGCTTTCTTATAACCGAGTACTTCTACTTTTGTATCATGACTGCATGTACTAAAGGTTAGTGGTATCTCAATGTAGGTAAGAATAAAATACACAAAAGGTGCAATCAGAGCCAATTTACAACAATGGGTATAGGTCATACTGACTGTATTCAAAACAGAGTGTTTAAATTGTAATGAAAGAGGTCTGGGGTTCAAGCAATGTTTTTACATTCATAAGTGATGCAGCAAGCCCAGAGGTGCAAGGGCTATGAACTGCCAAGCCCTGGCACAAATTAAGTACTGGTAATACTTACACTGTGGAGCATCCATTGATAGAGAGGGCACAGTGTGGCTAGGTCATAATGGCTATCATTACTACTGAGAAAATAACACTGACAGGATTAATGTAGTAGTCTGGGAAGTAATCTGCATTAGAAATAATGGGTTGGGTTGGACAAACTAATATTAGGCTGTGACACTCTGTACCTCGGGGAAACACCCTGCACCCCCATGTTAATCCTTATAGTATGATTGTGTGGTATCCAATGCAAAGTTTGTCATGTCGGGTGTCTTCGGAAGGCTCATGATGCACTAAGCATTGTTGTTATAGTAAGGTTATAGGTTATAATTTCATGTATATTGTTATGAGGCTGAAAATGTGTCCTCATGGCTTAAAACAAGCCCAGGCCAAACTCTCCAGGAACAGACTGGCAGTTCACACTTCATCAGGGCATGTATGGGACAAACCCAGCCCAGCCTCACAGGAACAAAGGACACTGGCCTAGGCAGCCTCAAAGGATCTGTTGGACTCTTGAGTGAGTCACCCCCCTTCCTTTGGGCAGTTTGGGACTACGATGAGGTAATGCTCACCTGACCCTGAGGGGGCAGGGCAAAGCCAAGAGGGAAGAAAGAACATGGTAAGAGGGAAAGATGTTTGTCATGCTCTTCCTCTCTCTTCCACCTCCATCTATAGACATCACCACCAAGTGACTGAAGCGCTGATCAAAGGGGAGAGCCTGGCTGAAGGGCAACCAGCCAGCCTGTGATGAGAAGCATCTAAGTTTATAAGGGCACTGAAAGTGTTAAGATCAGCTTAGAATGCATTTTGCTTTTATTTCATTTGACCAAATCTGACTTCTTGTGCTTTGACTTATAATCACTTAAAATCTATCTTTTGTAGTTAATAAATGTGTTGGTTTATTCTACCTGAAGCAGTTTGGTTTGAAGTGTGTCAGAGACTCCCCTTGGGATAACAAGCCTGGTACATATCAATTTCTTTGTTAAATTGAGGAACTCATATAAGCTTACAGCGTCCAGTGGGCATAACTGGACACTGCAACATGGAGGTTCCTAGGGTTGTGTCTGAGACCGGAGATATTGGCTAGTGTCATTGGGTTGCACAATCCAAGCAGCTTACATGCCAGAAGCTGTGCATGAACAGCTCAGAAGTGGGCATTCTCACAGCAGAACAGGGTAAGGCTGGCTCCCAGAGTCAAGGATTGGAGTGACCTGGCAGATCACCAATCCAGATAACACCAGGAGAAAGTCACATAGGCTAAGAAAGATACCAAGGGAAGTGGTACCATAGAAAGTTCATCACTTGGACCTTTAAAAACCATACTAGGCAAAGCATTTGAAAATGTATTTTAGGGAGTAATCCTGCCCTGACAGGGACAGGTATCAGATGATTGAATAGATCTCTTTGATTTTTAACTTCTATGACCTACAAGGTCCCTTCCAGCCTTAATTTGCGATCCAATTCTATGACCATTGTTTATATATGTGACTAGATTGTCAAAAAGTAACAAAAAAGTAATTCAAATTTGTTATTTAGCCTTAAAAAGCAATCAGATGAGTCACAGGAGTTTTAAAAATCAACTATTACTGCAACCATGTACTTTAAATAGTTAATCGATTACATGTATCTGGTTACTTTAACAGCCCTCTGGCTAAAATATGAGTTTGTAAATACTTTTTGAGAAAATCTGTTCTATTCTATTCTGCATAGGTTCTTATACTGCACACATCACCATATTATCTGAGTGCCTTCCAGTATGCATTAAATGACATGATTAACTTCAGTCATGTGTTGTTTGTTCTCTCAACCTCTTCCCCAGGCGGGGAATGATACTCACATATGTGGAACTCTCTGAGATCTGTAGATGAAAAGTGTTAAATATTATAATGAACTAAAGGAACATTTTAGACTTAAGTTTACTATAAACAATGTAAATTTAGAATCACTCTCTCATGAACAGTCTTTCTATTTTACAATTCTTCATTTTGCTTCAAAATGTGGGGGCATTGGGAAGCTATGAACTCCATAATGTCCGATTACATGCGCTCCATAATGTCTGGATGATGCAGCAACTTTGCTGTGTTGTTCTAGGGAGCAATGCCTAGAAATTCATGGTAATAATACTCCAGCTGTTTAGCAGGGATTGAAACACTGTGGGAAGTAGAGACCATCCCCCTGGGAGAAATGAGTATCAGAGGGATAGCCGTCTTAGTCCACAACAAGGAGTCTGGTGACGCCTTAAAGACTAACAGATTTATTTAGGCATAAGCTTTCATGGGTAAAAAATCCACTTCTTCAGATGCGTGGAGTGAAAATTACAGACACAGGCATAAATATACTGGCACATGAAGAGAAGGGAGTTACCTTACAAGTGAAGAACCAGTGTTGACAAGGCCAGTTCAGTAAGAGTGGATGTTGTCCACTCCCAATAATTGATAAGGAGGTGTCAATACCAAGAGGGGGGAAATTGCTTTTGTAGTGAGCCAGCCACTCCCAGTCCCTGTTCAAGCCCAAATTAATTGTGTGAAGTTTGCATATGAATTGTAGCTCTGCAGTTTCTGTATGAAGTCTGTTTTTGATGTTTTTTTGTTGAAGGATGGCTATTTTTAAATCTGTTAGTGAATGTCCAGGGAGATTGAAGTGTTCTCCTACTGACTTTTGTATGTTACTATTCCTGATGTCTGATTTGTGTCCATTTATTCTTTTATGTAGAGACTGTCCAGTTTGGCCAATGTACATGGCAGAGGGGCATTGCTGGCACATGATGGCATATATCACATTAGTAGATGTGCAGGTGAATGAGCCCCTGATGGTGTGGCTGATGTGGTCGGATCCTATGATGGTGTCGCTAGAGTAGATATGGGGACAGAATAGGCAATCGGGTTATTACAGGGATTGGTTCCTGGGTTAGTGTTCTGATGGTGTGGTATGTAGTTGCTGGTGAGTATTTGCTTCAGGTTGGGGGGGGCTGTCTGTAAGTGAGCCTGCCTCCCAAGGTCTGTGAGAGTGAGGGATTGTTTTCCAGGATAGATTGTAGATCATTGATGATGTGCTGGAGAGGTTCTAGCTGGGGCCTGTACGTGATGGCCAGTGGTGTTCTGTTATTTTCCTTGTTGGGCCTGTCCTGTAGTAGGTGACTTCTGAGTACCCATCTCACTCTGTCAATCTATTTCCTCACTTCCCAAGGTGGGTGTTGTAGTTTTAAGAATGCTCGATAAAGATCTTGAGTTTTTTACTCAGTTTTGCCATATCTACAGTAGGAAAATAGGTTATGTTTAAAATAGTGTTAGCTAACATGTTTTAACTAGCACATTTTAAAACACTTATGTGGACAGGACATTAATACCTCTAAAATGTGTTAGCTTGCCCAGCTGTACTTTGTCTTTGTCTACACCAGATGCTAAATGATGGTTAAAACATATTAATAAGCATGTATTTGCTAACATGTTTTAAAACACAACCTGTTCTAAGATTAAGAGGAGCTTGCAAGTGCAAGAAAAAAGCGGGAACTAACAGTGGCAAGTAATATGTTTGTTTTGTCTCTGAAAATTCTCCAGAATCAAATAAAGATGCTTCACTCACTAATGAGACCAAAAATTTTAAATGATGGGTAGGAAAGCTGAAGAATTTGGAAGAGAGAAAGCAGAGTTCTTATTCACTGACACTTCTAAAGGATCCCTAAAAGGTCTTTTCCAGGAAGAATAAAAGAATAAATAATGATCTCAGATGTTATCCAGTAAAACCATATTCTTCACATTATGAAAGTGAATATAATTGGATATGCTTTAATAACTACATAAGTGATTTAACATTTTTAAATGTCTAAACTATTTCCCTGACTCTGAATACGGTAACCAAAAGTTGGAATTCCCAATATGCTGCTCAAGCAGTGCCAGGTCTGCAATTTTCTTATTACCATTAGGTAAATAAAATCGAAAATTTTCTATTATTTTTCTTTTCTCTGATTTAGCAGTGCTTGCTAAACATCAATGTACTAGGATGGCAGTCGGTTTCTATCATAGGTATTCCCAGGGCCCCATAGTTCTAATATTCAAGTTCCAAATACAGCACCCAATAATGCTCTCCTATGAGGAAAACCAGCAGGAGGGGGCCTAAGGACTTGTCCACAAAATGCACAGATCCTGAGGGATAAGCAACAGGCCCTGTGCAGATGGCCAGTCTCTCCCATCATTCCCTAGCTCTCTAAAGATTTCAGCAGCATATTAAGGGTTCTGCCACATTTTAAAAGGGATTTTTCAAACAAGGGCCTTGAAAATGTAATGCAGATGCCTCAGCTCTGCAGTGCTGGTTGAAGGCATAATTTGTATGTAGGGCTGTCGATTAATCACAGTTAACTCACACGATTAACTCAAAAATTAATTGTGATTAAAAATTAATTGCACTGTTAAACAATAGAATACCAATTGAAATATATTAAATATTTGTGGAAGTTTTTTCTACATTTTCAAATATATTGATTTAAATTACAACACAGAACACAAAGTGAACAGTGCTCACTTTATATTATTTTTATTACAAATATTTGCACTGTAAAACTGATAAAAGAAATAGTATTTTTCAATACACCTCATACAAGTACTGAAGTGCAATCTCTTGAAAGCACAATTTACAAATATAGGGTTTTTTTGTTACATAACTGCACTAAATTATTTTTTTAAAACTTTAGAACCTACAAGTCCACTTAGTTCTACTGCTTGTTCAGCCAATCGCTAAGAGAAACAAGTTTTTTTACATTTATGGGAGATAATGCTGCCCACTTCTTAATTACAATGTCACCTGAAAGTGAGAACAGGCATTCACATGGCACTGTTGTAGCTGGTGTTGCAAGTTATTTGTGCCAGATGCGTGTGGAGGCTTGGAATAAAGTTGTGGTGAAGCCAGGTCATCATGCAATAATACCTCGAAGGATAAAGGTCCTGCTGTAAATCTGTAGGAGTGTTTGGAGCTACCAATATCCAGGCAGGATTGCTGTTTAGTAGAACCCTCTTTCAAGCTGGATCAAAGGGTTCTGTGTAAGAACAATTAAAGTGACTGACCAGGAAATGCAGCTGATGAAAAATCAGACCATGGGGACAGTGTCCAATGTAGCTGGTATCTCAAAACCTCAGAGATCAAGAGCTGTGAAGTGGCCCAATCAGTAAAAGGACTAGAGTGGGGATGAAGCTGCAGAAGGCAACAAAAGGAAGTGATTAGAACAGCTGCTCTTACAGTATGCTAGTGTTTTCTCCAAGAATAATGGAGAGTTTAGGAGAGATGATTGGGGGTAACATCAGATTGTGTTTAAGACAAGGAGCGTTCTTGTGAGGCACCCCCCCCCCGCATCAGATTCCACTGTCGTAGCAGGTTGTAGTGACAAATTGTCTTTGTGACACCCTAAAGACTGTTTCAATTCCACAGAATGCCTTTTGGACTCATGAATGCATGAGGGATGTTCAGAGGGTAGTAGATGATCTAACCCAAATTTTGAGTAATCAAGGCATCCTCACATACTTAGATGATGTGGGAGGAACATCTGGTAGGAGTGGAAAGGATTCTAAAGCTTTTTAAGGAGTCAGGGTTTAAACATTCAGGAAACAAATGACAGTTTGTGAGGAGCAGCATCACCTTCCAAGGACATGTAGTCAGTGAGATTGGGTTGGAACCCCAACCACAGAAACTGAATGTTATAAAGGACTGTAAAGTTTCTACAAGCTGGGAGGAGGTACAGAGGTTTGTAGGCCTCTGCAGATTCTATAGATTTGTAAAAAACAATTGCAGAGCGGGCAGCACCATCATAGCAGCTTAACCCGGGGTGATCTTATCTGGATGGAGGAACATCAAAAAGTGTTTGAGTCACTGAAGGAAGGACTTCTAAATTATGCTGTGCTTAAGTTCCCAGATCCAGCTCACCCATTTATAGTAACTTGTGATGCCTCAAAGGTTGCACTTGAACAAATTGATGAGCTCGGTAGGTGGCTTTTGGCGGTAGCAAGTTAAATGAGAGGGAAACAAAATGTAAGATGATGTCACTCCTGTGGTATACTACAGCCAATCCACAAGTTAGGAACTGATCTGGTGACTCTCAGGGCAGGTATATAAGCCTCACAGGAAGAACAGCAACTCAATCAGCTCAATGTCACTCCAGGGCTTGGAACTCAATCCTGCCTTATGGGCATCTGGTGCCACTAAGCCTTAGCTTGCTCCAGTCCTATTTCTACTCTTGCTCTGGCCCTGCTCTTGCTCCTGTTTTGTTCTGGGTTTGCTCTCACTCTGGCTTCACTCAAACCCCACTCTGGACTCCCGATTCCAGCTCTGACTCCTGGCTCAGACCACTAGGCAAAACTGCCACAGTTCTAACCATTAGGCATGACCATCCCCATCACAGTTACTAACATCAAGTATTTGGCTACACAATTGGAGTATCTGGCTATTGTGGATCCCTTGAGGCCTATCATCCCAATTTACTAGGTACAGAATTCACTGTGAACATAGACCACAGTGCCCTGCAGAGGCTCCTTATCAAGCACAACCCAGAAGGATACCTGTGGAGATGGATTCACAGACAAGATGGCCAGGGATGCAACTCCATTATCTGGGTGTCCCTAAGCTTCTGACTGCCAGATACTAGGACCGGATGACAGGGGGATGGATCACTTGATAATTGTCCTGTTCTATTCATTCCCTCTGAGGCATCTGCCATTGGCCACTGTTGGGAGACAGGATACAGGGCTAGATGGACCATTGGTTTGCCCCAGTATGGCCATTCTTATGTTCTTATGTCTGTCTGTCTCTCTCTTCACCGTAAACCTGGAAAGCAAAATGTGGTTGCAGATGCTGTCAGCCAGGTGAGACCAGTGAGAATAGACTCAGTCTGGTCTTATGAGGACATCTGGCAAGAACAGACTAAGGACTCTAAATTATGTTCAATGTGCCAACAGCTCTACCAAAGGAGACCCAGACTGGGGAGGTTCAACGCAGCTCAGGAGCAATTATCCATTAATCCTGCGACCGACTTGGTGGAGTAGGAAGGTAACAGAAATGTCTTTCCAGTAATCTTGCAGAGAATGGTACTGAAGGGTCTTCATGATAACTGAGCAGCAGGCCATCTGGGTTATGAAGACACTGAGACTGGCATCCAACAGATTTTCTTGGTTGGGCATGGCTGCAGATGTTAAGGACTGGATATTTTCCTGTCTTATCTGTCAAGAAAGGAAAGCACTTGCAAGGAGAGGAAGAACCCCTTTAGGGGAAAACCCCCAACGTAGTGAGGCCTGGGAGTACATACAGATTGACTTGAAAGGTCTGTTACAAGAAACATCATTTGAAAATCAGTATTTGTTAGTGTATGGCATCTTCTCAAATTATGGTGGCACAGCTACTGACAGATGAAACAAATGAGGCAGTTAAAGCTGCAATGAAGAAACATGTAGTATTGTAGTTTGGCCCTCCAAGCTGCATCGGCAGTGATCAGGGGAAGGAATTTGAATCACAGTTATTACACAAGGTTTGCTGACAATTCCAGATAACCAAGGTGAGGACCAGTATCTCTCACCCTGTGAGTAATGGGGGAATGGAGAGAGTAAACTGCACCATTGATTTGATGGTTAGAATCTTAGTCAGTGAAGACCAATGAGACTGGGGTATGAAGACACCTTTTGTTGTCTTTGCATATCCATCACTCTTCTTTATTAGATTATTTCTGAAATAATATAATTATTGTTGATATAACAGGCACCACACAAACTTGGTGGAATGATGATAATTAATGGACATGGCAATATTACGGTGCAAAATATAATGGAATGATAGAATAGGTCATCCTGGTGGGGGATTGGCACTATATGTGATAGAAAGCGTAGAGTTAAATATAGTAAAAATCTTAAATGAATCAAGTGATTCCATAGAATCTCTATGGACAGAAATTCCATGCTTGAATTATAAGAGTATAGCCGTAGCAATATACAACCAACTGCAGGATGGTGATGGTGACTGTGAAATGCTCTGGGAGATTAGAAAGGCTACAAAAACAGAAAACTCCATATTAATGGTATAGTAAGATGAGGCCCTGAAACATAAACCCTTATCAGAGGCCCAGTATGAGGCCTGAGGCCTGAACTAAAGTAATGGTCAAGACTTTGCTAACATAAAGCAAAGTTAAGCTGTGAGCCAGAGGCAGGCCCTGCTCACAGAAGCTGGCAAGGAAAGGGCTGATACTGCAAAAAGAGACATACCTAGAAGGTACTGGACACCAGATATCAGAACATTCGCATACTTGTTATCCGTGTGGAGTGTACAAGGAACAGGCTGACCCATCCCAATGACAAGGCCAAAAGGGTAATATGATGGATAGAGTTGTTTTGTTCGAACCAACATGTACAAGGTGAGAGGCGGCACCTTACTACATAGAGGGGTTGTACCTTGCTACATAGAGGGGTTGCACCTCAATACGTCAAGAGTGATGTGTAACTTGTTTGTACCCATGCATAAGACTGCATCCCTGAGTGGATGTCTTTGTCCAGCCTAGGGGGCAGTGGAAAGTCCCGCCACTGACTGAGCTGAGCCCATTGCCAGGGGGCACATATTCGTAGTATGTCCTGCAGAGTAAAGTCTAGAAGGAACTATTATTGTGCTTTGTTTGACAATAAACCTGGCCGAAGTGCCTTCGTACCTTACTAGAGTCTGTGGTCATTGGGGGTTCTCTCGGGGTCTGCTGTGTCAGCTATCTGCGCAGAGCTGGGACAGCACACAGAGGAAACACATGCACGCAGCCGATTGATATCAACTTTGAACAGAGCAGAGCACCACACCAGTAGCATCTGACAACAGATGGGTGATTTCAACTACCACATATTAGCTGGGTACGTCACCCCAGAATGAGATGTGGAGATAGAATTTGTAGACACCATTAATGACTGCTTCTTGGAGCAGCTATTCCTGGAACCCACAAGGGGAGAAGCAACTCTTGGTTTAGTCCTATGTGGAGCACAGGAGCTGGTCCAAGAGTTGAACATAGTTGAACCACTCTATAATAGCAACCATAATGTAATTAAATTTAACATCCTTTTGGGGGGTGGGGGGGGAAATACCAAAGAAACCCATCACAGGAGCCACTGTTGCAGGGTAAGTGTGGGGTGGGCTTGCTCTCCAAATCCCAGTTTCTGGGGCCTCCCCTCAGTGTTTTTGCACCTTTACTTTCATGATATTTTGGAGTATTCTTCTTAAACTCATTTGTCTCTATGGTAATTTTTTGAAGGCTCAGTTTCAGGTTTTGCCCTGGGCCCCGAAAAGCCTCCGTATGTCCCTGCAATGGAGTCTTATATCAGTGACCTGAGGACAGCATTCCAGATGGTGGAGGTACAGATAAGCAGGAAACACAGGAGTCAGGAAAGAGGAGAATCATGTGCCCATCCAGGAAGGAGAGAAGGTGTGGCTACACAACTGAAAAAAATCCCAAATTTACTCCTTTTTGGATGGGACCTTGCATGGTAATTAAAAAAACCTAAACAACTTATCCTTGCTGATAAAACTAGAAGCAAAAGCTCTTCCCTTTGTAGCACATTGAGAACTGGTGCACAGATTCACTGACAGAAAGGTGAGGGCAAACATTGAAGATGCTCAACCACCATCCCAGAGGGATGCAGAAGATGATTTGGAAGTACCTTAGCAGATTCCCGTGGCTCATGGTGGGAGACCAGTTGTGGAGGAAGAATTGCCAGGCTGTCCTTGGGATCTCAACACGCTGCAGGGTTCAGCAGACACAGTGGATAGGACTGACCAAAAGGACATGACTCCTGCACTTGCTGATAATCTAGATCCAACTACCAGTGATGATTCATTGACTGAATATAGGACTTGAGCAGACAGACCAATAGGAAACTTTGGGGGGGGGGGGGAGAGACCGATTGCCCAGATTCTCTGAAATTACTATTTAAATTCTTATTCAACTAGAGAGGGAAAAGCTGTAATGATTACTGTAGGCAGTACCTCCACCACTAAATTGTGCTGTATCTTTATCTTAGTGTGCAGTTGTTGTGTGGTATGTTGTTATGTTGTTGTAGCTAACCTGGTTTAGCAGGAAGTTGAGTCTTGCTTGTGTGTGCTGGAGTTGGTATTTCCAGTATTACAGCATTTTTTATTCTTGTGAGATTTTGATTTCACTGTTCCCTTGTGCCTGCAACAAAAATATTTTGATGAAAAAGATGGCTGTGTGGAGCAATATGTTCATTGTGTCTCAGTCATTGGTGCTGACTCTGTGGGTGCGCCAGGGCTGGAGCACACACGGGAAAAAACATGGTGGGTGCTGAGCACCCACCGGCAGCCCCTAGATCAGCACCTCTCCCTCTCTCCCAGCACTTCCCGCCACAATCAGCTGTTCTGTGGCATGCAGGAGTGCGGGGGGGAGGGGGAGCGAGGGCAGGGTGCGCTTGGAGGAGGGGGCAGGAGGAGGCAGGGCAGGGCAATGGCACTGAAACATTTTTAATAGTGGAGGTGCTGAAAGCCAGCCCCCTTACCCTTGTCCACCCCCTCTTGCCCTCCCAGAGCTGAGGCCGGGAGCAAAGCCCTGGGTGCAGGGCGGCAGCAGATCCGCAGGCCTGGGGTGCCCTCAGAGCCCTCGGTGCGGGGACAGCAGCCAGGACCCTGGTGCGGGGAGGCTGGGGGTGGTGCAGCACCCCCCCGCAACCCTAGTTCCTGTGCCTATGGGCAGGGGCGGCATGGGGTGGGAAGAGGCAGGGTGGGGGTGGGGCCATGGGGGAAGGGATAGAATTGGGGCAGGGCCGGGATCAAGCACCCCCTGGCACATTAGAAAGTTGGCGCCTGTGGTCTCAGTGGTTCCACATCAAATGTGCCTAGTTTATACGTAAAAAGGAGGTTTTTCTAACTGCCATCCCTGCCCCACAAAAGGAACCTGGAATCTGAGAGTCAGGTTAAGTATTTTCCTTCTCACGTTTTGTCACCAGTAATAAATGTACTGTGGGCCAAATTATGTCTTCAATTACACCTGTGTAATACTGTCTTCGTATTATGGCCCCAATTACATTTTTGCAACCTCACTGCCTTCAACAGATTTGCACAGCAATTGTAATTTAGTAAACAATTCTGTTTTTGATGCACACAAAATAGAATTTAACGCTCTGTTTTAGATGTGTTAGAGCCTTAGTGCTGAGGAAAGAATTGCTGAGTAAGAGGGTGCCATATTTATATCGTCATTTTTCAGAGAACCACACTTTTAAAGTTTAAGCATTTTGAGCCAATCAAAAGTGTAGGTATACCAATGAGATACGCTTTTGGAAGTTTTTTTTCTCCTAAGTGGATGGACAGCTGAATGTGGCATTCAACACAAATACTCCTATTTCTAAATACTTTCAGAAATTGGCAATACTATTCCTTATCCCGTTAGCCAGGTCCATGACTAGGACTCAAGGTGCTATTGCAATATAAATAAATAAATAAAGAATCGCTGACAAGCAATCAGATTTTTCTTCTAGCACATTCATAATCTCTTTATTTTGTTGTGCAAATCATAGCAACTAATTCTTTTAAAGTGGTTTATATAATTTTACAAATAATTTGGTTACAACCTTTATTATTTTGTAGTACACAGTCTCTGAAATGAATATGTGTAGATTCAGTTCCATAAAGGATAGTACCTGTTCCTTTGAAATTCATAATCATTACTGTCAGACTACTGTGGTGTTAACTTGTGGGTTTTTGGTAATTAGGAATTGTTGTAAATATTACTACATTCAAATATTTTGTTCTGGGAACAGCATTCCATGAAATTATTTAAAAGATTGTCTCTGCAAAACCAGCAAGAAGAATCTTAACTATTAACAATTGTCCTATGTGGTTTTGTAAAATATTTTAAAACATTTTGGCTAGATTGCCACAGCTCTTACAGGCAGGGGACTAAGCCCTGCCCCTCCACCCCTTTCTTCCCTATATGGCTGAATAAGGGCTGCTTAGGCCATGGCTCCAGCTCCTGTGGGAGAGCAAGGATGGCAAGAAGTGGAGAGTGAGAGGAGCCCAGGCTCTGTTCTCTCCACCTGCCAGCCAGAGTGGCTGGCTGGATGCACAGTGGGGAGCAAGCTGCATCAGGAAAAGAGTCTAAGTGTTATACTGCCCTTCCTCTCAGAGGATTGGGGAGCAGGGGAGAAACTGACTAAATCTGAGTCACAATTCATTCTCTGATCTGCTCCTAAGCTATGTGCTGCCACTTAGGGTATATTGTAAGCCACAGTTATCTGAAGAACTCTACTGCGTAAAGCATTTCAGTGAGCAGAGCAAGATTATTTTTCTTCACTAACAAATTTTCAAACATCTTAAAGCTCTAATAACATTTTTAAAATTGCAGTGGCGGGACACAAACCAAAGTTTTGGTGCCAGAATTTTGTTAGATCAGTGGCTCTCAACCTTTCCAGACTACTGTACCCCCTTTCAGGAGTCTGATTCATCTTGTGTACCCCCAAGTTTCACCTCACTTAAAAACTACTTGCTTACAAAATCAGACTTAAAAATACAAAAGTATAACAGCAAACTATTACTGAACAATTGCTTACTTTCTCATTTTCCCCATAGAATTATAAAATAAAATGATTGGAATATAAATATTGTACTTACATTTCAGTCTATAGTATACAGAGCAGTATAAACAAGTCATTGTCTGTATGAAATTTTAGTTTCTACTGACCTCGCTAGTGCTTTTTATGTAGCCTGTTGTAAAACTAGGCAAGTATCTAGATGAGTTGACGTGCCCCCTGGAAGACCTCTGTGTACCTCTGGTTGAGAACCACTGCATTAGTGGACACTGGAATCCAAATGCAGACAGACTTGCTTTTAGGATTCTACTTATCCATAAATGGGACTTACCATATGTAAAATACTTCAGAAAAAATATTTAATTTGTAAAGGATTATTTTTCCCTCTACCATTTCTATATTTTAATTTGGCAGGCAAAATGAGCTATAAAGAACAATATTAAGCTCCACTATTAGTTTCAAGTGATTATCTTTAAACTTTCTTGAAAAAAGAATTAAGGTGCATTAAGATATAATCAGATATCTACAACGTGCTCAAGCTGTTACTTAGATATTGCACTGCAAAACATATAAAAGCAAGTTCATACATTTCATCAAGTCAGCTATACAGCAGAGACTTCTATTAAACGTGTGTACTGAGAAGGTACTGTATCATTTTAATATGTTATCTAGATATGCAATGTTGGAATTTACACATTACTCTACAGTTATAGGTGCTACAAATAAGATGAATATGTGCACAGTACTTTAAAATGCGTTGCAAATCCTTTCTGGTTTTATTGGCTATGGCAATTCCTCACACAATCAAAACTGGTTAAATCCTCCCTCCCATCGTAATTAACTGAAGACTACAACATTCCCAATAGAGATCATTAAGGCTGTATTCAGATAATTGTTTCATTAGTCTGTGCATTTCCCCAACGTTTCCCCAATGTTCCCACACCAAAAATCTTCCACATAGAAAGAAAAGTGTGTTGGCTCCAGAGCGTTCAGGAATCTTTTTTTTACAAATGAACAACTCTGACCCTGGGGATGCATGCAATTAAACGTAGACTTAAAATAATGATACTTAGCACTTACATAGCTCTTTTCATCTGTGTAACTATTATTTGCATTGTGGTAGAAGCCATAGTCTCCAGGCTCCATTGTGACAGGTGCTGTACAATCACACAGGTAAAAGGGTCCCTGCCCCCAAGAGTTTATAGTCGTGCTAGATCTCAACGGCTTTGCAAAGGTGAGTAAGAATTATCATTCCAATTTTAGAGAGGAGGAAACTGAAGCACAGAGCTCAAGCGACTTGCCCATGGGTACACAATGAGTCAGAATTCAGGTCTCCTGACTCTCAATCTGATGCTTTAGCCATTGGACTTTGCTGTCTCCCTTATAAACTATGAGGAAATATTTTGAGACCTATAAGCAAGGGCCCTGGAACCTTTGTAACAGTGGGAGGGCGATGCCAGAACCAGGGGGCTATGCACTCCCCCATTTTAACATGCTCATATTTTGGGTAGCAGGGAGCAGCGTTGCCCCCGCAAACTGCAAGTCTCATGCAGGTGCGGAGTGGTGCTGGCAGGGGCTGCGCTTGGTGGCAGTATTGCCCCCCCAAACTGCAAGCCCGAGACCAACCCCGCCCCCCCAAATTACACCCATGTTAAAAAGCGGGGGGCATGGCACCAACCCAAATGATATGCTGCTATTTTTAGCCCTGCAGCCTGAGTCCCGCAAGCCTGAGGCAGTTGACTTGGGCTCTGAGACTCGATGCCATGGGGTTTTCTTTGCAATGTAGACATACCCTTAACGTGCTGCACCACCCCAGCTAGCTGTAAACTAAGTGTTTGTATTGACAAGCTCTAAAAAGTGAAAGTCAGTGGAGAATCAGGCCCTTGCCTCTAGCAGCAGGTAATACACAGGAATAGGTTGGTTCACGGCACACAGCAGATTATGTTAACTGCTATAGTATGCAGGGGCGGCTCCAGGCCCCAGCACGCCACGCGCGTGCTTGGGGCGGCATGCTGCGGGGGGCGCTCTGCCGGTCGCCGGTCGGGCGGCAGGCAGCCAGCCTTCGGCAGCATGCCTGTGGAGGGTCCTCCCGAAGTTGCGAGACCAGAGGACCCTCCGCAGGCACGCCTGCAGGAGGTCCACCGGAGCCGTGGCGACCGGCAGAGCGCCCCCCGCGACCGGCAGAGTGCCCCCTGCGGCATGACGCCGTGCTTGGGGTGGCGAAATGTCTAGAGCCGCCCCTGATAGTATGGCACTAGACTCTTAGGGCCAGATTCCCATTTATACTAAGGTCCCTTTATATCACTCTGCCAGCATAAAGGGGCCTTAATATAAATGAGAATCAGGCCCTTGAAGAGTTCAGTTCAATGCCATTTGAAGTCAAGGGATTTTTAGTGCAGTTGATTCAGAGGTGAGCGCTCATCGCCATCCATCTGTTTTGCCACCAGGATACAAGTGACATTGGGTTACTTGGCATATAAGTGACACATAGAGGAATATTCTGCACAAAGCAAGTATTGTTATGCCCATAGGTAGTTAGGAAGGTGAGCCCAAGGTCAGTTAAAATGCAGCAGGTTTGCTGGGTCAAATTTCTTAGTTTAAGATTCAGTGTTCTTTGTTTTCTTAGAACAGGGATCCTCCAACATTTTTCATTCTATGTCTACCTCTTAAGAGTGAAATCCTCTTATGGACTCTCTCCCCTCCCAACATGCCAATTCCCAACTGCTAGATTCTCAGAACCTTTCATTCTGTGGATCACAATTTGACAAAGAGTGGCTGAGAATAAACCAATCCCTATTTTCTCCATATTCAGGGCAGGAGTCCCCTTAGGACACAGCCCTAAATATTTTCTTGAATCTTACTCCTAGTCAGAATCAGAATTATTCTCTAAAGCTAGTGGGCAAGATCTTCAGCTTGTGTAATTGGCATAACTTTACGCCAATTATCCCAGCTGAGGATCTGGCCCAATAAATATTAGGTTATCAACTGTGATAAATATTTTCATGGATGAATTAATTATTATACTTCAGAAGTGTAAACTGATTCCTTAAAATACACAACCATCATACTTGCCTAAAGCAACTTCTATTTTAACAAAAATTTTACACTTCACAAATTTTAAATTACCTTCTTGGTATCTAGCTTCTAGAAGTTGGAAAACCTATTTTCTATGCATCTAGAATAATGGCTATACCATTTGTTGTATTACATCTAGTTACACTGGTGATTCAGAAAATATTTCATACTAAACTTCATTTCTTCTATTCCCTGTTTTAGTATATAAATATATTAGTCTTCTCAAATACATTCTTTTTCTTTAGTAAGGCTTGTATTCACAGTCATAACAAAAGTGTTTGCTGATGGAGCAATCTTTCAGTTTGCTTTCTTCAAAGTGATTTATATTATGAAATTCTACAGTGCTCTAAATCTTAGCTGTCTTTTAGCAAATCCATTCTTCATGAATGAAGAATCACAATTAAAAAAATACAGGTTATAATATTTTTTATCCCAAAATGGAGGCAGGATGATTTGGAGCAACGAGCTTATCAGCACTTAGCCTATATACAAGAGCTTGATTTTAAACTCTGTTCAAAATACAAAGCCCATAAAGGATGCTACCATGATGATTATTGCACTCTCTCATCATCTTGCTACTTAGCACATATTTTTCCTTAAGCAATATCTAATTTATTTTCTTGAAGACTGCTCAAAGTTATTGTTCTGTGGGGAAAAACGCACTTTAAATGTTATGAAGTTATGAATTAGACAAAATGATACAAAAATGAATTATAATTTGGTGATTCAGCTACATCATGATCTATTATGTCTTCAGAATGATGTTATTTATGTTGGTATCATTCTCTAAACACCTGATATGCTCTTTGGCATGCTATGAGTTCAGCAGATGCATTGTCTTCTAGGCTTTACAGCCTCCTCTGATGAATGGACAACATTTGGAACAAAGCCACTTTTAACACCTTCCCATCCATCCTGTATAGAAATTTCTCCTTTCTTTACTAGTTCATATATGTCTCGGGTCAGAATCGTAAAGGATTCTTCAACATTTGTGGCATCTTTTGCTGAGGTTTCTATGTATTTCATACCACAGGCAGATGACAGTTTTTCAGCTTCTTCTCTTGTCACCTGACGCTGTGATACTAAATCACATTTATGTCCAACTAACAGAAACACAATTTGAAATGGCTGTACATGCATTTTAGCTTCTTCTAGCCAGTCTTTCACATGTTCAAAAGATCGCCGGTTTGTGATGTCAAACACCAGTAAGCCGCCAACAGAATTGCGGTAATAAGATCGTGTTATTGATCTGAAAAGTGAAGAGAGAAGGGGGGGGGGAATAAGAGTTTAAAAGGGAATGTAATTACATTTCTCAAGTTAATATTTCAGTGCAGCAGTACATTCTTTACTTGCTACCATCTCTTCACAAAATACACATTTGTTCTTTTTCATGAGCCAGAATTTATTTACTGAAGTTGTCTTTGATCATGTTCATTGTCCATATTTTCTTAAAGCCAAAAGCTGTCACTGCATGCAGCATCTTTGGACTCAACATCTCTGATATCAGCTTTGGATGCAGACTCAGATTGGAAAGAGGTATTTCTTGTAAAAAAATTACCATGTTGCACTTATTCAAGAAAAAAAAATTACAGCATTAACCACTAAATTTTTTTAAAGATAAGACTCTGATCCTGCAAACAGAGCTGTCCCTTGGGTAGGGTGAATCAGGGTGACCGCCCCGGCCCTGCACTTTGGGGGGGTCCCACACTTTGATAAAATTGGGACTGTCCTGATATTTAGCCCTTTGTCCCACGTCCTGACCAATGTATGATCAGGACACCATTTGTGTGAGGAGGCAAATGGGGAGGCGAGCGGCGGAGGTGGGGAAGGAGGCGAGCGGCAGGCGGGCAGGCAGGAGGGGGGTGAGGAGGCAGGCGGGTGGCAGGTCGGTGGTCGGGCAGGGCGGGGCACGCCGGACAGATGGAGAGAAGACTAGCGGGGAGGTGGGCAGATGGCAAGAAGGAGAATGGTGGGTGGGGGGATGAGGAGGCGAGCAGCGGCTGGGTGGGCAGGTGTGCCAGGCAGACGGCGAGGAGACTTGCAGGGTGGCTGATTTGTCCCGGGCCCCGTACCTCCTTAGGGACGGCCCGGCCTGCAAACACTCATGCATAGACTTAACTCTGCTCATGTGAATAGTTCTATAGTTAGGCACATGGAACAGTGTTGACAGAATTAGGGCTTAACTTTGCCATAGACAAGTATACTTATTGTAATCTCCTCTCAAACCAATTCCTTGATATTAAACTCTGTGCAGATAATCATGCCTGTTGAGATCAGCAGCAATAAGACTTGTTATGTTCATGGAAAACGAAGAGAGAAGTTAGAAAAATAAAACACTCTTTCTGGAAGGCTGCAACACAACACTGCTTTATTTCTTAGAACCCTGAACCCTAACTTGCCAAAATCAAAAACAGAGGAAGACAAAGCAGCTGCTCCCTAAGGCAAAGAGGCACAAGTCACCCACCTTGCTCTAGGCTGGCTCTCTGCACAGACTGACCCAGATGGCACGCTTTCCCACAGAGCCCCATACCTTACAAGCAGGATCAGGAAAGCCCTTGACAACTGAAGGTGATATTTTACAATTTTAACAGTTTTAAATATACCACAAGACCTAGAAAGGAAGTTCTGTAACGCTGGCCAAAAAGAAATCAGAGGGGCAAATGCACTTATTACAGCTCTGACAAAGAACCTTTCTTTACCTCTTGCCTATCTATGGTACAGGGCTCCCAAAATTCTTTATGCTACAATCACTCAGGCTTGGAACGAGCCATTCAGCATTGGGGCTCTAGCCATCTGTAATTGATTCCGAGGCCAGAAGGGACCATTGTGATCATCTAGTTTGTATAACATAGGCCAGAAAACTTCCCCAAAATAATTCCTAGAGCATATCTTTTAGAAAAATATGCAATCTTGTTTTTAAAGGAGACTCCAATGCAACCTTTGGTAAATTGTTCCAATGGTTAATTACCCTCTCTATTAAAAATCTAGGCCTTATTTCCAGTCTGAATTTCTCTAGCTTTAACTTCTAGCCAGCGGAAGTTAATCTTTTTCGCGTTTAATCTTTTTCTGCTAGATTGAAGACCTCATTATCAAATATCTGTTCCTCAGCAGGTAAATTATTATTATTAATTAATTAAGGTACCTATAAATTGTAATCAAGTTACCCCCTAACCTTCTCTTTTGTTAAATTAAATAAACTCAGGTCCTTGAGTCTATCACTATAAAGTATGTTTTCCAATCCTTCAATCATTCTCGTGACTCTTCTTTGAACCCTTTCCATTTATCAACATCCTTCCTGACTTGTGGACGTAAGAACAGGACGCATATTCCAGCAGTGATTGCACCAATGCCCAATACAGAGGTAAAATAACCTCTCTACTCCTACTTGATATTCCCCTGATAATGCAGCCATGGATTTTGGCCATAGCTTCACACTGGGAGCTCAAGTTCAGCTGATTATTCATCACAACCCTGAACTCTTTTTCAGAGTCACTGCTTCCCAGGATAGAGTTCCCCATTGTGTAAGTCTGGCATACATTGTTTGTTCCTAGACATATTCATTTACATTTAGCAGTATTAAACCACATTGATCCCAGTTTAACAAGCAATCCAGACAGCTCTGTATCAGTGAGCCTAACCTCTTCAGTATCTACCACTCCCCCAGTTTTTGTGGCATCTGCAAATTTTATCAGTGATGATTTCATGTTTTCTTTCAGGTCATCAATAAAAATGTTCAATAGTGTAGGGTCAAGAACAGAGTCCTGTAGGACCCCACTAGAAACACACTCACTCAATGCTGATTCACCATTTACAATTACATTTTGAGACCTATTAGTTAGCCAGTTTTTAATCCTTTTAATGTATGCCATGTTAATCATATTTTGTTCTAGTTTTTTAATTAATATTCCTCTCACATCATCTGTCATGGGCCTTCAATATACTATGAAATGAGAAGTAATTCTTTTGCTCTGTTCTGTGCTGATTAGGCCTCAACCAGAGTATTGTGTCCCGTTCTGGGGGCCACATTTCAGGAAAGATGTGGACAAATTGGAGAAAGTGCAGAGAAGAGCAACAAAAATGATTAAAGGTCTAGAAAACATGACCTATGAGGGAAGATTGAAAAAACTGGGTTTGTTTAGTCTGGAAAAGAGAAGAATGAGAGAGGACATGATAATTCTCAAGTACATAAAAGGTTGTTACAAGGAGGAGGGAGAAAAATTGTTCTTCTTAATCCCCGAGGATAGGACAAGAAGCAATGGACTTAACTTGCAGCAAGGGAGGTTTAGTTTGGACATTATGAAAACCTTCCTAACTGTCAGGGTGGTTAAGCGCTGAAATAAATTTCCTAGGGTGGTTGTGGAATCTCTCCATCATTGGAGATTTTTAAGAGCAGGTTAGCCAAACACCTGCCAGGGATGATCTAGATCAGGGGTGGCCAACCTGAGCCTGAGAAGGAGCCAAAATTTACCAATTTACATTTCCAAAAAGCCACAGTAATACGTCAGCAGCCCACTCATCAGCAATCTCCTCCGCTCCCAGAGTCTCCCACTCCTCCCAGCCCCGCCGATCAGCGCCTCCCCCTCCATCCCCACACCTCCTGATCAGCTGTCTCCTGGCGTGCAGGAGGCTCTTCGGGGGTGGAGCGAGGGCATGGCAGGCTCAGGGGAGGGGGCGGGAAGGGATGGAGTGGGGACAGTGCCTGTGGCAGAGCCAGGGGTTGAGCAGTGAGCACCCCCCGGCACATTGGAAAGTTGGCATCTTTAGCTCCAGTCCTGGAGTTGGTGACTGTACAAGGAGCCGCATATTAACTTCTGAAGAGCCACATGTGGCTTCAGAGCCACAGGTTGGCCACCCCTGGTCTAGACAATGCTTTAGCCCTGCCATGAGTGCAGGGGACTGGACTAGATGACCTCTTGGGGTCCCTTCCAGTCCTATGATACTGTGATGACCTCTGAGGATGCTGCTAAAATAGTTTGGATCAGGGTAAACCCTACTTGATAACATATTTTTCTATGGCAGTAACCCTCTTTAACTGTTCAGTTTATCACCTGTATAGTTTTTTATTACAATTTGAACATAAAGGTATAACAAACTCAAATAATGATGTTGCAGATGTGTACGTGAATCCTGGGATAATTAAATTTTGGTAGTCACAGCAAGTTGCATTTGAAGGGGTAGCAGCTGTATACTAGGGTAAGACTAACTGTTTACCCTAATATTTTGGACTGATCTATTCCAATATCTTACGGCCAAATTCGAGAGAGAGAGAGAGAGAGAGAATGTGTGTGTGTGTGAGTGTGTGTAGTTCTAAAGTGAAGCCAATGGAATCTTACCCTCAATATTAATTCAAATTGGCTTGGATCTGAAAAATGACGTTGCTGAAAACTGGCTGAAGAACCATAAATACAGGGTAGATAATACTTTGTGTGAAGTGTCTAAAGGATCTGTGTCAGGCTCTGTCTTACTCAGTATTTTCACTAATGATTTAGAAAAGGGCATAACTAGCATGTTGCTGAAATTTTCAGATGATGCTTTGGATGACTTGCAAATGCAAGCAAGGACATAAGAAATAATTGAAATGGATCTAGCGAGACTAGAAATATTGCCACCAAAATGAGATTTAACTTGGAACAATGTAAATAATGCAAGCAATCTGAAGAAAATCCTTGAAAACAGTAATGCAGAAAGTGATATAAGCAATAGGGGACAGAAAATTAGATATTGGTTTATACTGGAATAATGCTATACAAGTACCATACTTTCTTATATAGAGTTATGTGGCATCAAATATCCATGAACTGTCTATTTGTCTTTAAATAATACCTCATGTACACCTGTGTGTTTTACATATACAGGACCTGATCCTCAGCTGTATATCAGTGTAGCTCCATGGCTTCACTACAGCAATGTTGATTTACACCACCTAAGAATCTGGCCTGTATTATTTGTTTAATTGACTAAAAACAATTCTGCAAAATAAACAAATGATTAAAAAAGGCAACTGTAATTCTGGACTACGTAAGAAGTGGCATCATATAAGGGAGAGAATAGTTTCTATCTTTTGGTACAATTATAACTCAAATAAATCTTTCATTTTCAGATCTCATTATTAAAGAGAACCTGATAAATTTGAGGGAGTTCAGAAAACAGCAAAAGAGGCGGGTTGGAGAAAATAACACGAGGGAAGATTTTTTAAAAAATGATTTAGATAGGTATAGTTTGATTAAGTGACAGCTAAGGAGGGCAGATATGTGTGGAAATACTGTCTACAAATATTTGAAGAGGTTTAAACTCAAGGAAAGCAATTATTTAGAGTAGTGTATTACATGAAAGTATAATTATGAGTGATGAGATAAAATTAAGAAGTAGGAAATTGAGGCTGAAAATCAGGAAAAAAAATCTTCCTAGCACTAAAATCTATTAGGCTGTTGAACAGTCACTCCAAAAAAAGTCATGAAAGACCCCAGACTTGAGGTTTTTAAAACTAGACTGAGCAAACACTAGAAAAATATACTTTGGGGAACATTCCAGCATTGGCTGGGAAATGGACTATGACCCAGATCCTCAAGTGCCTAACTCCCATTCAACTCAATGGGAGTTAGTCTCCTAAATATCTTTGAGGATCTGGGCCTCGGTGACTTAGTAGATGCATTTTATCTCTGACTTCAGTGGTTCTCATTCACACTATCCTCTAACATGTAGTGATGAAAGTGCATGGACTAGATGATGCACAATAGGTCTTTCCAGCTATAGATTCTATGAAACCATATGCAAGGGCAGAATTTGGTCCTTACTAATATTAAGGGAAAAACTTTTAGTATTTTCAATGGTATTAAATTTATTTCTCAACTCACTCTGTCCTGCCCAACCTTAAAGGAAAAGAGCTTAATTACATCTCAGACATTCTTCTTGTGACCACTGTCTGACCACCATCACAATAATTATGAACAGCATGATGCAGTTCATAAGCAAAACACCCATTGACATCACTAGCAATGTGCAAATAAGTGCTGCAATCAGACCCTAAAAGAAGTTTATTTATTGTAAAAGAGAAAATAAAATATACAGTATTTCCCTCTTATTACATTATTAAATTAGAGTCATGATATCACAAAGATTTTCTACGTGCGAATCAAACCAAGTTTAGGAGTGTTACTAAACTTGAGACTAAAAATCATTTAGAAAAAACAATGCTATATTTATTCTCTACTCCATATAAACCAGTTACAGGTTATGAAACCTATGAACCATTTGCGCTTTTGCTAATTATAGTAAAACATTCTATCTTCAAAAAAACAAACAAACAAAACAAACAAATAAAAAACCCACCCCCAGTTAAACAGTGTTAACTAAAGGATATCAGATTATTGAAAGGACTGCTATCATTTCAGATTTGCAACAAGAGAGTTTGTATCAAAACTATCAATAATACATTTGTAATCTTCATACAACACTTTTCAACAAAAAAGGCAGGGTTTTTTTTTTTGAGAAAGTTAATCTTTGTCTAACAGAACATGTTAAAATAAATCTTAATAAGTTTCTGCCTGTTCAATAGATTAAATAAGGCTACAGTAGATATTAAACCGGAACCAGATGGCTTTGATCCTGAATTCTACAATTACAAGGCCCACAAAATAATTCTGTATTCTACAACAGTTTCCTGTTGAAAATGAGATTGCTCCATCAGAAAATCATGCAGCAAACTGACCCTCCAAAGAATAATAATTTCACACTCTTTCGTTTTAATTGAGAGTATATTGTTGAATGTAGATTCTAAAATGCTTATTGAAATCATGACTTCTCATTTAGAAGCAGCAAAGAATCCTGTGGCATCTTATAGACTAACAGACGTTTTGCAGCATGAGCTTTCGTGGGTGAATACCCACTTCTTGCATCCGAAGAAGTGGGTATTCACCCACGAAAGCTCATGCTGCAAAACGTCTGTTAGTCTATAAGGTGCCACAGGATTCTTTGCTGCTTCTACAGAACCAGACTAACATGGCTACCCCTCTGATACTTCTCATTTAGAGGAATCCTTCTGTAGGTTAATAAATCCTGATTAAACTGGCTTTACTAAAGGAGGAAATTGTTTATTTCAGAAGTCATTTTAGATTAAACTGAGTAATTAGGTTAAAAAATAAGTCCCTGATAGTCATTCTAAATTAAAGCAATGATAAGATATTATTCACTGGGCAACTGTTTCTGAAAATAAATTAGAGGCTATACGAATCAAATCAAACTGTATTCTTAAAGTGATCCTCATTTTAGAGTGATGCTTATTTAGCCACCAGTTTCTTTTTTATTCTGATCTCACTGATTTTTACTAAAATGAAGGAAACTTTCCAAATGAAAGCTTTATCTTTATCTAATTTAGAAAGAGAATTATTTTTATTCCCAGCCTAAGCTATAACGCGACCGGATATAACACGAATTCGGATATAACGCGGTAAAGCAGTGCTCCTGGAGGGGGCAGGGCTGCGCACTCCGGTGGATCAAAGCAAGTTCGATATAACCGGTTTTCACCTATAATGCGGTAAGATTTTTTGGCTCCCGAGGACAGCGTTATATTGAGGTAGAGGTGTATATTATAATGGAGTTAAATTTGAGAGTACATATCAATCAATTAAAAAATTACAGGGATGGTATAATTATCCCAAAAGCATGCTTTACAAAGCCATAATGTATTAATATAATATCCTGGCTTTGTAATGCATAGTTTTGGGATAATTACAACATCTATGCAATGTGTTTACCCTTAAGCTACTGATAAATACTCTCAACCTTATCTGCATCAAAATTTAGTTTTCAGTCTTCGAACTTCCCTGGTATTTAAAAGTTATTAAAAATTTCAAACATTAAACAAGAAACCTAAAGCAAAATTGACCATGTGAAATTTCTAATGCTTTGATGATATGTAATATCAACCAGAAATAATTTTTAAAAATTATCTTTTACGGGCAAATTCACTGGTAAATTAGTGCAGAGCAAAACAGACAGTGTGCACTAGCCAGTTAAGATAGGTGTACAGCTGCTTTGCATCACACCAGTGCAAACCAGTCAAACTTCACTGGTGACTCTGACCCTTAATTTCTTATTGATGTATGAGTTAGAGGGTGGTCTTAATGAGACAGGCAAAATATGAGAGTAGGTTTGGGGAGCCCAGTGCCAGAATCCCAATGACTCTGGGGTTTAAGGGCTCCCCGTGCACTCCTCCCTCAGTTTCCCCAGAAGGTCTGGCTTGGTGCTTAGTTGAGCTGAGGCAACAGTGCTATGGGGAGACTTTCACACAGAGATGCCCAAGCTAGTATGCAGGCAAAGAAACGTTAGGGAGCAGTGATAATTGGGTCAAGTAATCAACCAATGAAAATTCTTGACACACTGTCCAGTCTGCTTCATACCACTGTCTCATTACAGCCAATAGACTTATTGCATGCAAATTAGCTGTAGGAGAAGGGTGGTAATTGGTTGATTTACCTCTGTAGTCACAATGGCCTCACTTAAAAGTTACCTGAGCCCATCTGTAGTATTTAATTATTATGATTATACAGACAACAATCATGAATAACTTAGTTTAATTTCAATCTATTTTTTTCAAATAAAGCCTATGCACATGATTACAATTAATTTTAATTATACGGAAAGTTGAAGAGTCTGTGTTATTCCATTATTAAGATAATTCAGAACAAAGAAAAGATTGACACTGGCTAAATTTCTTAAAGGACTCACTTTTTAATTAATTTGAACTCAAACTGATTTACAGATTTAGTTGTATGTGAATGGAAAATTCATTCTTTACTCATAGAGGAAGTGCTGTGAGTTTGGGGATGATAATCTATTTTGACCCTAACTGCGGAGCCTTTACCATTACCTCCATAATAAAGATATAGCCTTTCACACAATTTATATTTAATCTATATTAAAAACTGCATGTATAATTGAAAACATCTGAAAAACTAAGGCAAGCTAAATTCAAGTTCAATCTCTGTCTTTAACTCACCCATAGAATCTCAGGGTTGGAAGGGACCTCAGGAGGTCATCTAGTCCAACCCCCTGCTCAAAGCAGGATCAAACCCAACTAAATCATCCCAGCCAGGGCTTTGTCAAGCCTGACCTTAAAAACCTCTAAGGAAGGAGATTCCACCACCTCCCTAGGTAACCCATTCCAGTTCTTCACCACCCTACTAGTGAAAAAGTTTTTCCTAATGTCCAACCTAAACCTCCCCCACTGCAACTTGAGACCATTACTCCTTGTTCTGTCATCTGGTACCACTGAGAACAGTCTAGATCCATCCTCTTTGGAACCCCCTTTCAGGTAGTTGAAAGCAGCTATCAAATCCCCCCTCAATCTTCTCTTCTGCAGGCTAAACAATCTCAGTTCCCTCAGCCTCTCCTCGTAAGTAATGTGCTCCAGCCCCCTAATCATTTTTGTTGCCCTCCGCTGGACTCTCTCCAATTTATCCACATCCTTCTTGTAGTGTGGGGCCCAAAACTGGACACAGTACTCCAAATGAGGCCTCACCAGTGCTGAATAGCATGTATGTCTGCAGCTCAGATTACAAAAAAGTAATCAACGTGGTTTAGCCCCAGGGACGGCTGAAAAAATAATTTAAAGTCCACACTACCTACTCACTACTGAACCAGGCAGGTAATAAGCACTACCCAGTCAAACTGGCAACCGATCCATTCTCTCTTCAATTCTGTCCTGACATTGCCAACGGCAAATTATTTGTTCCTACGAGGTACCTTTGCATTCAGTCATACATAGGAAAAAAACCAAATGTGTTAACATGTGAGAAGGTCATGTGAAAAAACTATCCAGTCTGGATTCATGTGAGTTTCACATAGAGATTGTTCAGAGTTTCCTCTCATTTAACCTGGAAGTTTATTTTTTTGCTTTAATGTATAGACAAATATACTACGGTACAGTGTCACTTCAATGGGAACTGGGATTGCTCATCTTCTTTGAAAACCAGGCCATGGTTTTAGTACTTAAAGATGGATTCAGGAGCCTGACTAACTTCAATCACTCATGTTTGCAAATTTTGTGCAAATAATAAGATCGGCTCCCAATTCAGAATCACATTCTGACTCACCTGTTGGATCTGCTTACCTAAAATCTCCTTCCATAACCAACTTCCTCTCTAGAAACTCCTTCTATGTTATGGAAACAGAATGCAGAGCTATGAAGAATGTGATAGGAACACAGGGTTTGCCATACTGGATTACATCAGTGGTCCATTAGTCTAGTTCCTATCTCTGACGGTGGCCAGTATCAGATGCTTCAGAGAAAGGTGCGAGAAACTCTGTGATGGACAACTATGGAAAAAATCTGCCTAGAGGGAAAGTTTTTCCTAACACCTATCAATTAGAAGTTAATTTATGAGTTGAAGCATGAAGCTTATATCCTTTATAATGTTTTACCCTATCTGACATTACTATGGATGTTCTTATTAGCCATGTAAATGTCTAATCCTTTTAAAAATCTTACCGAGGGCTTGTCTATACAGTTGAAGTGTCCTTAATGTGGACACAGTTATACTGGTAAATGGTGCTTACATTGATATAGCTTATTTGTGTAGGGACGGATAACAAACTATACTGCTGTAAGACACCTTTATACCAAAATAGCTTAATCTACACTATGATTTGTACTGATTTAACTAATTTGATTAAAAATATACACCTCTAATCAAAGTACGGTAGTTAAATTGGTACAAAAACTGTTTGCTCACCAAGCCTAAGCACTTGGCTTCAATGATATCTTGTGACAGTGAGCTACACAGGTTAATTATGCACTGTGTAAAAAAGTATTTATTTTATCAGTTTTAAATGTGACATCTTACAATCTAATTTAATAGCCCTTTGTTCTTGTATTATAAGAGAGTAAATAGGAGTGCCCAATTTACATTCTATTGTATAAATGCCATCAAGCCTTGGTGTCTTGTTGCTTTTATCAATATGTCTTAGTGCCTCCTCTGACACCTGGATCTCTGTCAGTACCTCTTCTTTATTACCTGAAATAAGTAAAGCTGGGATGTGTGTGTGTCGAAATGAAGAATGCTAACAGTAATAAAAGGTTCAAAAACCTTCATAAGAGATTAACTATACTAGGCAACTCTGACACCACATTCTACAGGCCATTATCCTCTGATCCCACTGAGGGTTACCAAAATAAACTACACCATCTGCTCAAGAAACTCCCTGAAGAAACACAGGAACAAATCTACACAGACACACCCCTAGACCCCCGACCAGGAGTATTCTATCTGCTACCCAAGATCCATAAACCTGGGAATCCTGGATGCCCCATCATCTCAGGCACTGGCACCCTGACAGCAGGATTATCTGGCTATGTAGACTCTCTCCTCAGGCCCTACCCTACCAGCACTCCCAGATATCTTCGAGACACCACTGACTTCCTGAGGAAACTGTGATGTTGCACCCCATAATGCTTTACAGAAATATGCTTATGAATGTAAATATGACATAAATGGAATATGTTTCATGCTAAATATGCCATGTAACATATCTTTGCGAAGGTTTTGTTCTACTGAACGTAATCATCCTGTTCATATGCATGTATAATTTTTATATCTGAAGTTATGAGTGTTGTCTCTATGCTTGTATTTAGAGTGTTTGCTGTAGGAAGCACCTAAATCTGGTCAACGTAGTGGGAAGGCGTTATTCAAGTAATTGGGAGTACTTGACTAACAATGGACTTGATAGATGCCAATCCACATCTGAGCTTTCCTGGGAACATTCAAACTAGCATGTGGACAATGGCATCAGCCTATAAAGAACTGAGTCATGCATGGACATGTGACTTGCCAATGTGACTCCAAAACTCCATTGTCTACAGCCAAGCTCTAAGGCCTGGTCTACACTGGGGGGGGGGGGTCGAACTAAGGTACGCAAGTTCAGCTAAGTGAATAGCGTAGCTGAACTCGAACTACCTTAGTTCGAACTACTCACCCGTCCAGACGCCGCGGGATCAAAGTCCGTGGCTCCCCCGTCGACTCCGCCACCGCCGTTCGCGGTGGTGGAGTTCCGGAGTCGACGGGAGCGCGTTCGGAGTTCGATATATCGCGTCTAGATGAGACGCGATATAGCGAACTCCAAGAAGTCGAACGCTACCCGCCGACCCGGGCGGGTAGTATAGACGTAGCCTAAGATACAACCGCATTTGCTCCAATCTCTCAGACAGACACAAACACCTACAGGATCTCTATCAAGCGTTCTTAAAACTACAATACCCACCTGGTGAAGTGAAGAAACAGACTGAGCCAGAAGGGTATCCACAAGTTACTTACTACAGGACAGGCCCAACAAAGAAAGTAACAGAATGCCACTAGCTGTCACCTACAGCCCCCAACTAAAACCTCTCCAGCGCATCATCAAGGATCTACAACCTATCCTGAAGGACGATCTCTCCTTCACTCTCGCAGACCTTGGGAGACAGGTCAGTCCTCGCTTACAGACAGCCCCCCAACCTGAAGCAAATACTCACCAGCAACTACACACCACACAACAAAAAACAATAACTCAGGAACCAAACCCTGCAACAAACCACAGTGCCAACTCTGTTCACATATTTATTCAAGGGACACCATCATAGGACCTAACCACATCAGCCACACCATCAGGGGCGTGTTCGCCTGCACATCTACCGATGTGATATATGCCATCATGTGCTAGCAATGCTCCTCTGCCATGTACATTGGCCAAAACAGACAGTCTCTACACAAAAGAATAAATGGACACAAATCTGACATCAGGAATTATAACATTAAAAAACCAGTCAGAGAACACTTCAGTCTCCCTGGATACTCAATAACAGACTTAAAAGTGTCAATTCTTCAACAAAAAAAGCCTTCAAAAACAGACTCCAATGAGAAACTGCAGAACTTGGAATTAATTTGCAAACTGGACACCATCAAATTAGGCCTGAATAAAGACTGGGAGTGGATGGGTCACTACAAAAACTAATTTCCCCCTGCTGATACTCACACCTTCTAGTCAACTGTTTGAAATGGGCCACCTTGTTTACATTGGCCTCATTAGCACTACAAAAGTGATTCCCACCCCTTCTTGTCAACTGTTGAGAATAGCCCACTTTTACCTTAATTGAATTGGCTCGTTAGCACTGGCTCCCCACTTGGTAAGGCAACTCCCATCTTTTCATGTGCTGTGTATTTATATCTCCCTACTGTATGTTCCACTCCATGCATCTGATGAAGTGGGTCTTAGCCCACAAAAGCTTATGCCCAAATAAATTTGTTAGTCTCTAAGGTGCCATAAGGACTCCTCGTTGTTTTTGCTGATACAGACTAACACGGTTATCACTCTGAAACCTATAAAAAGACATGCATTTCAAAAGCTGAGCCAGCAGAGTTCTGGAAGAATAAATGAGGCCAAGGATAATATAGTTGCCTTTCAGCATCCATAGTCTTCATGTGAACATACTATTCCAAAGCAGTATAACTATTCTGGAACATCAGCACCATTGATCTGATGTTGTAAACCCCCATTATAAAAAGCACTACCCCTAATAAATCTAGTTTCTCATAGCTTCATCTAGCTCACGAAAGACACTCCACAGAAGTGGGATCAGCATGGATGGGCATAGGCAAAAAAATTCTGAGAACTGCAATTACTGGTAAGTAACCTTTTTTCCCCTCTATCATAAAATTGTCTCTGCAGATCCCTGATATAGTAAATTAGCCCTCCTGTTGCAGTTGTCTGCTAATGCTTGCTGGTGAATACTTAATTAAATAAAGACAGAAGCAGTGCTTTCTGATCTGGGCATAAGCCGGAGTCTCAGAATCAAGAATAATTTTGTGAATAAACTGAGCAACAAATGGCAGTATCAGAAATTGAAACACTTTATAGGGAAGCTATTGATGTTAAGACACTGGTAGAATGAGCTTTAAAACATCCCACAATCTCCCTGGTACAAACAATTTGTCATAACAAGCTTGACTATAGGCCATACTAAATCCACTTGGGTGACCTGTGAGCATAGATCATCTCTCCTTGGACTTTTTCTCAGAGTCCACAAACAGACTTTCTTAAGCTAGTTTCCCTGGAATAGTGTGAGGCTTAGGGAAAAAGGTAGGCAAAAAAATTAACTAATTTAGGTGAAATTTTATCCTATCTTGGTCAGAAATACATGGTGAATAACCACTTTATCTTCATTAAACATAGTCTATCTAGGTTCTTGTCCCACGAGATTGTAAACTCCTTAGGGTAGAGATCTTTTTGTTCCCTGGGGACAGCACCTGGCATAACAGGGTCCTGGTCCATGATTGCAGCCCCTTGGTACTACCACAATACAAATAAATTAATAATAATAAAACTGTATCCACCACTGTATTATCTGATCTCAGTATAAGGAGCCATCCAGGCTTGCAACTTGCTTACTCACTTTGCAGAGGTACTAAAAACCATGCCACTTTAACTGAAAAGTAATGCACTCCTCAGCAATATAAATGGTGTTTCCATGAGCCTACTTAGAATCAGATCCCAATCCCAAGACACCGCTGGCAGATCCAATAACTTTCTCAGAAGTTTTACCATAGGATGTAGAAGAAGGAAACAGATTTGAATAGGGTGGTGGTGGCGGCAAGTACCATCAAAATGTACTTTTTCTCTGGGGATGTCCCCTAGGCTTGGGACCAGCAGTGGGCTGGCCTATAACTACTACGGATTCCCCTTACACAGGGAGATCCTCTGGGAGTGTATTAAGTCAGGCTCAATGTAGCTTTGCACCAGTGGGACAGTGCAAAGGAGCTGGAGCAGACTTGAAAAACAGACCTATACACTGCTTGGTCATTTTTATTGTTACAACAAAAGCATCCTAGTAAGTTTTGGCATCTTCTAATCTCCCAAAGGTTATAGCTTGATTATGATTTACAGTTTTCTTCATTTAAGTGTAATGAACAGAGGACAAATATACAAGTTTCCAACATACTGTTTATATTTTAGTAATCTATTTATAATGTGCTTGAATAGATTTAAAAGGCTAAGCACAATAATTGTTTTCATAATTTCTATGTATGCCAACTGTCAAGACATGTCTATTAGCAAACCAAACACATTTAACCGTATTTCCTCTGGTAAGTATCTGCTGGGTATTGGAGAATACATATCATATACACTAGTGGGTAAATGTCAAAGCAATGGCATACATGACTCACCATTGCATATCCCTTGAGCATCATCATGTTAAATGATGGCTTTTATTTGATTTCAGATGGTATTTTATTTACATCCCTTTGAGTCAACTAACAGTCTTGACTGTATATATTGGCCCTTTGCCAGCAAAATCAAAATACAGCGACTACTAGTTATTAGGCCTGTGTTTATAAATTTTTTACATTTGTTTATAGGAAAATACTAGGAAGCTGAAAAATATTAAGAGGCTGTTGTTATCAGAAGTGAATTCAGCACTAATCTTGGAGAGGCCTGACTGCAAAAAAATATTTATGCACTTCCAACTCATGCAAGCCCAGGAAAGTTGCTGGTTACTCTCAGGGGTGGCAGGTTTGTGTAATTTTTGGTGGTGCCCAGAACGGGTCCAAGCCCCCCCACCCGACACCTGCCTTGTAAGCTGAGATATATATTTTAAAATAATGTAAAAAAATGGACTGGAAACAGTACAGTTTCCCTATATTGCACAATGTGTGGGAGGGTATGTGGGGATGAGGGCTCTGGCTGGGGGGAGGGCTGTGGGGTGGGGCTGGGCATGAGGGGTTTGGGGTGTGAGAGGGGCTCAGGGCTAGAGGGTTGGGGTGTAGGGTGAGGGCTGTGGGGTGCAGGTTCTAGGTGGGGTGGGGCTGAGGATGAGGAGTTTGGGGTACAGGCAGGCTGCCCGGGGGCTTGGGCCAGAGAGAAGGACTCTACAGTTCCCTAGCCCTCTCCCCGCCAGCAGCAGCGAGCTCTGAGGAAGGGGCCTCCTTAGTCTCCCCAGAAGCACACTCACCCAGCACCATCACTACATGTGCTCCTAAGGGACGGGCCCCTCTCAGGTCCAGGAAGCCCCCTTGCCTCCCCTGTGGAGGGTGCCAGGGGGAGGGATGCCATCACGTGTGCACCTCCTCCTCTCCTCCCTCCACAGGCAGCGGCTGTGCCGCCACCTCAGCCTGCCGCCCGTGCTGCTCCCTTTTGTAGCTGGCAGCGGCCGGTGAGGGAGTGCACCGTAGAGCAGCAGGGCAGCCACCTGCAGCCCACGGCGCAGGTAGGGACGCTCCAGGGGAAGGTATGCGGGGGTGGCAGGCGGGGCTGGGGGAGTGACCCGGCCCCGAACATTGGAGGAGCCGGGCCCCTGGGCCCTGAATTTGCTGGATCACGGGCACCATGGGCCCATACAACTTGCCGCCCCGGTTACTCTGTCTCCCTGTCCAGGGAACAGATTGCCCTGTCAGCTGTGGAGGAACTGTGGATCTGCAAGGAAGGAAGATGGTGTGTGTAAATGAATCTCCTGAAATTTTCTACGAGGGTCCCTGTCACAATTTAACCCCACCAAGCTCAGGAACATGCTGGAAGCACAGTGGTCATCAAGAGTCTGGTTTAAGAGAGGAGGATGTACCTTGGGGGAAAGAGGGATGCCTGGCTTTGCCTTCTCCAGAGGGAGGAGAGACAGGAGGAGGGCCCCAGTGGTTGGACTGGAGTGGAAGGACAGGAGTGTGGGGGTTGGGGTGGAGGTGAGTTCCTGTGGCTACAGGCAATTCGGAGAGAGTGGGGACCCTAGAAAGGAGTGTCTAGGAGGACAGTGTGGTCCCTGGAGTGATGCGGGGGTCATAGGGAGCACTAGAGTCTATGCTGGGGAGGAGCAGCAGGAGGGTGGACCGGGTGGGATCAGGGTGCAGCAGAGTGTGTCCAAGGTGTGTTGTGGAGACAGGAGGGGTCCCAGGTGTGGGGTGTGGTCCTGGGAAGGCACAGGAGTGATTGGGGAAGGGTAGGGGCAGGCTGGCGGTCCCAGGTGTGGTGCTAGGGTGGCAGGGGGATGGGCGGGGAGGCAGGGGGTCCCAGGGCAGTGCGGGGAGGCAGGGGAGGGGTCCCAGAGCGGCACAGGGATGAGCAGGAAGCCAGGGGGTCCTGGGGCAGCACGGGGATGGACCAGGAGCCAGGGGGTCCCGGGGCGGTGTGGGGATGGGCGAGGAAGCAGGAGCGGGGTCTGGGCCACACGGGGATGGGCAAGGAGCCAGGGGGCCCGGGCTGCAGGGAGATGGGCGGCAAGGCAGGAGCGGGGTCCGGGCCGCACGCGGATTGGGGGGGGGGAGCCAGGGGGTCCGGGGGCCGCACGGGGACGGGCGGGGACCTAGGAGGTCCGGGGGCCGCACGGGGACGGGCGGGGAGCCAGGAACGGGATCCGGGGGCCGCACGGGGACGGGCGGGGAGGCAGGAACGGGATCCGGGGCCGCACGGGGACGGGCGGGGAGGCAGGAACGGGATCCGGGGCCGCACGGGGACGGGCGGGGAGGCAGGAGCGGGGCCGGGGGCCGCACGGGGACGGGCGGGGAGCCAGGAGCGGGGCCGGGGGCCGCACGGGGACGGGCGGGGAGCCAGGAGCGGGGTCCGGGGCCGCACGGGGCCGGGCGGGGAGCCAGGAGCGGGGCCGGGGGCCGCACGGGGCCGGGCGGGGAGCCAGGAGCGGGGCCGGGGGCCGCACGGGGACGGGCGGGGAGGCAGAGGCGCTGGGAGGAGGCCGGGAGCGAGCCGAGCCGCCTGTACCTGAACCGCTCCTGCCCCGCCGTGTCCCACAGCTGCAGCTTGACCCGCTTGCCGGGCTCGATCTCCACCAGGCGGGAGAAGAAATCCACCCCCACGGTGGGGTCGCAGAGCAGCGGACCCGGGAAGCGGCCCTCGGTGAAGCGGTGCAGGAGGCAGGACTTGCCCACGGTGGAGTCGCCCAGCACGATCAGCCGGAACTGATAGATCCAGATCGCCGCGTCCATGGCGGCCCCGGCCTGGCCCGCCTCGGTCTCGGGGCCCTTCCTGGGGCTCCTCCTCGGCCGGTGCCTGCACCGCGCTCCCACCGCCCCTATCCCGGGCATCGGCGCTGCAGGCCGGCTGGGGGGAGGGGACGGCTCGGACCCGAGCAGCTGCACCCTGTGATGCCAGGGAGGAGCGGGGGCGGGGCCCCCTGGCTCCCGGTGGCGATGGGGAAGGGCTGGGGTCCCGCCGATCCCCACGGGCAAAGGGCAGGGTTGGGGGTCCCACGGACCCCGTCATGCAGGGGGGAGGGCTGGGTCCCTGAGATCCTGGGGGATTGGAGGAGGTACAGGTCGGGGAGGGAGGGCGCTGTCCCTTCAGCACCTGTTCTGCTCAGGTTGAGCTGAACAGGGCAGCCTGAGCCATTGCATCACACAGCCCGTGCCTTCCCTGCAGGATTAACTCATGCTCTTCTTGGGATGTTGTCACCCCAGCACTCCTCCCATCCCCCCCCCCACACAACCCTCTCACCCCAGTGTGGTGGTGCTTTCAGCCGTGCTAGCTGGCCCAGCTGGGGGATTACCAAACCACTTTGCAGTGAGGAGGCACGCTAAGTCACTCAGAGCCCACAGTCCTCCAGTGCCTTCCCACAATTTCCCCCCCACCCCCCGTGCCCAAAAGGACAGACAAGATCTCCAGAATTCAGTGGGAAAGACTCATGGAGTGGCTTAGCTTACTGCAGCATAACCAACTGTGGTATGTTCCTGCACAGGTCCTAGTGACACATGGGAGCAGGGCCGGCTTTAAGCCGATTCACCCAATCCCCCAGAATCGGGCCCTGCGCCTAAGGGGGCCCTGCTCCAGGGGTCTTGGGCAGCATTTTGGCGGCAGGGGGTCTGCTCCAAGGGTCTTTGGCGGCAGTTCAGTGGCGGGGGGATCCTTTGGTGCTGCAGAAAACCCGGAGCAGACCCCCCCCACCGCCTAAGTGCCGCCAAAGCCCCGGACCGCCGCCGCGTATTCCAATCGGGCCCCGCAGGTCATAAAGCCGGCCCTGCATGAGAGCCACAAAGAGGACAGTGATTCAGATGTCTTGTTGCAGTGTGGCTGTTCATCCTGCAGCTAGGCTAGTCTGGGTGCTAAGACCTAGGTGCCAATTACCCGGGCTAATTGCAGGGAAGACATTTCCTTGAAGCAAGAGTTTCCCCTCCATCCCCAACCTCCAACTCACACATGCTAGGCCCTATTCAACAGCTTGTAACAACTCACAACAGATCCAACAAGGGCTGCAAGATGGGTGGATAGGGGGGCAAACTGGAGAGGCAGTGGTGGCGGGGGGGGGTGTACAAGCTAGGCACTGAAAGGGATGAGCAAGGTATTGGGGTATGATGTGGGACAGAATGGACTGTGGGACATGAGATGGGCAAGGGAAGGTGGGAGCAGGGCTGAGAAAAAAAAGAGGGTGTTGCAAGTAAAGGTGGCTGCAATAAAGGGTGATGGGCAAGGATGGTGGAAAAAAAAAGATAAGCTATGAAGAGGAAGGGAGGGAGATGAGTAAGGAGTTGCAGAAGGGGTGGGAGTAGAGCTGGGTGAGATTTTCTTGTCAAATAGTTTATTCACTGAAAAAAAATGTAGTTTTGGCGCAATCAAAACTAGCTATTAATTTGGTTCCACTTTGGGGAATGGTTGTGACCAAATAAATGAAAAACAAATAATTGAAAGGCAAAACCATTTGTTTTGACATTTTAAAAATGAAATGCTTTGACCTTTTGCTTCAAAACAATGCTTTGTTTCAAAATGTAGCTAGATTTAAATATTTTTTTAAAGTGGTAATCACCCCAAAATGTAACAAATTAAAAAACTGAAAAAATGTTTTGCATCAAATGAATGTTTTGTTTGACCCAAAATTTTATTGCAATTAATTATTATTAACTCATTCTTGTATTTCACTTTGGTGAGAAAACCCCCCAAAATTCCATTTTGGTTTGTCCCAAAAAAGTTTGGGAAGGATTTTTCACTTCAGTTGCTGAACTGAAAAAATCAATTATTTGCTGAGCTCTAGGTGAGAGACAAACCAAGAAGGGCATGAGACCGATGTGGGGAGCTGTGAGCTGGGAAAGGAACACAAGACAGTCAAGGAGAAGCATGGGTGGGTAAGAGTGCAAGTTAGTGAAGAGTGGGACCTGGAAAGGGGGAAGGAAAGCATGGGATGAGTCATATAAAGAGGGACTGAGGAGAGACTCATGTAAGATGACTTGAAAAAAGAGCAGTCCAACCCCCTGCTCAAAGTAGGACCAATCCCCAACTAAATCATCCCAGCCAGGGCTTTGACAAGCCTGACCTTAACCTCTAAGGAAGGAGATTCCACCACCTCCCTAGGTAACCCATTCCAGTGCTTCACCACCCTCCTAGTGAAAAAGTTTCTCCTAATATCCAACCTAAATCTCCCCCACTGCAACTTGAGACCATTACTCCTTGTTCTGTCATCTGCTACCACTGAGAACGGTCTAGATCCATCAGGGCCGCCCAGAGGATTCTGAGGGTCTGGGGTCTTCGGCAGCAGGAGGCCCCCCGCTTCGGTGGTAATTCGGCGGCGGGGGGTCCTTCTGCCCCGGAGTAGAAGGACCCCCCCTGCCGGCAAAGACCGGGAGCAGAAGAAGCTCTGGGGGCCAGGCCCCGTGAGAGTTTTCTGGGGCCCCCAGAGCAAATGAAGGATCCCGCAAATTGCCCCACTTGCCCCCCACAGGTGGCCCTGAGATCCATCCTCTTTGGAACCCCCTTTCAGGTAGTTCAAAGCAGCTTCAAATCTCCACTCATTCTTCTCTTCTGAATGAACAATCCCAGTTCCCTCAGCCTCTCCTCATAAGTCATGTGCTCCAGCCCCCTGATAATTTTTGTTGCCCTCCACTGGACTCTCTCCAATTTGCCCACAGCTTCTCATCCACTGTAACCCCGAGGTCCTTTTCTGCAGAACTGCTGCCTAGCCATTAGGTCCCTACCCTGTATCAGTGCATGGGATTCTTCTGTCCTAAGTGCAGAACTCTGCACTTGTCCTTGTTGAACCTCAGATTGCTTTTGGCCCAATCCTCTGATTTGTCTAGGTCCCTCCAGTGATGAGCTGCCAAAATCTTAACAACGGGTTCCCTATAACAAGTTCTGATTTAACAACGGGTTCCCTATAAAAAGTTCTGATTTAAGGGATGTGCGACAGCATGTATTTTTTGTACCAATAGGGTTACCATACGTCCATATTTTCCCAGGAGGTGATTAAGAACCGAAAAGCCTGACATGTCCAGGAAAATACAGATGTATTTTAACCCTACCTAAAGTTCTTTTTTAAAAAGATGGGGCTGAACTAGAAATGAGCTCCGTTTCACATGTGTGGGTGGTGATCAGGGACAGTCTCAATTTTTGGGTCTTTTTCTTATATAGGCTCCTATTACCCCTCACCCCCGTCCCGATTTTTCACACTTGCTGTCTGGTCACTCTAGGGTGTGCACATGTGTGGGTCCGAGCTGCTCCCTGCCCCCCCCTCATTAAAGCAGGTGTGCAGGGTTACTGCCCTGGGAACTGCAGGGCACCAGTGGATGTGGGGCTGGCTGCAGATAGGGGCGTGGGGCAGGGCTAGCTGGAGGCAGGGAGTGACACGAGCTGGCTGTGGGCAGGTGATGCAGACGGGCGGGCTGCAGGTGGCTGTGGGTAGTGGGTGGCTGCGGGCGGCTGTGGGCAGAGGCTGGCTGCAGGCAGGGGGTGGCTGCGGGCAGAGGGTGGCTGTGGCAAGGGCTGGCTGCGGGCAGAGGGCGGCTGTGGGCAGGGGGTGGGGCAGAGGGCGGCTGTGGGCAGGGGCTGGCTGCGGGTGGCTGTGGGCAGGGGCTGGCTGGGGGCAGGGGGCGGCTGCGGGCAGGGGGGTGGCTGGGGGCAGGGGGCTGGCTGGGGGCAGGGGCTGGCTGCGGGTGGCTGGGGGCAGGGGGTGGGGCTGGGGGCGGCTGTGGGCAGGGGCTGGCTGCGGGCGGCTGTGGGCAGGGGGTGGGGCAGGGGGCGGCTGTGGGCAGGGGCTGGCTGCGGGCGGCTGTGGGCAGGGGGCGGCTGCAGGCAGGGGGCTGGCTGGGGGCAGGGGCTGGCTGGGGGTGGCTGGGGGCAGGGGCTGGCTGTAGCAGGGGGTGGGGCAGAGGGTGGCTGTGGCAAGGGCTGGCTGTGGGCAGGGGGTGGGGCAGGGGGCGGCTGGGGGCAGGGGGGTGGCTGGGGGCAGGCAAGGCGGGGGAGGGGCGCAGACACTCACACGGGGCGGGGGGGGGGCGGGGAGCAGTAGGACGCAGCCGGGGACTCACGGGGCAGCAGCAGGAGCCCCAGGGCCAGAGGTCCAAAGAGCAGAAGCAGCAACAGGACCAGGAGGCAGCTCACATGGCTCTCGCAGCACAGCGCAGCGCCCCCCGGCGGCCGGGAGGAGGAATTACAGGCTTCCCAGGCAGAGCCCATCAAAGCTTCCCTCGCAGGGAAGCTAGTTAACAAGCGGTTCTAAAACCATTTCTAAATTTAACAACGGGTTCGCGCGAACCGGTGCAAACTGGCTCCAGCTCACCCCTGGGTCCCTCTGTATCCTATCCCTACCCTCCAGTATATCTACCACTCCTCCCAGGTTAGTGTCATTTGCAAACTTGCTGAGGGTGCAGGCCACACCATCCTCCAAATCATTAATGAAGATATTGAACAAAACTGGCCCCAAGACTGACCCTTGGGGCACTCCGCTGGATACCAGCTGCCAATTAGACATGGAGCCATTGATCACTACCCACTGAGCCAGCTTTCTATTCACCTTATAGTCCATTCATCCAATCCGTACTTCTTTAACTTGCTGGCAAGAACACTGTGGGAGACCATATCAAAAGCCTTGCTAAAGTCAAGGAATAACACCTCCACTGCTTTCCCCTTGTCGGGGACTCGAACCCCAACAGCGAAGTTCGTTGTCTGACCGCAGAGAGACAGGCAACACCAGCAAGGTCCGATCAAAAGTTCTTTATTGACAAGTGCACGTGTCAGTAAAAGAACAGCTCGTATCCGAAGAGAACCAGCCAGCTCTTTACAGCTTAGTATTAGCTTATATAGACAGTTTTATTACGTCATAGATCATTCACTAGAACAATCCACCCCCTTTGTCTAACAACTAGAAATTAGACACCTTTTAATATATACGCATGCCTAGTCTCTACAATATTGAATTGTTAATATCTCAACAAGCGCCAAAGGTTAGGAATGCGAGGGAGTTACAACACACCGAACACTAAACCAAGGAGTAAGTCAGAACTGTGAGATGCTTGTATGTCTTATCAGCTCCTCAGACAGTTTGTTTCTCAATATAACACAGCTGGTCCCAGCCCCTTCACTGATCTCACTGTTTTCCCAGGGCTTTGTGAGACAATGCTGTTTCTCAGTATTTTCCACTCTGAGATTACCCAGAAACCTCTAGATGCTTGACTTCAGTCAGATTGGCACAACTGGTTTTGTGCTACATCTTTATTCAGGCCTAACAATCCCCCCTTTGTCCCTAGAGGACCAACGGGACTCTTGGGACAACAAATTACTGCTTGGCAGGGCACAACCGGGTTACGGTTTCTTCAGTTGCAGACGAAGCTTCAAATCGCCTTCAGGGGTAACAGTTCATTGGTCTGGGGCACTGACTATAAATCAGTTAGGTATACCAAGTGGTCTAATGTCCCAGATGTCTCGGTAAATAATTCAGTCCCACACGCCTCCTCCCCATGGACCCGTCAGGATCTGGTATGTGGGAGCCCACACCCACCCTAACCGGTCCAAATGCTTGGAAGAAGCACTATGAATATCCACACATTCATCCAGAAAGTGTCCAAGTATGTCTTCATGACCACAGATCAGATGGTGCTCCTGAGGCGTCTGTAAGGGCAGTGGGCCTAGTCCAGTGCTCAGGATCAATTTAAACATAGTAGATCCCACTGCAATGCCTTCCCAGCCTCAGTGATATTCAGTACCATCTCTGTCAGTAACGTCTGGGTCACAGAACTAAGGGTGGAAATGACATGTAACTCACCAACTCCAGCCTGTACTTAAGATAGCTGAGCTTCAAAAGTAAGTCTAGTGGCCTTTTCTAGTCGGCCCAATTTCTCATCATTTTCTTGGCTTTTAGGTCCCTCTTTTTTCCAGAGGAAATAGCCCAGGCTCTCTGTTATACTAATCTAATGGCAGCCCCTTGTGAGCAATCTGGGTATGTAAAAGCGATCTGAAAACTGGATAAGGACAATGTTATTCAAAATGCAATGAGGGAGGGCAATACATGCTGAAGGATTTATCCAAAACACAGGGCGCAGCCTGTAGAATAAACCCCAAAATCCAATTAATACCACAGTTCCAAACATAAGTCCCACAAATGTCTTCCTGCCAGTGTGTAATTGTTTGTTTCTTCACCAGGGTCAGTTCTCAATGTCCTTTCTGGTCAGGAATTCCTGGACTTTGGCAATGTCAGTGGAGTGAGTGTTTTTTCTTCTTTCCCAAAACAGATGTAGTTTAGCATTCTACAGGGAAGAGATTATGAGTACATCACCCTGTAATGGTTTTTTCCCTGCTGTTCAGAAGCACAATAGAACTAGAAAAAGAATGGGCTAATCATCAGTAGGAGAATTCTTCTGAGGTGGAGGGGTCTTTTTGCAGTGAGAATCCTGGGTCCAGGCAGTCAGTCTTTGGCACTTCACAGCAGTGTTGGTAGTCAGCAGGACTCAATACGGGCCTTTCCAGCATGGAGCCAAGGCAGTCTTTCGTTGATGGATCTTTATGTAGACCCAGTCTCCTGGTTCCAAGGAGTGGGAGGGCTGCTAGGATCTTTGGGTTGTTTCTTCTTTACCTGTGAGAAAAGAAACCTAACACATTGCATTAGTGTCTTTGCAGATTTTACAAATTTTATAGCTGCATGGGCAAATTTAAGTCCCCCCCTTGTTCCTTTTGGGGGTTAGCCAAGTCTTAGCTCTCAGTCAACTCGTTTTTTTTTCTTTTTTTTCCCGCTTCCCTTCTCGGCTTTTTTTTTTTTAACCTACAAAAAAAACTTTCACGTTTTACTTATACATCTTGTGTTAACAATGAACACATACACATTGCTGTTATACAGTACATTAGTCTTATTTAATATATGCCACATATACCATTTTACAAAAATAATGTTATTACAGAGCTTGAGAACAACAAACCAAGACAAGCACACCCACTTCGATGAGTTCATTTAATACAAACTGTAGTCCAATAGCTTTCCACCATCCCCAGCCCTCTGGCTAGAAGTCTGAGGTAGCCAGAAGGATCCCATGTACAATATGGGGAGTGGGTTAACTTTCCATGTCCTTGCTTTCAAAGACTGTTAGTATGCAAATTTCAATAACAATTGTCAATTAAAAGTTTTGGCCAATGTAGTTTCTTTTTCTTACTTAAGAAAATGTATAAGACTTTAGTATATCACATTTTGCTGATGTATCCAAACACTTTGTATTCTAAGTTGAACAAAACAAATATCTGCATTTCAATCCAACACTGCTGCTCGATTTCAAATCAGACCATCCTGGCTTGCTTTTTACTTGTAACTCCTGCTTGTAAACACTGAAAGAAAACATCATCACTCACAGTGCTCTTAGAGCTTATACATTCTTCAGTTAATTTAACAAAATTGTTCATAGCTCTAATAATTTCTTTGCCTGAATTTATTTACAAACATTTCAAAGACACCACACACACCAAGGCCATTATTTGCGATGCATCTTATCTTGCTGCACAGTCAATAAAATTCAGATGGCGTGAGCGTTCCAGAACCCGCGTCGAGCGCTCACTTACCTCTCCAGGGGACTCGAACACCTGGACTGGGACTCAAACCCAGACCTGGACTGGGACTCTAACCCAGACCTAAGTTGTCAGGGACTCGAACCCCGACAATCTGCACTGGGACTCTAACCCAGGCAACCTTAACCCTACTCAACGGGTAGGTGGATGTTGCTGGATTTCTACGAGCTTCAGCTGGTTCACAGAACTCGCCTTATCGCCGACGCAGAGATCAGATTCGGAGTCGCCAAAGATGTCGGGGACTCGAACCAGCAAGGTCCGATCAAAAGTTCTTTATTGACAAGTGCACATGTCAGTAAAAGAACAGCTCGTATCCGAAGAGAACCAGCCAGCTCTTTACAGCTTAGTATTAGCTTATATAGACAGTTTTATTACGTCATAGATCATTCACTAGAACAATACCCCCTTTGTCTAACAACTAGAAATTAGACACCTTTTAATATATACGCATGCCTAGTCTCTACAATATTGAATTGTTAATATCTAATGCGAGGGAGTTAAAACACACCGAACACTAAACCAAGGAGTAAGTCAGAACTGTGAGATGCTTGTATGTCTTATCAGCTCCTCAGACAGTTTGTTTCTCAATATAACACAGCTGGTCCCAGCCCCTTCACTGATTTCACTGTTTTCCCAGGGCTTTGTGAGACAATGCTGTTTCTCAGTATTTTCCACTCTGAGATTACCCAGAAACCTCTAGATGCTTGACTTCAGTCAGATTGGCACAACTGGTTTTGTGCTACATCTTTATTCAGGCCTAACACCCTCATCCACAGAGCCAGTTATCTCGTCATAGAAGGCAATTAGGTCAGGCAGGCATGACTTGCCCTTGGTGAATCCATGCTGACGGTTCCTGATCACTTTCCTCTAAGTGGTTCAGAATTGATTCCTTGAGGACCTGTTCCATGATTTTTCCAGGGACTGAGGTGTGGCTGACTAGCCTGTAGCTCCCCGGCTCCTCCTCCTTCCCTTTTTTAAAGATGGGCACTACATTAGTCTTTTTCCAGTCATCCGGGACCTCCCTCAATCACCATGAGTTTTCAAAGTTAATGGCCAATGGCTCTGCAATCACATCTGCCAACTCCTTTAGCACCCTCAGATGCAGCGCATCCAGCCCCATGGACTTGTGCTTGTCTAGCTTTTCTAAATAGTCCTGAACCACTTCTTTCTCCACAGAGGGCTGGTCACCTCCTCCCCATGCTGTGCTGCCCAGTGCAGTAGTCTGGGAGCTGACCTGGTTCGAGAAGACAGAGGCAAAAAAAAGCATTGAGTACATGAGCTTTTTCCACATCCTCGGTCACTAGGTTGCCTCCCTTATTCAGTTAGGGGCCCACACTTTCCTTGACTTTCTTCTTGTTGCTAACATACCTGAAGAAACCCTTCTTGATACTCTTAACATCTCTTGCTAGCTGCAACTCCAAGTGTGATTTGGCCTTCCTGATTTCGCTCCTGCATGCCTGAACAATATTTTTATACTCCTCCCTGGTCATTTGTCCAATCTTCCACTTCTTGTAAGCTTCTTTTGTGTGTTTAAGATCAGCAAGAATTTCACTGTTAAGTCAAGCTGGTGACCTGCCATATTTACTATTCTTTCTACACATTGGGATGGTTTGTTCCTGCAACCTCAATAAGGATTCTTTAAAATACAGCCAGCTCTCCTGGACTCCTTTCTCCCTCATGTTATTCTCCCAGGGGATCCTGCCCATCAGTTCCCTGAGAGAGTCAAGTCTGCTTTTCTGAAGTCCAGGGTCTGTATTCTGCTTCTCTCTTTTCTTCCTTGTGTCAGGATCCTGAACTTGACCATCTCATGGTCACTGCCTCCCAGGTTCCCATCCACTTTTGCTTCCCTTACTAATTCTTCCCTGTTTGTGAGCAGCAGGTCAAGAAGAGCTCTGCCCCTACTTGGTTCCTCCAGCACTGGTACCAGGAAATTGTCCCCTACACTTTCCAAAAGCTTCCTGGATTGTCTGTGCACTGCTGTATTGCTCTCCCAGCAGATATCAGGGTGACTGAAGTCTCCCATGAGAACCAGGGCCTGTGATCTAGTAACTTCTGTTAGTTGCATGAAGAAAGCCTCATCCACCTCATCCTCCTGATCTGGTGGTCTATAGCAGACTCCCACCACAACATCACCCTTGTTGCTCACACATCTAAACTTAATCCAGAGACTCTCAGGTTTTTCTGCAGTTTCATACCGAAGCCCTGAGCAGTCATACTGCTCTCTTACATACAGTGCAACTCCCCCACCTTTTCTGCCACGCTTGTCCTTCCTGAACAGTTTATATCCATCCATGACAGTACTCCAGTCATGTGAGTTATCCCACCAAGTCTCTTATTCCAATCACTTCATAATTCCTTGACTGTGCCAGGACTTCCAGTTCTCCCTGCTTGTTTCCCAGGCTTCTTGCATTTGTATATAGGCACTTAAGATAACTCACTGACCGGCTTGCTTTGTCAGTATGAGGCAGGAGTCCTCGCCTCATGCTCTCCTGCTCATGCTTCCTTCTGGTATACTTCCCCACTTACCTCAGGGCTTTGGTTTCCTTCCCCCGGTGAACCTAGTTTAAAGCCCTCCTCACTAGGTTAACCAGCCTGCTTGCAAAAATGCTCTTCCCTCTCTTCGTTAGGTGGAGCCCATCTCTGCCTAGCACTCCTCTTTCTTGGAACACCATCCCATGGTCAAAGAATCCAAAGCCTTCTCTCCGACACCACCGGTGTAGCCATTTGTTGACTTCCACGATTCAACAGATTTTTCCTTCCACGGGGTGGGGGGGAAATGGACGAGAACACCACTTGTGCCTCAAACTCCTTTATCCTTCTTCCCAGAGCCACGTAGTCTCCAGTGATCCACTCAGGGTCATTCTTGGCAGTATCATTGGTGTCCATGTGGAGAAGTAGGAAGGGGTAGTGATCTGAGGGCTTGATGAGTCTCGGCAGTCTCTCCGTCACATTGTGAATCCTAGCTCCTGGAAAGCAGCACACTTCTTGGTTTTCCCAGTCAGGATTGCAGATAGATGAGATGCACTGTCCCCCTGAGGAGGGAGTCCCCGACCACCACAACCCGCATCCTTCTCTTGGGAGCGGTGGTCGTGGAACTTCCATCCCTAGGACAGTGCATCTCATGCCTTCCAATCAGTGGAGTCTCCTGCTCTCTTCCCTCAGATGTATCATCTAGTCCACTCTCTGCATTAGTACCTGTGCTGAGAGAGCCAGATAAGGAAAACGTGGAACTTGGGTGGCAGTTTACAATAAAATGATCACTTGAGAAGCAGCAGTTGAAGGATTTGGCTTTTGCAACTGAATGAGACTTCAGTGACTCCTAGGTGGACCTAGGAGGTGTCATGTTCCATCCAGTGGTGGTTAAGAAAAGGTTGATGTTCTGTCCAAAGTTTCTTCTCTTTTTTCTTTTCACCTTACAGTTAGGCTCCCATCAGTTCTATGTCCATGGCATTTTCAATGGAATTAACCCCAGGCTGCAGAAATAACTAGTCACTTTTAGAAGACATTATTGCCAGCTTTGGGGCCAAACCTCATTTTGTGTGCAATTACTGGTATTGGCTCAATAAATATCTGTATACAATCCGCCCCTTCCCAGAAAGTTAGGGCAAAGAGCTTAGTCCCTATGGGAAGAAAACTGGGCTATGATAGGTCAACAATGTCACACTAATGTCTTCACCCGTTCCCTGCTAACTCTAAATAAAAATCTTAAATATATTATACTATTGGATTCCAGCAAAATTCTACTCAACTAGAGTACAGAGTGCAAAATGTTGGAGGTGTCAACACTCCCCAGCTTCTCTATCACATATACTCTGGTACTGTGATAAAATTATCCTAAGTTACTCTATTACACAACCTCTACAGTCTTACTTCTCAGGCTTTTATCATGCTCATTACACTATGGAATAAACTGTGTATATTAGACAGGTGAAAACACCCCTATTTCAGCATGTCTTAAAAAAAAAAGACCACCAGTGATGACCCTCTTTAAAATAATTCTTTGATAATAATGGAAAGAGGATCGAGCCCCATTTCTTTAATCACATAAGTGTTGAAGGAAGTTCCTTCTCTCAACCTGGACATTATCTTCTCAAGAAAACCTGGATAGTTTTTTCCTCTGCCTGGGAGCTTCAGTAATGTATCATGTTGTGATCAACCCACTGCACTACAGATTCATCATTTTTCAAGCCCCAGGAATACTCAGTTGTACATAATTGGTCAACAGGAGAGAAGGCAAGCCTCAGACCAGTCTCCTGGCCAAAAGGTCCAAATGGATGGAAATTCTTAAAAGAGGATTTGTTCTAGAAATGGAACTTGCTTAGATGGATCTTGCAGCAGCTGCTGCCACCTCAGAGCTGGGACAGGGAAGTGAGGAGCAGGCAGCATGAGAGCTGGAATGAATAGGCTGGATGAGAACCAGAAAGCTGAGTCTGGAAGTAGCCAGTTGCTACTTTATTATTAGCAAAGAGTCCTGTGGCACCTTATAGACTAACAGACGTATTGGAGCATGAGCTTTCATGGGGGAATACCGACGGACTCTTTGCTCCTTTTACAGATCCAGACTAACATGGCTACCCCTCTGATACTTTAGTATTGTTTCTCTTATTCTAATAAAGTTCCTTGTTCAGTATTAAAAGAAAATTGATTTTTTTACCCTTGTCACATGACACAGGGTAAACTAGAAGTGGAGGATAGCAGGGGAGGCAGAAACTGGAGAAAGGACAGAAGTGATGAGTTGTTACAGAGTGTGGACAGGCATTAGGTTTGATAAGAAAAATAGGGTATTCATGGAGGAGAGGAAGAGAGACTTGCTGGAAGAAAAGAGCATGGAGGAGACAAAAACAGAAAAATATAAAGGGAAAAAGAATCTTGTGAGGAAGATATAATTGAAATATATATACAGATAGAATAGAGATAGAAATAGATATAATAGAAATAAAAATATACAGAAGGAAGAAAAATGTCTAGGGGACATCTCCTCAATCTTATGAAGAAGGAAAGCAAAGAACTAATAAAAGGGAAGAGACATGGTACTTGTTTTATTTTCTTTGAAGTTTCCTGTTTTACATATGCTACATTCATAACAATTTATGAAAAATAGTATTAATGGAAAGCATTTTTAGTTTCTTTTCCATATTATGAGTAAATTGGCACACCTCTGTACATTTTATCCACATTTTGTTCTCTTGAGTAGAATGCTGGACACTGACATAACCTCAGGCTTTTTGGAGACCACAGCTGGTCCCCATAGAAATGAGGCATCAGGGAAAAATGTATAAAGGCACCTGTTTATAGAATAAATACATAAATAATAATAATAAATAATAAAAGTTAGCTTAAGTTTGATTAAGAAAGTAACATTTCCCCTTACAGTTTGTTACCAGTTTGGATATTAGGAAAAACTTTTTCACTAGTAGGGTGGTGAAGCACTGGAATGGGTTACCTAGGGAGGTAGTGGAATCTCCTTCCTTAGAGGTTTTTAAGGTCAGGCTTGACAAAGCCCTGGCTGGGATGATTTAGTTGGGTTTGGTCCTGCTTTGAGCAGGGGGTTGGACTAGATGACCTCCTGAGGTCCCTTCCAACCCTGAGATTCTATGATTCTATGATACCAATATGGAAAAGGCCCTTATTTGCAAGTAAATGAAGGCTATGAGAATAGTAAGTAGTGTTACTTGTAGTATGAGAAGGATGTATGGTTTTAAAAGTAACTAAAAGTAAAAACAGCTGCAGTAACAAGACAAAGGGAAATTGTCTCAAAAGAAAAAACCAAACCTTCCCACCGTATTGCTGTGCAAGCAAGGATGGCAGGAAGGGGGGAGCAGGCGGGGAAGAAAATAAGAGAAGTCTTGAAGGAAGGAAAGTATCAGGGAGAAACTGCTTCAAACTAGCTTTTGCTAAAGCTAGTAAATTATCTGAAGTCAGTTCTTGGCAATGATGTCACTTGTTTATATAAAAAGTAAACTCTTAAAGGGTTTGTTACTAATACCTGCCTGACCACGTTGGAGCCAACCAATATGGGTCCAAGCACCCCTGGTTTAGCCTATTTGTAAGTATACTGATCACATGCTTATAAATATTTTTACTGTATTGAATTTAGTAACTGCTTATTGTAATTGCAAAAGCAAAAGTTCAACTCAGACATGGCTATCCAGCGAGAGAGAATCACATAAAAGAGAAAATAAATTAGTAGTGTGCAGTTGTGAGATAGTTAACCAGTATAAATGCCTGATCCCTAGTGGTTGAATCTAATGACTGCAATGCATGTTGTGAGGTTGTTATTGGTCTCTTTGCTTATGTCCTCCCTGCTAAGGACACAGTGATCAGAATCTACTTCCTTTGCCGTTATTCCCTTTATTCAGGAGCTGTAGCTACCTATTTATTAATTATTATTATTACTACTGCTACTACTATTTAATGGCCATACAAGACACAAAATAAAGACATTCCTAGTTCACAGTTTATAGTCTCAGAGACACACAGAAACAAGAGAACTCACTGGGAAGCTCAGAGGAGGGAATAACCTGGATTACTTGCCAGCTTTAACCTTCCTGGCTGTAGGCATTCTGGAACAAGTGAGACTTTAGGGAGGGATTTGAATGCAGAGAGGCTGGTGGCTTGCTTTACTGGGATGGGGAAGCACCTGGCAGCATGGAAAAAAAGATATGGAAATGGGACTGGGAGCAAATACTAAATATTTAGGGCTTGATCCAATACCCATTAAGATCAATGGAAAGACTCCGATTAACTTTAATGGAAGTTGAATCATGCTCTTAGCCAGTAAACTCTTCAGCTTAAGGACTGTGTCTTTCCATAAGTATGTACATTGTCTAGCAGAGTGAGTCCCCAATGCTAACTGGAGCTCCTCGGTGCCACTGTAATCCAAGGGGATCATGTGCTTGATTCTTTTAGAGGCACTGTGCACTCATAACTGCAGCTGATGGAACCTGCAGGTGCTGAGCACCTCTGAAAAATTGGTCTCATTAATCATACACTGCAAGGTATCTGTCACCTTTGGTATCTAAGCATCATGTCTAGAAAGACTATTATCCAACTATTCTGTGAATGATCCAACAAGAAACCTCCATAACTTTTAGATCTGCAGAAAGGGTCAGTGTCATTCTGGGATGCTTACCTAGGGTTCAGCTTCTAGGCAACAGTTAGCTCGATGTAAAACCACACCTCCGTTGCAGTTAAGACACTGCCCAAGAGATATCATGTCACAGAGCAGGGGTGGAATAGGATCCTCTCTCAAGAGCCTGGGTGAGATGATAGCTGGAAAAAATATATATTCTGTCTGGTATCTCATTGCCAGAAAGATGTTGACTAATTGGAAGGAGTTCAATCAATCAGGGGCTGGAGGGATTTTCTTATGAGTAAAGATGGAAAATGTCAGCCTTAAAGGAGCCTAAGGGAGTTGGGTGACCACTGAAAAAAAAATCACAGTAACAAAGTATAATACTTAAGCGTGCACACACCTAGGAGGCAGATGAATTATTTATCATTAGGGTGGCACATGGGAGGTTAATAATTTAGGGAACATATAGGATTCTGGCTACAGCTAACTCTGGCCCCACACACTATGCATTTTTACTGTTTTACAAAAGCTAGATATAAACAGAAGCGAGTAGTGGGTTCTTACCTGACAGGGAGACACAATGAGGGAAAAGGTTGAAATAATGCATTACACTATGGCCAGACAAAGTGTGGTGATATAGCAGATATTGTAAACATGAAGCACTTGTGCTTTTAAGTTAACTGACCCTATTGCTAATTCCAGTAATAGCTAACAAAATCTGGAAGGACAGTCTGCCTTTTTGGCCAGCCTAAACATGCTCCCTGAAATCCATCTTGTCCTGCTAGTGGGATTTGACACTGCCTGACAAATGGTAATCAAAAGAGCTGATGGGAAAATCTTGCATTTCTGAACCAGTCTGGCAGAGATTACAGTGAGAAAAAAATCCTATGCTGTGTCTTCTAGAGACAGACATAACAAAGGCAGGAAGCACACAAAGCTTGGAGCTGCTTAACACACTTTGATTAATAAGAAAAAAAATCCTGCAGTTACCTTCCAACATCTAAATGAGGAGGCTGCTTTCTTAACCCTAAAAATATTTTGGCTCCTTCCTTCTGAGTCACTCTCCTGTGGTTTCAGGGAATCACATACAACACTCTGGTTTGGGAACATATAACTTACAACAAGATCTCCTGTACAGTTATACAACTTTTGCTGTTTGGGCTCACAGTATTGTTTTGGGGACTTTTTTCAGTTGACTGTTGCAGTGAATAGTACCATGAAAACATTGGAGAAAGTCTAGCAAAGCAACTAGAGTTGAAACCTAATGACACTGATTTTGAAAAACTCCTCTGATAAAAGATGACATACTTAAATTGTCCAAAGACCTTCACTACACTCCTAAAATACATACACCTGAGGAATTTACTAACAGAGCAATTTTGATCCAGCAACCAAAGAACACTCTTAACAGGAAGAACACCCACACTTCCTGTTAACATTTCTCAAGAGTTTTGGTATATGTGATGCACCTGCAATGCAGATTTAGATCTACCTATAGAATGTCTCCATTCCAGGAACAATACCTGGGGGACAGAGGGCACAGTAAGTGAGGCAGAGGCAGCCTGGAGAAAAATCTCATACTGCTACTGCTTTTAAGGCCCAAGACCAACATTCCATAAACTGGGTGAACTGGAACTCTTCTTAGGGATTGCTGGGAAATGTAGTCCTAAAGGCAAACAGGATTGTAGTTTAGGGTCCTGGCAAGGCCTAGGGGGAAACAAGGGTGAGATATATAAAATGCATCCTTTTCACAGTCCAGAGACAGATTGGTATTTGGTATGTAGCCATAACTGTCAAGTGTACTTCATTTTATTCCCAAAATCACAATCACATATTTGGTGTTCCCTGAGTTTTATTGCTGAAAAATTATTTACATCAGAAACAAAGAATGAATGCACTGAGGCCATTTACACTAATAGAATTAAGCCTATAGCATATTAAGTTTCCATCAGGAATAATATTTGTGTCTTATCTTGAGCCTTTGTCACACATTGTGTTTCTAATAGAATCAGTCTAAGTTTTTCCAACAAAAAGTTTAAGTTTTATTTTTTTACATTGCTGAGGGCCAGTTCCATTGGGCTCGGTACGGCTGGGTAGCCTGACCACCAAATGCTCACCTGACACCACCCCCCAGGGATAGGTTTTGGTATCTCTAGTCCAGGCAAGTTCATATGGTCATTTTTGGGCTTTCAAGAGGGTCTTGATACAGATCGTTTTTAGTTTAGAACCTCCCCCCAGACCTATTTGTCTAGAGTGACCCTACCAGGAGCACTAGGCTCCAGATGATATAGCCCTGGAGTTTGTTGGAACACACAAGCCCCTCCATCACAACAAGGTAAAAATCCTCAGCGAGAATTGGTGTGGCCACAGCAGTGATGCAGGCACTGTACCAATCCGTGGTGGTGAAGCAGGAGCTGAGTTCTCAGACGAAACTCTCTGTTTACAGGTCACTATTTCCTCATCTTCACCTATGGTCATGAACTTTGGGTAATGGCCGAAAGGACAAGATCACAGGTACAAGCAGTGGAAATGAGGGCTCTCTGCAGGGTGGCTGGGCTTACTCTTTGAGATAGGGTGAGGAGCGCGGCTATACGGGAGGGCCTCAGAGTAGAGCTGCTACTCCTCTGGATCGAGAGGCACTAGCTCAGGTGGTTTGGGTACCTGATAAGGATGCCCCCTGGGAGGCTTCTGTTGGAACTATACTGGGCATGTCCCACTGGGCATAGGCCCTGAGACTGACCCAGGACATACTGGAGAGGTCTCTCACAGCTGGCCTGGGAATGCTGGGGAATCCCCCAGGAGGAGCTGGAACCTGTTGAGGAGGAAAAGGAGGTCTGGTCTTCCCTACTCTCCATGCCGACATTGCGACCCTCCCCAGAAAAAGCGGCATAAAGGAAAAAGAAGAAGTTTCAATTTTATTAAAAACCCAATTTTTTAAGTGAAAAATTGAAATGGCAAAATTTGGAAAAAAATGAACACTTTTGTTCCAAAATTGTAGGTCTACCCTCCCTTCCCCCTGCTTTTCAAACACTTAGTAACTGTTTTACAATTGGCAAAAGTTGGGAAACCATCAGGAAACTGTGGAGAAAAACCTACTTCTCATGCATTTTTACTGTTTTAATGAAGATTTCTCCACTTTGACCTTTACCTCCCTTTTAGCAGAAAAAAGTGTGTGTGCAGGGGTTGCGAAAGAGAAGTGTAACAAAGCGAAAAAAGCGGGTGGCAAAAACCCAGAAAAGTTTTAAAAAGCCCACAATTTTTGGTCTAAAAACCAGACATTTGAAGTAAAAACAAATAAAGTGGAAACTGAAATTTTTCAACTGAAAACTCTAGTTACCCTTCAAAAATTCTGCAGGAAAATTCGACATATATGTACATTAAACAAAACCAGTTATCTTTATGGATAGCAATCCAGAGAGTTTCTCATGGAAAGCAAAATATGAATTAAGAAACAAATGGCATAAATAATGTTTTCAGTTTGAGTTGAACAGCACCATAAACCAGGCAGAAGAGATGGATATTGAGACTCAGATGTCACAGAGACATGTATGGATCATGTGGAACCCCTAGTGGTGAAAATGGTCTCCATTTTACAAAATAACAAAAACCTGCTTCTATGTACTGTCATCATACAGTGAAATCTCTGTTCACATTCAGAAGCTGACATGGCATTAATGGGATACAATCTTTCTTGTTTTTTAAAGATAAGAACTGAAGGAAATCTCATCTGTGTTTTGATTGTGTTATACTAATAACATAATACTATGCTTATGCTTGAGATGGCAGTTCCATTTTAAGCTCCTATTTCAATTATTGTAATGGGCACCGCCTACTTAAAAATAAGACTTCTGCCTGAATATTGTATTGAGAGAAGTTGAATGGAAAAAAAAAGTTTTCCCCTCATCAAGTTTTTCTTTATGCATTTGACAGCACTTTGTGTGTGTAGCCAGTTTCACTGTTTCTCCTTTATTCATTTAGGGCCTGATTCAAAGCTGTTGAAGCTAATGGGGTTTTTTCCCCTTCCGCTCCTGAAACACTTATGTGAGTAACTTTATGCTAATGAATAATCAGTTTAATCTCAATAGGCCTATTCATGTGAAAAAAAAAGTTACTCATATTGTGATACAGCATGGCCAGAAGGCAGCAAGACAGTGATCCTATTGGGATCCAGGAAGTTGGTGGGTGCCCACTGCGAAAGGACCTTCCCCCAGCCTAAGGGAAGGATCCACAGGACCTGGAAGCCAAGCAATTATGGGAGACAACTAATGAAATAACAGGGAGAGTGATCGAGGGGAGATATATAAGCCACAGGATGATGAGAGCCTTATTCCCTGTAGAGGGAAGAGAGGTTTCTATAGATTAGAGCACCTGAAGCCAATTAGAGCACCTGAAGCCAATCACCTGATAAAATCCCCCTGCTTCAATCAGCCAGGGGAAGGAGTTGAAGCAGAGTGGTTTGGTGTTGGAGTAGAGCAGGGGTAGGCAACCTATGGCACGGGTGCCTAAGGCGGCATGCAAGCTGATTTTCAGTGGCACTCACACTGCCCGGGTCCTGGTCACTGGTCTGGGGGGCTCTGCATTTAAATTTAATTTTAAATGAAGCTTCTTAAACTTTTTAAAAACCTTATTTACTTTACATACAATAGTTTAGTTATATATTATAGACTTAGAAAGAGACCATCTAAGAGTGTTAAAATGTATTACTGGCACACGAAACCTTAAATTAGAGTGAATAAATGAAGACTCGGCACACCACTTATGAAAGGCTGCCGACCCCTGGAGTAGAGAGCAGTTTGGAGGAACTGAAGCAGAGTGGTTTGCTGTTGGAGAAGAGCTGTTTGGAGAACAGTTTAGAGAAGTGCTGTGGCGGGCCAGAAGACCAAGACCCTAGGTAGAGGGAAACCCGGCTTGTGCAGAGCAGAGGGACTCCACAGACACAAGGGGTTGGGAGAAACTTGGCCCAAGCGGAGAGAGGGCAGGAAGCCCCACAAGCTGAAGGGCTGGAGAGGGAAGTGGCCCAGGGGAAAGAATTGCTAGTTCAAGTGATTTGCTGCTATCCCTAGGGCCCCTGGACTGGGACCCGGAGTAGAGGGCAGGCCTGGGTCCCTCCCTCTTCAACTCCTTTCTCTGGGACACTAGTGGGACAGTTGATACCCCAGATCAGGGGCGAGAAAAGGAGCCCTGAACCCCCCCTCCAGGAGAAAGTGCTGGACCCATCATAATAGTGCTGGCAATTTGCCACAATATGCATAAATATTTGCAGTATTAGAGCATGAATCAGTTTCCCTTATTGTTTTGTGTAGGTTTTCACCCACCAGCCAGGGAGGAAAAAAAATGTTAAAAGGAAAATACTGTTGTAAATGCACAAAAATTGGCACAGTTATGAAGAGCTTCACATAAGAAGCCATTTGCAACGAACAATAATAAGAAGCTGTACTGGTCCTACAAAACCCATGAACTATGCTGCATACTCTGGATTACCACCAGGGGCAGCTCCAGGCACCAGCGCTCCAAGCCCCAAGGTCCTCCGAAGCCACGGGACCAGCGGACCCTCCGTGCTTGGGGTGGCAAAATGTCTAGAGCCGCCCCTGATCATCACCTACTGGCATCTTATTTAGCTATCTAGCTATACACATAGACCTCTCTTTTATAGAGCACTCCTGTAACAATGGGGATTCAAGGGCAGGTGTCATTTTTTTAATTTGCTTTCAACTCGTTTAAAAAAAACTGGCTAGATTTCAAGCTCCCCCTTTCAAACTCCTACTACCCAAAACTTATCTTTTGGGATGATATTTTCCAAAACCAATTACTTCAGGGCTGAGAATAAACAAAAAATATAAGAAAAGCTTGTTAGTCTGTTATCTAACTGTGATTGTTTCAGCCATAATAATTGGTTTTCAACCTTTTAAAAAAAAAAAAGGTGCAGGATCTTGGCTCCTTTTCACTCAAATAGTTTGGATTTAAAACTTCAACTTGGGTATAAACCTAATTCTCAAGAAAGGTCACTAATACTTTGCTAAGATTAATAACTTCTTAACAATTTTAATGTGTGCAGTGTTAAGTTTGTATTGTTCTAATTTTTTAATCAAAATATAGTGCAGTACCAAGTCAAATGCCTCACAGAAGTCTGTTACATCAACACTATTATCTTTATTAATCAAACTTGTAATCTCATCAAAAAAGATTTCACGTAAGATTGACAGGATCTATTTTCCATAAACCACGTTGATGGCATTAATTATATTACCTTCCCTTAGTTCTTTATTAATTGAATCACATATCAACTATGTTATTATCTTATTATGGAGGAAGAAAGATTAGGCCCTGGACACAACCTGGCTGTGAGGAGCAGAGGAGAAGGAGTAAAATATTCTCAAGTCATATGTCTGAGTGACAGGGAAGATAGTGATAGTCAACAGTGAGAGAGAATGTGGCACAAAAGGGAAGAATTAGCGAGGAAAGATCAGCTATGTTTAAATTACCAGCAATTCTTTCAGGAGATATCACCGAGAGACAACCTGAGATGTTGATGTGGACAGATAGAGACAAATCAGGCATGGAAAGCTAGATTTGTGAGTCATTCGCATAAAGATGGTATTTGAAGCTTTGTGAATGGATGAGACAACTGAGATTTTATAGGCATAAAGGTTGGGAAGTTATGATTCCCAGAGTAACTCTGATTCACTTCATTAGGGATGAGCTCAAGCTGCAAAGTTCACATCTGCATCCAAGATCTGAACTCCCCCAAAATTAAGGGGATTATGTTCCAGCCTTTACTGTAAAGGTAAGGTCTACAGATGTAAAGGTCAGATATGAATCTGAAGTTTCTCAAAGCCCAGGGCTTGGTTTTGGGCCCTCTAGACACGCAGACTCACCCCTGCGGCACCTCCTGCTGGTTGTCCTTGGGAATTAGCTCGGTTCCAGCTCTGGAGCACCCTCTGCAGGCTGGTGATCCGTCTGTCCTCTGGCCCTCGTGTCCCTCCCTGGACCCGGTGCCCTTTTACATGGGGTACTGCCCCCTGACAGTAACCCCTTTCTCTCAGACCCTCACCCACTATTCCCACTTCACCTCAGAATAAGGCTACTGCCACTCGTTGTCTAGTCCCATGCCCTGGGGCAGACTCCAGTATCAGCCACTCATCACTGGAAAGGTTGGGTTTGGACCTGCTGCCCTGGCTTACCCCTCAGCTGCCCTCTGCAACCCCCAGTACCTATTAGCCCAATGCCAGGCTCCAGGCTGGAGCTCCCTAGCCCTTCTTCACTCAAGTACCTTGTGTCTAGCCCCCTGCAGCCAGGCCCTTCTCCCTCTATAGGCAGGGAGAGAGTGACTATTTGGGCTTTTGGCTCTCAGCCTCTTATAGGGGCCAGCTGGGCCTGATTGGAGCATGGCCACAGCTGAGCCTACTTTTCCCAATCAGCCCAGGCTTCTTGCCCCAGCCACAGCCCTCCTCCTGGGCTGTTTTAAGCCCTTCAGGGCAGGAGCAGGGGACCACTCTGCTACAGGCCCATCTTTTTCTATACTAGACATACATATAGTAAAGAAAAAAAATCATGTATGGTTACAAAATATCTCATATGTGCCAGAGGACCAAATTTGAAGTTACTCTGGGGACAGTCACTTTAATTTTCAAACTTAAAATCTGATCCAGAAAGTTAAATTAGCACCAGATTTCTTGAACCTTATAAAGTAGGCTTGCAGTGTGTTGTTTTGTTCCACTTTCATTTGAGAAAACTTGCTAAAAATCCCACTTTTTGGCTTACTTAATTTTTGAAATTTGATTTGTTATTGGGGCTAGTGGGTTTTTGTGCTTGTAGAGCATCATTACCAAAAGTTAAAAAGAAACAGAAGTAACTGGAGAATGCAAAAACCTGGATGTAACAAATCAACAATTAAATTAGGCCAACCCTCTTACAGGGAAAATAAATGTAAAAGAATTGATAGTTTTGCACTATTAATCTTCCTTGACAGATATCATGAACATTCACATAGCCACACTAGGTACTTTCACCCTGGTTCAGGAATAATAAGGGCTATCTAAAAATCATTGTAAAGGAAGGTAGTCAACCAAACTTAGTGAGAAATTATCCACTCTCCCTTTTGGATCTTCCAACTTTTGCTTGGGGCAACTGGATTCATGTTAAAGCAGCTCTCAGGCATGTGTACATTCCAGATATTCACAATCTTGCTTGTTCTTTGGCAGTTCACCCTTTCAGATTGTGTCAATGAATATGATTCAGCTGGTTACCTTCCTGATTTGTTCAACATTTTGAAAAGGAAACTCTGAGCCATGCTGATTGACACCAGCTAAAGACCTGGTTTGCCATCTCAAACTACCCACAGATCTATTATGTGCTCAAAATAATGAAGGGACTGACTTTCCCATAACTTAAAATGATGGAAATCAGAAGAAACCCTATAGACGTCAAGAGTTACACTGGTGTAAAACTCGTGTATGATTGGAAGAGAATCAGGCCTTGGGAAAGCAGCTCTGATTCACTGCAAGTCTGATTTAAGTAAAAAAGAAGGAGGAGTACTTGTGGCACTTTAGAGAGGAACAAATGTATTTGCCCAAATAAATGTGTTAGTCTCTAAGGTGCCACAAATACTCCTCCTTCTTTTTTCTGATACAGACCAACACTCTGAAATCTGATTTAAGTGTTTGCCTCTTGCAAATAGGGGCGCACGACAAATCCATTTTGAGTGAGAAAATCCCAGAGATTTGGGGCATGGCCTCCTCTGCCACAAAGACACCTGAGAGGGGAAAAACGAGAACTAACATCATTGTGCAACCTCACCTGTAGGTAGACAAGGAGGGAATGAGTGACTAGCTGGCAGCTCCCCCGATCAGCCAGGAGAGCAGAGCAGAGGTCTCTCCCCTTCCTGGAGCAGGTTACAGCCCCGGAGAGAGATGGCAGCGTGCGATCTTGACTGGATTGTTTGGGTCTTGTCTGCTGACTGTTAATGATTTGCTGCGGAAGCCACCCGCACAGGAGAAAGATTTTGCCGAGCAGCTGAGCCAGCAAAGAAGCCGCGCGCTAGCAGCGCCCTCCCACCTCCTTCCTCCCAGTCTGCGCTCGCCTCCCACCCAGCTCTCTAGACAGCAGCTGCTCGGCGGCGTCTGGCTCCGAATGGAAGTGGCTGGTCCGGAGGATGCCCCCTGCCCGCGGGCACCGTCGGAAACAGCAGCAGCTGCCGCGGCTGCAGCAGCGCCTCCGAGATCGTTCCCCAGCCTCTTGCTCGGGATCAAAGACAAACTCTGCACATGGTGAGTACAAAGGGCAGAGGGGCCGCGTGTCTCTGCCCTGCCGCCACCCGGAGGAGCCCTGCCGGGGCTGAGCCACGTGTGATCAGCAGCACATGGGTAAGCGGGGAGCTCCCTTCCCGAAAGGGATGCCCTACCCCCGCCCCCTCGGAGGGCTACCCTATTCAGGGCAGCCCCCTGCCTGTGCCCAGCTACCAGCGTGTGCGAGCTGCGTGGGGCGTTTACACGTGTCTCTCTGGGAAAGCCCTGGCACCAGGGGTAATAGCGGCTCAGCTCCGGGACGGCTTGGGAGGTGGAGAAGAAGCCTGAGGGTGAATTGCAGGATCAGGAATCAGGAGGCCAGTTCCCAGCTCTGCCGCTGACCTGGTGTGTGGCTTGTAGGCAGCTCATTTAATCTTACCGGGGATAACAACACTTCCCCTCACCTCCCGAGTGGGGGTGTTGTAAAACGCGTGGAGATCCCCGGGTGGAAGGTGCTACAGGAGAGCACGGTATTAGGTGGCTTTTGCAATTAAATTGGTGTCCCCAGCTTCATAGCAAACGTGCCCCCTTTCCCTGATCTACCAGCCACTTTATTGTGCACCCAGCTGGTGTTGCCACACGCGAACAGGATGGACAATAGGATCCTGTTTTGGCACCTTGTCGTCCCTTTGCAACAAAACAGCCCCAGGGTGCAACCGAATCTGGATCTGGCATGTGGGATGATATTCTGCAGGCTCTAAAGCGGGGGCCTGCTAGTGGCTCATGAACAGATTTTGCAGTTTGTGGGATTACCATGAAGAAGTCAGTACCAGGGAGATGAATGCTTGAGTGGCAACCCTTTATGGGTCCCCTTTGATCCCTTCACTCATCCCTATTTGGTGTCTCTGTAACGTAGTATCAATTTTTTGGGAATGAGGGGCAGGGCAGAGCTAGTGACCTGAATGGGGAAGAGATTCATTCTGTCCACTTTTGCTGCAGTCCTGGCCTCATTTACATTATTGGTAAAACTCCCATTGATTTTAATGGGCTCGGGATTTCACGCTTTGTGTCCTATGGATAAAGTGGGGGAAGGGAAGCATGAGGTAATCTCCCTATCTTTCTGCCTTTTAAAAACCTGCAGCAGTGAAGTCTAGGTAAGGTGTGTCACACATACGCTTATGTCCGTGGTGGCCTTGCCAACCTTTTTACGCCCACAATCTTTGAATTTAAGGGCAACCCAGGATCTCCCCGCCCCTTCCCCAAATCCCCACCCTGCTTACTCCACCCCCGCCCTCACTTGCTCTCCCCCACCCTCACTCATTTTCACTGAGCTGGGGTAGAGGGTTGGGGTTCAGGAGGGGGTGCAGGCTCTTGGCTGAGTCTGGAGCAGGGGGTTGGGGTGAGGGGTGCAGGCTCTGGGAGGAAGTTTGGGTGTATGATGGGGCTCCAGGCTGGGGCAGAGTGTTGGGGTGCAGGAGGGGGTGTGGGCTCAGAGGGAGTTCGGGTG